>NW_027203093.1:237500-959166 GCF_024711535.1 Dipodomys merriami | reverse complement strand
GGGAGCCTGCGAAGGCATTTGCCACAAATGCTCCTCTCCCTGTATCATTCACTCCCTTTGGTCTTTGAAAATGGGAAAAACAGGGCACAAATTGTTATTAGCCTTTCAGAACCCTCCCCCAGTGTGCAGCAGGTCTTGGTGACAGCAGCTCTGGAGATGGAAGATGGAGGGAGGGCCCAGCAAGCCCAGCCATGAGAGTGGAAGTGACCACCATGAGTATCCATGTGGTTGGTTCCTTGTTGGTCCAGATTGCTCATATTTCCTGCCAGAACAGAGAGGACGCATCAATGGACATGTGGGATGTGGGGTGGACAGATAGGGAAAGGGGCCCCCGGTGGGTTGTAACTGACATAGACCAAGTGTGCCCCATGGCTTTCAGCCATTTTTCCTTTCTGCAAGCTGAGTATCTCCTGGAGGCAGACCACAAAGTGATCTAATCTTGGTGGCTCCTGAATGTAAATTCCAAAGCTCTCAGATGTGGGAGGGTTTAGAGTGGGTGGTCAATCAGTGAGTCAAATGTCTCCACCTCCCCAGAATCTTTGTGGGACAAATGGCTAGGCTTGAGATGCAGTGACTGGCTTTAGATCCTAGTTCTGTGTAAAGTAGCAGGCTGCCCATAGATTGCTTCTTGCCTCAGTCATTCCATCTGTGAAGTAGGCTGATCTATGATGCTTTCTTCAAGGCCTACCAGCCTAGACAGCTCATGTGTCAGTCAGCCAATGTAATGGATCCTCAAAAGGCTATTGGAGGGGGGCTGGGAAGATGGCTCAGTGGAAGAGTGCTTGCCTTGCATTCATGAGGCCCTGGGTTCAATTCCTCAACACCACATAAGCAAAAAGAAAAAAGCTGGAAGTGGCGCTGTGGCTCAAGTGGTAGAGTGCTAGCCTTGAGCCGAAGAGCTGAGGGACAGCGCCCAGGCCCAGAGTTCAGGTCCACAACCGGACCCCCCCAAAAAAAGGCTATTGGAGGGGGGCCGGGAAGGTGGCTCAGTGGTAGAATGTTTGCCTTGCATGCATGAGGCCCTGGGTTCAATTCATCAGCACCACATAAGCAGAAAAATCCAGAAGAGGCACGCTCAAGTGGTAGAGCGCTAGCCTTGAGCTGAAGAGCTGAGGGATAGCACCCAGGCCCAGAGTTCAGGCCCCATGACCGACAAAAAAAAAGAAAAAAGGCTCTTGGAGGGCATCTTGGCTTGTAAGGGGTCAGTGGTCCAGAAACAGTGGGGTAGATCTTGGCTTGCCGGGATCAGGTCCAATTAATTGCTGAGTGAGAAGCTGTAGGTTGGGGCTCCAAGCTGATCTGTCACGATTGTACTCAGCCTGAGGACCCTCGGACCAGCCTCCATGATGGGCTTGGTCTTGACATTGTTGGCTCCCATGGGTCTTTTTCCAACTTGAGTGCAGGTGTATCCCTTGGAGCATTCTCCTGCTCTGACCTGCACACTTTATGCTTGGGTGGGCCATTTGTCAGGAGTGCTGATTAGGAGTTGTAAGGCAACTCCATGGGCTGGCTTGTGTCTACTTTGTAGTTTCTGGGGCCTGAGGTGGGAAGACTTGAGTTGAGGGTGACTTGGACAACTAGAGGTTGGAAGCTCCCTGACACTTACTTATTCTGCATCTGATGCCTGGTCTACAAGAACCCAGTAGGGTCTGTCTATTGGATTGTCTCCACCAGTTCACATCCTGTAGCATGGGCTTCCCCACAGCATGGCTGCTGTATGTGCTCAGACTTCTTAGATTGCTGCTCAGGTATCTGAGGAAACTGCAGTCTACTCAGAGGCAAAGCCAGGCTAGGCCCAGGAGAGGGTGCGTGGGGAGGTGTGTCCCAGGTGTGTCCCATAGCTCTGCAGGAAGAGCATGTGGTGGACTGGTATGGCTCTCTGGGAGATGCAGCCGGCTGTGCTCCTTCCTCTACCGCTGCTGGCCTCCTCAAGAGGCCATGACAACTTCTGCAGTTGTCCCTTCACCTGGAGCCTTGATCCTCCTCCACTGGAGGCTTATTACACACCCACGGCTTGGTAACCCTCCCCTAGAATGGAAGCCTGTGGAGGTAGTGATGTGTCTCTTGTAGCTGTGGGTATCTGTTGAGTGGGTGAGCAACAGGGTGGGTAGAGGGTGGAGGGAGAGGTGGGCTCATGGAGTGGCCATTTTAATAATGGCTCTGCTGCTGCTATTCATACACATTTTCCCAGCCCCTTGTGGAGGCATGCCCAGTGCGTGCTCCCGTGTTCTGGTTTTATCAAAGATGCGACGAGACCCAGTGTCACACAGCACATGTGTGCCGGGTGGGGATGAGCACAGGCAGCCTGAGGTTAGAATTGGGCTGCCCCAACAGTGATATTCTCATAGCTGCTTCTCAGTCAGCCCCTACATCAGGTGAGGCTTATGTAGCCAAGGTTACCCTAGACTCATAGCACAAACAGCTCAGCCTAGGCATCCAGCCACTTAGCCTTGACGAGGTATAGCACTCCGGTGGTGGGTGGAGCCCTCACCTGCCCCTGGGCAGTGGGGGAGGTGGGCGTGGCCCTGGGCCCCGGCCATTGTGTGTGGCAGGCCCACAGGGTACCATCCAGCTATCCGAGCTGGAACTGTGTTGCTGCTCTGCCAGCCTGTCGTGTGCACCTGGCTCCCACGCCAAGCCCATCTTACTTGCGGGAGCTCCCCAGCAGGTCTATCACCTGACCCAGGTGCAGGCTTTCTACACACTAACTGTTCTGTTGCCATGGCTACGTGGCAGGCCCAGGAAGGCCCAGGACTGGATGTAGAGATTCTCGGAAGGGGAAGTCTGGGAAGGTCTGGCCTGGAGGCCCTGCTGCGCTAACCACTTGGCAGTGGGTGTGTCCAGCCCCACTCAGGGTGAGGTTGATGTGGCCCATGCTAACCACAGGTAAAGGGAGAATCAAACGAATGAATGAATATACAAGTCAGCTGTTCACTAACTGGAACAGTTCCTTTGTAGGTAATGGTTGCCAAGAGCTTAATTATAAAAAGAGATTGTGTGATAGAGAAAAATGTAGTGGTGATATTTTCTCTTCCTCCTTAAAGTGAAGAGGGAACACCACATGCACGCACACACACACACTCACACTGAGCTTTTATTGTGTCTTATAGGAGAAAGTTCTATGAAAAGAAGATTCTCTGAGAGCATTTAATGAGTTCTAGTTTTAGAAGCAATCAGAAAATAATTGCATGATTTAAACATTTACTAAGTTCAGATGTTTCTGTCTCCCTCGCTCCCTCTCTGCCCACGCCAGGGCACATAGCTGCAGCACCTGTGTCTCAAGGGTGGTGGCCAGCGTGCTTGGTCCAGAGGGCTCCTCCAGGGGAGCCTTGGGGCCTGCAAGCTGGCCTTGCTCTACCTGACACCCTGGCTCCAGATGGGATCTGCTGTATCTGGGACTTAGCACCCACCAGCAACTGAGGTCTACCCAGGCGTCCAGTGACTATGTGGACCAGCCCCACATCCCCATGCTGTGGCAGGGTCTGCCTCCCACTGTCAGTGACAGGCCCAGGGCCAGGACCCAGGCCTGTGACACCTGCCCAGATGTTCTGCTGATGCTACTTAGGGTCCCATGCCACTCCTCATCCTCCCTCTGCTCTAGGGGCGAGGGTGAATGGGACAACCCTAGGAAACCCTGGAGCATGAGTGATGGTGTAAAAAGGGTCCATTCTTGGCTCCAGTAGAATGCATCCGGGTGGTTGGTAGGGCCAGCCTGTCCCATGCCGCCCAAGGTCATGGGAGCCCAGGAGGAGCTCTCTCTGACCTCCCAGCTGTGACACTACTGAGACATGGCTGGTATGGCTGGGGTGCCTGTGGTTCAGCAGTGCTGGGAGCTCTCTTGGAGGCCGCACAACCATAGGAGAGGCAAGGGCGTCAGTTGGACGTGAGACATCTACAGCTCAGGCTGTCCATACCCTGCCCACAGCCCCAGTGAGCTAGGAGAGGGGCCAGACTGACCCTGCTCAGGGTCTGTGGGGAGGGAAGTTCTCTGCAGTAAGGCCACTTCCCCTCTCCACTCCCCTAAAAAGGTCAGGGTGTTCTTTCTTTCCAACTGCGACTCCCCTTTGTCCAAGATGGCTTATGTGCATCGATCCATGATCTTGCCAGGGGATCCTGGGTCTGTGTGTGGGAAGCCCACACAGAGAGCTGGAGGTCAGGGGCTGGCGTTGCGCTAGTACCCACAGCTGGCTCACCCGAGCAGTGCTACAGTCAGTGGTATGAGAGTGGCATCCCAACGAGAAGGACGGAAGTCTCCACGCCAGAGCTGCAGTTAAGTTCCAAGAATCATCCTGAGAGGTGGAGATAGGGAGGATCAGTTAGAGGCCAGCCAAGAAAAAAAGTTTAGTGAGATACATCTCAGCCAGAAACTGGATGTGATGGCATGCCTCTATGAGCCTGTACTCAGGAGGCAGAGGTAGGAAGGTCAGGGTCCAAAGCTGTCCTTGACAAGAACGTACCAGACTATCTGAGAAATAATGAAGAAAACAAAGGCTGCTAGAATGGCTCAAGTGGTTGAGTGCCTGCCCAAAAGGCTCTGAATTCAAACCCCAATACCAGAAGAAAAAAAAAAGCCAGAGGATAGAAATATCTCCTCTGATAGGTTTGGATCGGTAACCTGGAAGTCTGTGGAGTTGGGGCCAATGGGTCTGAGACTGAACTGAGCCAGAAGCTTTTGGCTTGTGACCTTGATATGTCCATCTTTGGGTGGATCATGAGCCAGGGACCTCACTCTTAGCACAGGTGGAGGAAACAGGAGCCTAGAAACTGCCCAGGCTAGTGCCAGTCATTCTCTCTGTTGCCCCATTGTGCTATGCTAGGTAGACTGGAGCTGAGCTGAGCCCCCAGCCCCACACACCTCCTTCCTGGCCACAGCTACTCCCTGAGCCATCACGACTCACCATATTTAAGCCCAGTAATTGAATTGCAATTGATAGAACATGTCGGTTTAAGATCATGCTAATTGCTTCATTTCCCAGAACACTCCTAAAAAGAAAATGAATTTCCCTGTAATATTTTGCAGTGGGGTGAAATGACCCTTGCGGAAATCAATCTCAGCTCCATGATGAGCTCCAAGAGGGCGGGTGTGCTGGGGCAGCGGCCCGACTCAGCAGACATGAAGAGCTACCCCAGCCTGGGCTTGAACTCAGTAATACACCAGGCGCCATGTGAGACTTGGCAAGGTTGGTACCTGTGGATGGTTAAGTGAGCAGACCTGGCTTCAGGACACTGCCTCACCCAGCATCTCATGGCAGGCAGGAAGAAGAGCGCACATCTGCGGTGGTGCTCAGGAGGATCCAGGTGTCCAGAGGCCAGGGAGGTCACAGGACCTCTAAGGCCTGATCCCTCCTTTGTCCTCTTCTGTCCCATGGGTGCCTCAACCTCTCCTCAGGTGTGAAGGTGACAGTATGTGCCTGGCCCTTGGCACAGCCCTAGCACGTGGTTTTCACGACCATCTTGGCCACTTTGCTGGAAAAAGGAGTTAGAATAAAGTTGGACAGGTGGGGTTGGAAGAGGTGAGAGAGCAGCATGACGCGCCATCGTGGCGGCATGCAGATGGTGCGGGCAGACTGTTCCTCTCTGGATGAGCTCTGGCTTCCCTGCTGGGCCCACCAGTGTCGAGGACGTCGTGTCCTAGATGGGGCTGCCCTTCCCGCCGCCTCTGCACTCATGGAAGGGCCTGTGGTCCCTGCATGCTGAGTGTCTTGGGCTTGGCCTGGGGGAGGTGCCGAGCACTAAGATCTTGCTCTGCCTTTGATGAGATCTTCTTCCTTGCCTGCCTTCCTGTTCTGGGCCCAGCTTGCTCCTATGACAGGAAGGGGCAGACCAGGTAGACTCTAAGGGACATCAGGCTCTGGGCTTCCCTTTGCACATGCCCCTGCTCCTAACATGGCTTGTCCTGTTTCTGCAGAGTGGCTTGCTGGACGTGAAGCAAGTCATTGGGGACTTGGGCTCCATGGTGCCAGAGCAAGGAGATGCCATTGGTGAGTACCTGCTTGACTCTGGCCACCGGCCATTGGGAGGTGCCTGGTGGAGCCACCTGGACATGGGCAGGGTGGGGCCTCGTGCCCACTCTCCACCTTCCAGTCCTGCAGTCACCACATGGTCCACTCTGGGCCTTGCTATGCCCAGAGACCCCACTCCACAGTGAGGGCCTGCTGCCCTAGTTAGGGAAGGGGTGTGACTGCAGCTATCGCCCTGGGGATGTAAGCTGATAGAGCCTGGGCCGCTGGGAGTCTGGTGCTGTCATGGTGGTTCTGGGTCTCTTTGGCCCTAGGGAATGCGTGTGCCCATGTAGGCAGGTAAGTGGGGATGGTGGTTGGGGAGCCAAAGCCTGTCCAAGGAAGGGTGTCTTGAAAACTCCTTCCCCTCCCTGAACAGCCTTGAAAGTCCTGGGGACGTGGGAGGCAGGATCAGTCCCTTCCCCAGGGTGGGCCCTGTGACATGAAGAGCCCTTGTGGCCCTGGTGTGAGTAGAACAGGGGCCGCAGGTTTGTAGCTCAAGGAAACCTACTTGGTTCCGCTAGGGCGCTGGGTTGCCTTGCCTTGGATAGTAGGAAGCAGGAGAGACTGAAGGCCCAAGTGACACCATCCTCACTCACTGCAGAGATAGGCCTTTCCTGGAAGAGGGAACACAGGCCAGAGCAGCCAGGTGTCACTGCTCAGACCTGCCCCTTCCTTGGCCTGCCTACTTGGCTTACCTTGGTACCCACGGCTGGCTTTGGGGAGAAGAGGTGGATCCAGCCTGCCTCTACCTCTCTGTGTATCTCCTGCGACCTCCCCTACTTCACCACGTAGGGTTGGCCATGAGCTGACCACCAGTATTGGTACAATGAGGAGATAGGATGGTTTTAACCCAGTCTTGATAACCCACCTAGCAAGTTAGGTGTAGGGTACTAGGCAAACAAAGTGAGGGTCTCCGAACGCTGACTATTTCCTTTGAGGGCAAGTCTGGCTTGGACATCACGTGTCGTATCTTCTTACTTAGCCAGGCACTGCAATGATACTAGTGGTGTCCTCTCTCCTGCCGTGCCACTGCCCCCCTCCTGTGGCAGTGGGCCTTGGAGGAGCCTAGGCGCACAGGCACATCCCCTTGTCCCAAAGGTGCCAGCCTACTCAGCCTGGCTTGTTCCTTGCTGCCATTGCCCAGGGTACAAGCCTGAGCTGGCCACTTTCCGACTGGGATCCTGGTCTCAGCTGCCCAGCCACGCCTGTGCCTTATCTGTGCCTATGTGTGGGACCAGCCTCTGCCTCTAGCTGGGAGCTGAGTATCCTGAGCATTCTCCCCCATTTCGCTGCTCCCCTAGGTGGTGGGGCTTGAGCCAGGCTCCTGAGGGGGTGCTTCCAAATAGCCCAAGGCTAGCCCGTCCCCACTTCCCCTCCAGAAACAGGCTTCCACCAAGGCCGGTTCCATGTGACAGCCCTCCCTCCCTAAAACTTACCTTGTCCTCATCCTGCCCCTCACTTGCTGTTGATTCTCAAGGTAGCGGCTGATGCCTTTGCCACTTGAGACTGCCTGACAGATGGAATGTGCAGCATGCACAATGGCTTGTCCACCCCAGATGTCCCCGTGACGGACTGCCTCCCAGTGGGAAGAGGGACTAATTAGGGCTGACCTGCCACAGGAATACTCAGGCAAGCCGCTGGAGACCAGGCAGGCAGAGCTTGGAGAATGGTGTGGCTCCAGTCAGCATGGGCTGTTGTGAGGGTCTTGGCGTGTTCCCACAGCTTTGCCCACTGCTCTGCTTCTGGTGCCTTTCCAGGGTCCAACAGCAAGAAGGCCCCAAGCAGGCCAAGCTCCAGCTCTGCGATGGCTGAGGCAGGCCTGCTGCCAGGTTCCCACTCCCGCACCAAGACGCGCAAGGAGACCGAGGTGCTGGTGCAGAGGGTGGCCTGTCACTGTCCGCTGCTGTGTGGGGCGCTGCAGGACATGCACCGAGTGTGGAGCAGGATCCCGCAGGCCGTGAACGCGCTGGGCTACTGTCACCGGGATCTGAGTGACCTCAAGCACAAGTGCGAGACCTGCGAGGGGCTGTGTGCAGGAAGCTGTCAAGAGCCCAGCCCCTGACCTCGTCCTCACACACAGTGGCCGAGACCTTTTCAGCACCAGCACCCCAAGGCGAGGGCCAGGCTGTAGAAACCCTGCAAAGTAAGTGGGCTCCCCCCCCAGCCCATCCCTAGGTGGACTGTGCTGGCCACTGCCAGTGCCTGCTCCCCAAGTGGGACTCTGGAAGTATTAGAGTCCCAGGAGACCGCTGTGTGGACCCTGGGCTGAGGCTTAGGAGAGTCTTCAGGGACCCCATTGATATAAATACAAAACCCACCAGATGCATTGGGACCAACTTTGGTGATATCATTAGGGCCAGAATAGCTGGTCTACTATGTGGCCATCTTCTGTGGGCTGGGATCTTCGACAGCACCAAGGCTGCTCCCTGAATGGACTGCCAGCACCAAGCAAGATAGTATGTGCATGCTCTGCCAGCTACCTCATGTCCCTTTGTCCCTCAAGCCCTGCAGGTGGTTGGAGAGGAGCCTGCAACATGATCTGGGGTGCCCATGTGGCTGGTGCCAGGTGCTCTCTATCTGTACTTGGCTGTCCCCTCCCTTTGGTTCCTAACTTCTGGGCCCGTGAAGCAGTTGCACGGTGGAGGTGGACTAGCAGAGTCTGGGGATCGGTCTCCCTGCATGGCTGGGCTTCCTGAGACTTGAGCATGTGGCCCTCACTGGCTGTGCCACCCCAGGATACCCCTGGGGTGTCCTGTGTCTGTGTCTCTGGAGGTCTGCTGGGTATGCCAGTCTCTCCCGTTTCACCTGCTGCTTGCAGGGGCTAGTGTGTTCACCTGGGCCGGAGGCTGTGCAGGAACTGCACTTGGAGTGCAGTTGGGGTAGGAGGTTGGCTTTTAGGCTGTATTGGACTCAGTAGTCTTGAGAGTCATCTGCTAACCTCCTGTTGACCTGTGGCCGCCATGAAAGGCTTGACTTTGCCTGTGCCAGTTTAGGACATTGGCCTGGTGTGAAGAGGTCTGATTCATCGTGACCCTTTGCTTTGACCTGGCCCTGACTCAGTCTGTATGTCCTAGAAGTCAGGCAGAGTGAACATCCAGTGTGCTGAGTGAGGCTAATGGGGGCTAGAAGATGCCCTGGGCCAGCCAGGGCAGGGAGGGCTTGCCCACAAGAGTATGCACTCTACTGGGGGCAAGGTGAGGATACAGAAGCCAGCTGGGCCTAGCGTGTGGACGTCTGTGTTAAGCTGTGCCTAGAAGACAGGAGTAGCCATCGTGCTTGGAGGGGTCCCTAGGTTGCCCTGGGAAGCAAGGGAAAAGAGCTGGCCTGAGAGCAGAGTAGACCAATCGGAAAAAGCTCAGGCCTAGACAAGGTGGATCTCATGTTGGGGTGGGTGGCCACAGACCCAGGCTGGCTTTCACCAAGAACGTGTGTGAGGGCATGAGCAGTGGAGGCTGAGAGCACTGATGTTTGTACCTTTTCTGTCAGTGACAGACTCAAGGTCAGGGTTGCCATCAATAGCCTGTCATGACAGCTGGTGGATTCCAGACCAGTCCAAGGACTCATTGACGGGGTGGGGCAGAGGCAAGCTGAAACCCACACAGGGCTCCTTCTGATTATGGGGGTGGCAGCCAGGCCTTTCCCCAAAATTGGCCTATGCCTCTGGAGTGGAAAATGGAGGCTACCAGTGAGACTAATGTGTTGGGTCCTCAAGCCATACACTAGCCAGAGCAAGAGCAAACCTCCAAAGGTCACCCCTGTGTCGTGTTCCCCCCAGTCTGACCTTTCCTGGGTCGGTCAGGACTTGTCACACCCAGAGAAACCCCACACTTAGGAAGCTGTGGCCCAGCCTTTTGTTTGTAGATTAGGAATTAGAGGGTTGAGGAGAAAAGGGCTTTACCTGGGGCCACATAGCTGTGGAGACCAAGAGCTGATCAGAGAGCCTGTGTTCTCAGGGTTTCTTCAGTGGGACTTTTCCTGCTTCCCTAAAGAAGCTGGCCCCTGCTCCTCCTGAGCCGTCTCTTGGGACACACGGACAGATGACGGGCAGTGGGATGGGTGGGTGGATGAATGCATAAGTGACTAGAAGGGGACAGAAGAACAGATTCAGGTGGTGGACCATGGGCATGCATAAATGGCTAAATAGATGGACAGTGGGTAGATGGCTGGACAGAAGGAAGATGGGTACATCAAAGTGATCTGGACCATTGGTGAACAGGTGGGGAGACACATGGGGAGAAGGGAGACACAAAGAGGGGGAACACAGAAGTGGATGGGTGGACACAGGAAGATGAGTGGACAAGAGGAGGGCTGCACAGGCCCCTAGAAGATGGGTAGGTGAGTCTGGGACGGTGCTGTTCTGGCATTGCTGGAGAGCACTGCTTTGCATTATGGAATGTAGCTGCCTCACCTGCCAGGTGTGCACCACTCTCACTGCAGACCGTGCCCTGACCAGCTTCAGTGCTGAGACCCCCCCCAGTCCCTGTCCCTGGCCTGCTCGGTCTGACAGCTTCCTGTCTTCCTGCCAGCTGACCAGGAGGATGAGGCCCCCACCTGCTTGTGGCTACCTCTGCGAACCCTGGATGGGCCCCGCCCACCCGAACCTGATAGCCTGGACTTCCACGGAGTCACCCATGTGCCTGCCTCCTCACCCTCCCCGCCTGCCTCCTCTCCAGCCACGGCAGCCCCTGTGGCCACGCTCTTGGGGACCTTCGGGCCCTCACCCTCTGGGAGGACCCCTGTGACACCACCGGAGGCATCGGCTTTCGAGCAATGGCTGCTGGACGCGCATGGGCAGTGGGGTACCCTGTTGGCTTCCTGGTCACAGCAGAGCACGCTGATGGCCAAGCAGAACCAGCTGCTGCAGCAGCTGGCTGGGCAGAGCCAGAGGCTGGCCGGTGGCCTCGAGGCTCTCAACCAAACCCTGGGGCGGCTGGTGACAGGGCCCTCAGCTCAGGAAGCTTCATGCTCAGCCCCAGACAGCACCTCTGCTGTCTGTGTGGCCCACAGATCCACCAGAGGCTCTGCGGCATCTCCCCCCAGGCCTGGAAGTCTTCTCAGGAATGATCCTGAAGGTAGAAGAAGAGGTGTAGGGCTGACCTTGGGGTACTGATGGGGTAGAGCAGAGGATGGCGATAAGAGCTCCAACCCCTCTTGGGGGAGAAGAGGGGAGTCTGGGCCTCCAGGAGCCGGGAGGCTGAGGATGGCACACCTAGTGGTGGGGAGCTCCTCCCTCTCTGGCCTGTGTGTGGCTATGGCACCCTGCAGGTGGGTGCCTTGGAGCACCAGCCCGTGGGGCCCTGGCTTACCCAGGGACGTGAAGGGGCTGAGGGGCAGTCACAGGGAGCCCACCGCAGCTGCCACAGCCCGCTGGGCGCTGGGGCCAGAGCCCTACAGGCAGGCTGGCTGGGGGAGGGGGAGACACTGGGGCCCCCCTGGCCTTGGATCCTGGAAGCGACTGCTTGGCCAGCTGCCAAGAAGAGTATGGAATAGCTATCTTGAAAGCCCTGTCCTCTGTGTGGGTGTACAGACCCAGAGGACCTGGGCTACGTGCTTCACTATGACCCAAAGGAACTGTCTGTGGGCCTGGAGCCATCTCTTTCCTATTTCATATCTGTTGTAAATAGATGCATATATATTTATGTATATATATTACTCAGCACTGTATGGGGGTGGGATGTTGTTTTGTACCTATTGATTTTTCTTGCAAATGACATTTTCTTACATGAGCACAAAGTGACAGGAAAGCAGCCGTGCTGCTCAGGACGATGACAGTAAATGAGCTGGATGTTCCCTGTTCCGGTGGGCCGCCTCTGCCTTCACCTCCAGCAGGGAGTCATCGGCTTCCCTGGCTTCAGATTCTTCCTTCTGCCGCCTGCTTTGACTCTGCCAGGTCTGGCTGCCCCTCGCATCTCCTGCCCCTGTTGGGCAGCACAGTCTGGAGCCACACAAGAGTGCCTCCTTTGGGAGCCCAGGCCTGGCTGCTGGAGGCCTTGGCTAGCCCTGGGTCTGAAGTGCTGGCCTGAGTGGGTAGCATGCCAGTCCCTGCAGCTGCAGGGCTCCAGCTCAGTGGGGCCCAGGGCCACAGTCCCATAGGCAAGTCAGAGGGGCTTTCCTTATTTGACCTTTTCACCTGGGACAAGCAGCACCAGAGGTCTGGGTTGGGAAAGACCCTGGGTATGTTAATAGTCAGGCTGCATCTGCCCTCTGCAGAGGGCTTGCCTTCTAGCCTCATCACCCTGGAACAGATGGCCCACAGCCCCTGATTTGTGCTTCCCTGCTACCCTTGGGAAGACCAGCCTCTGTCCTGAACAACTCAGGACCGGCTTAACACCACCACCTCCAGGAAGACCTAGTGAATCTCCAGTTGGAGCTCTTGTCCACTACAGATGCCCCTTGTGGTTGGTGTTTGTCTCTGGCAGGGAGCACTTTCTATATTATGGGAACTGTCTGGACCTAGCCTTACTCCAGTTCCAGGCTGAACCCCAAGCCTGGCCCCACACAGAGCCGTGATCCTGGTCATGGATTCCCAACCCTGGCTCCCCACTAAGCTCCATCCATGGTCCCACACTGAGCCCTCATCTCAGATATATACTTAGTCTTGATCCTGGTTACAAACTTAAGCCTGATACTTACTAGTAAAACCCAACTGTGGTCCCACACTGAACTTCAACCCTGGTCACACATCCAGCCCTGGTCCTAACTACAGACTGAGCCTTAATCATGGTCACAGACTTAGCCCTGATCCTAATCACACACTAAGCCCTGGTCCTGGTTGATCCTGTGGTATGTTGGGCGCCTCCTCTGGGCTAAGCCCTGTACTGGCGTGTAGGATACAGACGTGACAACAGCAGATAAGAGGCCCCCCAGAGCTCAGTGTTACAGGACATGCTAAGCATGCTGGCAAAGGTTACTCTTCAAACTCCACATAGCTGGGCTGGGAAGGTGGCTCAGTGGTAGAGCGCTTGCCTTGCATGTATGAGGCCCTGGGTTCGATTCCTCAGCACCACATACGCAGAAAAAAAAAAAAAAAACAGTCCAAACTCCACATAGCTGCATTTGAAAGAACAGCCTAGTTTGTCTAGGAGAAGATAGGCTGAGTTCTAGCTCTTATGTGAAGGAAACATGCAGGCTGAGAGTCACGTGGCTTCCGCTCTCTTCTCTGTGGTTCTTGTCCAGTGTGGCTGTAGGCTCACATCTCTGCTCTGTGGTCTTGTGGTCCAGGGTGGCTATAGGACTATCATCATCACACCTACATACCAGGTCACAA
This sequence comes from Dipodomys merriami, assembly GCF_024711535.1. Taxonomy (NCBI): domain Eukaryota; kingdom Metazoa; phylum Chordata; class Mammalia; order Rodentia; family Heteromyidae; genus Dipodomys; species Dipodomys merriami. Next base: position 945,897 of record NW_027203093.1, on the reverse strand, counting down.
GAGGCCAGGAAGAAAATGAGGAAGGTCATGTCTACTCAGTTCAGTTGAGTTAAATCAGATGTCCATACTTCAGTGACCAGGAATCAGCAGAGCTGGGGCCCACATGGAGGTTGCAGGCATGAGGATAGTGGACAACTCCTGAAGAGATTGTGGCAGAGGTGCTAGCTGCAGTCTGGGGCTTGCAGTCGGGTGAGGGAAGCGCTACTGGAGTCCTGAGCAGGGAAAGAGAGGAAGGGCTGGGGAGGACAGGCTACTGTGTCTGCTCTGGCTGGGGAGCAGAGCTCTCTGCTTGCAGACAACAACCAGCCTGGCTCTGCCTGCCCTCAGTCCCTTTGTGCCCTCTCCTCTCTAGGCCAGGGCCCCTGCAGGCAGGAGCATGGCTGGACAGCTGTGGGCAGTGTGGAGGGTGCGCAGGGTGTGTGTGTGTGTGTGTGTGTGTGTGTGTGTTGGTGGGGAATGAGACCAGGAGTACAAGGGCTGGTGTGTGTGTGTGTGTGTGTGTGTATGTGTTGGTGGGGAATGAGACCAGGAGTACAAGGGCTGCCCTAAGACCTGGAGCTGGTGGGAGTGTGGACGCTGGACCAAGGAAGGAGCATGTGCCTGGGCTAGGCAGTCCTGGAATTGGAGCTTGTGAAGGGGTGTCCTTGGTGAACCAGTGTCATTGCAGCTGGCTGAGAGATGACACCACCCACCTCACAGCTGTGCTCTGTGCCCTCGGTCCCCAGGGAGCCCCCATCCTCATCATCTGAGTGGAGAATGCGGGGAAATGAAGTTTCTAAGAGGGTGGCAAGGTCACTATTGACTGGCATCCCGGAGTAACTGTCCGTAGGTAAGAAGGCCTGCCCAGCAAGGGGCTGCCTAGAGCCCTGGTTTGACAGGACTCCCCAGAGGCTGTGTCCTGGGGAGGGCAGAGGGCAGAGGGCAGGGGCAGGGCCCTCCCACGGGGAGCAGGGAGAAAGGTCACCCGTGGGGTAGGGTGAGATACTCAGACCATGGGGCCTTCTGTGGTGGTTCACTCCACCCCCTCACCTTGCGTCCCATTTCACAAAGTGAAGGCAGAGCAGTGAGGGTACTAGGGGAATGGGTGACATCCAGGCTTTCCAAGTCCCTCACATCACATCGCCCTGCTGGGTGAGGGGAGGTGTTTTTGATGGCCCTCGTCCAGATGAGCCAGACCAGAGCCTCCGCCCTCCGGGGTGCACAGAAAGGAGATTGGGCAGATACGCCCTATCAGACAGTTTGACATGGGGGAAACATGCTTTCAAGTGCTTTGTTAGCCACAGGGAGTCAGCAGGTGCCAAGGCCTGGCCCCTAGCCCCTCCTCGCTGGGAAGCAGAGGAGAGGCTAATGCCTGAGAGGGAGTGCGGGGGCTGCAGGTCACTGCAGTGGGCCCTGTGTGAGCCCCACCAAAAGTCAACGACGTGACTGGCCCAACACTGAGGAGAAAGCAGCAGTAGCAAGAGTAGCCATGGATTCCCCCCACTGGAACTGTTTTTTAAAATGAAAGGATAAAATCACAAAAGTGATATTAATATTAATATTATTTCTATAACTAGGTATAGCTGAGGAAATGCAGAATTTTTTTAGAAATGAATATGTTAGATTTCTGGCATGGTAGTGAAGAAATATGAAATATAATATCTAAAGCAACTTATAAAATGTTTTTTTTTTGGCTCTGGAGATTCCAGTGGCCCAATGAGGTTGAGCCTCTCATTTCACTAGCCAGAAAGCAATGGGATGAGGAACTCCACTCATCCCCACCTCCTACCTCATTCCCACCAGGAGCCTCACCCTGGGGACCAAGTCTTTGACACCTGGGCCTCTGGGGGCCACGAATCCATACTCGATCCTTACTAGATGATTAAACATCACCGGCTATGATGAAGTGAGAGATGGCCAGTGGGAAGATGTCTAAGAGACATCTGCAGGAACAGAGAAGAAATGAGAGAATTAGGGGGGAGAAAGTTAGGACCCTTGCTTCTGCTGAGATGCCACAGTAAGGGAACAGGGTAAAGGGTGGGGGTTAGTGTCCATGATGGCTCCCTTCCCACCAGCAGCAGTGCAGAACACGAAGCAGAAATCCTACAGAAAGCACCGGCAGAAAGTTTGGATCACTTCATTCTGCACCAACAAAACTGTCTTCAAGAAAAAAAGACAAATGTAGACCTTCCATAAGAGGAAAATGAGGACCTTCAATGCTAAGCTGAGAATGAAGAGCTGTGGTGTGGGAACAGTGAACCATTAAACTTGCAGAACATCTGTAATAGCTAGAATGTCTAATTTGTAGGATTAAACTTCTTGAAAGGACAGAGCAACTGGATGGTGATGGATTATTAATTAGGAAGAATTGTTGAAGTGCTCTGATCTTGTATTTTCAGGGAAATACTGAGTTTAGTCTATTAATGTTACTGTATATAATTAGTATATACAGTATAATACTATAACATACATTAATAATAGGAATGTATATAATAGAAAAGACATCCATGAAACTCATTAGCCTCCAGTTAACCAACAAAAAGCCAGAAGTGGATGTATAGCTCCAGCGGCAGAGTGCCAGCTTTGAGTGAGAGCAAGTCAAGCAAGAGCTTAAGGCCCCAGTACCAGCACAAAAAGTGAAAAAAGACAAAACTCAAGGGTTCCTTCAAAATCAAAAACTTCTCTTCTGCAAGAGAGCCTGTTAACAAGAAGAAAAGAGAAACCACTGATTAGAACAAAACACTTGGAAATCCATGTCTGACAAAAGAATTACATCCAGAACATTCAACAGTTAGGAAACAAAAAATTCAGTTAGAAAGTGAGCAAAGATTTGATCAGAGATTTAACTAGCACATCAGCACATGGAACGATGTCCATCAAGAGCCAGTAGGAGGGCTGAGAAGGTGGGTCAGGGGTAGAGTGCTTGCCTTGCATGCATAAGGCCCTGGGTTCGATTCCTCAGCACCACATAAGCAGAAGAAGCGGAAGTGGTGCGGTGGCTCAAGTGGTAGAGCGCTAGCCTTAGAGATGAAGAGCTGAGGGCCAGCACCCAGGCCCAGAGTTCAAGCCCCATGACTGACCAAAAAATAAATAAAAATAAAAGCCAATAGGAGATGGAAGTTAATGCCATACAAAGCATCCATGCCCAATGTAAGGCCTGTGGAGAAGGGAGTGGAGCCTGTGTGCTCCTGGCAGGGGCCATCGTGTTACAGGTGTTCTGAGACAGTTTGTTAAAGTCATTTACAAAAAAGACAACATGATATAAACCAACAGTTGTACTCCTGTGCACTTACCTGGGAGGACCAAAAACTCACGTTCATGCAAAGACTTGTACACCAGTGTTCAACAATGGTAATAACCCAGATCAGAAACAGCCACATGCCCTGCAGAGGATGAGCAAACTCCACACACTGGACATCTACTCAGGAATAAAAAGAAGCTGACTGAGAAATACAACTTGGATGGCTCTTCAAGGCATGCACTCAATGAAAAGACTAGTCTCACAGGACGTTACAGTCAGACACCAGTGGCTGGCTCATGCCTATAATCCTGGCTACTCGGAAAGCTAACATCTGAGGATTGTTATTTGAAGCCAGCCTGGCCAGTAAAATTGGTAAGACTCTTATCTCCAATTAACCAGCAAATTTCGAAGTAGAGTTGTAGCTTACTTCTAACATTGAGTGAATAAAGCTAAAGGATAGCACTCATGCCTTGCGTTCAAGCCTCAGTGCTGGTACACACATTGTATACAATATATAATATTGTATACAATGCCTGTAACATAGATTCGTAAGATGTGCTGAGATTGCAGATATGGAGAGGAGATAAAGAGCTACTTGCTGGGCATTAGGCAGGGGTGGGCTGGGATTGTAAAGGGGCTGTACGAGCTTTTTCTTTGTGGTGATGGAACAGATCTGGATTTTTATTTGGGTGGCTGCAAAAAATCTACATGTGATAAAATTTCATAGAATCACACAGAAATAAAGGGAAAAAAAACTAAAGCAAGGAAAAGGTACTCTCTCAGAGAGTAGTGCTAGAATTTATAACATCCAAACAAGTAAAAATGGAATCAAAACCAGCTGCCAGTGGCTTATACCTATAATTCTAGCTATTCAGGAGGCTGAGTTCTGAGGAGCAAGGTTCAAAGCCAATTCAGGCAGGAAAAATCAGTGAGAGTCTTACTCCAATTAACCACCAAAAATCTGGAAATGGAGTTGTGGCTCAAGTGGCAGAGTATTAGCCTTGGGCAAAATAGCCAGAGGTAGCAGCCAGGCCCTGAGTTCAAACCCCAGGACCAACACCCACACATACATAAGTAGAATCAGAGTGCAAATAAAAATCCTCATTTAAAAAAAAGTGTGTGTGTGTGTGTGGGGGGGAACTGGTATAGAAGAAAAATAAAGGATAAATATAAAACAAGTTTTCTAGTAGACAAGCTTTTGGACCTGTGTAGCAAACAAAATACATGCAGTTAGGGATTGTCTGATCAGAGGGGAAAAGCATCTCCGCAGTTTTACTAAAGATACACTGAGACACAAGCACCAGGACAAGCTAGGAGTAAGGCCAAGTAAGTAAACCAGACATACGGCAAGGGAAAGCCTGGTATCGAGTTAACTTCAGACGGCTGGACCTACGGACTGCACTGGCTGAGCGCACACTACAGGTTAATAGGTTTTAGAGCATTTTATATTTCAGATTTTTGAGTTAGGAATGTCCAACCTAATTTATGAATACTTCAAAGGAAATTAAGGGTTTCAGATGCTAATATCACAAAGTTGAGAACATATTAAGAAGAAATTGGAGGGGAGGAAAAGTACTGGGCTCTGAAATCATGTCCTTATACTAATGTTGGTGTTCTTACTGCTGAGTCATGCCTCCAGCCCCAATTTTTGTTGTCTTGAGGTAGGGTTTTGTTTCCTGTCCCAGTAACACAACCCACTTGTGTTCATCAGCAGCTAGGCTAATGGACTTGCCGCCATGTCCAGGTCTTTGTTGAGAAGAGGTCTGGTGGACAGTTTTCTGCTGGGATGGCCTCAAACCACAGTCTTAGGAATCTCAGCCTTCCAAGTAGCTGCTGTTATGGGTGTGAGCTGCCAGCACCCAACTCAGATCTTTATTTTTAAAGTAAAAGAACCACAGTATAAGACGGAAGAAATTGGGAGGTTTTTTAGAAAAGAGCAGAGGCCAGTGCTCTGTTCATACAAGCTGTCTTGGGCTAGTGTCTAGCCAAATTCTTGTCCTTGGCAAAGGCCATTGAAAAGAAAACCAACAGCCAGATGCTGGTGGCTCACACCTGTAATCCTAGCTACTCAGGAGGCTGAGATCTGAGGATTGAGATTAAAAGCCAGTCAGGACAGAAAAGTCTATGAGGCTTCTATCTCCAATAAACTACTCAGAAAAAATCAGAAGTAGAACTGTGGCTCAAGTGGTAGAGCACCCAGGCTCCCAAGTTCAATCTCCAGGACCCAGGACCAGCACCAGAAAAAATAAGAAAAGAGAAGAAAGAAGGAAATAAACTGGTAATATTGATCCACAGGGGAAGGGGAGTAGAAATCCTCACATAATAAGCAAATTCTATGAATAATCTTAGGCTACAAGTTGGGAAACAGGGCAGAAAAATGGACAGATTCCTAGAAAAAAAAATCCAACATGATTCAAGACAGTAGATAGCCTGAATATTCTATACCTAGGGAAGGAATTCAGCCAGTTGAAATATTTTTTTAAGTATGGAGCCTTCACAGAAGAGATCTCCTCTCATATAGCTTGGCCTAGGAAACAGCAAAAGAGAATATTACTCTATCTGATAGGAGGTCAAAATCAGATGGACATGAGAGAAGAAAGCACAGCCCATCTATTTGTGAACAAAAGTATAGTCACTTGAATACAGCATTATGTGGAGTCCAACAGTGTTTACAAAGGTAAGGCAACCTATTGTCTTATACTTGTAATCCTAGCCACTCAGAAGTTGAGATCTGAGGATTGCAGTTTGAAGCCAGCCTGGTGGGAAAATTGAACTACAAAAAAGACAGATGTAGAGCTGTGGCTCAAGTGTTAGAGTGCCAGCCTTGAGGAAAACAAAGCACAAGGATAGTGCCAAGGCCCTGTTCAAACCCTGGACCAGCACGCACACACAAGGAACAAATTGAGGTTCCTAGTTAAGTCAGTAAGGAATAAAAATGCGAGAACTGGAAAGGAAAAGACAGAAATGTCTTTACTTGTAGAAAAATCCCTGGGTAAATTAGTGAAATTCATAAACAAGTTTGGTAAGGTGACTTGTTCTTAAAAATGTGAGAATCAAATGTATTTCTGTATCTAATCAATAAATACATTTCATTTAAAAATCTGCCATTTACAATATCAACAAAATACAATACATACTGATATAATAGGAGAAAAATCCTTATGGAGAAATTAATGACTTTAGTAAAACCCATTTTTGGGCGTGGATGTGTGGGGACCATGCTCATAGACTGGAAGTCATATCAGAAAACTGTCTCACAGCTTCCCAGATCCACTGATAGGCTCAACACAATTCCAAATGGCGTTTTGTAGGGGTTGGCTGATTATAAATTTCATGAATGAGAAAGAGAGGCCTAAAAGCAGTGGAATACTCTAGAACAGAAGGTTATGGTGGAGAAATGCTCTTTTTTGGGGGGGGTCTGGTCGTGGGGCCTGAACTCTGGGCCTGGGTGCTGTTCCTCAGCTCTTCAGCTCAAGGCTAGCGCTCTACCACTTAAGCCATAGAACCACTTCCGGCTTTTTTCTTTTTTGCTTATATGGTGCTAAGGAATCAAACCTAGTGCCTCAGGCATGCAAGGCAAGTGCTCTACACTGAGCCACCTTCCCAGCCCCAAGAAGTGCTCTCTTGATAAACACACAGGATAACCTGAGCCTGATGAACACCAGCAAGTGGGCAGAGACTGGAGAACCCCTGCAGTCCTGAGCAGGTTGGGATGGCGAGCTGGTGACGGTGGCTGGGGCTAGGCACCGTGTTGCATCCCAGGTTCCTTGCTTGTGCCTGTGTGATGGCTGCTGCAGTTATCTTTGCCCGACTATGGACAGCACTGCCCGACCTCTGCGCGTGCTTCCCAGGAGTAAACCTTCCTTCCCTCTCCCTTGCTCCCTTCCTCCACTGTCTCTAGACTCAGCTAGAGACTTGGTCCATCTTTTTTCCTCTGTAAAAATCAGAGGCTTGGACGACATCGAAATGGCACCTACTTTTGTTGGATACCAGACAGGTGCTAGGCCCTGAGTTCAGGGCTGTGGAGGCCTGAGGAGGGAGCTCTCCATTGGCTCTGTGGAACCAGGAAGGCTTCCTGGGGAAGAGAGGGCTGTGAACAGCGCTCAGGGGACAGAGATAGGGGGCGGAGAAGGAGCCTGTGCACAGAAGCCAGGTCTGAAGTGGAGGTGGTGAGAGGTGTGGGCTGCTGCAGGGTGGGTACCGGGCCGGCTGGCTGGGAAGGTATGTAGGGCCTTGAACTCCTGGTCCTGAGGAGTGGGTCTCCTCCCCTGACACTCCCCAGCCCCCCTCAGGGAAGGCGTGGGACCCAGCCTTGTTCATGGCTCCAGATTTTAACCCTGAGACCGAAGGGGACAGGTGCCCCTCACAGAGAGGACACAGACACTGTTTCTGCCCTTGGTGGATGGTGGGGGTCAGATACTGGGAGCCCAGGGGATCCTGCTTGGGTGTGGGGGAGGGAGAGCTGGGAATGTGCGGGGGGGGGGGGGGGGAGGCTGTGCCTTTTCATTTGGAGGCCAAGAAGCAGGTGAAATAAACAACAGCAGCCGGCGTTGCTGAGGCCTGAGCTGTATGCAGTGCCCCCAGGTGAGTCTCATTCTGGTGATCAGAGCGTTGTAGATTCTCTCCCCAGACTGCTGCAGAGAAATGTAAATGGTGGTTCCAAGCACTGTGGGGACAGGCGGTGGCCCTGTCTGCACTCAGCCCTCTCTGCTGGGGCCCCAGAACTGTGCTCTCTGCTCTGCAGAGGCCCCGGTGGTGCCCACCTGACAGGCCCTCCTCTGGGAGAATGCTGAGCAGAAAAATAACCCCAGGCAAAGACTGAAATCAATCAGCCTGTGTTTAATAAATACCAGGCTCCCACCGGAGCACAGGAAGAAGAGTGCAGCCTCGGCCCTACTTCCCTTGGTGTGTGTGACAAGGCCCACACCGGAGCTGTCCTGGCCACCTCACCCCAACTGTCCTTGGCCTGCGGTGTGTGGCCTTGGTACATGGGTTCTGGGTGGTACTGGTGGTGTGGTTGCTCCTGGGGCTGGGGTGGAGCTGACTCAGGGCTGGGTCACCAAGCCTGGAGCTGTGTGGAATGATTGGCATGCTGCTATGCTCTTCCGGCCCTGAGCTGGGTGGGCTCTGGAGTCTCAGAGACAAGTGACAGAAAACTGGGAACTTTTGCAGGTATCTGGGCCTGAGGCCTGGGGGAGGAACAGGTCCAGGCCCTTGCCCTGATGGTAGAAGTCTGCTGCTTGCCTTGACCTTGAAAGAGATGCTCAGATGTAGGTCCTGCCCTTGGGGCTGGGCGAGGAGCACTGTTGTTGATCCCTCCTGGTTCTTCCTCTGTGCCAGCTGCAAATGGTGGCCCTTGGGCACTGGTGGCCAGACTGAGGAAGGGACTAGCCTTGATGTCCTGCTCAGGTATTGGGGCAGAGTCACCAGAGGCCTGCTAGAAGCTTCCATACAGAGTGGTTAAACAGGCCAGTGCTGTCAGCCATGGAGGATGGTGGATAAATCAACGGGGCCCAAATCAGTCTGGAGGCCCCTGGGGGAGAAGCAGGGGCTGGCCACGGGAGATGGTAGGATTGCATTGTGTCCCTGGAGCTGAGGGCCACCCTCCCTCAGAGGGGCAGGCAGCCAATGAGGGTGCCTCCCCAAGAGAAGCCTGGTCAGAGCGGTGGAGGCTCTCCGGATGCAGTCAGCACGTCCCACCTTCCCAGGGGCAGGTGTGGGTGTGCACTGGGCCCATGGCCACACGTGTGCCCCTGTGGGCATCCGTGTGCCTGCGTGCATGCGCCTGTGCTTGTGCATGCACTGCGTGGGCCCCTGTGGGTGCTGAGATGGGTGGTGCATCTGAGGCTTCTCCAGGAGTTAGCTCGATTGCTGGGCGTTAGGTGAGTGACCAGAAGAGTTGGGTGGATGTGGTGGTTAGAGGAGGGGCGGCGTGCCCCCAAGATGCTCTGGGTGCTGGTCATACAGGATCCTTTCATAGCCACGTCTTCTGGGGGATCCCAGAAGTTCTCATGCTGGGGAGCCAGCCTCAGGTCCCTCCCGGCCCACACGTGATAGATAGGGGGCTGCCCAACAGACAGGCAGATGGCAGGGACTCAAGGATCCTGGAGAGGATGTTGACCTGGAGTTGGGGAGAAAACTCTAGGCGGTGGTCACACTGGAAGAGGGGTTGCCTGGTGGCGCCAGGAGGCAGCCTAGGTGTCAGGCTATGGGGGCGGGGCGGGCTACCCTGGGGCACCAGGCACCATGACTACAACTCCTGCCCAAAGTCATCCCTGGAGAGGGGATTGAGCCCTGCCTCTGCAGAGCGGTGATGTGAGGACACCCCTTCCCCCGTAGGGCGTCTGGGTGAGGGCGCCTGGGGGAGCGGCTGCGTGGGCAGGTCCCTTTCAAGGCAGACACAATGCAGTTTTGAAGTGGTGGGGAATTGGGCTCGTTTTTTCAGCAGCTGTATGCAAATTGCATGCAAATGAGCCCACTTTCCCTCCAGTACCTGTGGCAGAGCAACCCAGAGGCCCACCCAGGCAGCCACAGTATCTTGTCCCCCCGCCTGGGAATGACCCTGTGTTCAGAAAGCCTGCGGCTGTGTGCTTAGCAGTGACCTTGGCCCGCAGAACTGGGTCCTGTCCCATCTCTGCGGGGGCAGTTGTGAGAGACTCCAAGCACATCCCTGCACCCTCCTCCCTCTCCTCTGCCCTCTGCTGCGAAGTGTAATGCAGGAAGCACCGAGCACCAGCTTCTGCCAGTGCCAGTGCTGAGCGGACTTGTTGCCAGTGAAGTGAGGGTTGCAGTGGCCATGGTGGAGGTGGTGGTGGTGGTGATAGTGATGATGGTGGTGTTAATGATGATTACGATGGTGGGATGATGGTATGGTGGTGGTGGTGATGGTGGTGGCCGTGATGGTTAACATGAGGCAGAGTCCTCCATACCAAGCACTGCATGAGTCATGGGGAGAATAAACTACACCTGTCCTCCAGGTGTTCGCATCTCACTCACAGGTTCCTAAGTGAGGATGAAGTTTCAGCGTGGTCCCTAGGACCTTCCCTGTTCTATTTTGGGTCTGTGTTCCCCAACTGACCTTAAACCCACTGAGGTGGGCACAGTCCTGTCTCTATCCCAAATCTTACAGAGGGCGCTCAGCCTTCTCAGAGCCTGGCTGGGGGCAGGGGAGGTTACTGGAGGGCATGGAGCACTGGGCTTCAGTACCAGGAGCAGGAGTGAGCGAGGTGGGCTGGGGGTCTGGGCGAGGGGAGGGAGCGCCCTGCGGGGCCTCTGCTCCCAGGGTCTCCTCCCCACCTGCTCTGTGCAGTGACTGGTGTAGCACTGTCGCTCCAGAGAGGCTGAGACTTGCCCCCTGGTGCAGCTGACGAGCGGCAAGGCCAGAATTTGCATTCAGGTCTCACTGGCGGCCGTATTTCCTTCCCTTGTAGACCTCGCTTCTTACAATCAGGAAGTTGGAAGAGAGAAAAGAGCACGTGTCTAAAGGCTCGTGTGAGGAGGAGAAGCGGGAGAAGGGGCAGCTTGGGGGTGGACATCCAGAGATGAAACAAGATGTCCAACGAGCGCCTTCCCCTAGCCTGCTGGGCACAGTGGGGGTGAAAGGGCCGGGGCTGCGGGCAGATGCCGGAAGTGCTTTGGTGTGTGGAGACTGCCAGGTGGGCGTGGGTGGGCAGGAAGATGGACAGGCCAGCTGATCTGGGCTGCACATGGGGGCAGTGGGAGGGTAGGGTGAGGGAGGGCTGCCCCTCCAGAAAGCCCAGCCCAGCAGGACGCTGGGGAAGCCAGCCTCCTGCGGTGCCTGGAAGACGCAGCCTACTTTGGCTCCAGAGCAAAGCCTGGCCTGCTGAAAACAGATATGGATCAGTCTCATTAGAAAGCCTTAGCGCACCGCCAGACCTCGGCCTGCAGGTCCAGCCCAGAAGCCCACAGCTCTCGTGCTTTCTGCCAAGAGCAGAGGTGAGAGGGAAGCACAGAGTCTCATGAGCACTAAAGGAAAAGCCAGGGACGTGTGTGCGGAATGGATTTCTGTCTTCAGAGAAAGGCGTGGCATTCCCCCACCCGCCCGTGCCCTGAACTCTGTTCTTGGCTTGGGTCTGGATGGGTCAGAAGGTGGGGGTGAGCAGCCGGAGAGGGGCAGCCTGAGTCCCCCCCTTCCCTCACCTACTGTCCTGTGCTCTGAAGTCCATGGTGTGCAGCCACCAGCAGGCGTGGACCCAGGCCCTGCTCTAAAACCGGAGGGTGTGTAGACACTTGCTGGCCCTCGGGAGAGGCCTGGGGGCGCTGCTGCTGCCTAGCAAGGCAGGGGCGGGGTCTCTGGGGGTCCCTGGCACTGGAGCACCCAGGGCAGTCACCGCGATGCCGCAGTGGCCTCAAGGCTGGCGGTTGGGCGAAGCGCGGCTCCAGCACCCCTCAGCAGGCCCAGGCTGGCTGCCCTGTGCAGAGGGTGAGTGTAGGTGCCCGTGTGCGGGGCCTGGTGCCCTGGCTGCGGGGGTGGCTGCGGTCACCGCTGCTGTTCGGCCTGGGCACCCTCAGAGCCCTCTCCACTCAAAACAGCGCCCAGGTCCCGCCAAGTGCCTCCCTGAGTGCCCGCGCTGGGTTGGGATGCACCTGGTGGGTGGCAGACTGCCCCCGGGGCAGGAGCAGGCTGGGCTGCGTCCTCCTGGGGGCAGGACCTGGTGAGAAGGGTTGTGTCCACACCAGCACTCACCTGACCTCTCACTGCCCTGGGAGGAAGGTAGGCAAGAAGCAAGGTACTCCTTGTACAAATAAGAGACCAAGCGGCTGGTGGCTAGGAGACCTGTCTAAGGCACAAGGGAGCCAGACGGGAACGGTCAGAGGAGAGCAGAGCTGACAGCAGGGAGCAGGGCACCGGGGGGTGTCTGGTGCTACCTCAGGAGGGACGGGCCTGGTGCGAGGCAGCTCTTCCTTTCTTGCTGGGTGATGACTGAGTGGTGTGTGGACCACCTCGGAGCTCTCCTTCCTTGTGTCTGGAAGGCGTCTTGGGACTGAGTTTGGGAGCAGGGATGGAGCCTGCAGGTGCGTGTCAGGTGACCAGTGTGTCTTCCCCCGTCTCTGTTCCTGCCACTGCTGCCGCAAGCCTCAGGCTGGCCAGTGTCTGTGCTCTGTAGGTGCAGAGAAGAGGGGCAGAGACGCAGGAACTTGGTCTGGTCACACAACCAGACATTGGCACAGCCGGAACAAGCCCCCCCATCTCCTCCCTCCTCCCCCAGCTATGGAGGCAGTGCTGTTACTCCAGGCCTGCTTGAAAGGTGACACCGTGTGTGCACGTACCACTTGACAGGAGAAAGGGGAAACAACGGAACTAAACCAGAAGATCTGCCCAGACATCAAACAAGGCCTCGCAGGGGAGAGGAGAACACTGTGCCAGCTCCCACTGAGGAGCAGACGGCCATCTCTGGGTGGAGTGCCAGGCCAGGCAGGCACGCTGCACGGTGCAGGGGCTCTGTGTCGCTGCTTTGTGGTGGACAGGTGAGTGCCACGCCCCATAGAAACCCAGGACCACCGCGTGGGGGCGGGGTGGGTTATGAGCAAGACTCAGGACGTGGATGGGCATGAGCAGGACTCAGTTTGTGGGTGGGTGTGAGCAGGACTCAGGACATGGGTGGGTGTGAGCAGGACTGGACGTGGAGGGGTGTGAGCAGGACTCAGGACGTGGATGGGCATGAGCAGGACTCAGGACGTGGATGGGCGTGAGCAGGACTCAGGACGTGGATGGGTGTGAGCAGGACTCAGGACATGGGTGGGCGTGAGCAGGACTCAGGACATGGGTGGGCGTGAGCAGGACTCAGGACATGGGTGGGCGTGAGCAGGACTCAGGACATGTCGGGGTGTGAGCAGGACTCAGGACGTGGAGGGGTGTGAGCAGGACTCAGGACGTGGAGGGGTGTGAGCAGGACTCAGTTTGTAGGTGGGTGTGAGCAGGACTCAGGACGTGGCGGGGTATGTGCAGGACTCAGTTTGTGGGTGGGTGTGAGCAGGACTCAGGACGTGGAGGGGTGTGAGCAGGACTCAGTTTGTCTCACGCAGGTCTCACGCCTGCTCAGAGACACTGTCCCCTTCGAGTCTTGTAGCTGGGGCCGTGAGACAGGCTGTGATGGAGAATGGCACTCAGAGCAGTGGGCCACAGATGGCAACGAGGACTTCATGAATCTGGGTTTCCAGCCTGGGCAACAGGCAGAAATCAGCAGGGGTGGTGGTGGAGGGAGAGGGGCAGAGAGAGCAGTCTTTAGGAGAGAAAGAGAACACGGGAGCCTGTGAAGTACCCAGAAGGCGTGGCTGTGCTCTGCTTCTGGCTAATTACCTTCCATCCTAGGAGGAAGCCCCTCAAACTGGACTGGCCCACCTGGCTTCCTCCTTGGGGGCTGCAACCTTGGACTGGAGGAAACACGCCCCTGTCAGAGCTTTGCCAACCTTGGACGTGGAATTATCCAGAAGGAAGGTGACACAGGTAGGAGATGAGATCTGGTCACTGGACCCAACACATGGACAAAGACAAGCGGGCAAAGAAACCTGCCTCTCCCTCCTCCCCTTCCTGGGGTCAGGGACCTGAGCAGGTGACAGCACAGATGGTGGAAAGGCTCAGAAAGAGGCGTGTGCTGGCCACTCTGGCCTGGCCAGTCTGCTTGAATGGCTGCCCTGCGGTCTGCGTTCACCACCCACACTTCCCAGATCTCAGTGGGCCTGGTGCATCCTGGCTCCACGGAAAGGCCAGAGTCCCGGGCTCACTGAGGCTGAGGGGTGTCCCACAGTGACACTCAGGTGTGCCAGAGCCAGGATTTTGCCTGCCCGCCCGCCTGCCTTCTGACCAAGCCGGCTGCATTCCTCCCCTGGATGTGTGAATGACTGAGGAAGGCAGGACTGTCCCAGAACGGGCCAGGCGGTGGACAGCGGAGGTGTGAAGGCTGGCCCCAGCTCCGTGGACAGGAGCAGGGAGACACAGCAGCTGGAATTGTGGCCCTGCCCAAGATGTAGGACCTCGTGATGTGGCCTCGCCTGTCATTCATGTGCAAGGACCCAGCCCTGCTGCCTCTGGGACCAGAGGTGCTGGGAGCCAAGAGTGCACAGGGCTCTGTTGGGACATCAGCAGTGTGTGTGTGTGTGTGTGTGTGTGTGTGTGCAGATGTGGGTATGTACTTGTGTGTGCATGTGTGTATGCACATGTGTATCTGGGTATGTACACATGTGTCTGTGGGTATTGTGTGTATGTGTGTGTATGCATGTGCATGTACGCATGTGAGCATGTGCATTGTGTGGGGATATGTGCGTGCGTGCGTGTGTGTGTGTGTGTGTGTGTGTGTGTGTGTGTGTGTGTGTGTGTGTGTGTGTGTGTGTGTCCAGTACTACACTGAGTAACTGGAATCGGGGATTCCACCACAGAATCTCAGGGAAGCACAGATGCTGGTGACTGCTTTCACAGTGTGAAGGTCATCTAAAACCCCAGCAGCGCTCTGCACTGACATCTCCTGATCTTTTTGTAGAAGTTATTTGGTGTTTTCACAAGGCTGCAGGAGCCCATATTCATGATAGAACAGCAGCAGGGATGTCTTATGGCTCATCTATAAACCAGGTCCTGACTGCCACCAGCTGCTCACAGCCGGCCCCGCCCACCCGTCTTCTCCCCAGCCTGACCTTGTCCCTACATTTAGTGCCCATTATACCCTTGTCTTTATGTCTTTTAAAGTAGTTTTGTATTATTTCATACAGACAGTGCTGGTGAAATGTGTTTACTGCTAAACAATATATTGTTTAGGTCTGCTTATTTTTAAGCTCATAAAAATCATGCCATAATATTTGCATTTTTCTGAGACTTGCTTTTTAAAATCCAGCTTTGTTTCTGAGACTCAGCCATGTGCTTCTGCATAGCTATGCTTCATATCTTCACTGAGGCATAAAATTGCGTCGCGTGAATGTATCTTAATTTGGACGTGCGGTGTTTCTGGGGTTGGGTGATAATAACATCATAGCCGAGATCCCCTCTCTGGCTGGCGTCTGGAAGGGAGTGGGGCCCAAGGCACCTCAAAAGCTACCTTGTGCATTGACATGGGTCTCAGGTGTGTGGGTTCCGGGCTTGGTCAGAAGAGACTGAAGGTTTCCCACGGTGGCCGTGGGTTATTGCTGTCTCTTGGCAGTTTGTAAAGCTCACTTTGATCTGCTTGCTGTCTCTCCAGTATTCCATATTGTCAGACGCCTTAATTTTTGCCAATCTGCTGGGTGTAAAATAGTATCTAATTGTGGTCCTAATTTGCATTTTCCTGATTACTAACGGGGCTGGAATTTTTCATATGTTTATATTTGTGTTTCCTTTGCTTGATAAGTCTGTTCATGCCTTTTGCCCATCTTTAAAATCATGTTGTTTGTTTGTTTTTTCCACCATAATGGCTGAGGAGATTCTAAACGTGTGTGGGTGTGCCCTGATATGGATCCAGCCCTCAGGAAGTTGGGACCACAGCCTGGGGACTGAGCCTTCCTGTCCTTCACCTTGGGACGTGGTGTGTTTTGTGTCTCACTTGCAAGCTCGGCACACTGAGAGTCTGAAAAGCCGTTGTTTCCTTCTGCAGAGTAAAGGTTCCGCCATGGGCATCTCTCCCTCAGCTCAGGTGCCGTCCTGTGCGGGGCCTCCCCTACCTGCCCCTTTTCACAGTTGAGTGGACCTGGAGGGCGGATGGAGGGTGGACTCTGTCCATCTGCTGCCCCTCCCACTTCAGGAGGCCTTGGGCATTCGGTCCTTTGCTCTTGGGTGAGTATTTCAGCCTGCGAAGCCCCAGTAACCTACCCAATGAAGCACTGCACTGAAACCCATCCAGCCTTGAACTGACCCTGAGTCTTCTCTCTCTGTGTGTAAACAACTATATTTCCATGCTTACCTTTCTTTCTGTGGTATTGGGCATGATTGCAGGGCTTGGAGCTTGCTAGAAAGATGTTCTACCCATGAGCCATACCCCTAGCCTTCTTTGCTCTGGTTATATTTTAAATAAGGCCTTAGTTTTTGCCAGTGCCTTTTCCTGAACCATGATCCTCCTATTTATGCTTCCTGCCATAACTGAGATGACTGACATATACCCACCCAACCACCACACCCAACTTTTCCTGTTCAGATGAGGATCTAACAAGCTTTTTCCTTGGGTTGGTTTCAACTTGGAATCCTCCTGATCTCAGCCTCCCAAGGAGCAGGGATGACAGAACTGAGCCACTACACTGTCTTGTGTTTTGTTTTTGAGATAAGGTCTTGCTAACTTTGCCTGCTTGGGTTTGAATTCCCAATCCACTGCCTCTACTTCCCAAGTAGTTGAGACTTAAGGCATGCATCTGGATAAAAATCACATTTTCTAATTGCATAGAAATGGGCATGATTTTGCAAATTGAGTATATAGTCATTCACATGTTAATTTCTCATTATTTTTAATAATTTGCCCAAGAAGCCTTTTGTGGTTCCTTTGAAGATAATCCCACATTACCCCCTGCAGAAGCTGAGTCTCCATTCCTGTTCTGATGCTTTCCCTGCCCCCTGCTGTGCGGGCATGGGGCCAAGCTGTGTCTGGGAAGGGACAATAGCTTCTGTCCTTGTTTAGCTTGTTGTGGAGGGATTCCGCCTAGGGAGAGTGAGTGTTTTAGGTTTATTGACCATCATCCTTATCACTTTGTTAGGCATTTTATAAGAGATTTAAAGAAAATCCTGGATGCATTTGGTATTTGTCTACTTTTACTGCACAAACAAAATGACTGAAGCTGGGTAACTTTATAAGGAAAAAGAGGCATAACTAGTTCAGTTTTGGAGGCTGAAAGTCCAAGCCTGTGGCTCCGTCACAGACAGGAGGCCAGAGAGAGAACTGGGGCCAGGCCTCCCAGGATAACTGACTGCAGGGCCCAGCGGTTCCTCCTAGGGCAGCTCTGCAGTAGCCTGAGCTTGCAGTCAGTGCTCGCGCTGATTCCCTTTCTGACACTAGACCATCTTTGTACTTCCCGGGTGAATTCTTGGCCAGAGCTGGTAGCTACTGTAACAGTACACCTTTGCAAGCAGACATAGTTTGAACTCAACCTCTGGGCCGCTGGCCTGTGGATTATCTATGCTTCTCTGTTCTTCTGGATCTTATCTGATTGTGGTAGCAAAGTAACAGATGTCTCACAAAACATTCACCTTTTCTCTCCCTTTTAAAATTATTAATGGAGTTTGAACTCAGGGTCTCATGCTTCTGAGGCAGGTGCTCTACCACTTGAGCCACACCTCCAGCCCTTTTTACTGTAGTTATTTTTTGGATAGAGTCTTGCATTTTAGCCTGGGGCCAGAATTTTTTGCCCATGCTGGCTACAAATCATTCTTTTCAGTTGAGAATACAGGCAGGAGTCACCACAAACAACCCTTAATATTTACTTGTTATTTGGCCAGGGCCTATTGTATTCATTTTTCCTATACAATGTAATGCTTGGCAGATAGATTGTGGAATAGTTAAAGGAACATACCATCCCCTTGCTGTTCAGCACATCCTCAGGATTTTCTCCCGTCCAACTCAAAGTCACACCTTCCACCACCATCTTCCTCCCTTCCTGCAGCTCCTGGCAGCCACATTCTCTGCGCTGCTGGGGATGGGTACTGCATGCGCCAGATCATGCAGCGAGGTTTTTCTGTGCACATACTGTTCTCTCGTTGCTTGTGCATGCAGCAGTGCTGGAATGTCCTTCCTCTGGACTGGATAGTATTCTGTGGTGTGGCTGTACCGCAATTTCTTCCCACACTCACGCATCAAGGGTGCGCCCACTGATTCCATTTCGTGGGTATGGTGAGTTGTGCTTTAGTGAACATGGATTCAGATGTCTCCCCAATATAGCGATCTCCATCTCCTTTAGTAGGATTTCTGGTCATATGGTAGTTCTATCTCAAGATTTTTATGGAAACATCTATGCTGTTTTGCATAATGGCTGTACTAATTTACATTCTCACTAACAGAGTAGAAGAGTTCCTCTTCCCCAAATCCTTGCTAGCATTTTTTTTGTCCCTTTCATAATAGCCATTCTAACTGATGTGAGATAGTATCTCATTTTGGGTTTGATACGCATTGTTGTTTTTTTTCCCCCTAGCTCTGGGATGGAGTCCAGGGCTTCATGTATGCTAGGAAAGGTGTCTGAGCTACGCCTCCAGCCTTGTTTGGCTGATGATATTTTTTTATTGTGAAAATGCTGTACAGAGGGGTTACAATTACAATTACAATATGGCTGATGATTTTTTTTTTATCATTTGTACACCTCTGTGTGTGTGTGTGTGTGTGTGCGTGCACACACTCGTACATGCCAATACTAGGGATTGAACTCAGGACCTGGGTGCTATCCCTCAGCATTGTCATTCAAGACTAGCTTGAGCCATAGCCCCACTTCTGGCTTTTTGCTAGTTAATTGGAGATAAAAGTCTCCTGAACTTTCCTGCCTGGGCTGGCCTTGAACCACAATCCTCAGATCTCAGCCTCCTGAGTATGTAGGATTACATGTGTAAGCCACCAGTGCCCATCTTTTGTATAACTTCTGATGAGAATTTATGTCTATTGAGATCCTTGGCCCATTTTAAAATCAAGTTCCTTGTTTTCTTCTGAGTCTTTGTGAATTCTTTATGCCAGTCTTCCACTGATGGATGGTTAGCAGATTGTCTTCTGGCAGATTACTGTGCTGTAGCTTCATATTTGAGAGAATCCCATTGGTCTTCCCTTTCTGTTTCCTTCTAGTAGCTTCATAAATTAGATCCTGTTCTCACTTTGAGTTGATGTCTGAAAGGTGAAAGCTAGGGTATGGTTTCACTGTTCTGCACATGGACGTCCAGCTTTCCCATGCATGGAAGAGGAAATCTTGGCAACCTTGTCAAAGCCCCACCTGCTGTAGATGTGTGGCTTTGTTTCTGGGCTCTGCTCTCTTTCCTCGTCCTATATGTTTACTTCATGATGTTAGGGCCATGCTGTTCTGATTACAATAGCTTTGCTGAAGTCAGGAAAAGTGAGCCAGCTTTTGGTCTTTTTGATCAAGATTGCTTTATCTTTTATGTTTCCATGGGAACTTTAGGATTAATTACCTTTTCTATTTCTGAAAAATAGTGTTTTTATTAAAAAATAGTGTTTCTGTAAAAATTGGTGTATTAATAGGGATGATGTTAAATACGTATACTGCTTTGGGTAGTATGGGCATTTTATAGTATTTATTCTAATTCATGAACATAGGATATCTTTCCACTTATTTTTAATCTTCTTTAATTTCGTTCATGATTGTTTTTATAGTTTTCAGCATACAGATATTTTATACCTTTAGTTAAACTTATTCTGAAATCCCTTATTTTAATTTTCAATGTTCCTGCAAATTGAATTATTTTTCTAACTTTTCTTTAATAGCTAATTGTTAGTGTCAGCAAATGCTACTGATTTCTGTCTATTGCTTTTGTACCCTGTAACTTCACTAGTGTATTAATTGTAACAGTGCTGCGGTATATGGGTCTGTGAGCGTAGACTGTCTCATGTTTACCTGTCCCATGTGGATATCTTCTATTCCATTATCTTGCCTAGTTACTTTGTCTGGGACTTCTGATACTACATTGAATAGAAGAGGGGAAATGGGTTTCCTTGTCTTATTTCTGCTCCTACAGAAAAAGCCTTTGATTGTCTGCTGTGGAGAATGGTAGCTGTGCTGTTGGCCTTAATTACGCGGAGGCACAATCCTGATAGAACTAATCTGTTGAAGAGTTTTTATTTTTTAATCATAAAGGACATTGAATTTTGCCAAATGCCTTTTCTGTGCTGTTCTTCTTGGTATGCTTTTGTCCTTCATTCTGCCAATGTGTGTGCCAAGTCTGTTGACTTGGTTATGTTAAATCACTTCTACAGCCAGGGCTGATTCCCATTTGATCATGGTGAATGATCCATCCTTTTGACGTGCTGTTGATACTGATTTGCTAATGTTTTATTGAGGAGTCTTGCATCTGTGTTTTTCATCAGGGATACTGGCCTGTAATTGTCTGTTCTTTTATTATCTTAGTCTGACTTTGGGAAATGCTAGCATGTAATATACATTTGGAAGGATTTCTACCTCCGCAATTTTTTGAAGATTCTTTTTTCCCCCTCTATTATGTTTTATATAATCTACTATTATGACAAGTAGAAGACATTCTAATTATTTTTCTTCTTGAGACAGTTTTAGTAAATTATATTTTTCCAGGAATTTACGCGTTTTGTCTGGGTTTTCAGCACAGTGGCTCTTGTGGTCCATGCAGTATCTGCTGGTGTTCTGTGCCTTCTCCTTTCCTAACGCTATTTATTTGTAATTTTTTTCCTGGATCAGATTGTCTTTTTCATTAGTCTTTCTAGGAAACTAATGTTTGGCTTGGCTCCATTTCATGCTGCATTTTGTTGTTATTGTTGTTGGCTTCTACTTTTTTTTGTTGGTTCTGGGGCTTGACCTTGGGGCCTGGGAGCTGTCCCTCAGCTCTTCAGCTCAAGGTGAGCGCTCTACCACTTGAGCTACAGCACCACTTCTTGTTTTCTGGTGGTTACTGGAGATCAGAGTCTCACGGACTTTCCTGCCTGGGCTGGCTTTGAGACTCGATCTTTAGATCTCAGCTTCCTGAGTAGCTAGGATCACAGGTGTGAGTCACTGGCACCCAACTACTTTTTTTTCCTACACTGAAGTTTGAACTCAGAGCTCTGTGATTACTAGGACGGTACTCTACTGCCTCTTTTTATTCTGGTTATTTTGTTGAGACGGGGTTTTGCTTTGTTCCCAGACTGACCTGGACTATGATCCTCTTTTATGATGCCAGTGTAGCTGGGGTGGCAATGTCTCACCCCGCCCAGCTTTTAGTTGAGATCCGGCCTCAAAAACTTGGAACCAAGTTTCTCCCAATCTTCACCTCCTGTGTAGTTTGGATTACAGACATGAGCCACTGTGCCCAGCTTGATGTCTACTCTCTGTCTCTTCCCTCTGTCTTTCTTTAGGTTTATTCTGTAGTTTTTCCCTTCTAATTTCTTGTTGATGTTTAGCCCGTGAACTTTTCAGCCTCTCTGTAAGCAATCAGAATCTACAAATACCCTTTAAACCCTATCTTTATTGCATCCTTCAAGCTTTTGATACACAATCATTGTCATTATTGCTAAAGGTTAAAATTTTATATAAATTATGATTTTTTCTTTGATATATTACTGATTAAGATGTAATGATGAAATTTCTAGCTGCATTTCTAGTTTATATTTTAAAAATCTAATAGTTGCCTTGTGTTAAGACTTTCTTTGACATGATATTGGTTCTTTGAGACATGTTAGGACTTCCTTTATGACCTAGAACTTTCTGTTTTTGTAAATAACCTTGTGTGCTTCAAGGAATGTGTATTCCCACGTTGCGGTGTGCAGAGTTCCGTCAGAACATCAGAGCTGGCTGGAAGGACAGGACAGATGTGGTGCCTAGCTGCTCTGGGCAGCTGAAGGAAGGCAGCATGGGTGGGAAGCTGAGCCAGGCGGCGGCAGCTCAGTGAGCTCTTGAACCCAGTGCTCTGGCTGTGCCAGTGGCTCCCTTCTCTTGAGCCCCCGAGGGCCCCAGGCCTTTACCCCAGCCAGCCCCTTCGTGGGGCACCCTTCTCCCCTGCATTTATATCTGCACATCTTTCTTCCCGCCCTCCCCGCAGGCTTCCTCCTGCCCCAGGTAAGCCAGGGACAGGCCAGTTCTGTCCTCCTTGTGGGCTTCTGCAAGGGCTGGTCCTGACCCTCTGCCGTGGTGCACAGGGGTGCAGAGGGGGGGCAAGTAGGAGTGTGCAGGCCGGGGGTGGGTGCTGGCATACGCAGCAGGTGCACAGGTGGGGGCCAGGGAGGTCGGGAGGCAGCCCTGGCCAGGGGAGAGCAGCACTGCCACTGTTGCTGTGGTTCCGGAAGCCGCTGGCAGGTGTTGACTGGAAGGATGCCCACTGTGTGCCCGCCGTGTGCTGATGAGCAGGATGCAGGCCTGCTGTGTGCACCAGCCTCTGCCTCTGTCTCGGCATCTGTTTCTGACGGTGTCTCCCAGCTGTGCAGGACTCTGCTGGCTGTGGGCAGTGGCCGGGGTACCTCCCCTTGGTGTCCCCAGCTTCTGATCACAGTACAGTTAATGGGGCAGAAAGGAGGCCACGAGGAGAGAAGTAAGGGAGATACTGGGAGCCCTGGGAACTGCGTGTCTCAGTAAGCCAGGTCTAGACTGGGCATGCTCCAGCAGCCGGTGGGGAGGGGTCATAGAGCCTGAGTTCGGTGCCAGTGCTAATGCATAAAGAGGCACATTGGAAACTAAGGCCCACAGGTCTCCTGGGGAGGGGGAGGTAGCTGCACCCTAGTGACGGGCATGGGGCCCCACAGGTCACAGAGCAGCAGGGAAGGGAGCCAGCCAGGCCACCACCTGTCACAGCCCACCCAACCCTTCACGTCAGACACAGAATCTGCTGTCTTGCATGGAGGCCTCCTTCAGTGCACACTCTGGGAGGGAGGAGCTGCTAGAGGGCCACCCTGCCTCCCCCATGCCAGGGTCTGGGGGCCTCCCAGCCTCCCCCATGCCAGGGTCTGGGGCCTCCCAGCCTCCCCCCATGCCACGGTCTGGGGGCCTCCCAGCCTCCCCCATGCCAGGGTCTGGGGGCCTCCCAGCCTCCCCCCATGCCAGGGTCTGGGGGCCTCCCTGCCTCCCCCATGCCAGGGTCTGGGGGCCTCCCAGCCTCCCCCATGCCAGGGTCTGGGGGCCTCCCAGCCTCCCCCCATGCCAGGGTCTGGGGGCCACCCTGCCTCCCCCCATGCCAGGGTCTGGGGGCCTCCAAGCCTCCCCCCATGCCAGGGTCTGGGGCCTCCCAGCCTCCCCCCATGCCACGGTCTGGGGGCCTCCCAGCCTCCCCCCATGCCAGGGTCTGGGGCCTCCCAGCCTCCCCCATGCCAGGGTCTGGGGGCCTCCCAGCCTCCCCCCATGCCAGGGTCTGGGGGTCTCCCCACTTCCCCCCATGCCAGGGTCTGGGGGCTTCCCAGCCTCCATGCCAGGGTCTGGGGCCTCCCCACTTCCCCCCATGCCAGGGTCTGGGGGCCTCCCAGCCTCCCCCATGCCAGGGTCCAGGGGCCTCCCAGCCTCCCCCCATGCCAGGGTCTGGGGACTTCCCAGCCTCCATGCCAGGGTCTGGGGCCTCCCCACTTCCTCCATGCCAGGGTCTGGTCACTTTGGGAGTGGGTGGGCTGATGACAGGGCTGTCAACCATGCTATTAACAGCATGAAGCCACCACAGGACAAGGTGCCATCCCTGTGGTCCCCAGAGGCCTCCTTCCTCCTCATCTCGCAGTAGCTAACGAGGGAGGGGTTAGGGCTAGCCTTGTCCAGCAGCGTGGGGAGGAGCTATGGCCGGGGAGGTAAGGCAAGGCCGAGGTTCGGGAGCCTGGTGTCTTTGGAGGAGTCCTCCCTTTGTTTCTCTCTTCCTTTCCTCCCTCTCTTCTCCCTCTTTCCCTTCTTCACCCTTCCATTCTTTCGACTCTCCCTTTCCCCTCCTTGCTCTTCCTTTATCCTCCTTCCCTCCTCCCCTCCCTTCCCTCCCTCCCTCCCCTCCCTTCCTTCCCTCCTCCTGTCTCCTCCCTCCCTCCTTCCTTCCCTCCTCCTCTCTCCTCCCTCCCTCCCTCCTTCCCTCCTCCTCTCCCTTCCTTCCCTCCTCCCCTCCCTTTCCTCCCTTCCCTCCCTCCCTTCCTTCCCTCCTCCTCTCTCCTCCCTCCCTCCTTCCTTCCCTCTTCCTCTCTCCTCTCTCCCTCCCTCCTTCCCTCCTCCTCTCCCTTCCTTCCCTCCTCCCCTACCTTCCCTCCTTCTCTTCCTCCCTCCCTCTCCTTCCCTCCCTCCCTTCCTTCCCTCTCTCCAGCTTCTCTTGCATTCCAGCATGAAGAGGTCCAGACAGAAAGGAGCATCAGCTCAGGTCTTCAGGTGTGGACCTGGGGAGGGTGGCGTTTGGGAGAGATTTCTTGTGCCCACCAGTCCTGAAGCATCTGGTACTCAGAGGGCATCCAGGGAGAACCAGAGGGGCATTGGGACCTCGGGCTGAGCTGGCAGGCGACCTGGGCTCCTATCCCATCCATGGCCTGGGCATGCTGTGTTCCTCCTCTGCCCCTGCATTGCTCCCAGCCCCCCCCCCCCCGCTCCTGCATCGCTCCCAGCCCCCCCTCCCCCGGCCCCCGCTCCTGCATCGCTCCCAGCCCCCCCCACCCCCCCCCGCTCCTGCATCGCTCCCAGCCCCCCTCCCCCCACCCCTGCTCCTGCATCGCTCCCAGCCCCCCCTGCTCCTGCATCGCTCCCAGCCCCCCTCCCCCTGCCCCCCGCTCCTGCATAGCTCCCAGCCCCCCCTCCCCCCAGCTGGACTGTCTGCAGGCCCTCTGTGGTCTTGCGGCTGGCAGAAGCAGCAGACACCTCTTTTAGGACTTTCCTGTTTGGACATTTATCTTCATTATGGACGTTTATCTTCAAAAAATGAAACAGAAGAAAGTCTGCACTTCTGACTTCTAACGCCAGGGACTCTGCTAGTGATAGTGAATGAGTTACCACACGCTCAGGTGTGCGGGGTCTGTTTTCAGAGTGAGGTTCCATCCTTCCCTGCACCCAGGGCCTCGGCAGGCAGCCCGCTCAGCCTCACCCCTCCTCGTATTTATTTATTTGCAGTACTTATGATTGAACTCAGGGCTTTTTGCTTGCTAAGCCGGTGCTCTACCATGTGAGCCATGCCCTCAGTCCCTTTGCTTTTTTAGTTTGTCTTTCAGATGAGGCCAGGATGGGCCCTATCCTCACACTTGTGCCTCCTGAGTTAACAGGATTGCAGGTCTTCACCGCTGTGTCCGGCCCTTACGTAAACAGTGACAGGAGACTTGTCTGTGTGGATTAAGCATAACTAATTCATTCTGGGCCAAATTCTTCATGCTTTGCACTGCACCCGGGTCCTCACCCTCTCCTTGGTGGTGAGAGGGTGGCAGAGTCCAGCCTGTGAGGTCCAGGACACGTCCAGGACACGGGCTTCAGGTAGAGGGCAGCACACGGGGGAATCTGGCCCCCAGGTAGGACTTCAGGTGAGCGAGGGGCCTAGGAGAGGTTGGGCAGCATGTGCAAAGGCCTGGCAGGTCAGGCCTGTGAAGGAGGTGGTCCGCAGCGATGTGGCTGGGTAGGGAGGAGGAGGAGGGCCGGCTGAGGACCTTTCTGCCCTGCATGGCCGGCCAGCGCTCTCTCCGTTTTCCCCTCTGCGTGGGCTGGCCATCATTCTCTTCCTCCTTGGACACTGTCCTCTGTGAGGGCCAATCATTATTGCCGTTCTCAGAGGAGGGCGGAGCTCAGGCTGCCTGGACCTTGGCCCTCCCTGCAGGGAGGCCCCACGGGGATTGCTGGAGGGCCTCGAGGGACTTTCCCTCTCAGGGGACCGTCAGGGCAGAACAGGCCCGCTGGCCAGGCTTCTGATCTGAGGCCCCGTGGAGGCGACCACCCCACACACCGTCAGTTAGGAATGTGGCATTTCTGACGTGACTGTGCGAACCGCCACTGTTCCACACCCATCTCTCCAAATGGCTCCGACTTTGAATAATTTTTTGAAATAGATGTGTCTGCAGTGTCACGTCATCTGGATCCATCCGTACAGAAAGTGGTTCCTGAGGAATGGGGTGAGAGGGAGGAGGGGACGGGAGGACAGGGGGCAGGACAGAGGCTGCCCTGGGGCCAGCCAACCCTGAATCAGGGAGGCCGGGACCCAAGGCCATGGGTTCAGCTCGCTTCCCTGTAGGCTGGTGAGGCTTTGGCTCCACCACGCTCCCCATACCCACTGTCCAAACACAGGCTCCCAGGGGCTGTGCTGTGCTGACCTCCTGACCTCACTTGCTTCCTAGGCCTCTGTGTGGGTGTCTTCTGTCCTCGGGATGAAACTGCCCCTTGCTGTCTGGGCCCGTAGCTGTCAGACCCAGCTCTGAGCACCCGCGGGAAGGCAGGGGTGCAGGCATTAGCAGTGAGAGGTCCCTGGCTCCACCCTGTGCAGTGGCACCTGCCCTTATAGTTGTGGTGTCACCAGGCGCAGGTATCACCTGTGTGCGGTGGTCCCCGGCCGTGGCCTCAGGCCCATCCTTCCCGTCCTATCCCTGAAAGAGCCGTGTGGACCCCAATACAGACCCCGAGGCCAGAATCACTGGTTCCCTTGTCTCTGAGGACAACAGGGGTGTCCAAAGCTCATCTTCAATATCCACAGTCTTGCTAGGAAAGGAAGTGAGCTGGGGGGAAAGTTCCATGCAGGGAGGTTCCTGCTGGGGACACAGGCGCCCCCTAACGCACACCAGGCTTCTGAAGGTAAGGCCTCTGGAGGTTTTGCAGAGTGAGCAGGAGTTCCCTAGAGCAGAGCCAGGTGAGTGGAGACAGGCCGGTGTCATGGGCCTGTCTCAGACCGCCAGCCAGTGAATTAATTAAATTGTGGCTGTACTGTCCCCCTGACCCCACATCTGACTCAAATTGGCCCTGATCAGGAACATAATTGAGGCTAATTGGCTCCCAGCTGTCAGCACCCACTGACCCTCCCCCTGTCATTTAGGAGTAATTAATCACAGACTCACCCCAGAGTCTGGCAGGAAGTGGGCTGAGGGCTGAGGCTGCTCTTGGTACCCCTTGCTCTAGTCTGCCCCCATGTCCCCACTAGGCCCCTCCAGCTCTCCGGAGTGACCCCAGATGCTCCATTCCTTCTGCCCCTCTTGAAGAACACAGGCTTCTGAGTTTGACTCATCTGAGCTCTTCGGAGAGACCCTGGTGACCTGTGCTACACCATCCTCTCCACCCTATACCCACCCTTAGGGAGCAGGAGCCCCCTGCCATGCCTCCCTGAGGCCAGGCTGGGCAGCCAGCGTGTGTTCTGAGCCCCAGGACTTGCATGTCTGTAGAAGACAGGTGCATGGGCCCCCAGCACACAAGGCCCCGGCTGCTGTGTCTCAGCACAGCCTGTGGAGCGTGGCCCTGTGCCCTGTGGAGGTCTTGTCTGCTCTCTGCCTGGTCCCGGAGGCAGTGTGGAGCCCCTCCCTGGCCATTGACCAGCATCCCCAACACTCCGCCTTTGGGGCCCACTCTCTCCTGGGCCTGACACCAGTGAGCAGAGTGGGGCCTCTGTTGGTAGCTGGGCAGCGAGGCTTTTGGATAGAGCACATAGCTGGGCACCATCACCACCTCTGCCTTCAGTCCTGGCACCTCTGGGCCCTGCTTTCAGCACAGTGTCCACCTCTTCCCTGCAGTCAGTGGCCGTGGCTTTCTAGTCAGCTGTGTCAGAGCCCCAGGATGCCTGGTGACTCCACCCCTTCTCCAGGTTGCCATGGAGACAGACAAGGCCACGTGTAGGAATCAGGTCTGTGCTCTGCTGCTGTAACAAGCAGCCCAGAGATGCCCAGACCACATGGGGTTATTGGCTCTGGAGGCGGAAGTCTGAGGTGAGCCTGGCGGCAGGTGGGCTCTTCCTGAGGCTTCTCTGGTTTGTGGATGCCCCTCCTCGTCACACGGGATCAGAGGCACCCTGGGATCTGGACTGGATTGCTGCGCCTTGAGGTGGGGGTGTGACCCCAACATATGAACTTTTGAGGACGCCGAGTCTCTCAGGTCAGTGCCCTGCCACCTCCGCAGCACGTCCTCCTCCCCACCTTTGGGGCTGGGCAGAGGCGTGTCCACCGGACGGGTCTCCAGGGTGTGCGGTGGGCGAGGCAGATGAGGTATCTTCCTCAGCAGGGTGGAGGCAGGGGTGGGGGCTTACGCTGGGCCTCCTGGCCCCTCTGCCCATCCATCATCCAGCAGCTTCTGCTAGGTTCCTTGCTCCCTCCACCCTTAAAACCAATCTGGGAACACAAATGCCCCCACACTGGGCAGGCGCGCTCCCTTACCCAGGCAGGCAGCACGGTGGTATTTCACAGGAACGCCCAGCCTCCACAAGCCTGCTCAGAAGGTCATGGACGTGGCCAGCGTCTTTTCACCAGGAGTTGTGAAGGTCATCCCTGTCAGTTGAGGCTGTGTGTCAGATGGGGGGGGGGTGCGCTCCAGGAGGCAGATGCCGGGGCGGGGTGCCCTGTGCGTCTCCTCGCCCGTCTGTCACTGGTGGCTTTGATTCTCCTGCCGCTGGGGTTGAGGTGAGCTGGGGTGGGGGTGTGTGCAGGAGCTCAGAGCCCCAGCACACACTCAGCTCCCCCCACGGCCGTGGCTGCAGAGCCCTCATCAAAGGCTCGCCTCTGCCTCTGCCATCTGTCCCAGCTCAGGCATCTGGCACCCCTGGGCCCCCATGCCACCAGGCGCCGCCTCTTCCCTTGAAGTGGATGGCGAGTTGTGGCGGGGAGGGAGAGGCGGCTGTGCAGGGGTCGGGCTGGGGGGGCGGCTGTTGGTTTGGAGGAAGCTGGGCGTCCTCTCCCTCCCTGTCCTGTGTAGGGACACATGTTCTGCTTTACTTGAGTCCCTTCTGTTGTTGTTGGGGTTCTAGCATGCCTGTTCCTGTGGGCACCCTCAGGGGATGGGGGGACAGACGCCGAGGACAGGGGGGGACAGACTGTCCTTGGATCCCATAAGGAGGCCCTGTGGATCATGGTGGAGAGGAGCCGTGAGGCGCCAGCCACAGGATGAGACGTTGTGTCTGGCCTGCCCCTGGATGGGCTGCAAACTGCAGTGTGGCTGTGGCTCCTGGAATCCCCCTAGCTCCAGGCTCCCAAGATTTCAGCCCCGTACCTCATGACCTATGTAGCTACTGTTTTCAGTCCTGAGACCTTGTGGGATTGAAGCCCTGTAGTGGAGAATGGTCCAGTCTGGCCCCAGGCCAGCCCTGGCCAGCAGCACAGGTTGGTGTAGGTGTGGTGAGGGAAGGAGGGAGAGAGGGAAACGCGTTTCCTATCCATGGGCCCCTGGCTCCCTGGGGGAGTCACAAGGCTGGGCCATAATAAACAGAAAATTACAGTATCCGGGCAACAATCAATGGACAATTTTTCATGAGCACAGAAAAAAAAAGAAAAAAGTAAGGGGCTAAATTGAGGTGCATAGCAAATCATGTTTTTAATGTTTTCTGAGAGCCAAGAAATATCGATCCCAAAGTCATTGATTTCCATTTGGGAAGCCTGAGAATTGTAGCTTCATCTCCTAGTGCTTGGTTGTTACCTGTGCGGTGTGTGTGTGTGTGTGTGTGTGTGTGTGTGTGTGTGTGTGTGTGTGTGTGTGTGTGTGTGTGTGTGTGTGTGTGTGTGCGTGCGCGCGTGTGCATGTGTGTGTGTGTGCACGCACGTGCATGCATGTATGTGCCACACACGCTTGTGTACCTGTGTGTGATGCCTGAAGTTAGGAGGTCTCATCCTGCCCATTTCCCCTTGTCCAGAGCCTGGGTCTGTAGTCCGAATGGGGCCTCTGTTCACCCTGTGGGGCAGGAGGAGGCAGCTGCAGTGCGGTGTGCATGGAAGACTGGATGCCTTCTAAGTGCTCCTTTGAGGGCTCACTTCTCACTAGGCCCAGGAAGGCAGTGCCAGGCCCAGGTCCCCTGTGTCTGGATACCTGTTAGGAATGGTCAGGAGCCTGGGGGCAGCACGGAGTGGGATGGGGCACAGCTGGGGGGCTACGAGCTGACTGCTTCTTGCTCTGTGGAAAGAAGGCCCTGTTTCCCCGTCATTCACCACGTGGCCTCCAGCCTGCTGGCCATGCCTTGATTGCTCCCTGTTTCCCAGAAGGGGTCCCATTTTACAGCTCGTTTCTCTCAGCAGGTAGGAGAGGTAGGAGCTTCCTGGGGACGCTGTGGAGGGGTGTTTGCAGCAAGTAGTCTCCCGAGCACCTGCCATGACCTGATGGCCAGATGATCTCCACCAGGAAAAGGAGGGGGAAATGAAAGCCTAGAGCTGCAGAGGCTGGCAAGGGGGCCACGCCTGTGCGCGTAACACCGGTGGAGGGACGTGTGCTGCAGTCCCCAGCCAGGATGCTGGCACTGAATCTATGGAGTCTGCTGGAGCAGCAGCCAGCTAAGGTCTCTTAGTAAGATCAGCATGGTTGAAGGGTAAACAGGACCCCAGTACGAGCCACAGTGAGTCCAGGCCAGGGGCCTGCGGCAGGCTGAGAAGGCAGAGTGGCAAGGCTGGGCTGACCCACCAGGTCGCATCCTTTGCTGTGCCCTGGATACTCAGAGCCACTGCATATCGAGGTCAGGTGAGGCCCTGGGAGCCATGGTGCCTACAGCTGCCACATAGTGTATTTGCCTCAGCCTAGACAGGGCCTTCACTAGCTCCCAGCACAGCTGAGCCGCCAGGACTCCCCAGAGCCACGCCGGCTCCAGGAGCAGGCCCCTGGTGCTGCCGAGGCCAGTCTCCCAGAGTTTGTCCTATGCCCCTGGCCTCATGGTTTGCCAGAATCTCTGGGCGGGGTAGGAGGACAGCTCCTGGTCCCCTCATAAGTATATTGGTCGCAGGGCTTGAACTCTGGGCCTGGGCGCTGTCCCTGAGCTCTTCAGCTCAAGGCAGGTACTCTACCACTTGAGCCACAGTGCCACTTCCAGTTTTCTGGTGGTTTATTGGAGATCAGAGTCTCAGGGATTTTCCTGCTCAGGCTGGCTTTGAACCACAATCCTCAGATCTCAACCTCTTGAGTAGCCACAGGCACCTGGCTTCTCTCCAATATTTGATCTTCCACCACCCCCAGCGATCATGTGATCCCACCAAAGGGCAGTGCCCAGTCAGAGCTCAGAGGGGTGGAGAGGCCAGGCTGATTCCACCGATCTATGGCCTGGAGGAAGGGCAGGGGCAGCACCCAGCCATCCAGTTCTGCCCCTTCCCATCCCACCCTGCCCAAGGAACTTTGGTCTTCCCCCAGGAGATAGGCAGAGGGAGTGACTGAGGGGAGGAGCCCTGGGACTTAGCCAGGCAAAGCTCCCCAGCGTCAGCTCCCAAGGATGCCCAGGACCAGGCTCAGCATCTGTGCGGTTATTGGTGACCTGGGCCTGAGTCCTGCCCTCCTGGCTGGCTGGACAATCTGGATAGGTCACGGGGTTCCATGGGCTCCAGTACTGGGCTCTGCAAGGTTGTCTCTCCTCAGGTCCAGGTCAGCAGGCCAGGTCAGAGGCTCCTCCCCTTTCTCCCTCTCTTCTCTCTCTACCTTCTTCTTTTCTCTTCTTCCCTTCTCCTGTTTTCCTCTGCTTCTCCTCAGTGTTCTAGAATGATAAGAAGGAAGAGATGGTGTCTTACCTTCAGGGTCCTTTTCCCCTTAGCAGATGGGGGGATCCTGGTCCCACCCCAGGATCCCTCACCCAAGAGGGAGGTGCTCAAAGTACAGCCTATACTGATAGATAAAAGGGTTTAAAAAAACTGTAGCAAGAGAGACTTCAGAGGGACACAAGGAGGAACCCCCTGGAGTAAAGGCTGCAAAATGAGTGTTCTGAAAATTGGGATGCACTTGGCAAGACTCCCCCTTCTTTGACTCCCTTCCTGTTCAAAGCAAGCAATTTTGCTTCTGGGTGCCTCTCAGTAATTGCAATAATAAATTGAATAATTAAGCTAAACCCACAGAAGAGAATTAAATATTAATTTCTAATAAGCACTTTGGAAGGTGTGGTAAGCAGAATGCGAATTGTGCAAGGGTGCTCCCCTTCCACAGGCAGAGCTGGTCTGCCCAGCCACGGCCCCGGGGCCCTCTGGTACCAGGACTGATGCACTCAGCTTGGCCGCAGGAAGGGGATGGCCAGGCAGGCCAGCTTGGGATCTGCTAGGTGGCCCATGTCCTTGAAGTAGCATTCGGCCTGCCCACAGAAGCAGGACCACTCAGCTCAGGCAGGGATCCGATCTCAGATCAGCCCTCAGTGGAGCTTCCAGCAAGCTTGAGGACTAGTGCCCTGTGGTGGTGTGGGGAGGGGGAAGAGGATTACATGTGTGAGGACATTGTTGTGTCATGTGATGGGGGGATACAGCACTGTCTCCCAGGGGACTCTGCTGAGCCAGGCCCAGGCTCCCTGCAGGACCCGTGTTCCAGGGAGATCCTGACTCCATGTGGGAGTGGCCCTGTCCTTGCAAAGGTAGGGCTGCAGAGTGGACTCTGACCTCTGGACAGCTGTTCTGTCACTGAGTTTGTGCCTGGACATCCAGCTGTGGATGAGCCTGGCCTCGTGGAGAGGTCAAGGTATGATGGGACTAACTGTGCTTCTGGGAAGTGAAGTGTTGATGGTGGAGGATTTGGCAGGTCCAGGCCACCCTTTGGGGTTGTGAATCCAGGTTGAGGGTTGGGATGTAGCTGGTGTCAGTGAGCCTGTGAGGGTGTTTGGAGCTGGGTCCTGCCAGAGTCAGGAGTGGTGGTGTGAGTATCTGATGGCCTATGATGCTGGCCCTGAGCAGGTGATAAGCTAAAGAGGGCCTGGGTGCCAGGGGAAGGGGGAGGTACAGCAGCTGGGGGAGGAGGGGAGGGCAATTGCCGTGGCAAGGCAGGGTGAGGGGTGGCACAAGGCAGTGACTCCTTCCAGTGGCTCCGCCTGTGGCCTGTGGCCTGTGGCTGAGTGGCCTGGGCTGACACCAGGGTCTCAAGGCTGCCTGGGCCAGGGACTTGTCTTGAGTTTTCTCAGGGCTCCTGGCTGCCCTTGGTTCCAGCCCCTGGTGTCCAGTGTGGATGCTGACCCTGTGGTATAGAACAAATTCTCTCCTAGGATAGCACCTCCCAGGTAATGTCCGGGCTACACTTATAGCCAAACAGTAATTCCATGTTCATCAAAACTCAGCCTGGTGACCCAAGGGCCTCAACCCTGCAATCTCTCCTGGTTGCTTGTCCTGGAGCTTCTCACAGCCCCAGTCCTTGGGACCTGGAGACTTAGAGGACCAGGGAAGCTGAGAAGCCACAGCTAAAGGAAGCCCGAGACCCTGTCTGGCCAGACAGATAGGAGGGCCCTGGGGAAACCTTGGCCCTCATCTCCTGGGGAGGGGTCTGTCACCTGAGTGCGACCCCAGCTTGCCGTGCAGACTAGGTAATCCTCTACTCCCTTCTGAGTTGGCTGCTCAGAGGGCCGAGGGACTGGTACTAGATGTGCTCAGGCCCCACTCATTCACTCCACAGTCATGGAGTGAGGACTTCCCATGCCAGACACTGCCCAGGGTACAGGGCCATCAGCTTGTCCTCTGGGAGGGCTTGGGTAACTGCCCATGGGCAGCAAGGACACATGGGGGAGGCTGTGATGGAACGAGCCAGGCTGGCAGAAGGGAGGATGCTCAGTGTGGAGACCTCAGTGTGCTCAGAGGACATGGGGGGGGTGTCCCAGGCCAGCCTCAGGGAGGCCCCAGGAGAACCAGGCTTCAGGTCTCAGTACAGACATCCAAGTTCAAGGGTCCCCATTGTGGCCGGTGGTTGTTTACTTGTCTGGCTGGGCCCACTTCTTCCAGCTCCTGATGAGTGCCAGTATCCTCCATGTCCCTGCCTGTCTGCCCTGGGATGCTCCATGCAGTGCCCAGGGGGTCCAATGTAGCCAGTGTGCACGTGAGTCTCAGCACCACGGACAGCAGCCTGCAATGGGGCAGAGGCCTGCAGTAAAGCATAGGCCAGGCCTGGGCTGGGCGCTGGCTCTGCATGGAGCCTCAGAACCATGGACAGCGGCCTGCAGTAGAGCTGAGGCCAGGCCTGGGCTGGGCTCTGCATGGAGCCTCAGCACCATGGACAGCGGCCTGCAGTAAAGCATAGGCCAGGCCTGGGCTGGGCTCTGCATGGAGCCTCAGCACCATGGACAGCGGCCTGCAATAAAGCATAGGCCAGGCCTGGGCTGGGCTCTGCATGGAGCCTCAGCACCATGGACAGCGGCCTGCAATAAAGCATAGGCCAGGCCTGGGCTGGGCTCTGCATGGAGCCTCAGAACAATGGACAGCGGCCTGCAGTAGAGCTGAGGCCAGGCCTGGGCTGGGCTCTGCATGGAGCCTCAGAACCATGGACAGCGGCCTGCAGTAAAGCATAGGCCAGGCCAGGCCTGGGCTGGGCTCTGCATGGAGCCTCAGCACCATGGACAGCGGCCTGCAGTAAAGCATAGGCCAGGCCTGGGCTGGGTGCTGGCTCTGCATGGAGCCTCAGCACCATGGACAGCGGCCTGCAGTAGAGCTGAGGCCAGGCCTGGGCTAAGCACTGGCTTTGTGGCCCTCTGAACAGCCAGTTCACTGCCTCACTGCATGGCTGGAGGGGGTGCTGGCCCTTGGATGATGTCTGCTGTCTAGCCTGCCTGTGACATGGGCTGAGGGGAAGAGGAAGGACACCAGGTATGGGAAGGACTCACACCGCTCTGAAGGAGCGCCTGACGTGGTGCCAGGGTGCCATCCCTCTGCCCATGCTCCTGCTCATCCCACTGTGCTCAGCTCCCCTCGGGCAGGAGGGCAAGGACAGAGCAAGTGGAGCCCTGGGGACAGGCAGAGGCTGCCGACCAGGAGACGGAGCAGGCAGGGCTGTGCTGGGCAAGGCTGGGAGGCAGCATCCCCCACCCCATTCCCTAAGACCCTGTTTCTATGGTGTGTGAGTGCAGGCATCCTGGCCCTGCAGGGACCTTTCCTCCTCAGCCCCCTGCCTTGTTCTCATCCTCCTGAGAACCCCCTGCCCCGACCTCACCCTCCTGAGACTCTCTCCCCCGCCGCCCCCCCCCCAATGCCTGCCAAGCTTCTCTGCATACCTCCAGGGTTCAGCCCATCTGTTCTAGTCCAAAGGTCTTGTCAGCAGCCGCCATTTAAGCACCATCTGGCTGAAGCACTGTCTGGAGAGGGGGGAGCAGGGTGTCAGGCTGGGCCAGGGTCGGGATGTGATGAGGAGGGAGGAATGCTTCTTCCACACCAGCGGGCCTGGCCAGGGAAGGAGTGGAAAGGCCACAGGCCGGGCTTGGAGGCTGCCCTGGGAGCCCTGTGCCCTCTCCTTTGCCACTGCCCACAGCTGCTGAGGCAGGCACAGGCAGGGTGACTCAACACAGGGCCCGAGGGACCATCCACAGTCCCATCTGGAGGCTGGCCCAGCCCCAGGAAGGAATGTTGAAAAAATGAACCCACCTGGCGCCAGCAGAGCATGGAAGGGGTTGGCCTGAGTCAGCAGGGTGTCACGGAGGAGCCTGTGGTTCGGATGTGGGTGGCCTTCCCTGGGTGCGGTGGGGGCTGGCTGGCTCTCGGGACAGGTCTCCTGAGCACTGGAGCCCAGGATGGTTGGGGTCCGCTTGCGGCTGAGCCCCTGGGGAGCATCATGGGGCGTGGCAGGTGCTTGGTGAAGGGGTAGGTGGCCCAGATGGATGCTGAGGTGAGGAGACAGGCTGGCTTAGGAGGCAGTGATCTGAGCAGGGTGGGTGAAAGCCTGGCAGGTCCCACCCCGAGGGCCAGAGCCTCCCCTCTGGGTCTCTGCACCCAAGGGGGATGGCCTCCCCAGCAGGTAGGAGAAGGGGTGAGAGGCACCAGCAGGAGCCACGCTCGCCTAGAGGTCTCAGGCATGGCTGGTCCCTGCTCAGGCACAAGAGTCAAGGCCAACCAGGGCCAGGGGAATGACAGTCTATGGTCCCCATTCTCAGGGGTCACACGCACAGGAGGAGTGGCCCAGTGGCAGTTCTGATGGGAAGATGAGTGTTTCCAGCCACCATGGGGCCATTCTAATGACTACTCATGCGTTGGCTCCCCTGTCCCCACAGAGTGGCGCGTCCAAAGGATTCCCTGAGTAATGTGATTCTTGGCCCCTCCCCCATTTTGCCCACGTCCCTAGGCTGCTATGAAGTGGGGTGGAGGGTGGAGAGGGGTGGGTCGCCAAGTCCAGCATCAATCCCAGTCACCTCCTAACAGATCACAGCTTGGGAAGTGTGAGGCCCAGGGTTCCTGTGGTCTCATGTTCACTCCAGGATGCCTGGCCCAGGGACACACGAGTCGATGGAAGGCGGGTGTTTCTAGCTGGCAGAATGGCAGTGAGTTCAGGCCTGGGTCAGCTCCGGCTGCCACAACCCAGTCCCACGAATGGGGTGGCTTACGAACCCCAGGCCTAGATGCTGAAGTCCAGGATGAGGGGCTAATGGAGTGGTTCCCTGTGGGGAAGAGGCTGCAAGCATACCAAACCCATCTTGGGCTTCACCTTATGACACCCCATCTCTGAAACGATTGCCTCAGGCCTGCAGATGTGAATTTGGGGGCCACACATGACCAGACCACAGCAGGGGCTGTCCTGAGGCCAGCTGGCTGGCCATAGGAGCCTGGACAGCTCATTAAGGGGGCACTGGGACCAGGCAGGCTACTTGGGAGGCAGAAGGATCTCAGTTTGAGGCCAACTGGGGCAAAGTTAGCATAAGTGAGCATTGAGTTTGAAGAACAAACCAGAAAAGCCCAAGGGCTGGGGGCCAAATCATGTGGTAGATAGAGCACCTTCCTAGCAAGCACTCTGTTTTTAACCTGTAGAAGAACAACAACAGCAAGAAGAAAGGAACAAGAAGCAGGAGAGGACGAAGACGGGGAGGAGGGCTGTGGAAGCCTTGGAGGCACTACAAACCTTGTGAGGGGTCTGCCTGGTGTCTGGCCCAGAAAGGGGGCACTGTGGGAAGGCCACCAGATATGATGTGATATAGAGCCACTAACTGAGGGCTGGCGCGCTGGGCGCGGGTTGAGTGAGGATGGGCCCCGGAGAGCTCCGTCACTGGAAGATGACTGGAGAATGACCTATCGGGCAGGTCAGGGACAGCCAGGAGGCAGCGCCACGGTGGGTAGTTTGGATGAGGTGGCGGGAGGGGCCTGCTGTGCTGGAGGTCTTGCCCTGGGGTAGGGTGAGGAAGGGGCCCAGGGTGAGCCTGTGGCTCAGGATGGAGGAGGCGGAGGCCCGGGCAGAGGTGGAGCGCTGCTGCCTGGGATGGAGGAGGAGGGGCCCAGGATGGAGGAGGGCCTGGACGTGGCCCACCCCCTCTCCTCCTTGAGTCCTCTGATGGCTACATCTCAGAAGCCAGCTGCTGGCCTTGCACCAAGCCCTGTGGAGTCCTGTCCCCACTGCTGGCTTCAGGGCCCTGGAGACTCCACTGTTGTGAGCCACTCCTGCCTGTGGTCAGCAGCGGCATTTAGTCCATTCTGGGCTTTGATGGGGGCTTCAAGAGTAGAGTTATTGTGGGTATGCAAAGATGCATGCTCACCGGGGAAGTTCAGAGAGGGGCTGGCTCTCCTGCTGCAGAGGCTGTGGCAGGCACAGGTCACGGGGCAAGCCATCAGCCTGCAGTAGGGGCCAGAGGATGGCCACAGAACATGAGAGGGAGGGGGTGGGCTGCTCCTCTCAGGATCTCCGAAGCAGAGCCTAGGTGTCTGGGCACTCTGCCCTGAGGTAGACCCCAGGTCGGGGGCGGGGGGGAGGGCACTGTGCCCTGAGTAGACCCCAGGTGGGGGGGGGGAGGGCAGAGAGAGGGAGAAACAAGGTCCTCATTTCTCTGCAGGAGGGAAAAGGGTTGGTTTTCTTTTTCTTTCTGGTGCCAGAATGGGGCTTGAACTCAGGACCTTTTTACTAAAGGTTGGTGCTCGATCACTTTGAGCCACAGCTCCACTTCTGGCATTTTGGTAGTTAGTTGGGTAAGAGTCTCATGGACTTTCCTGACCAGGCGGCTTTGAACCAGGACCCTCAGATCTCAGCTTCCCAAGTAGCTAGGACCACAGGTGTGAGCCACCAGCACCCATCTTCAGGGGCTGTCTTGCAGAAGCTGTCTCCCCAGGGGCCAGACCTGGGCCACAGACCTGAGCAGCATGGAGGCTCAGCCTCTCCCTGGCCACCTCTGCAGACTTCCTCTTCCTCTGCAGAGTAGGTCAGTGAGCATCCGCTGCCTATAAGGGCCAGTGGGTGGCACACCCGTGGGGGCCCCAGTCCAGGCTACTTTGCCCAAGGATTGTACTTTGGGCTCTTAAAGATTCTGTAAAGCTTTCCTTCAACCGCTTTCTTCCCAGGAGCCTGAGATACTGACACCACTGAGGTGGGGGAGGGGTGGAGGTGGGCAGTACCCCCCCACCCCCCAGACTGAGCTGCTGGCCACCTTCCCAGCCTCCCACACTGCCAGCAGCCCAGCAGGCTCTGCCTCTGGGTGTCCGAAGGAGGTGTCTGGAGCAAATTGGATTTTACACCTCCCGGCTGCAGGTGTGAGGTGCGGGCTCCCTGGCTGGGGAGGGCGGCTGGAGGACATGCCCACCTCTGAGCTGAGGCCCAGGCACCCACACCTGCCAGTCTCGGTCTGAAGTGGAGCAGTTGCTGGAGGCCTGTGTGTATTGGATGGCAGGGCCAGGCCAGGATGCACAGGAAGCTGGGGCCAGGGCAGGGGCAGAGTAGAGCTGGCGCTGGAGGGGTCA
Organism: Dipodomys merriami; assembly: GCF_024711535.1. Taxonomy (NCBI): domain Eukaryota; kingdom Metazoa; phylum Chordata; class Mammalia; order Rodentia; family Heteromyidae; genus Dipodomys; species Dipodomys merriami. The sequence goes on along the minus strand of NW_027203093.1, from coordinate 907,395 downwards.
AGTGACCACAGTCCATCCTCCTGAATGCAGAGGACGTGGGCTCCCCAAGGGGGTGGCTGGGACCGAGCTTTGGCCACATTCTGCAAAAAGAGGACGTGCCAGGTGGGGTGGGTCAGGTGGGGTGGGCCAGGTGGGGTGGGCCTGGCCACTTGGGAGGTCAGCAGAGAGGGTTCTGTCTCTGTAAACTCTATGACCTTGGAGAGTCTGGGATCTCTCCCAGGTGGGATGGACCGGGTCAGCCCTGGCATGCAGCCCTACAATGCTGACTGCCCTGAGCCCATGTCCCGTCAGCACTTCTGGGGATTGGGGCTGGAGGAGCAGGGGTGATGGTGGAGAGGGCAGGGGAGGGCAGCACGAGGAGGAGGTCAGGACAGGACTCATAGCCAAGCTGCCACCTGGCTGGCCTGACACACACCCCCGTCCCCCCCCAAGCTCCAGTGTCAGGGTGACCTCCAGGCCCCACTGCCCGGGGCAGCAGGAGGCCCAGGCCTGGCGGCTGTCCAGCCCTGCCAGGGAGTAGGCACGTGGGGTGCCCATCTGCTGTGGGGACAGCACGGGTCAGGGTTGACATGGGCACAGTAGCCATGGTGGCTCCTTGGGGAGCCTGCAGGTGAGGCAAAGAAACCTCCCCAGCCCTCCCCCAGCCCCACCCCACCCGCCCCTTCTGAGGAGCAGGAGGTCAGGGAAGATGGGCTTTTCCAAGGCCACACTGCAGGTGGCACAGCTGACATCAGAGTGAGACTCCTTGCTCCCAGGCAGGGTGTGATTCATGGAAACCCAGAGGTCAGAGTTGTTGCAAGTCCTTTGTGAGGGAGGGGTGGGGAGGGGGTGGGAAGAGGGTGGGGGAAGGGTGAGAGGGTCATGCTTGGCAGGTGGACTAGAGATGTCCATTCTGTGGGGTCCGGGTCAAGGGCCTCCCCCTCTTGTCTCCTTGTCTCCCCTCTTCCTCAGCGACCATCTCCCTTCTCCCTGCGGGCTGGCTCTGCATGGTAAGAAGGGGAATGGCTCCCAAGTCTTCTCCACTGAGCCTCGGCTTCCTCACCAGCAGGAACGAGCGGCCCTGGGAGGGTCACGTGACCCAGGCCTGCGGAGGCTGAGGGTCTGCTGGCCCAGAACAGTGTGGGGACTCAGGCCTGGAGTCTCCCCCCCCCCGTCCCTGGGGCACACAGGTGGTCCCAGGGGAGCAGGTGGTCAGCGCTCTCAGCCACCAGGCCTCACCCCCGGCAGTGGGCAGAACAGTGAAGACTGGCAAATGGCCTCGGAGCAACGTCCCTGCAGGGTGACAGGAGCCAAGTGGAGATGGCCGAGGCTCAGGAGGAGACAGAGGCCGTGGAAAACAAAGGCTCCTTTGGAGCCTGCGCTCATCTCAGCCTGAGGGTGGGATTCAGGCCCCTCCCTCAGGCTGCTGCCTAGAAGAGGCCCACCCTGTGTGCGGACTGAGGGCCCGGGATGGGGCCCTGGCTGGAGTGACTGGGGCAGTCGCAGGCTGCTGAACTGGGCCATCCTTCCAGCCCTCAGCCTGGCCTCTCCTCCCACCCCGGAGTCCCCCGGCCCTCCCCGCCTCAGTTGCTATGCGTGCGTGCCCCTAGAGGCCCAGGTGATCCCCCTGGGCCTTGGAAGTTCTTTCGAGAGCCACATACCTAGGTGGCCTGCCAGCAGCCTTTCCCCCTGGCCGAGGTTCTGAGGAAGCAGGTAGACCCTGTGTTCCTCTATGGCCTCACCTTGAAAGGGGCAGAGGAGCTGCTGGGAACAAAGTGACCCAGATTGGGCAGCCATGTTGTCTGGCTGGGGTCTAGGAAGCCAGAGGCCCCCCCGGCCCCCCCCCCCCCCCCCCGTGGCTTAGCAAGAGCCTCTGGCTCAGAGCCTGGCATTTGACCAGACATTTCCAGTTCTTCCTTTAACCAACCCTTTGTTCCTCCTCTCCAACTCCAACTCCAGTGGCCAATTTAAATACCCAAATTGTTTACTCGCTATAATCAATTGACAAGGGACCAGCTTGTATTTGGGATTCAATTGACTATGATACACTGTATTACAATTACAGCTCCAATGGATTCCTTTTTAATTTATTATTCTCTTAACATGCTCCTCCGCCAGTAATTCCGAGACTAATTGTCCTCCCGCTCACCCTCGTCAGCTTGGAGAAGGATAATGGATTGCCACAGTCACAGGATGCTGGGCTTGTGGCTGCCCATGGTTGCCAGGCCTCTGGTACCCATTTCCCTTTTCGTGCCATGTTTCTGATCCCCCAGGATGGACCCCCTATCAGTACTGGGGTGTGGTGGCCTGGGAGGGAGTCAGGAAGGCCCTGTCCAGTGGCTGGTCTGGGGAGGCCAGCCGGGAGGTGGTGCTCAGGACCCTTTCCCAGTGAGAGTCTGTGCTCTGCTGGGATCTCCTGAGCGGCCTCCGGGGCCTCGGTTCCCCATCTGTGAGACAGGCCCCAAGGTTTTTAGGGAGGTTCAGCTGCAACTCTGTGTGTCCGTTTAGGGTTTGGTGAGGAGAGCTGGGCTCTGCTGGCTCTGGTCTCCTCAGCCCTCAGCTTGCTCTGGATTGTCACTTCTCTCTGGGCTGCCCTGACCCCTGGTCTGTCCCTTCGTCCTCAGCGACTCCATGCCGCCACGCCCGGAAGTCCTCGTCCCTCCTGTCCAGCTCAGACCATCTCTGCTGGACTCCCTCCCCTCATCGCTGACCGTGTGACTGTCCGTGTGTCCCATGTGGCCTGGGGCCATCTCTACCAGCATGGAATCGGCAGGTAGTCCTTCCAGAAGGGAATGGCCACCTCGGAGGGAGCCACAGGGACCCCAGGCCGTTCAGTGGGGAGGCGACGTCAGCCCACTGCATTGGTGACTTTGACAGACAAGGACCTGTGGATGAGGGAAGCCTGGCTTTTCCCCGGCTGTCGGCTGCTGAGCTGGGGCCACAATCCGGGGCTCTGCCGCCATGCGCCCCCCAGTCCCTTCCGGATCTGTGGTGATGCATGGCTTCTGGGAGATTCATGTGTCAACCCAGGAATAGACTCGTCTACACATTAAGTGCGTGTGGAGCCACGGCCCCGATAACGCCATCTTGCGCTGTGCGTCCTGACAAACGCCCACGCGAAGGAGATGATTCTGCTATTCTGGGACATAGATCCTCGTGGAGGCTGAGGTACTGTCTCCATTACTGCCTGTCACATCCTTGAAAGGAGAATCAATAGTGGAGAGTGAGCAGGGTTGGGTGTACGAGGGAGCCCTGGGCAGACCTGGCACTAGTGCCCAGCCCCCAGCCTTCCTGACACACCCAGGGTAGGCAGGCATCCAGCTGTGCCTGCAGGCCGCACTACCACCAGCTGCAGGGGCCTGGACATCTGCCACCCCGTGGGCAGTGGAACAAGAGCCTGCCTAAAGTCACGGCCTCAGCGGCACAGGCCAGCCTCTTGCCTTGTTTGAGTCTCCCCCGAATATGCCATGCAGTGAGGATGGCGGCCCCACATGACAGTCTGATGCCCAGCTTCTCACCTCACTGGCCATTCCTAGCCCTGCTGGCAGCGTCTCTGCGACCCTCTGCAGTATGCAAGTCCGGCCTGCCATTCTGTCCAGCTCCATCTTCTTGGCGCTTCCGGCTGGTGGGGGGACTTCAGACCCCTCACTTGTAAAATGAACTAGGGATGACTTTCCTGTAGATCTGAGTGGACAGTGAGTGCTGTGGGCAGACACTTGAGATGCACGGCACCTCTGTCCTGTCAGCTAGTGCTGCCCGCTGTGGGCTGGGCGGCCCAGGGGAAGGACTCAGTGACTGCAAAGGCTTCCACACGGGCTGAGACAGCGGCCAGGACCCAGTGCTTCACTTGCTGAAGTTCTTCAGGTCCCACCACAGTCCCTGAGTGGGCCAGCGGTGGGAAGGTGAGTGGCTCTCCAGGGTCTGGAGGTGCGGAGAGGTGCCAGGGAGCGGAATTCAATTACACACACGTGTTATGTATGTGGCATCCCACAGATGCATTGATCCCTTAGGGTGACAGGCCGGTTATGAATCGGGTAATAGACCAGCTTGTAATGAAATGTATTGGAGTGTGCAGGGCCTGGCTGAGTATTAGCTGGAGGGGAAATGAGGCAGATTTATGCTCCTGGAGGGCGGCTGGGGCCCAGGCCCTCCTCCTGTCCCATCACAGCCTTAGGTGGAAAGAGCAGGAAGGTGGGCATTGAGAGGGTGGCCCCAGGCCAGGGAGCTGTGGGCTGTGAAGAGGCCAAGAGCCACTGGGGGATGCAGGCATCAGGATCAGGGTATGGAGTGGTGCTGGTGTGGTGTGATCCTGGTCTTGATTTGCGGAGTGCAGCAAATGTGTCCCCCGGTCTTGCCAGGGATGACCTGGGGTCCCTGCTGACCCCGGGACCTGCTGGGGATGACCTGGGCTCCCCCCCCCATGGTCTTCCCTGCTCTGGAGTTGGAGGGCTTCATGGACCAGAGTCATGAAGGTGACCAGGCTCAGAGAGATGAAGTAACTTGCCCTGTGTCACTCAGCCAAGAGGCAGACCGGGACCTCTGCCAGATAGGCTGCCACTGCAACCTTCTCCTCCTGCTCAGCCTTTCTCGAGGAGGTACGGGGTGAGGTCCTTCCAAGGCTCTGCTCAGCCACACACAGTCATGTGACCGCAGCCTACACATAGGCCATCCAGAGTCTGGCCGGGAGGGGAGGGACAGGCCTTGCCCTGCCTGACAGGACACTGGGCAGCAGAGGCTGAGGCCTCTTGGCCCAGAGCTGGGCCCGGGAGGGCAGGGAGATGACTGCTCACGGCCCCAGAGCGGTGTGGATTGCCTCTTGTAGGAGACGTAGCTAAGGAGCCGCCCCTCCGGCGGTCAGGAAGCCTCCTCTGAGCCCACTAGGAGCTGGCACGTGTGTGCAGGGTGAGGGCCGCGGGAGCAGGGGCACGCGTTGGGGTGAGGTGTCGGGGCACGCCTGTGGCCACACTCGGGGCCACCAACCTTTGCCCAGGGGAGGGGCGCAGTTTGGGAGGAGGATCATGGCTTAGCCACTGCTTAGTTTCAGGCTTAAAGCATCACCGAGGTCAGGACTCAGTGTGCTCAGGGGGCACTCATGGTGACCAACGCTAGAGCTTAACCTTAGTGTGTGTGGTCAGGACCAGGGCACAGACGAGGGTCAGGAGTTAGTAGGTGACTGGTCAGGGCTTAGCCTATGGCCAGGCCCAGCATCTGTGGTCAGGGTTTAGACCAGAGCACATAGAAGGCGATGTTCTGGACATGCGGCTCTTCTTTTCCTATCTTCTAACCAAGTACAACCACCATGATTAGAGCTCAGGACATGGCCAGCAGCCCTGGTCCTCTCCTCCCTGCTGAGGGTCTTCAGCCCAGAGACCCCCAAGAACACTCTAATGAGCTCCTGGGGCTGTGTGGGCATGTGTGTATATACGTGCATGTGTATATGTGCATGTGTGTGCATGCACATGTGTATGTGTGCATGTGTGCACATGCATGCATGTGCGCTTGCACGTGTGTAAGAACTACCTCTGTACCTCTTGCACAGCCCCGCCAGCTACCTGGTGGTCTTTATGGGGTTCAATTATCGTCTCTTCAATTGCTGTGAGTGATTTCAGTGGTTCTTAATGTTCCATATTAAATCTCTCGTGTAAAATATCTTTAATGTTCACATAAAACACCTAGTGACTGCTGGCAATGCAGCCACTAAGGTGTGGCCGGGAGCCTGGGCTGCTTCCTGGTGTCTGAATGACTGTCCCTGGGCCTGACTGTGGGCTGGACAGGTCCCTCCACTGGCCAGAGAAACCACCGAACACAGGCCGTTCACAGGGAGCTGCGCCAGGCAGACCACTGCTGCATTTTCTCATTTCTACTGTGGCATATGGCCACCAGCATGGTGCCTAGCACAACAGCTGTTTGTCTCTTAAGGTCAGAAGGGCAGAATGTCTGTTAGGGTCTAAACTGGGTCCTGGCAGGGCCAGATGGCTTCTCGGGGCTCGGGGACCCTTCCTGCCTCCTCAGGAGGGGTGGGGGCTGCCTGCATGCCTTGGCGTCTGGCCACATCCCTCCAGTCACCAACCCCATTCACCAACCCCTCCTCAGAGCTCCCGCCCCCTTGGATGACATCACAGACGCCAGCTCTCAGCTCTCAAGACCTCTTTTGCTGGGAGAGAATATAATGTCATCTTCGTGTGGCCGAGCCTCTTGTCCCTCCCCTGTGTTGGTGGAGCACCTCCAGAGCCACTGAGTCTGAAAGCAGAGAGGAGGGGAGGTCCTGGGCATCAGGAGGAGGGAGGAAGGCCTGTGCATCTCTGGAGAGTTACTAAGCACTGGCTGGCTCCTGGGTGTGAGGTGGGATCTCAGCCAGGGGCTCTGGAGGCACAGCCTCTTCCAGAGCCAAGGTAGGGGACTTCATGCTATGGAGATGTAGGTCGAGTCCCATTTTCACTTGGCCACTGTGCTCATGAGCTCAGGTGACCCCCGGCGGCCTCCCCGCCCCTCCTGCCTGGCCAACCTGCTGTGAGGGCAGCACAAAAACTCAGGGAGTTGGGAGAGTGCCCCTAGTGGAGGGGGAAGAGCAGGGCGAGGCCAGGAGCCCTGGTAGTACAGGGCACCTTGGCTCATGACTGGGTCACCGTGTGCCAGGAGCTGCCGGCTTGACGCTGGCGGCCGTGGGCAGGCCAGGCTGCCCCAGCTTCTAGGTGGGAACGTGAGTGTTCAGACGAGACGTTGTTATGAAGTGGATGTTGCTCACCTGCCAGGTGGCCGCGTGTTTCCCGATCTTGACACAGCAGAGGCACAGGAGGACACAGGGTAGGCCCTGCTCATGTCAGCCTGAGTGGATGCCACCTGCTGCATCCCCTGATGTCCAGGAAAGTGCGGCTCAGACATACTGCCTCTTCATTCAATTAAAGTAATTAATTAGCTAATTAATTAATTTATTGTCAGTGGTAGGGCTTGAACTCTGAGCTCAGGCACTGTCCCTCCCCTCTTCAGCTCAAGGCTAGTTCTCTACCACTTGAGTGCCACTTCTGGCTTTTTCTGCCTATGTGGTACTGAGGAATGGAACCCAGGGCCTCAAGCATGCAAGAAAAGCACTGAGCTGCCTTGCCAGCCCTTGTCTCTTCATTTTAGCACAGCCCTGGGCCAGGTGGTCAGGGGATGCTGCTGCAGTCTGTCCTCGAGGTGGTGGGGCCTCAGGAGAGGTCCCTCTCCGAACCCTGCTCACTCCCGTCTGTATCTCAGAGATGCTGGGTGGTAGCCATGGGGGTCACTCAGTGGGTGGGTGGGCCAGGCCCTCCGGGCTTGGGAAGGTGGAGGGGAGGGGCCAGCTGAACTCCAACCTCCGATTGTTTTCCTCCCCCAGGAAGCCACTCCTGGGGCCACGCCCCCTCTACCTGTGGAATGTCACTCATGGCCCACTTTGTCACCCCAGCCTTATGCAGTGTGTGCTCCTGGCCTGAGTCTAGTCCAGATTCGCACTCACTGGGCAGCAGCCCCCGGAGGCTTGGCGGGCTCCGCTATAGACACGGAGGCCGCTCCTCCCAGGGCTTCCTGGAGCTTCTTGGGAGTGAAACGTATCAGGGAGCTTGGGAAGCTTGGGATCGAAGGCCCATCTGCCATGGAGGATTGAGCTATTTTGATGATAAAGGTTTGCACGTGTGGTCTGATGCTCATTTTGCTCTATCCTCAGCCAAGGAAGCAGAAGACTAGCCCCGGTGATGACCCAGAGAGGTTAGAACACTTGCCTGTGGTCACTCAGCCAGAGCTGGACACAGTCTCTACTTGGCAAGGCCAGCCTCACCCGCACAGGGCGGTGCAGGGACAGACTGGGCTTGCTCCCCATGGGAGTCACTGTTGGCCACTGCTGGCCAAGACAGTGGACCAGAGTTGTTGCTCAGGGCTGCAAGCTTCCAGCACTGGCCCTGGCTGCTGGAGAGGCAGACAGAGCAGCCAAGCAGAGGAGCCCAGCAGTGATCCCAAGCAGTCGTCCACAAACCAGAAATAACAGTCGTCCACCAGTGGCAAGACACCTCACAGACACTCGCCCCTCCACAGAGCCTGGATGCCAGCGCAGCACAGCCCCACGCCCGCAGCGGCAGGCTGTCCAGCCACAGCCAAGGAACGGCGGATTCCCTCCTCTCCTCCACAGAGGCCGCTCCATGTGCGCTCTGCATGTGGACTCTGCTTGGGGACGTGGTGACACCTGTTGGTGTCCCTGGGGCAGAACACAGAGGCCAGCTTAGCGCCGCCACTCAAGGGCTCTTTGTCATCAGCGGGGTGCACCAGGAAGGACATGGGGCCTTGGCCTCTGTGCTCTATCTCGGCCTTGAAGCCTGCTCGGCTCTGGAACATGGGTGGGGATGAGGAGGCCAGGGAGTCCGCAGCAAGGACTCGGCTGCTGTCATTGTCACATTCACCGTAGCAGACCAGGCGCAGGGCCCAGCCATGGGCCCCATCCTCACCAGCCCTGGCAGGAGCTTGCCTGCCACCCCAGTGTCCTGCAGCAGCAGGACCAAGGTTTTCTGGATGGACAAGCAGACAGGTAAGGGAAAAGTGGGAGCCACAGAGCTGCAGGCTCTGTTGTTGGTCTCCTGTGGATGTCGGGGCATGGCCAGCCCTGGCCTGCACCCACCCTGTCCAGACCCCTCACGGATGGTCACTGGCCCCCACTTTCCCACGGCCCGCCCTGTCCCTGGTGCTCTTTAGGCCTGTAGTCCACGCTTGTCCAGTACTGAGCAACACCCATCCTTTGTTTGGAGGCTCTGAGGGCTCCTGTGAGTCAGCTGGCCCCCTGAGTACCACGCCAGGCAGGGCTGGCCCCCTGAGTACCACGCCAGGCAGGGCTGGCCCCCTGAGTACCACGCCAGGCAGGGCTGGCAGGCAGAGCACAAGCCGTGCCATCACCAGGTCGCAGGGCTGGTGCTGACCTGCTTGGGAGGCGGGTCACTGCTCTGTGATGAGCCTGAGGCCACACTGGGGGGGGGGCAGGCTAGAGGCACCCATCCCCTGGGGTCCCTGCTGTGGGCCTGATGGCGGGGGTGGACGTGGGTTTGATCACACCACTGAGGGAGAAGCAGGCAGTGGGAAAGCTGGTGGGAGGGGGACCCCAGAGGGTTGGTGGCACTGGGACGCTGTGGTCACTGCCTCCTTCTGCTGGGGACAGAGCTTGTTGGAGCAGACGCCTCCTGGGAGGGCATGGTCTCCTGCCTGGGAGGGGAGCAGGTGGCGAGGCTGGCAGGGCCGGGGGCACTCAGGTCCCTGTGGGCTCCTGGGACGGACCACATGGAACCGCCGGTATGCCACCAATGCGCCATACTAAACCATCAGCCCCCTTTGCATCTGGCCCCGGAGCCTCCCCACCGGCCCGAGGCTGGGCTCCACTTGGTGGGACCTAGGAGTGTGAGTTAAAGGGAACCGCGTGATCCAGCACATTAGCACACACTGCCCATGCAGGGTGACCATGGCCGGACGACCAGTCCTGCCGTTGCTCCCGCGGTTGGCCACAGCCTCCAAGGCCACCGCCCGGTGTGGTGGTGGCTCAGTGACCCTGCAGAGCGGCGTCAGGGAGCGGTGGCACGGAGCCTGGGCATGGGGGCCTGGGACGGCCTGGGACTCCATCCTTGCCAGGCCCTGCCTCCGAGCAGCCAGGGCCATCCCCACCCAGCCCCAGCCTGCGAGGCTGACCTCTACCCTCTGACCCCAGCCTCTGACCCTGGCATGCTGGAGCAGCCCACCCTGGCAGCTTGCCTTGTGCTAATGACCTGCAAAAAAAAAAAAGTTAAAAAATGAAAAATAAACTTAAAACCCTTGAAGAAAGCAGCCCCCTCCCCCCAGGCCCTCTTTCTCCAAATAGACTCAAACATGGTAATTTTATGAACAAATCTAGCCATGCATTATACATTTTTAAATTCTTAAGCTAACAGAGTGACTTTGGATCTATAAAAGGCATCAGAAATAAGTATCCCATTTATTTTCCCTTCTCAAATGTTCTCCATCCCTGTCCTCTCCAGGACGCCTGGGCAGCAATGGTCCAGGCAGATTCCCAGCGGGGGGTAGCCCCAGGCCTGAGCCCCACTGCCGGGCTCCCAGGGCACCCCTCCCTGAGTCCCTTATGATGTATACATGCTGGTGAGTCCTTACCCTGGCACCAGGCAAAAGGGTTGCCTCCACAGCAGCCTAAATGCCTCTGTCCCTTCACCGAATACCCCACAGCTCTGTCTCCACTGAGAACACCCCTTACCTGCCCTTGAGCCCCTTACGAGCACCTGCGTATTTTTCCAACCCCACTTTCATGCAGTCCTGCCAGGGATCCCACAAAGTGCCACCATTAACCAGGCTTTATGTTTGTCCTTCTCAGAGACACAAGGACAGGCGTGCTGCAGAGCAGCGGGGCTCAGAGCCCGGAGTTGCTATCGGGGTGACACCAGCCAGGACCGGAGGTCCTGGTGGAGAGTTAGTGTGGGCAGGTGCAGAGGGAAAGACCAGGTCTGGCGATGAGGGGCGGTGGGGTGCCGAGGTGGGGCTGGAGCCGGGCAGGGTTGGCAAAGATGAGTGGCAAAAGTTGTTGTGAGCCCACTGAAGGTACGTGGCCCCTCCAGGGGTCTGCCTTGCCACCAGACCTGGGCCCTGGGCTCAGGATATTGGTGAGGAAGCACCCTGATTTCCTGTGGCTGTGGCCAATTCTGTCTCAGTGCCGGCTTCCCCAGAGGGCACGTGGTGCCAGCAGCGCCTCCCTGACTGGGGAGCCGGTGGGCAGGGGGTGGCGGCGTGCCTGCAGGGCAGGGGTATACAGAGGCCCGGTCCGAGCTGGCGGCATGAGCTGGCCACAAGCCCCCAGGCTTCCCTTGGTATCCTGCCTGTGGGATGGTCAGTGGGTCCCTGTGGCCTCTGAGTTTGAGCCTTCTGGCCAGGCTGGATGAGCAAGATGGGTGTGGACCGGGCTGCGAGGGGTCGGCTGTGGGTCGGGAGGCAGGTGCAGCCCTGTGCATGCAGGCCCAGTCTGTGCTGACAGAGGCAGCCACCTGAGCCAGGCCCAGGCCAGCTGCAGGGCGGTGTGAGGTGAGGACAGGGCAGCCGGCCCTCTGCCAGGCCCTGCCTCAGGCCTGCATACACAGCCTGCCCAGGGTCACACAGCAGTGCTCAGCCTTGAACGCAGGGCTCTCGTGGGTGGCAGGTGACAACGCCTGTCCATGCCCTGCCCCGCTTCCCTTTTCTCTTCCTCTCATTGGTCTCCTGCTGCTTTGCCTGTCACAGATGCCCCTGGACAGCAAGTGACAGCGCTGAGCCCAAGCTTCCAAAAGGAGCCTGGTGCCTCGGTCCCCAGCTGTGTCCCTTGAGTGGCCAGGGAGGGCCTGGAGTGAGGACGGCGGGAAGGATGGTGTCCTGTCTCAGAGGTCCGCTGTCTCCCCGTGCAGGACACACTGGGTGGAGGACGCAGGGCTCCGGCAGGGGCTGGTGCTGGGCTGTCCTGGGCCGGGGCTGTGTGAGGCAGTCTAGGAGGGACTCGAAGTGCCATGGGCGTGACTGTGCCTTCCTGCTGAGAGGACAGGGCCCAGTCTGTGCCTTGTCTGGAGAGTGGATGGGTGCCAGATGCGGCCCGTCTGGCCACGCCCACTGATTGGGCCCTTCCTTTGGTGGGCTCCAGGCTTTCCAGGCACCCCAGGAAGAAGTGGGGCAGCTGCCTGGGGCCTGGCTGTCTGTCTTGTCTGCATTACATCCCAGTCTTTTTCTACACAAATGATCTTATTTACTTGCTGAAAATGCTCTTCCTCTCTGCTGCCAAGGAGCTGTGGTAACCAGCAGACCACTGACCCAGGCCCTGGGGAGTGACGTGACAGATGGTGGACAGGAGGGCTATGGGCAGGACAGACCTGGGCATCTTCAGGTCATGGAGGACAGACCAGGGGTGAGGGTGGAGTGCTCCACGGCCCCGCCCCACTGCTCATCGCTGTTTGAATTGTCTCCCAATCAGCACAGGTGGTTGGACCCGCCCTGATTAGGGGGGTGGAGCTCCTGCTCCCTCCAGGCAGACTGCGCTGCCCACTCCATCCGGCCAGGATGCGGTCTCCAAGGACCACGGGACCTTGTAGTCCCTGTCTTGCCAGCGTCTCCCAAGGTCCTGGGTCCCCGGAGGCTCCACATACGCTTGGCTATCTGGTCCTCTATCACATCCCTGGGCTCTGGGAAAGCCAGCCCTGCTCCCCAGGCAAGATGTCAGCCAGCCTGTAATCCCAGTCCACAGCCTAGTGCCACGAGCCTGCTCTGCTCCAATGTCCCTCTTCTGACAGGCTTGGTGAGGGCACAGCTCCTGAGGGAGGGCCCACAGTGGGGGCAGGGACAGCGACTGGAAAATGATGGTGATGGTGGTGTTAATGGTGTGGTGGGGGTGGTGGTGATAGTGATGGTGGTATTCATGGTGATGGTGACATCAGTTATGGTGTTGATGGTTTTGGTGGTGGAGATATCCATTGTGGAGGTGATGGTGAAGGTGGTGGTGGTGATAGTGGTGATGGTGACATCAGTTATGGTGTTGATGGTTTTGGTGGTGGAGATATCCATTGTGGAGGTGATGGTGAAGGTGGTGGTGGTGATAGTGGTGATGGTGACATCAGTTATGGTGTTGATGGTTTTGGTGTTGGAGGTATCCATTGTGGTGATGATGGTGGTGGTGGTGATAATGGTGGTGTTCATGGTGATGGTGACATCAGTCATGATTTTGATGGTTTTGGTGATGGAGGTATCCATGATGTTGGTAATGTGAAGGTGGCGGTGGGGGTGATAGTGATGGTGGTATTCATGGTAATGGTGATATCAGTCCTGGTGTTGATGGTTTGGGTGATGGTGGTATCCATTGCAGTGATGGTGGTAGTGGTGGTGATGATAATGATGGCAATGGTGATGGTGGTGGTGGTAACTATAATTGGATAATGAAGACAACTGATAATGGTGGTGCTGGTGGTGATGCTGGTAGGCTTGAATTGAGGCTGACAATCAAGGGCTGCTGGCCACGTTGACGTGATCGTAGTGAGGATAGACACCTAGAAGATGATGGGGCTGGAATGGAGCTAATTAAATCAGCAGTGGCTGTGCCAGGCACTGTCATGCCTTATGAACTCTCATAAAATCATCAGGGTGAGGCAGAACCCAGCCTCCACCCATCTTACTGAACGGGAGAATGGAGGCCCTACAGCGGAGCAGTCACTTGTCAAGTCATCTGGCTGTTAGTGTTGAATGCAATGGGAAGGCAGAGAGCCTGGCCTCAGACCCCCAGCCTCCGCGTGGTGCAGTGCCATCCCGCCCGCCCGCCCGCCCAGCCTGCACTCCGGCCTCCCACAGCCCGCCTGGCTGCTCCCCCTCGCGCCTGCCGTGGGCTCCATGCGTCTCTGTCAGGCTTGCGCTTTCCCCCGAAGTTTGAATTAACCTCGACATTAATTTGCCGGTGGGGGCCTGCCGTAGGCCGTGCGGCGTGAGCACCTGTGTATGCTAATGTTCTTCCAAGGAAATTATTGGAATGTGCTAAATGGGAGGCTGAAAGGTTACTTGTTCCCCTGCAATCCATGAACTGTTTTATGAAAAAGTCATAACTGAAATAATTGAAGTGTTGGAAAGAAAAAAAGGATATGAAATCCAATCAACAATGCTCTTATCACTTACGATCATCCTGACACTGGCGGAGCCCCAGACCCGAGCACTCAGGATGGAGCTGGAGGCGACGGAGAATCGTAGCGTGGACGGTCTCTGGATTCTGTGTAGCGCTGTCACCCTCTTGGCCAGGGACACCGGGCGGCGTGAAGACCAGTGCATGCTGTGGCTGGTGTCCCAGGAGACTCGTGGTGCCTTCCAACCCTGAGTCTTCAGTCTCCAGACCGCAGTTCTGAAAAGAGAAGCCAAGGGCTCCCCCCCACAGCAAAGGCAGGGCCGTGTCCTGGCCGTGGAGTGTCTGTGCCGCCCTCCTGGCCTGCGTTGGGGGATGGGCGGGGTGGAGAGGAGGGTCAGTCGTGACTCCTGCAGGAGGGCTGGTGCGTCTGTTAGGAGTTTGGTTGAGCCCAGGGAATGGCACATCGGAAGGCCATTAACGGTGGCAGTGCAGAGGTAGCCTTGGCCAGGGCCCAGAGTCCATGAACAGGCCTGGCCTGCTCTGGGGGATCCAGGTCTGGAGCTCACCTGGCCTCAGCTCTGGCCCTCTGGAAGGCTGGTACTGCAGGTGAGGAGAGGAGGTGCCTGCCATCCATGCCCTGCGAGCCCCCAGGCGTACTGCCCCGACCCGGCGTACTGCCCGACCCGGCGTACTGCCCGGCCCGGCGTACTGCCCGGCCCGGCGTACTGCCCTGGCCCAGCGTACTGCCCGGCCCAGCGTACTGCCCGGCCCGGCGTACTGCCCCGACCCGGCGTACTGCCCGGCCCAGCGTACTGCCCCGCCCCGGCGTACTGCCTGGCCCAGCCTCTCCCCATTGGCGGCTGGGGTGGGGGGAGCTGATTGATAGCAGGAGGGTAGGGTGTGGGTTTGGATTGTGGCCGCCTCTCCCTGCCTCTGCCTCTCCCTGGCATCTGCCGTGCATCTGTTGTTTTCCATCCAGAACTGTCCTGTGCTTGCAGCCGGTGTGTTCGATGCCAGAGGCATCCAGTGGAACTGGTTAGGCCCGGGCAGTTACCAGGAGGTGGGCACGGAGGAGGAAGGGAGGATCTGCGGTGGGAGGCAGGGCTGCTCCTGGAGGGTGGAGTGGGGTGGCGGCCACTGTTGAATTGAGCTGAGCTACACGGGATCAGGGTGGGTGGCGGCCCCTGGGAGCTGGCCTGGCCACGGACGCAGGGGGGGCTGGGCCACCCTCTCCTGCCTGAGTCGCCCTAGAGGGAACCTTGCATCGGACACTTGGGCACTGTCTTCCGCACCTGCTTTGCTGCGGCCCATCCCTGCCCTTACTATAGAAGTTCAGGCAGCGCGTTTTTGTTTTGCCCGGTCTGCTTGGATTCTGACTACAGGTAGGAAGGCCCTGGGTTTTTCCTTTCCATGAAGAACCCAGGCTGCTCACACCAGCTGGGCCTTGGCCTCTGCCTCAGCTCCAGGGCCCTAGGATGTTCCAGAAAGACAGGGTAGAGGATGATACCTGGTGCCACCATGCTGACCTGGAGCGAGGATGGCAGCACTGTCCGGGGCTGCACCAGCAGTGCTTCTACTGGATACCCGCTGCCAGCACCTGCCCACCGGCCAGCTCCCTCCCGCCCAAGACTGCGAGGAGGGACAGAGCTGAGGGCTAGGCTAGGCTGCAGGGCAGGGAGCGGCCCGGGCCCCAGGAGGCTGCGGGGCCTCTGTCTATTTTGGCCCCTTGGCTAGATACTGCATGGCCGGGGCTGCCCGGCAGCCTCTTCCTTCAGCCCTGAGGAGCGCTGGGCCCTGGCAGGGCTGTCCCTGCTTGCGGCTCGCCTTGAGCTGTGTGGCTGAGCTGTCACTGAGCCCCGGCTGTGGGACAAGGTGGTGTGTCACCACTGCTGGAAAAGAACTTTCCCTATATGCCCGGGCTTCCCTCCGTGTCTCCCAGGAGTCCCCATCTCCTGCTAGGGCTTCCGGCTCGGGCTCCCATGTCCAGGCTCGGCTGGATGGGAGTCTGCTCCACAGCTCACTCAGGTGTTGGCAGGATCAGGCCCTGGCTGTCTGGGACTTTCCACAGGCTGCCACTGACACACAGCTGGTTTCTGGGGGTGGGGGTGGGGGGAGAGGAGAGGGAGAGAGAAAGAGGTGGAAAGAGAGGAGAGGAGAGAGAAGGGGAGGGAAAGAGAGGGGAGGAGAGGAGGGGAGGGGAGAGGGGGTCTTGGGCAGGAGGAGCAGTCTCCCTTTGCACAGGGACGAAAGCCACAGGGGCCATCTTGGGGGCACCCACTATGTGGCATCACCTGCCCACAGAACGGACCTGAGGATTACTACAAACAATCCACCTAGTGACATCGAGGTCACCACAGGGCTGGCACCCCACAGGTGTGGAAGCCCCCCCCCCATCACCACCCCCACCCCCACTGCAGCCACTCCTCTCCACAGCCCTGTGGTGTGCTCCATCCCAGGTCCTCTCTGATGTCAGAAACACGGTGATGAATGAGAAGGGGCCCCTGGACCCCGGGGGATCCCACAATTAAAACGGGGTGTGACTGGGCTTGGAGGGGTGGGCTGCAGCGCCACTCTGGCACCCGTGCAAGTGTCCCCCGGGGGCCGCCCTCCCCTCCCGGCTGAGCCCCTCCAGACTCTATCAGACGATTAACCCCGTGTTCAGAGCCACCCAGCCATGAGTGCGCGGGCGTGCGGTGTGCGTTGCCTTTAAATGAGCCTTATGTAACGGGCTGTGGGAACAGCGGACCCGCACAAGCCCTTCTTTTAAAATAGATTGCTTGTCTTTATATAGCCGGATGAGTCTTTCTTCTGGCTCTGCCATCTTACAGAGGAGCTGATGTAGGTCAGATATTGCTTGGTGAGAATTAATTAATCTATAATTGT
This sequence comes from Dipodomys merriami, assembly GCF_024711535.1. NCBI lineage: Eukaryota > Metazoa > Chordata > Mammalia > Rodentia > Heteromyidae > Dipodomys > Dipodomys merriami. The sequence continues at coordinate 890,942 of NW_027203093.1, read as the reverse complement.
ATCGAAGGAAGGGGAGAAAAACAAGTAGGCGCTCGACGTGTTTTTCTGGCCCCGATGGCGTGTGGGGGGGGAGGTGGGGAAGCTCTGGGAGGGAGTGGGGCTCCATGGGCCCAGGGGTCCCTGCTCTGCTCATGCCTGACCTGTACTATGCCCTTCCTGTCCACTCTGCCCTCGGTCATGCTGGAGCCAGTTGGTCAGGTCAGGGATGAGCTCTGGGAACGGCTCTCTTCACGGTCACTGCTGACCTCCACGCTGGCCACGCCCAGGCCCCTTTCCACGGTCACCTCCTGGCTCCCAGCCCCCTCCCCCTTCTGGCACCCAGCGTGGATGCAGCTGTGTGCTACACTCCACACTCCTATTGAAGGCTGGCCCTGGTGGACTGTCCTGTGGATGCTGACCGTAGCCGATGTCCTCCAGCAGCCCAGGGCCCCGGCAGTGCTGCGGTCCAAGCAGAGCATGGCCTCAGGACGTGGCATGGCTGCTGCCCCTCCTCTTAATAAAGTCCCCCCCCTGCTCCCACCCCTCCCCCGAGTGTGGTCACTCAGCCACTGGCCCCGCTCTGAGGCTGCGTCTGGAGCGCACAGCTTCAGCGAGGACTGAATGCAGGCAGACGGGCCCCAGTGGGGCCTGGAGATGTGGCAGCGGAGAACAGACATTCAGAGTCCCACACCCACGACAACATCTCGAGGTGAGACCTGTGGGCCAGTAGTGCTGGAGATCCCCGGGTCACCTGCCTGAAGGATGCTCTCCCTTCCTAAGCCTTCCAGGCCCTGGTCTTGTTTGCCTGGGGACCCGCACTGCCCAATATTGAGCCCGCTGAGAGTTGGGGAGGTGTTTTCCTGTGGGAGGAGGCTCCATTTCCTGTCTTCCACACCCACCCTTCAGTCCTGGCCGCACCTTGGCCAGCTAGAGTCTGGACCAGAGAGGTCGGTGTCTTGGTGGGGCCCCTAGTAGAGTGCGGAGCCTCTCTGCCTGTCTTCCAGTGCTCCCACCTCCTGGAGGGCACCCGGCTGGGCCTGTTCCTTCCCTGGGCGGCCGGCGCTGGGCACCTGTTGACTTGTGCGCAGAATGCAAGACAAGAGGAAGCGCACACTGCGAGCTCAAATGCAGCCGCCCTCTGTGTCCGCGGGGCCTGGTTCCAGGTCCCCCTGCGGGTGCTGAGATCCAAGGACGCTCGAGTCCTGTTTGCACATAATCACTCCTGGATTACGTCTAATACCCCAGCAGTGTGGCTGCCGTGTAAATAGTTGTTACATTGTGTCGTTCGGGGAATAATGATGAGCACGGCTGCACATGCTCAGATAGGATTCTTTCCCACATCCTTCCCATCTGAGCTTGGTGGTCCTGTAGGTACGGACGGGGCTCTGAGGCGAGGGGGCTCTGGGGTAACAGGCTCTGCGGTGGTGGTGGCGGCAGGGCCTGGTGGGAAGTCTGCTTCAGCCCAGAGACGTTCCCCCTGCCTCTTTATGTGATGCAGCTCTGACCTCCTATGGACCAGCCTCCATGCAGGCCACTGGCCAGGCTTTTCCCACCTGCCTGGGTTAGCAGTACCTTGCCGTACTGTAGGCCTGGCACCTTCTTTTGACGAGTGGGGAAACTGAGGCTGGCAGAGTTGGGGTGATCCTGGGGCTACATGGCTGCAGCAGCAGCTCAGTGTCCTCCATCGGTAAAGAGGCAGAGCATGAACTGCTTCCTCCAGCACAATCCTGGCCCGGGTGCTCTGGCCGCAGGCGGCCCGGGCAGGTGGGCGGGTGATCGAGGGCCTGTGGGCTGCGCGTGACAAGGGGCAGGCCAGGTTTTCCTTTGTGTCATGGGAGTGGACCTCTGCTGAGCAAAGAGTTTTCTTCGTTATACAATGTGTATCATTGGCTCGGTCAGTGTATGCCTCCGAGCCTCCGTTTTCCTCCCCATGAAATGGGGTGGGAGGGCGGTGAGTTCTGGGCCGGAGGCTGCGTGGAGGCAGGCTCGCTTCCTCCTGGGTGTTTTGTTCTTGTTCGCTGTTGTACAAATGTCAAGGAAGAATTTAAATGAGGGAAGCCGCCTCGAAGGTTGTGTTTCTGGCAGGATTTCAGGCGCTGGTGACGAGGGAGCAGGAGGGCTGTGCTCTGTTTCCGGGACTACTGCGGCAAGATGGAGACGCACTTTTGGTGTGGGCCCAGTCCGGGGACCCTGCGTCCTGGGGGCCGGGGCTGTGAATGTCTGGGAGCAGGGAGGGCACTCTGTGCCCTGCCTGGGGCCGCAGGCAGGCAGTGAAAAGGGGCTTCCCTCCTCCAGAAGCATTAGGGCATTAGGATGGCATGTGTGAGCTCAGCAGGTGACCTGCAGGGAGGAGGAGGGGCTCCTAACGGAACAGGAAGTCTGGGCAGGCTGTCTGGAGGAGGCAGCCCTGACCCCCTGGGAACCGCTGTTAGATGGGGGCTCTCTCTATGAAGGTCCTGCGGGGAGCCAGGCAGGCAGGAGGAGGGCAGAGAGCCGGAGCAGCCACCCCGCCCCAGGCCTCCATCCCAACACTCCTGGGCAGCCTGGATTTGAACCTGGGAACCTCTGATATCAGAGCCTCAGAACCAGTAGCCCCAACTTCCACAGGAGGAAATGCAAGGTCTCAGAGGACCAGAGACCGGCCCAGATTAGGGCGGATCTCACCTGAGGTGGAGGTCCAGGGGCTCTTGCCTTGTGGGAAGTAAATGAGACTGAAAACAGCTCCACATTAAAAAATAAATAAATAAAATCATAAAGCACGGACAACCGCAACCTGCACCTGCCGTCAGCCGCCAGGGGGTGCGGGAGAGCGAGGGGCGGCCGACGCCAGCCGAGCTGAGCTCCCGGCTGCAATTAATCACTTTTCAATTAGCATTCAGGAGCCTGTGTCTGAGGACTCGGAGCAGGTTCGCTCCAGATTGCTGTGCCGGCTCCGAATGTGTGTGTCTACATGTGTGAGCTGAACTGGCAGCACGGAGCAGAGGGCGGGCCCCTGCGGGGCCTGCCTGCTGCGGCTGCCCAGGCTGAGCTGCGGGCAGGGCTGGGTCACCAGGAGGCCCCCGCATGCCCCTGGCACCGTGGCGGTCACCTGCGGGGACCAGCACATTCTTGGGTGGGGCGGGTGAAGGATTCAGGACAGGTGAGCTTGTTCTGTCCACAGCCTCAGCCATTTCTGGGGTGCTGGGTGGGGTACACTGAGCACCTCTTTCCATTCCTTCCAGGCAGAGCCCTTTCAGAGAGGGAACGCCGTGGGAGGGAGGGTTTGGTCCTCAGTGGGAAAAGACGGTGGTGGGCTGGCCCGGCCTGGGTGTGAATGCAGTGTGAGCCAGGGCTGCACACCCGCTCTGCACGTCCCGGGCGCTCTGGCCGGTCACACCAGAACTTCCTGTGTGCCCCAGCCCCGCATGCCTCTCACCACTCGCTCCCTGTGCTCTGGTGCCCTGCTGGGAAGACTCTGCTTGAGTGGCTCTGGGGACCGGCCAGGGCCTGGGTCTTTGCTCCAAGCAGCTCCTCTTCTGGGCAGTGTGCAGAGAGAGGGACAGATGACCCCCTAACCACACCCCATCCTTGGGCCAGTCAGGCTTCCGAGTCTTGGCCTCTGAGGGCCTGAGGAAAGGAGAGGTGGAGGCAGGGGTGCTCTTCCCACTGCCTCGGGGCTCGGCAGGCAGCAAGGCCGTGCGTGCGTGGTCCCTCCACACTGCACTGGAACCCTCAGCTCCAGTGACCTCTGCCCTGCGACCCACCCACTCCCGGGTACCGGGCTTGGAATCAGAAGAACACAGGGACTTCGAGAAGCCAGCTACGCCCACTCCCGCAGGGCCACCCCAGGCCTGCCCCTGCCGGGGACCCGCCCTTAGCAGGGGACTGCAGAGGGTCCGGGAACAGCGGAGAGAGACAGCTGACCCCACACGTGTCCTGGGTGTGCAGAGGACCTCCAGCACAGGGCCCATCCACTTCCTGTCTTTGAGTTACGTGTGCATTCCTGTTAGCAGGACAGGGCCTGGCCTTTGGGGCTAATAACTGGTTTAATTGGTTCCTGTGGCGGTGGTACCTGCCCGGCTCTCCACGGCACTCGGGAGCCAGGACGCCAGGCCAGGCTCGCTCCCGCCTTCCCGGCTCCAGGCCCAGCCTGACTTTCCCTGCTGATTTCCTCATTACCGAGATTTAGTTTGCAAATAGCTGCAGAACCTCAAGGTCCCTGTTGCCTTCCAGAAGCTCATCAGACCCCATAGAAATTCAGATCAGGAGCCACGCGTCCCTGTTGCCGAATGCGTGCCCACGCTCACGTGCCGTTATTAATTCTTTTATAAATAACTTGATCTTCATCACGGCGGTGTATTATTTATGATAACCATTGTATTATTTAGATGTCAGCTCCGCTGTGTTAATTACAGCCGCTGGCTGGAGTTGTCAGCGGCAGAGCGAGCTGGACACTTCTATCAGAGTTCAAGGTGATTTGGGTCCCTGAAGTCCTTCCTGCTCCCCTCCTTCGCCTTGTTTGAGTGACCAAATCCAGGAAGCCAGTGGCATCCGCGGAAACAGTGGGGTTATGACGGTCCTTCTCTGTGTCCAGGGACTGGCCTAGAGACTTAGTCATACTGGGATCCTAGACCCTGAGCCCCAGGTCTGTGGATGTGGCCTGTTCCATGATGCTCAGCCTCTGTCTTTGTCCTGAGCAGGTCCCAACTGGCTGCAGTCTGCGGGCCGTGGTCAGCCTCTGGTACTAGGGTAATCCGGCTACCCTGTCTGCTGTGCCCAGGGTACTGGCCACCAGCCGCATGTTTTACTTGAATTACTTTGTTTCCCAGTGACCTGGCCGGAAGGTGGACAAGGCCAGGCTTGCACCTGCTCTCCCTTCATTTCACCCTGTGCCTAGTCCCACCCTGACTGCTCCAGGGAGCCGCAGGCCAATGTGGCCAATCACCAGGTGGGTTAGTGCCTGCTGCAGGCGGGCTGGCGGCTCACCCAGCCCAAGGCCAGCCCTCCCTCTGGAGGCTGAGCCTGAGATCAGTCAGGAGGGCTGCGTCCTGGGGGCCGATCCAAGTGCTCACCAAGAGATGTCCAGCCAGAGACCAGTGAGTGATTCTACAGGGGCCATTTATAAACCCATCAGAGTCCTGTTCACCCCGGAGTGGCAGTCCCCGGGGGGATCATGAACATGTGCCTGGAACCCAGACCTGCTCCAGGAGCACTCAGAGCTGGACATCACTGCCCAGCCCAGGAGCACCCACGGGCACGGTGCCCAGAGAAGCAGTGGCAGCCTCGGCCTGCTCCCATGCTGTGGCCCCTTGCTCTGGGGTGGTCCCTTGCTCTGGGTGCCGGCCTGCTGAGCCTTCCCTCCATGACGGTTTGGGCAGTACACCGAGGTGGGCGTGGCCCAGGCCTCTCCCTCCCTCTGCCAGCCTCCTCCTGTCTTTGCCTTTGGAGCGGCCTCTGCCCTGCCTGCCTCCCGAGTCATTTACATGGATTTGCATACATTGTTTCCAGGAGTCCTGATTGTTCAGGAGAGGCATCTTTTGAATCCTAAGTACCTCACCTCCCCAGCCTCCTCTCCTGCTGCCTTTGTCCCCACCCAGCCCCCTGCATTTTTTAGCTTCTCATTATCCTGCCTCTGCTGGGGACGGGGTGTCTATTTTTATTTTTCCTTTCTTGCCTAGCAGCTTCCCTTCTGTGGGAATCTGGGGGCTTGCCAGCTCTCCCTGCCCCCTGGAGGGACACAGGGCCGGATGGTGGAGGTTGGCACTCCATGACGCCCGCGCCGGTGCAGCCATCCGCCCCTCGGCAGGCCGCAGGCCGCGCCGGGGATGGTCGGGGGACAGCGCTGGGGGTGGCTCAGGGAGGCAAGCGGCGAAGTCTGCGCCCTGCGCCTCGGGGCGCAGTCCTGCTCTCCAGAACACCTGGGGTCACTGCGAGGAGAGAGAAGGGCACTCCTGTGCTGCGGGGCTGCCCCGGAGGCCGCGGTGGGCGAGGGGAGCAGGGCACTGCGGGCCATTCCTCTCCGGGCTGTGCTTTGTGCTCTATGCTGGGATGCTAAGACGTGAGCAGCAGACCTGTCTTCAACCTCCCTCCAGACCTCTCCCCTCCCCCCGCAACCACCACACACAGACTACCTTCTCCTACGCATCTCCCAGGCTTCTGGAAGCTTTCCTCGTGTGTGTGTGTGTGTGTGTGTGTGTGTGTGTGTGTGTGTGTGCGCGCGCGCGTGCACGCGCGCGTGCGCACTGGTCCTGGGGCTTGAACTCAGGACTAGAGTGTTTTTGTTTAAGTGCTCTCCCACTTGAGTCACAGCTCCACTTCTGGCTTTTTAGTAGTTCATTGGCAATAAGAGTCTCATGGACTTTCCCACCCGGGCTGGCTTCAAACCATGATCCCCGGACCTCAGCCTCCTGAGTAGCTGGGATTGTAGGTGCGACCACTGGCGCCCGGCCTCTCCTCATACTCTTGACTGCAGGCTTTCCGCTGTGGGCCTCTGGGCGCCCTCCCTCCTCCAATGCCCGGGTCCCAGGCTACAGTCTGGGGAGGGCCTGTGTGCTCAGAACTCCTTCACCCGCCAGCCCATGGCGTGGGGCCTGCAGGGGGCCCATGGCACCCTGTCCAGCCTAGCACAGGGCCATGCGTCCCCGGCCAGAGGGCAGGGACCTTGATCTGCAGTCAGCACACCACAGCCCTGTCATCCAGCCTGTACCTGCTCCGGGCAGTGCAGGCTGAGCCCCCCCGCTCTCAGGTGTGGGTGCTAGGACTGAGACCCAGGAGGTCTGGGGCTCACCCCAAGCCTCTTAAAGAGCTCCGCAGACTCGGCCCTGGAGAGTGAGGCGCAGTCTTCCTGCCACCCTGCCAACTCACCCCGGGTGTCATTCGGGTTTCTCTGTGGCCTGTGTGAGCATGTCCATCTGTAGTGGGGTAGGGTGGACTCAGTGTAGTAGCATACACCTGTAATCCCAGCACCTGAGAGAATGAGGCAGGTGGAAAAGAAGTTGAGAGTCCAATCTGGGCTATATAGTGAAAGCCTGTCCCAATACAACCCCCCCCCCCCGAAATACTTCTTACATTTACCACGCTAAGCACTTCCAAGCTAAACTTTGGCAGGTTAAGTTCATTCACGTTGTACAGCCATCCACCATTCACCTCTAGCGCTCCTTCCACTGTGCCAGGCCGAGACTCTGCCCACATCACATGCCCCCCACCATTCCATCTGTGCGTCTGAACTTGGCTGATCTGGGAACCCCACCTGTGTGGAACCCAACAGCGCTTCCTTCTCATGGCTGCTTTGCTTCACTGTCTCCAACGTCCACCCTTGTAGCCTGCGTTGGGGTTTCCTTCCTCTTCAAGGCTGAATCATATTCCACAAACAGAGGCACCGCACTGTTTACCCCAGCAGACCCAGGCTGCCCTCTGCTGGGCCTACCGTGAAGCGGCTCTGGTTCTGCCCATCCTGGCCAGCCCGTGCGCTTCTGGCTTGGTAGCTGCCAGCTCTTCCGGCACACTAAGGCTTGCTGTGACTCGTCTTTGCATCCCGATGTGAGTGATGCCGGCCCTCGCCCCTGTGCGTGGCCGCTGGGTCTCCTGTGGGTCAGGTCTGGCGTGGGGGGAGCTCACGGGCTGCTCCTGGGTCCTCCTTCCACAGGGGGCTGGGGATCTGTGGGGCTGGGCCTGCCCGGGGACCGTGGGCATAGCGGCGGTGGGGTGGGGACACGGGTAACGGGGGGGGGGGAGTGACTGGGGGGACAGGTGAGCACTGGCCCAGGGCTGCAGTGGGTCAGAGTTCTTGGTCCAGGAGCTGTGTGTGTGCATGTGTGTTTGTGCACGTGTATGTGTGCATGTGTGTGTGTGTGTGTGAGCCGGGAGCTGGGAGCGGGGAGGGATTAAGGGCCGGACAGCTGTCACCCTGTTTGAGGACAGAACCGTGGGCCTGGGAGGGGGAACGTGTGTCAGGAGGCTCAGGAGCTGATCCCTCCGGCTCCGGAGGAAATCATAAACTACCCTATCAAGTGCGGTTATTGACTGAGGCTGAGACCAGATCTGACATTCATCCGCCTGCATTTGACATTAAGGAACAATTGAGACTCAGGATTTGCATAAATCTCCAAGGGCCGGGAGGGGGCTCTGGGGGGTGGCGGGAGGGGAGCTGGGGTGGGGCACAGCCGCTGACGACAGCCAGAGGAGAGCGGTGTCCGGCTGGCTAGAGCGGGGGTCACCTGGACGCAGCCGGGTGGTGCGGGCGGGGTCTCCCAGCGGGTCAGGAGGCCAGCACAGCTCAGGTCTCATCTTCACTGTCCCCAGGTCACAGATGCGAGAACACTGTCGCCCTGCAGCACCTGGTCTGACAGAGAGGATGGGGTTCACACTGAGCCCAGCAAGGCCTGGCCTGGGGCGGAACCCCTCGCGGGTCCCCTGGGCTCCACCCTCCCTGTCCATTCTCCTTCTGCTCCCCTCCTGCCTCCATGACTGCCTGGCTGCCTCCCCAGCAGCCCCAGGAGCCCCTAGCACCCCTGCTCCAGAGTCCGAGCACTAAGACTCAGGTCGGTGCCTAGGACTGAAAGGCGGGAAGTGGGTCTGGGGAGACAAAGTTCCAGTGACATCTGCTCCTCCTGGTGTGTGCCAGTGACAGGCCCCTGTGGGCAGGCTGGGGACGCCTGTCTGTCTGCGCAGGCTGGCCGGACACCCTGGGTCTCCCTGGTGCCCCACAGCTGCAGGGGATCGAATTTGCCCCTTGCATCCCCCTGCGGTTCCAGGCTGCACAGGGCAGCCGCTTCATCAAGCTGGAGGCACCGGGGCCGCGATCGATCTGAGAGCTTGGGGCTGCCAGCAGCAGGGGAAAGTCAATTTTCCCCTTCAGTTCAGTTCAGCAGACAGCTGCGGAGCACCTACGATGAGCTCTGCTGGAGCCGAGTCCTGGGGCCTGGCTGGCGCTGGGCAGAGCCAGGGCCGCCCCCCCCCCCCCCCCGTCTCTGTTTGCTGTGGTTGAGCAGGGGCGTGCGGATCTGCAGACTCCATCTCAATCCGCAGCCCCCCCCCCGCCCTCCCCCCCGGGGCCTGGGAGCAGAAGAGCTCATCCCTTGCAATGCCCAATTTTGGGGACAAGCATGGCTGTCCTACTGGTCCATGGGGGGCCAGGACAGAGGCAGCCCTGTGCAAGGGAATGTGGCTTTTCTGGCACAGCAGCTGATGCGTGCACAGGGTGGAGCTGGCCGAGGCACACGGGCTTCGCCGGCCTGTCCGCGCACGGGTGTGGCTGGTGGGGAAGAGGGGGCCCGCTCTTGGGAGCAGGACAGGACGGGGAGACGCTCAGCACTGCAGCATGTCCCTGGGCGGAGGGCCTTGTGCGGGGACGCAGGGAGGACTCGTACGCACCTGTGCAGAGCGGGGGCCGGGACTCTGCTGGAAGTCAGGGGCTTCAGTGGGTGATGGGGTTCCTTTGCTGCCCTGGCACCAGTGCCCACCTCCCCCGGGGCCACCTGCTCTGTCCCTGGCCTGAGGCGTCCCCAGCTGAGAGACTTCGAGGTACGGACCAGGCCACACAGGGGCGGCGGCCTCCTGTCCATCCCGTGCACTCCAGGGAGGGTGCAGCTGACCACGCAGCGCCTCCCTGAGGGCTGACCAGAGCTACATCCCACGGGGCACCGCGAGGGCGTGGGGCCCTCGGCCATCCCAAGGGAAAGACAGAAGATTCTCCGAGCTGATGATGCCACTGGAGCAGAAATCAGAGGTGCCCTGTGGGGAAACTGTCCTCTCATGACCTTGGAGACCTGGAGGTCAAGGGCAGCCCCACGATGAGGGCCGGTGGGCTGGGACCCACCTCAGGGCTGGGCTGTGGCTGTGGTGGGAGGAGGGCATTCCCCCAGTGCCCTGCCCAGTCCCCGGCTGCTTACTCTTGGGCCACAAGCCACACTTGCCTTCCAGTCACCGGCTAATGCTGGGTCACCCGGGGCTGGGAGCTCACCCTCTCTGGTTTTCCATTGTGCTCACTCATTCTGTAGGAATAATTATTGTTGAGCCCACGAGGGCCACTTCTGCTCCCAGAGAGGGGCAGTGGCTTGGAGTTCTGCTCACTTCATTGCTACCTCTAAATCCATTCTGGATTTGTAATACAGGACGCACGTTCCAAAGGGGGCCCATCTCCCTCTCGTCTTCAGGTCATCTCAGAGCCTGGGCACCGCTGAGGGCCTGGGGCGGGGTACTGACACCATGCACTCTGCGCTCAGGGTGGGGCCAGCAAAGTGCCAGACTGGAGGCACGTCTCAGGTGGTAAACCAGCCCAGAGAGATTGCAAGTGCTGGTACCGGTTCAAGGGAAAAGAAAAGTTAGGCTTTGGGGCAGGCTGGGAGCAGGCAGCTCGGGGTCTGAGGGTCTGCCCTGCAGCTGGCCCCCACGCGCAGGTCCTCGGAGACCTCCAGCAGGGCCGTCCGAGGACCTCAGAGTTCCAGTCTTCATTAATGAATGAGCGTAAGTTAATTAAAATCCCTTTAACAGATGGACAGGTAAAATAAGCAGGGAGAAGTCACGGCACACAGGGTTCCACGGCTCAGGGAGAAGTCACGGCACACAGGGTTCCACGGCTCAGGCAACCACCATGTTCGTCTTGACTGTGCCTGCAGTGATGAGTCGCAGGCATGGGCTGAGGAAAGACAGGGGTGGAGGGGGCAGGGAGTGGGGGGCGGGGAGGGGTGGAGGGGACAGGGCGTGGGGGGCAGGGAAGGGTGGAGGGGACAGGGCGTGGGGGGCAGGGAGGGGTGGAGGGGACAGGACGTGGGGGGCAGGGAGGGGTGGAGGGGGCAGGGTGTGGGGGCGGGGAGGGGTGGAGGGGGCAGGGCGTGGGGGGCAGGGAGGGGTGGAGGGGGCAGGGCGTGGGGGGCGGGGAGGGGTGGAGGGGGCAGGGCGTGGGGGGCGGGGAGGGGTGGAGGGGGACAGGGCGTGGGGGGCAGGGAGGGGTGGAGGGGGCAGGGCGTGGGGGCAGGGAGGGGTGGAGGGGGCAGGACGTGGGGGGCAGGGAGGGGTGGAGGGGGCAGGGCGTGGGGGCAGGGAGGGGTGGAGGGGGCAGGGCGTGGGGGGCGGGGAGGGGTGGAGGGGGACAGGGCGTGGGGGGCAGGGAGGGGTAGAGGGGGCAGGACGTGGGGGGCAGGAAGGGGTGGAGGGGGGCAGGGCATGGGGGGCAGGGAGCGGCTTAACTCAGTCTGTAGCATTTTATTTCTTAAAGAAGGTTGGTGCTGGGCCCAGGCTCACACCTGCCATCCAGCTGCTCAGGAGGCTGAGGTCTGAGGATGGCGGTCTACAGCCACCTCTGAATTCAAGCTCAAGCTCCAGGACCAGCATAAATAAATAAATAAGGAAAAAGAAAAGAGCAGACACACGCGTGGCAGAATATTAAACTTTGAGAATGCCAAATGTTGATTTGCTACTGGTGACGTTTAATAATGCCAGAGCGCCGCCTGTGTGGCTGTTGTACATAACTCCTCTGGTCCTTTAAGAATAGTTTACAGGACATTTGTCTTCTTGTGCCAGTCCTGCGGCTTGAACTCTGTGCTGTCCCTGAGCTTTATTTATTTTTTTCTTTTTCTCCCCTCAAGGCTAGCGCTCTACCACTTGAGCCACAGCAACACTTCCAGCTTTTTGGTGGTTCAGTGGAGAGAAGAGTCTCTCATGGATTTTCCAGCCTAGGCTGAGGATCAAACTATGATCCTCAGATCTCAGCCTCCTGAGTAACTAGGGTACCAGGCGTGAGCTACTGTTGCCTGGCTTCTGGGACATTTGAAACTTCCATTTTCCTTGTACAGCACCACACAGCCAAATCGCGGTGTCTGTGGCTGGACTGGGTGGGGCTCTGGGGACCCGCTGTCTGAGGGGCGCTGCCGTCCTGGCCAGCAGCTGAGGAAGCACGTGGTGTTGCCCCCAGATCCTCTTCTCCGGGGTTCTGCACACTATATACAGCACGCAGATAAATCTCAGCTCTAGGTGCATAAATGAAAGGAACGCCCGCTCAGTCCTTCAGACACAGTGAACTAGACAATCACCTGTTACTTATGCAGTAAATGATTCTTTTCAGCCCTTTGCACCTTGCTTCTTGAAGCTCACCTCTGCCTGGCATTGTCCTGCCTGTGAAGTCTGATTTCTTGGTGTCCTGGGACCAGGCTGCAGCAGCTCCTGACAGGAGGTGGAGACCAGGGGCAGTCCCTGGCCAGCCATGGCTAAAGGACCGGCTCCTGGTGAGCACCTTGTTCAGAAGCATGGACATGCAACAGCGGTTCTTAGAAATGTGTTCAGAGAGGCTGCACCGGCCATGCCGTGTGCGCGGCGCGCCTTGGGAGTAGAATTGGGACCTCTGCCTCCCCCTCTGCAGGGCTCCCACTCCCAGGGCCTCTCCTGAGACCGTCTCCATTTGTGACCAAGTCCTCCTCCTGTGGGTGGTCTGTCTACTCGAGGGAGAAGCCCTGGCTCCTAAGGAGGGGTGTCGGTGTGAAGAAGTTATCTCCTGACCTGTCCTCAGAGCTGGCTCTATTCTGCTTCATCGGGCGCAGCCCCCACCATCCTTACCTTCCTTCCCTACCCCCACTCACAGCTCCACTTCCCTGATAAGACAATGCTGTCGTGGTTGCTCTGTCTTCAGAATACAGCCCTGCCCCCCGCCCCCCCCCCCCCCGGGGCCTTGTGGATTTGTCTGCCTGGGTGTGCACCTGCTCCCAGCTGGGGGCCATCCCGGGGGAGACCTGGTGGGTCCCTGGCTGCCTGAGCCTGGCTCAGCTCCCTGTGTCCCTGTCACCTTCACGGCCTCCCCACCGCAGACATGCCCTGCCAGCCCTGCACTCCAACAACCAGCCTCCACAGGGCCTTTGTCCTTGGTGCCCTTTGCCCTCGGTGCTCCTTCCTCTGGGCTGTTTGGCAGCGGCTCCGGTGGAGGTCCTGCCCTCTGGGGGAGGAGCATGGCTGAGGCTAGTGTGTGACCCTGGCTAAGTCACAGTGGATGTCAGCTGCCTGGTTCCCGCAGGACAGTGGCTGCTCTTGACTACAGCGGCAGCTTGTCCCCTAAACACGTTGCCTGCCTGGGGTGCAAGGCGGCTCTGGAGGGAGCCCTGGGAGGAGACCAGCCAGGCCTGGGCGGGCCCTGGGCTCTGACCCCCCGCACCCCGGCCCTCTCTGGTCTGATTTTAGCTGGAGGGCGCAGGCTCAGAGGAGCCGGGCCAGGACCCTCTCCTGCTGCCGACGACCCCACGATCGATTAAACGGAAGGGCCTCTCACCTCAGGAATCTAAAGTGCTTTTAAGAGGCGATTATTCAGATTTTTGTCATTTCTGCTGCCTGCGCGCTCTCTCCTCTTCCGCGCTGACCTGAAGGAACTCATTTCCATTTGTCTTGTTAGAAAGTGGGGCCAGCGTCCCGCAGTGCTGGCGGACCCGCAGGCCTGGCCCTGGGTCCTTGGGCCGAGGGGCCACGGGGTTCTGGACAGCGGTGTGGACCCACAGCGGACCTCCGGGTTAACCCTGAGCCGCGATGACCCGCGTGGCCGCTGCGCGTCTCCTTGTCTGCCCTGATGGCTCTGGAGGCCGGAGACCACAGGACGTGAGGTGCTCGCACGCTCAGGGTCCCTCAGGAGTCAAAGCTGCCAGCACGACCCCCCTAAATATGACTCCAAGGTACCCCGAGGTAGACCTCATGTCACAGGGGAGGGCACGCGCCCGTGTGAGGGACAATCTGGGGGCAAAGGAGTCAGGGCTGGGCCGTCCCTGCCGCTGGTTCTCAGGCCCAGAGCTGTGTGCTTGCCTTGGGATGGGGTCAGGGGGCAGGAGAAGTTCACAGTGTAGGATCAGGAGCAGCTGGAAGCTGTGACCGGATGGAAGTGCCAGGCATGGGGCTGCTCTCGCATGGTGCCCTGCTGCCCAGCCCCATGCTGAGTGCTGTCCTCCCTCATTCCACCCTGTAGTCTGGCCTGGGGTCAGCTCCCAACAAGTTGGCATCTGCCTCCGGGGACCCATCAGCCCAGGCACAGAGGCCCTGAGGCCCAGCGCAGGGCTTGTGGTTGTCGTGAGTGTCCGTGCGTCAGCGTGGCTGCCCTGGGGTGGCTCCCAGCAGGCCAGTGCCCTGCAGGGTGAGAATGCTAGGTGCAGGGCCTGGGCAGGGCCTGGGCAGACAAGGACAGGTAGGTGAGCGTTTAGCCCTGGCTGAAGACAAACCATACAGGGCGGGGGGTGGAGGGGAGGGAGATGGGGGTGGACAGCTCGGGGACTTTCCAGCAGGAAGATCTTTGCTGGGGCTTCTAGAAGCCAGCTCGGCATCTGGGTCAGCTGTGTGCTGACCATGCACAGCGGGCCCTAGTGGCTCTGCGTGGGGCTCGGGGCCCTGGGCTCCTCGTGCTCACTGCATCTGCCACCTGTGCAGACCTGAGGCCCTGCGGTGCCCACTGGGGGCAGCTGAGTGCCTGGCAGAGCCTCTGCAGGCCCCAACCGCTAGCAGAGGTCGACATCCTCTGTCAGGAAACCGCGACCCCCTGCCCATGACTCCACCCGCCACTGAGCCACCCACACCGAATCTGGGGAGCCCAGCTCATTTCTGCCCTGTGAGGCCGTGACCGGAGCGGACCTCAGGGATCCTGGTGGTTGAGATAAAGGTGGCCCTATCCAGATGACCCTGCTGTTCAGATGAGGTGACCAGCCGGAGGGGCAAGCTCTCACGGGAGACTGCCAGCGGATGCAGCACAAGCTGAGCTCCCCCGGGCCACCCCCTGGGGGGGTGTTCTAGCCTCCATGGCTCACCCACTCTGTGGTCCCTTGTAGGGGACCAAGTGACCGTGAGCAGGGAAGGCGCCCACAGGGTGATGGTACAGAGACATTTGGAAAGCTGCCCCCTGGGGTGAAGGGGGCTAGGGTCTCAGGAGGTCATAAGCTAAGGAGGCTCAGGGCCTTAGCTGGGAGTGGTCTGGTTGTTGGGCACCTGGGACACAACCAAGGTATGTCCCAACCCCCAATGCAGCAGAGACACAGGACCACCTCTAGGGGACAGAATGCATGACATCTTCTTTGAGGGCTCCCATGGGAAAGGAAGACTCCTCCAGTCTTACACGGGACCCAGAACAGAGTTGTCAGCATCCAGGTGAGATTCAGGTGAGACTGAACTTCAGGTAAATGGCAAATGATTATTAGTGTTCTCATCTGGTGTCACTGGCTGGCTGCTTCTCTGAAGTTTGAGTTTACTGCAGTGTCACGCAGTTTCCTGGTGACCCTCCCCCCAGGGCTCCCAGGTTCAAGAGGATGACCTGGCGTCTCCATCACTTGGGCCTGGCAGAAACTCTTGTCACCATCCTGGCCACAGACCACCCTGACGTCCCGCAAACCCCACAGAGCACCCTGACGACCCGAGAACCCCACAGACCACCCTGATGACTCGAGAACCCCGCGAACCACCCTGACGTCCCAAGAACCCCACGGACCACCCTGATGACCCGAGAACCCCACAGAGCACCCTGACGACCCGAGAACCCCACGGACCACCCTGATGACCCGAGAACCCCATGGACCACCCTGACGACCCGAGAACCCCACAGAGCACCCTGACGACCCGAGAACCCCGCGGACCACCCTGATGACCTGAGAACCCCACAGACCACCCTGATGACCCGAGAACCCCATGGACCACCCTGACGTCCCGAGAACCCCACGGACCACCCTGACGACCTGAGAACCCCACAGAGCACCCTGACGACCCGAGAACCCCGCGGACCACCCTGATGACCTGAGAACCCCACAGACCACCCTGATGACCCGAGAACCCCACGGACCACCTTGACGACCCAAGAACCCCACAGAGCACCCTGATGACCCGAGAACCCCATGGACCACCCTGATGACCCGAGAACCCCACAGACCACCCTGACGACCCGAGAACCCCACAGAGCACCCTGACGACCCAAGAACCTCGCGGACCACCCTGATGTCCCGAGAACCCCACGGATCACCCTGACGACCTGAGAACCCCACGGACCACCCTGATGACCCGAGAACCCCACGGACCACCCTGATGACCCGAGAACCCCACAGACCACCCTGACATCCCGAGAACCCCACGGACCACCCTGATGACCCGAGAACCCCACAGACCACCCTGACGTCCCGAGAACCCCACGGACCACCCTGACATCCCGAGAACCCCACAGACCACCCTGACGTCCCGAGAACCCCACAGAGCACTCTGACTACCCGAGAACCCCGCGGACCACCCTGATGTCCTGCAAACCCCACGGACCACCCTGACGACCCGAGAACCCTGCAGACCACTCTGATGTCCTGCGAACCCTGCAGACCACCCTGATGTCCCACAAACCCCACAGGCCACCCTGACGACCCGAGAACCTCACAGACCACCCTGATGTCCCACAAACCCCACAGACCACACTGATGACCCGAGAACCCTGTGGACCACCCTGATGACCCGAGAACCCCGCAGACCACCCTGACGACCCGAGAACCCCACAGAGCACCCTGATGACCCGAGAACCTTGCGGACCACCCTGATGTCCTGCAAACCCTGTGGAACACCCTGATGTCCCACAAACCCCAGGGACCACCCTTACGACCCGAGAACCCCGCGGATCACCCTGACGACCCGAGAACCCCATGGGCCACCCTGATGAACTGAGAACCCCATGGACCACCCTGACATCCTGAGAACCTTGCGGACCACCCTGATGTCCTACAAACTCCACAGACTACCCTGATGACCCTAGAACCCCACAGATCATGCTGATGTTCCGAGAACCCTGCGGATCACCCTGACGTCCTGAGAACCCCGTGGACCATCTATCTCCTGGGCTTTCTCTCAAGACAAGTGACCCCAAGGGTCCAACTTGACCCTGCCGTAGTGGAATCTCCTTCCTCCTGGGGCCTTGAGCCAAGGCCCTGCCCAAATTATGGGGTATCTTCAGCCTTCACATGCAGCAGGATCAATATGGGGTAGATGTTTAGTGAGTGAGTGGAGGATGGATATAGAGAGATCTTTGTCAGGTCAGAAACTGATTCAGGCCAAAGAAAGGGCAGAGCCCTGATCCCTGCCCCCCCAGCCTTTAGCATCCCTATGAGAGCAATGACACCCCACAGGTGTGCATCCTGGCCTTGGCAATCCCTTTAGGGTATGGGGAAACTGAGGGTCTGGCAGTAGGGGACTGGCCTAGGGCCCTCCTGGTTGGGGTGTGGTATAAGGTCTTGGACTTGCTCATGTGACAGCAGCAGCCTACGGAGCCAGAGGGTCCTGGGTCCCCGGGTCTCCCCTTCACCCCTCTTGGGAGCCTGCGGGGGTATTTACCACTGTCCCCCAACTGCCTGTGTCTGACAGTAAACACTGTTTGGATCCAGAACAAATTGGCTCTAATTAAGCAGCCTCCAGATTACAGCTTGGAGGATCTAGGGGAAAGGACGGTTCTCCTGGGGGAGAGGAGGGGCCTCCTGAGTGAGGAGCCAGGCTGCTCTTTCCTGGCTCTCCTCTTCTGCACCAGTGCCTCCTGCTGGCCTGGCTTGGGGGTGACCAAGGTAGATGGAAGTGGAGACCCAGGTCTGCCAGCAAGCTTCTGAAGAAGGATCTTGAGAAGGCAAGGCTGTGCTGAGAAGCTGTTTAGTGTGGCCTGAGCATCTCAGGGAGAACAGAGGGCAGGGGAGGACCTCAGGGAGGGCAGGAGAGGGCTCTCTTGCTTTTGGGTAATGGCAGGACACTGTATCCCATGCCAAGAAAATCACTGACCCTGGTAACACCTCCATCACGGTGACTCCCACTGCCATCACTCCATCACCATGGTGACCACCTCTCCCGTCACTACCACCCATCACTGTATCACCATGGCTACCACTTTCACCATCATCAGTACCATGAAGACTGCCTCACCATCCCTAAGGTTACAGTTACCTGTGTCAGCATGACTGCCACCACCATGGTGGTCACTGTGGCCATCATCACTGTGGTTACTGACCCGTCACCATGGTTACCACAGCACCGTCGCCGTGCTAGGCTTGGGTGTCTCTGTCTTGGCCTTTGGGTCGGCTGTCCGCCATCCCTGTGTCTGGGGAGGCTGACCTCTGGAATGTGCCATCCCGTCTCTGGTGAGGTCGGCCGGGGGCGGTGGCCGTGGGGAGGCGGGGACAGGCCAGGTGCTCACCCCAGGCGCCTCTGCTCGGTGGGAAGCCCGTCCTGCGTCACCATCTCCGGGTCGTGGAAGCTTTCCCGAGTTCGCCCTCGGCACCGCTGTGATGGCCTGCGGGCATCACCACCCAGCCTCTCTCATCTGTCCTGCGCTGCTCTGTGGTACCCGTGTGAGACCCCATTTCCTCCAGGCCCAGGACAGGGCCCTCGCCCACCACTGGGAAGGTATGGCCCTCAGGGTCTCCCTGTCCCACCAAGCCCATGGTTCCCTGTGGAGCATTCTGCTGGGACTTGGGGGAGACTCTCTGTTCCTCTGGGGTTTCCAGTTGCTGAGCCAGCGGCCAGCAGCCCCTCACCTCCACGGGAATCCCCATGTGGCAGAGGGGTGGTGGAGCTGGCCTGTACCCCACAGCTCTCCTGCCAAGACTGGAAGGTAGGGCAGAGCCCCTCTCTCACTCTCCTGCTCAGAGAAGGGCTGAAGGCTGGGCCAGAGGGGCCCCCTCCTGCCTTCTGCGTCCCGGCTTTGTGGGGGCCTTGCTATCTTAGAGGCCCGGGAGAGGCAGAGCCAGCAGTGTACATCCTGTCCCCATCCATGGGGAGGCCGGCAGGCTGTGGCTGCCCGGCTTCTGGGCATCCCTGGTTTGCCCACGTGTGGTCAATGCATGGTAGCCGGGCTCTCCGGTGCCGTCTGGACGTACGGGAAAGGTGCTCCTGGGGGACCGGGGAGCAAAGCCAGGTCCAGGCTACGGCCAGAGCCACAGGAAAGGCTGGGGTGGGGGTCATCTCAGAGAGCGCAGGCCTCTCGCTGCCCCGGGAGCCGCAGCCGCTTCCCCTGTAAAATCAGGACACGGCGTTCATGTCCCGGGCCTGGTGGGGCTCAGACCTGGTGTGAGCCCTCAGCCCAGGCAGGGGCCTGGCCCTGACAGCTCCCGGCACCTCTCTGCCTGTCCCAGAGGGAGGGGCTGCTGTACCCGGCAGAGATGGCAGAGGGGCTGCAGCCTCGAGACCCTTTCTGGCCTGCGGATGCCCCTTTCAGGACCTGGCGTCCCAGGCAGGCTGTGGCAGGCGTGGCGGGTCCTCCTCTCTACTTCTGTCCTTTGCTAGAAGGGCCGGGCCTCACAGGCTTCCTCTGTGATTTCTGCAAAGAGCTGCTGCTACAGAGTCGCAGTGCCCAGGCCCATTGGCACCAGCTTGCTTCATTCTAGCCGTGGTCACGCTTAGACAGACAGCGCGTCCGGCCATGCTCGAGGTCCAGAGCAGCGAAGAGCGCGCGTGACTGGGCCACACTGCCCCGTGCGCCGTACCAGGAGAGTTTCAAATCGTTTTCGTGGCTGGCAGTAAGCCCTATGTCTGGGAGTCCTGTGTGCGGGCCAGACCCCCCGAGCAGAGCAGCCACGGGCTCCTGCACCTGCCGGGAAGCCAGACCGAGGAATCCTCCCACCACCTGCCCCGCAGGACTCGGCTCCTGCCCCTCAGCTCTCTCCCACGGATCCAAGCACAGCCCAGAGAGTTCCCAGCAGTGCTGGGCGCTCACTGCTGCTGGATGCTGTCCTGGCCCGGCAGCTTCCTCTGTGTGGTGACACGGGACCTCTGCACGGTCTGATTCATGCCTGCATCTCAACCTTTATAGTCCCCCTCCCTTCCTCACACACCGGCCAGAGCTGCTTTCCTTTCTCAAGGGGCTTCCTGGGCCTCTGAGGTTGTCTGGCCAGGAGCACCCAGCCCTCGCCTTCAGACGTGTGTGTGTGTGTGTGTGAACACGCGTGTGTACACATGCACATCTGCTGCTATTTTTGAGTTCAAGCAGTTCAAGCTCTAATTACCAGATATTGTTAATTATGCAGAACCGTCAGCACTTTGTTTTTATGGAGCAAACCCAGAGCCTCAGGCCACTCTCTGCCCGGCACCATTATCTGCAGAGAACACAGCCCGGTCCCCCGCGACTTCCGCTTTCCTAGCCAAACCCGTCCGGGTCAGTCCGTGGCATTTGCTGAGTTCTCAGCCTAACACTGTGTCTGGCGTTGGTGGGAGGTGCAGGGACCCACAGCGGGTAGACGGAGCCCTCCTGGGACCTGTGACAGGGCCTGTCCAGGCTCAGGCCTGTCGCCTGCCTGGGAGCCACGGGTCTCTCCGGTCTCAAGTACTCCTGCTAGAATGGCAGGCAAGGACTCAGGGAGCTTTGTCTGCTGCGGGAGGCATCCCGGGGGGTCCGCACACAGCGCCTGGGCTGCACAGCTCCTGGTGTGGGCTGGGAGTCTGGTCCAGCGTGGAGCCTGCACCAGGCACGCCAGCCCAGGGTTAGCACCGATAGTGCTGATGGGCCACGCGGCAGGTGCTGACGGCTCCTGCCTGCCAAGCAGACATCGCCACATGTGAGGCCGCGTCTGGCTGGGGTGGGCACTGGATGGGCGCCCGGCATTGTGCTGCCCTGCGTGGTGCCTGTCCACAGAGGTGGGCGTGGAGCCCCTTTGAGTCTGGGCCCTCTGCCCAAGGCCCCTTAACCCAACCTAACATGGAGGCTATGGGCCCGGTGGGAGAGGGGGGAGCAGGGTCCAGGGGCCCCTCGAGCCCCTGCTGCTCTCCAGAGATGCTGGACACCGGGCCCTGATGCCCAGCCTTTCAGTGTGTCTAATCTTGCTGCTTCCTTCTGCCCACTGTCCTGGCAGCCCAGCCCCCTTCTCCAGACCTCAGGACACCCCTGCTGGCCTGCCCCTGTCCTACAGCCCACCGGGAGAGCGCACACCCAGCACGGCAGCCCTCCCAGGCCCGCTGCCCTCCCGCTCCTCCTCCCCCTTCCTCACAGGCTTGTCTCCGGCCATGCTGCCTGCCCCATGGCCGTCTGCAGGCCTGGGCGGGTGTCCGTCAGCTTGGTCGGCCCTCGGGGAGCTTCCTCTGTCTCTGGGCCGCCTGTCCCCGCCTGCTGCGGAGGCTGTCCACTCCCTGTGGGGCTGCTCAGGCCATTGTGCCCCACTGACGCCAGCCCCAGTCCCCAGGCCCACGGGCGCTGAGCGACGCTGGGCCCCACGGGTCACGGCACCCTGTGGGATGGTGGGACGTCCACCATCATGGCCAGGATGGAGTGCCGCCCCCCAGAGGCTGTGTCTCGTTGTAGGCAAGCTCCACACTCACTCTTGGAAACTGCTGCTATACACAGATAGCTGCAGAGGCCACAGGCCTGCTCCAGAACCTTCCATGGCTCTCTCAGACCACAGGAGAAGGCCCGTGTCCAGCCCCTCCCCGGGCCTTGGCTCCTCAGTCTCACCCCAGTTCCAGCTCCCGGCTCCCCTCCCACCCGGGGTGGCCCTCGGCTGCAGCCGCACACACCCCAGAGCCCACGCTCCAGTGCGGCCCAAACCCAGCTCTCATCTCAAGGCTCAGCGGCTGTGGGCAGCGTCTATCCACTGGCCAGGCTGCCCAGAGCCTTAGCACTTGTGCCAAGCCTGACGGGGCACCGCAGGGAGCTGAGAGACAGACCCGCCTGGCTCCCGGAGCCCCTGGGACGTGGCCACACGTGTAGGAAAGTGGGTGGGCAGGCTGTCCTGGGCACACAGCTAAGCCTACTTGTCCTCTAAGTGACCACACTGGCCACCTGGGGCGCAAAGGCGATCTTACACGTGCTGGCCAGACCCCCCGGCCCCAGTGGCTTGCCCAGCGGAGGGCAACCTGGCGCAGCCAGCCCCGCCTCGCCCGCCCTCCTGTCTCACGCTGCCTCCGGAGCCGGCCCCCACGGCAGCTCCAGCCACCTGTCCCAGCTGCGAGTGGCGGGGACAGCCTCTCCACCACGCGCGACTCCCGCACGGTGTCAACACATCACCTAGGAGAACACAGAGACACGGGCAACGCCGCTTTAATTACTCTTCTCCGATGAGGTAATGATCGTGAATGTGCACTGGATCTCATTAATTAACTCCCTGACTTTAATTAACTTCTTGCCTATTTCACCTGACATAATATATTATCACAAATGTCAACTTCGCTGAACGTTGCCTGCTTGGCGACAAAACAAGACGCGTCGGGGCTGCGTGGCTCTGGTGACACCGCGATGGAAGTCGCCCGCAGTGGCCGTGGAGGAGACTGCCGACAGGGCAGGACTGTCCAGCCAGACCCGGCCTCCAAACCGGAGCTGGGAATGCATCGAACCATCACATCTGCCCCAGCCACGTGGCCGTGCCTTTCTCAAAGTGTTCCGATGCGCTGCTAATGAGACACGGCCACGCCACCTCGAAGGGGATGGGGGGTTGGAAAAATCACAAAAATGAACATGTGAAGAGGTCCTTCCCCCCACCAGGGCTCCGTTAGAACCTGCGTGGCTGGGGGGGCAGGGTGGGAACACCCTGGGAATTTGCTTTCCAGATGCAGTAGGGCCTGGACAGCACCCTGACCCTGCACAGCATGGCCGCTCAGGGCCTGACACCTCAGGTCATCAAGATGGCTGATTCCCTCTCTGTTCTTGCAGCCCCTGCTGTCCCTGGTCCCCTGATCTGGTGATCAGTGACCGGGCACTGAGCTCAGGGAGTCAGGATGGTTTGCTTGCCTCTGAGTCAGAGACTCAGGAAGGAGTCTGAGAAGGTGACTGGAGCTGTGTCCCGGGCTGTCCGTGTGGTCAGCCACACGTAAACACACACACAGGCCCGGGTCCCAGATGCACAGGAACTCAGCTCCGTGCCTCCACAGTTGGGATGTGCCCAGGAAAGGCCCCGTGTGTTGTGGGGGTCAGGGCATTGGGAGTGAGGCTGACCTGCTCTGCTTCCTTCTTTCTCCTGTGCTGCATTTTCTTTCTTTTCTTTTCTTTTTAAATTTTTTATTGAAAAGATACTATACAGAGGGTTACAGTTACATGAGTGAGGTAATGAGTACACTTCCTCTTGAGCATTGTTACCCCCTCCATTGTTTTCCCCCAACCATCCCTTCCCCCTCCCTACCTTCCCCGAGGTTCCTTTTTTTTTTTTAAATTGTGATTAAGTGATTACATAATTTCCCAAATTTCACAGTATTGTGGAATAATGATGCTCATTTAAAGTCACAAGTTCATTCTAACTTTCCTGGAGCAAATTGTCTATCACAGTCTATAACATATAACGGTGTACACATATACACCATACATGTGATCAGCAGCATGGGATATTTAGTAGTGGTTCGACCAGATGAGTGGGAGTTCTTTGTTTCTTAAGTTCTGTTAATTTTGTCATATCACCTAACATTTGGATTTAACATTCACTTATCAGGGAGGCCATGTACAGTTTGTCTCTTTGCTCTTGGCTTACCTCACTCAACATGATTTCTTCTAGCTCCATCCATTTCCCTGCAAATGCCATTAT
The DNA here is from genome assembly GCF_024711535.1 of Dipodomys merriami. Classification (NCBI taxonomy): domain Eukaryota; kingdom Metazoa; phylum Chordata; class Mammalia; order Rodentia; family Heteromyidae; genus Dipodomys; species Dipodomys merriami. The sequence continues at coordinate 867,534 of NW_027203093.1, read as the reverse complement.
TTTGTCCTTTCTAATGGCTGCATAATATTCCATTGTGTATAGATACCACAATTTTTGGATCCATTCATCTGTGGTGGGGCATCTGGGTTGTTTCCATATCCTAGCTATTGTGAACAGTGCTCTGTGCTGCATTTTCTAAAACCATGAAGTACCTTCTGGTGCTGCGTATGGGCAGGAAGGACCCTCTGTCCCAGCCCCCAGGCCGCACCTGGCGGAGCACAGGGCAGGGAGACGGGCAATGCTCTTCGCCTGGGCTGGAGGATGGGTCAGGAGGATGGGTCATGGGTCATGGGTCTGGGCCAGGGGTGACACAGATCCCGCCAGACCACTGGCCACAAGGACACGGCAGAGTTGCAAGACTGGCCCTGAGGAGTCCTGCTCATCTTGGAGCCATGACGTGAATCTGGGCTCCAGCCCTGCTGCCCAGGGGTGGACGGCTGCTGGGACCCGATGCTCCATTCCTTCCCTGGGCTGGTCTGTGCTCTGGGCTGAACTGTGCCTGACTTCTGTGGGCTGCTGTGAGAGGAGGGGCCGCTGGGAGTCACAGGGCAGAGTGCACTGAGGGCACAGTGGGATACCCAGCGTCCCTGCAGGCCTGGACACGGGGAATCAAAGTGTGAGGACTTGCAGCACTGTGGCAGGAGCATGGATTGCTTCTTCAGCCTTCTGGGCCTGCGCATGCCCCTCGTAACGGGGAGAAAACCTGATCCCCGAGGGCCTCACAGGATCACGGTGCTCTCCCTGCTCTCCCTGAGCCCCGCCCACGGCTGCAGCTCCACACGCTCCCGAGGGAGTGCGTGGTGCTTTCCCTGCTTAGTGTTCTCCAGAGGCTTCTCTGGCTTTTGTGACGGTCCTGGGGTTTGAACACAGGGCCTGGCTGGCGTGGCTTGCTCTGCACGGCTTCGTTTCAGCCACCCCTCTAGCCCTCATTCCTTCAGTTTTCAAGGGGGGGCGGGTCTTGGTTTTGCCCAGGCGGGCCTTGACCACAATCTCATTTATGCTTCCTGAGTAGCTGAGATGACAGCACACACCACGCCCACCTTTTATCGGTTGGGATGGGGTCTGTGTGCCTGGGCTGACCGTGAGCTATGATCCTTGAGTTCTGCCTCCCTCACCAGGACAGCCGCAGTGCCCGGGGCCTCCTCCTCAGTCTGTCCCAGAGCGTCACAGTGAGGTGGTACCAGGTGGAGTCGGGGACACTGAGGCACAGGTGAGGTAGGAGCTGCCCAAGGCCCCAGGCCTCGCTGTGGCGGTGTGCTCTTGCCGTCTGATGGCTCCGGCCTAGACCTGTCCTAGTGTCTAGGCTGCGGCTCAGGGTCGCTCCCAGGCTGCCTCCAACAGGGAGTGGTCACCCCATGATGTCCGGTGGACAGGCCAGTGTGGAGCTTGGAGCGGGGTCCTGAGGCCCCTCCACCCAAGTCCCTCCTGCTGCCCCCCCTCCCCCTGCTGCCAGCCCCTCCACCCCGCAGGTCAATCCAATCCAGACTGAATCAGTGCCCTGTCACGCTGATGGATGGGCTGGACAGACTGGTGTCTGGACGGTGTCCAGCGTGGCAAGGGGCCCATGGGGCCCACGGGGGGGGGGTCGGGTCTGTTGTCCCCTCCACCAGCAGTGCACAGACACGTTCGTTCACCGACTTCCCCTCTAGCGCCCCTCGTGGTGTTCCTGGAGCTGGATGGCTGGTGGCTCCTGCTAGAGGTGGGCATGGAAAGGGGCCCCACCCAGCCCGCCCCGCCCAGCCTGCCATCCTCACCCCGCCCAGCCTGCCCTGCCCAGGGCCTGCCCCGCCCAGCCTGCCATCCTCACCCCGCCCAGCCTGCCCCGCCCAGCCTGCCATCCTCACCCCGTCCAGCTTGCCCCACCCAGCCCTCCCTGCCCAGGGCCTGCCATCCTCACCCATGGGGGCACTACAGGCCTGAGGCCCTAAGCAGGACCCGGGGCTGGGAAATGACAGGGACTGACAGAGATGGCACCCCACCCAGGGTCTGGGGCAGAGCCACTGTGAGCCGCAGCTCCCAGTGCCAGGCAGAGGAGGGGCAGCCTTGGCCTGCCAGCCGTCAGGTGGGAAGGGGGCTCATGTGCCTCTGCCTGGACGGATCGAGGGCCACGCGCTCCTCCTGGAAGGTCTGCAGCCCCAGGACAGCCGTGAGACCCAGCAACCCCCTCCTCCCCGCCTCCCCCCCGCCCCGCTCCCCCCAGGAGCCGTCAGTAACCACAGCCCCAGCCATTCGCTGCCGTCTGTGGGTGCTTCTGTCTGAGCGGCGGCCTGACTGCCCACGGCCCCCTTGCATGCTGGGAAACACATCTGCTGGCTTCAGGTGACCAGGGGGAGGTCAAGGAGATGCACAGAAAGCTGGCTCGGCCTCCTGATCGTTTTGCTGGACCAGGAGAGAATAAAACTGTGTTGCTGGCTGCAGTGCATGGTCCTTCATCCCAGGCAGCCCTTTGAGACTCGTCCACAGCCGTTCACAGCTCCCCTGCCCCCCCCACCTGCTGGCCACAAGGCCACTGTCACAGCCACACCCGCTGCCACCAGCCATCCCCTCCTGTGCACCGGGAGCCACACCCGCTGCCACCAGCCATCCCCTCCTGTGCACCGGGAGCTGCAGGCGAGAGGTGACCAGGGTGCTTGAGAGGCCCTCAGCTGGGGGAGGGGAGATAGAAATTGCACTGGACGTGTTTATTTACACTCCACCTTGTTCCAGGAAGGATTTGAAAGGGCTTAGAAATTGCTTTGTGCAGAGGCCTGGTAATCCTCACGGCTCTTCCCGGTGGGTCCAGCTCACGCTGCCGCAGCTGTGTGCCGGCTGGGAGCAGGAGGCTGAGCTCGGACCCTGGTGGTCTGCGGATGGACGGTCAGGACTCCCGCTGAGTGTTCGCTGGGCCCCGTCCGGTGATGACATGGCCACTCATTCTCTGGTTCGTCTGTTGCTTCTACACCCACACTGGGGACTGCTGTGCTTAGAAGAAAGGGAGGGGGGTGTAAAGAAAGAGAAAGAAACCAGGGGCTCATCCCTGTAACCTTAGCTACGCAGCAGGCTGAGATCTGCGGATCACAGTTTGAAGCCAGCCCAAGTGGTAAAGTCCATAAGACCCTTGGCTCCAATCAATCACACACACAAAGCTGGAAGTGGAGCTGTGGCCCAAGAGGTAAAGCACCAGCCTTGAATGAAAAAAATAAGGGCCAGCACCCAAGTCCTGAGTTCAAGCTCCATGATTGGCACATACACATAGACAGACAGACAGACAGACAGACAGACAGACAGACAGACACACACACACACACACACACACACACACACACACACACACACACACACCCCTCAGTGACCCTGGGCCCCGAGGGCCACAGACAAAAGCCACAGTGGCACAGAAGAGACCAAGAATCCACTGGGGACTCTGAGTTAGGACCACAGATCCTGCCACCCACTGAGCGCACATGGTACAGAATGAGGTGGAACAGGAGGAAGGCGGTGTACGGGCCGGCGGGGGCGGGGCTGGTGTGTGTGGGGGGAGGGGGGCTTGGGAGCCCAGCATGGCCCGTGGTGGCTCTGTGCCCTCTGGGGCATGGCTGGTGTCGATGAATCTTATTATCACAGCTCGTAAACAATGGGCTAAGCTGGCACAGCGCTGCCTGAGGCTGCCTAGCATGTTGTTGGCAGAGTTAAAGCTACAGGAACTTATTCTCCTCCAGCTGTGAGGCTGGGGTCAAGGTGTCGGTGGGCCCAGCCCTCCTGGAAGCCTCCCCTGGCTCCTGGCCACTCGGGAGGTGGGGTCCTTGGCTGGCCGCACCCTCCAGCCTCTGCTGCCGTCTCCAAAGCCTCTTCCCTCAGTCTCTGTGTCCTCCCCTCTCCCACATCTTACAACGCCACCGCCGTGGGATCTAGGACCCTGATAAGTTTCTGAGGCTCTGACCTCCGGATCCTGATTCCATCTGTAAAGACCTTTTCTGAGTAATGCCTCCTTTTGAGGTTCTGGGGTGCGGGCGGTGAACATTTTTGGGGAGTGGGGTCCTGCCACAGTAAGAGGGACAATGAGCACTTGGAGTAGAGTGAGAAGATCTACATGGGAAGGGCAGTGTACCAGGCCCAGGAGCAGTCTGAGCCTCTAGAACCCTGCAGGCGGTGTGGCTGGGGCGGCCTGGTGGTATGGGGTTTTTTGGGGGGGGGAGTGCTCTGCAGAGGACCTCCCCGGGGAGGGGCTCCCTGCAGGTTACCGCTCCAGGCCACCCTCCCAGCGGGGCTAGGTGGGACTGCACCATAGCAGGCCACGCCCAGTCCCCACTCGGGAGGTTGCCTTCAGTGGTGTGCATGTGTGCATGTGTGTGTGTGCGTGTGTGTGTGTGTGTGTGTGCGCGCACGTGCAGTGTGGCCCGCAGAGACAGGTCAGACCTCAGTGTGGCGGGATCAGTACCCCTGAAGACCCAAAGGCCCCTCGGGGTAGCACGGGCGGCAGGGCCCAGCCCAGAGAGGCCGAGTGAGTCTCGGTGGCACTGTGGCCCGCGGGGCTGCGGCCTGTCTCCCGGCGGTGCCCGCCCCAGGGCACCCTGCCTCCCCTCCTCACTGACATTTCTTTGTTCCACTTTATGTATCTTCATAAGCTGCCTTAAATCCTTTTTGAACAAGGCAGGACATAAATAGATAAATAAACCCCCATGCCGCACATTTTAACACATCTTTCCCAGGGCCCTGCTTGTTCCAGGAGAGAGCCATTCATAACCCCTGACAACTCCCCACCCGGCTGGCCGGGAGCTTCTGGGCTCAGAAAAATGAGCTGGCTCAGGAGCCAGCTTCCTGGTTCCGCTAACACTGGCAACGCGGCTGCTGGCTCCTCTTGATGCCACCCGGAGCGAGGCAGCCTGGAGGCTCTGTCCCTGTCCCCAGCTGAACCGAGGCCCGGGGCCACGGCCAGCAGGGCTGTGGGAGTGGCCGTAGTTCCCGGACCACGTCCTCTGCCTGAGGGTGAGTGTGCTGGGCAGCAGTGGGCCTGTGGTACTCTTGCACGAGGTCAAAGGTCCCAGGGGACCTGCCCTGACCCTTGCACAAACACTGTGAGTGTGCTGCACTAGCCTCAATGCCGGAAGCATGTGTCTCCGCATGTGCTCTCACCTGTGCGACATGCATGCTGTGTGCTTCACATGTGCTTGGCATGTGGTCAGCCCTGCATGTGTGCTCAGTGCCACATGCATGCCACACGTTGGACCAACCATGATCCTAGTGCAAAGGGGTATCAGTGCGTGCTTACCATTGACCAGATGCCAAGCAAGTTCACATGGTGAGTGGGGGCCAGGCTCAAAGGTGTGTGTGTCTGTCTGTCTGTCTGTCTGGGAACCAACCCTTGGTATGTTTCACAAGTAAATGCTCACCACTGTGCCATTCCCAGCTTGAGGCATTTACTTCTTCACCAACTAGACGTGAATGTGAGCATGTGTGTGCCTGTGTATACATTCACATGTGTGTGCGTGCGTGGCACCAACACATGCATCTTCTTGTGTGGTGCATGTGTGCTGTGTGCAGGCATGCTCGCGTGGTCATCTTGTGTGCAGGTATGTGGAGTGCACACACTGCTTATGTGCACATTAATATGCACATTAATCAGCATGGGCTGTATGTGTGTGTGTGTGAATCTGTGGGAGGTGTGGAGTCGGCAGTGGGTGCAGGCTGTGTATGTGTTGCACACGTATTTGGTATATGTGTGTGCATTCAGGCACATATTGGTGATACACCTGCTCACTTGCACTGTGCACAAATGTAGACACATTCATATCTGTGCATGTGTGTTCATGGTCTACATGGGCATGCATTCATTTGCACACGTGTGTCACACACTGGCACACGTGTGGTGGTGCACACATGCAGGTGCAGGCGGACTGTGATTGACATCTGGACTCTACCCCTTTTCCCTAAGCAGGTGTTCTTGTTTGTTGCTCTCTAGGCAGAAGCCAACTTCCAGCTCCAGTTGTGAGTGTGCATGTGTGTATGCGTGTGTGCATGTGTGTGCACTGGGGGTGGGTAACACCATGCCATCGCAACTCCACCAGGATTTCAGGTCACTCAGTGTACCCTCCCCCTTGGGGCACCCCAGTCCAGTAGGATATATCTCAGAGGTAGGAGGAACCCTCCAATAAATCACTGCCAAGGTCCTCGGCCGTGATGAACGGCGCTCCTTCTGTGCGGGTCCTCAGCCCCTCCCCTGTGCGTTCCACCAACTGAAGTCAGAATCAGGACGCCCGGCTTCGGATGAGTGATAGAGATAAGACGGCAGGCCGCGCGAGCCGTGCGCTGGCCGCTGTATTTCATGTGCAACCACACAATTTATTTCGGGGACTGCTCGTATTTCAGCAGCACGGCTTTGATTTCTGGGGCGGGAGCCGCGCTGTCACCGTGTCAGCCGGGCTAGACTCAGATTGGGTGGGGGGAGGGGAATGCCTGCTGAAGCCCCAGGGTCGCGATGACTGGGTGCTGGGACACAAGGTCGTCCAGACAGGGCCTGCAGACGCCCCTGAGGGGCGGCGGGGAGATGCGGGTCGCCTGGGGTCGTGGCCTCGGCTAGGAAGCCCGTGGTGTGTGGATGGCACTGGGTGAGGGGGCACCGACGCCAGCCTACCCTGGCTGCACCTCGGGCTGTGCCGTCGGGGCCCTGTTCCCGCACCTGTGGACACAGGCCGGGTGACGGCTCTGATTCTGACTTGGTCACGAGGCTCTGTGGCATCACAAATGTGTGGAAATATCAGCGATTAACACCGGGTCATCTCTCCACAGACATTTCTAATCATTTTTATGCAGAAAGGGGAATAGCCAATGACAATTAAAACCCCATGCGTGCGTGGGGTTTTAGTGGCCTGAGCGGAGCCGGGGCAGAGTTCCGAGCCTGCCCCGCCAGCTCTTCAATGGAAGATCTTAGCACAGCCCGGGACTGGCCCCTGGGACTGGCCCTCTCAGACCTGCGGGGATCCATCCGGATTCCAGGCCCACCTCTCAGCGAAAGCAGCTCACATCCCAGCAGTCATGTGGAGAGCCCAGGGAATCTGGGCCCAGACCCCTCTCCAGCCTTCCCCCCCACTGCCCCTCCCCAGGGCCCCGCCAGTCCCTCTCACCTGGAAACCTAGGGTGTCTGGTGGGAGCAGCAGTACAGGGTGTCCAGTGGGGGCTGTCGCCTGGCCTCCGGCAGAGCTGCATGTGTGAGGATGCCCTAAGGCTGGGGCTCAGGTGGGGTGTGGGCCGGCCAGGCCGGGGTTTGCCAGGCGCTGCCTCGGCCCCAGCGCGCAGCCCTGGGCACCGACCTCAGAGCTCCATCTCTAAAGCAGGGTTCCGGCTTGGATCACATCTCCTTAAGGGGGTCCAAGCCCTGGCCCCTGGCTTCAGGGAATGCAGTCTTCTGCAAATAGTCTCTGCGAGGACAATTGCGTCAAGATGAGGTCATACCGCATAGGGTCACCCTCACCCAAGGACCGATGTTCCTCTAGAAAGGAGATGCAGATTCAGAGACTTGTGTTGGAGGGCAGAGAAGGCCGGAGGACAGTGGAGCTCAGCTGGGCCACGAGCCTGCGCCCCAAGGATCTCTAGGCCAGCCAGAGCCCCAAAGCCAGGAGGGAGGGGAGTGGTCTCGCTTGGTTCTGCAGGAGCAGCCGGCCCTGCCCACATGGAGCTCCGAGGTCCGGGAGTCGACCCCAGCATGGGGGGGGGGGGCTGTCCTGCGCTTACTCAGTCCTGGGAAGCCGGCAGTCACAAGGCCAGCCTCCCGGGTGAGGTGTGGCAGGGGAAGCGCCCTCACGGAAGAGTCCTCACGGGAGACTCCGCCTGGCTGCAGGGCCCTGCATCCCCTCCCTGGGGACTGAGCTCTAGGAATCTGCTGACCCCATCCTGCCCCCTCCCCATGGCCTCCTGAGCCACGTGGATGGCCCACAACCCTTCAGGCGCTCCACGTTTACCCTGGCTCAGGCTTATTGCCGGGTACATGGGAGAACAGGCTACGTGGAACTCGTGGTCCCATGAGGTCACAGAAATGGAAGTGGAAGACCTTTTTATAAACACGAAATATACAGGAGGTGTGGGGGGAGGAGGAGGGAGAGGAGGGGGAGGGGAGGGGGAGCAGGTATGAGGGGAGGGGGAGCAGAGGGGAGGGGAGGGGGAGCAGGGGGAACAGGAGGAGGGGAGGGAGAGCAGAGGGAGGGAGGGGGAGCAGGGGGAAGGGGAGCAGCTCTCTGGCACACTGGTGTGGGACAAGGCCGAGAGCAGGGACTTGGGGCTGCTGCGCCTGGTCAGCCCACTGTGTCCAGCATGGAGGACATCAGAGCTGACCATGCCCCACGCCCATGGGACAGCGTCCTCTCGGTGGCTGTCAGGAGGTGGGTGCTGCCCGTCTTCCCAGTGGCCAGGGGGCCGTGCGTAGCCCCACCCAGGGTGGGGTGGGGTGGGGGAGGGACACCCACAGTGTGTGTGGTCACTGTCCAGGATAAAGGGGAGGGCGTCCAGTCCTGAATGCTAGACGCAGAGCGGTGTGGCGTGGAACGCGGGGCTGGGACTTGGATGGCACACGCCGAGGACGGGGCGCTGTGCCTGCTGCTCCGCGAGGCTCGTCAAGTGCCTGGCGCCCAGCCAGCGTGTGTGGAGCGAGTGAGTGCTCAGCTGTAGGAGAGCAAGGGGCCAGTGAGAACCATGGAGTCCCCTGAGCTAGCGGGAGCGGCCGGGCCCTCCCTGGCCGCTGCCCCAGCAGCAAGCAGAGCGGGAGGCGCGCGCCGTGCCCGGGGGGCACTAGAGAGGCCCAGGCGTGCACTCAGAGGAGGCTGCGCGCACAGGGCGGGCCGAGGGCCAGAGCAGGGCAGGGCAGGAAGGAGGACAGGAGCCAGCCTGGAGACAGAGCCTGGGCCTGGGCCACCTGGCCCTGGCTCCTGCAGAACGGGCATGGCAGCCCCCCCCTCCCCTCACAGGGTGGACGGTGCACTCAGCCACCCCGGGACTCCAGTCTGTCTGCTCTGGGCCTGTGCAGGTCTCTGTCAACAGAGGGGAAAGGAGGTGCTTGGATCACAGGTGTGTGCCGCCACGGCTGGCTGGAGCCCCTGGCTGTGCTTGGGCCTAGAACTTAGCAGCGCATTCGGGCTGAGAATGACTCCTTGAGACCAAGGATTTGAGATCGGTGACACCGGGCTGAGCCAGGCTCAGGTCCTGGCAGAGGGTGGCAATGCCCACCAGCAGGGGGCAGGGCCTGCCCCAACCCGGCAGGGCCCTAGTGCAGCCCGAGGCTCTGCCGGGGCTGTGGAGTAGCTGTCAGTGTGTCCTGTGGCCTTCGACCCCAGCGGGGCCTCCCTCCCCCCATGGCTTCCTCCGTGGCATGTCCAGCTCTCTCTTGGCCTCTTTCTTCACACCCAGGCCTCTGCTTTTCACTTCCCTCAGTCTAGAGTCTCTCTTGATTTGGCTTTCCTGTCTTTCTTGACCTTGGAGAATCAGCGTGGCCTGCAATTCCTGGAAGGGACAAACTAAGAATAACAGCACATATGCGCTGGCCGTGTCCTGTCCTCACGACTGTCCTGTTCACCCTGCAGACTGCCACACCCCCTGCCCCCCTCCCCCCGGCTCTTCAGAGAGGCCACAGACGTGGGGCAACTGGCAGTCGGAAGTCGCCGATGGAGGCGTGGAGGCGTGGAGCGCTCTGGCCGTCGGCAGCGAGGCCAGGCTGGACCCTGTTCCCTCCAAGCAGGCGCCGCCTCCTGGCGCCTGAAGTTCTGGGTGGATCCAGGACACGTGCTCTTCCCAGGGGACAGGTGGAGCGTCCTGCTAGGCGCAGACGCCACTTCTCAAGTGTTGGGGTGACATTAGCAGGTTTGGGAAACTGCCTTAGGGGAATTCTCTTTTTCCATCCCCTAAGCAGAAGGTAACATTTGCTCATTCTGCTCAGGTTGAATTTCCATATTAATTATTCAAAAGACTTAATGCTATCAAACCAGAATCCGTGTACCGGATCCAAGGGAGAACCAGAAACAAAATCAATGGGTCCAAAGGCAGGGGCAGCGATGAATAATTAACTCCCCACCCCTCCAAGTTTTCTAGGGGGAGAGCAAATAGTGTGCACGGTGGGAAGAAGACAGATCGTCTACAAAGACACAGACCTGCAGATGGAAGGATGGACACGTGGCTAGGGAGACAAGCAGACAGACGGAGGGGAGGCATATAGGCAGGTATGTAGATGGGCATGGGTGAATGGATGGGGCTGGATAGAAGGGATGAGTAGGTCAATACACATGTAGATGGATGGATGGATAGACGATGGCGGATGGGCAGATGGAAGGACAGGAGGCCATCCTGACTGGATGAGGGCTGCTGTCTCTCCATCCTGAGTTGTGCCTCGGCTGGGCCTGCCTTGTGCCAGGAGTCACAGCTCTAATTGGATTTAAAAGTGACCACAATTTCACGCGTCTTTCAGCATGACCTCGGGGTGGGGGGTGGCCTGCAGTGTGCCCAGGATGGGTTTTATGCTATCTATTTATATCCAAATCAATTCTAAGTGGGTTGCAGGACTCGGCCTAATCGAATCTGCTGCCCTTCATACACAAAGATGAGACACCTGACCCCTGTGTGTGGAGGAGGCCGTTCCCTCTCGGGGGGAGGATCGGGTCCCTTCTTCCCCGGGGCCCCGGAGCTGAGGGGAGCGCGGCAGCCTGGAGCAGCTTTGTGTGGACAAAGTGACGCTCTGCCCGTGGCATGGTGATGAACTGACACAGTGCTGAGGGCCTGGCTGCTTGCCGCCCCGGGCTCCGAGTGTCCCTGTCCTCTTCTGTGACATCCAGTGGAGAGCTAGGACAAGAAAGTGGAGGTTCTCAGCCCCGGGGTGGTGGGGCGGGGGGGTGCACCCTCAGGCTGTACAGAGACGGCGGCTGTCCAGTCAGAGTCGGCCTGTGTGTGGGGAGGACGCATGGGCTGGCCCATGGTGGTTGGCCTGGGAGCATCTCAGGAGCCACAGCCTCCCCAAACCTGGTGGCTTCGGGCCCTCTGGGGTCTTGATTGGGGGCAGAGTGTCTGCCCAGGGGACAGAGCTCTGCCCAAAGGGCCTGTTCCAGGATGGCAGCTCTCTAGCTTGAAGCCAGTGTCTAGAGCAGTTCCTGGCCATGACTCCTCTGGCTCCAGCTGGACTTTGCATGTCTGCAGTCAGCTGGGGCAGTCCCGGTCACCTGTGACCTGTGTCCCCAGTCACCCATGTCCTTGTGTGGCAAGCACAGCCGGGCCCAGTGGGTGTGGCCGGCTTCTTGCTCTGCACAGTCTGTCCCTCAGCCTTGTCCTTCCCGGAGGCCTTGCCTCTGCCCTTCCCCCTTCTTCTTGCCTCTCTCTTCCTCCCATCCTGCACTGTCAATGCTTGCTGAGTTGGGCCAGCACCGAGCAGGCCTCTGGGGAAAGGACAGTCTACAATGACCAGGGCAGCTCAGCGTCAGGGGTCAGGCCCTGCCAGGCAGAAAGCAGGGCTAGGGCCTGCGGGGGTCAGCTAGGCCTGGGAGGAGGGACCGCCATCTCTTTGCTGGTCTCCCCTTTCTGCCCCCTTTTGGGGACCCTTCCCCAGGGCTGTCCTGGCCGGGCCCGCGCGGCAGCCCCCAGTCACCCGCGTGCAATCTGCAGCCTGGGCCGGTCTCACGGCTGCCGGGACGCGTGCGGCCTCACGTTTGGGTCCGCCGCCCGCGGCCTGTGGAGCGGGTGCAGTGCATTCCGATGATTGCAGGTCCCCGTGGGGGCCTCCTCTCCCCCAGCCTGGGAGCCGGGTCTCACGCGAGGCGTGCGTGACTCCGGCTGAGCCCGCATCTCACCGCACGTCCGGTGGCTCCACAGCGGGCTGTGAGGGGACCGTGTGCAGACCCATGCCCTCCCAGCGGCTCACGACTCCATGATGGAGTCTGCAGCCTCCAGAGCTGCCCGGGTGGGCGTCCACCCCTCAGATTGTCCCCTGTGGGTGAGTGGAGGCTGGGAGTGGGGAGCGGCCCCCAGACAGCGCTGTGCCAACCTCACCCCTACCTGGTCTGTGGCTGCCAAGTAGCACAGAGATTGGCGAGCAGCAGAGGGCGCTGGAGTGTGCCAAGGCCTGAGGAGGAAGCAGGAAGTGGCAGAGCAGGAGCTTGCACTGTGTGGTTGGTGCTCCTCAGCTTCCGGGAGGCCACCCCGCCTGCAGCCATGAGCTAAGCACCTGCTCCCAAGGAACTTGTGGCCAGTCACAGGCCTGCAAGCCAAGGACGCCTGCAGCCTCCTCTCTCCTGTACCCACCCTGATGGCCAGCGAGACACAATGGGGAGGAGCCTCCCCTGCAGGTGGGTGCTCTGGGCCTCTGGGGCAGAGGGCATGGGGGCACACTGTGCCTGGAGGTCTCCTTGCAGCCCTGGGTGGCTGACGGGCTCTGGGACCTCTGCTCACCTTGCCCCAGCTTCTGGTGGAGCCCAGGTTCTGCCACGTCCACTGCAGTCCCAGGTCCCTCACATCAGCACGTCTGCCCTGCCTCAGGCCCCGAGCGGACAGGGACCCTGAGTGGAGGGCGTCGGCCTCCCCTTCAGTGGGCCGTCCCAGGTCCCACCGCCTGCTGGTTTGGGGGCCTTCTGGGCCGGAGGCCTCGGTCCCGGGCCATGCTGCCACCAGCGGTGAACTCCTGTGCTCAGGCCTGCTGTACAGGTGAAGAAGCAGAGGCCCAGCTGGGGCTCAGGAGGCCAGCCCCGCGGAGGGCCAGCGGGCAGCCTGGGCCTGGACCAGGCTTAGGGCTGCGGCGTCCAGCCGGGCTCTGGGGCCAGGGCACGGCGGCAGGCAAGGCTGGCTCTCCTTCTTCCCCGCCTCTTGCCGGAAGCCTCGGCCTTCTCTTAGTACACACCGTGGGGCGCTCAGCCCCGCGGGCCCGTGGCGGGCGTGACCCTGTTTCCACAGGTTGCCGAGGAGAGGGGCAGGAAGCAGATGGCCTGTGCTGTCTGTCCAGGATGCAGTGTGGACAGCGAGGCAGGTGCCGGGGGCTGGGGAGAGGGCCGGCCAGGTTGGGTGGGCAGATGGAGGGGCAGGGGGCCAGGGTGGAGGCACAGGGCAGCCACGCTGCTCCTGGCCTGCGTGACTGGGACCAGCCGGGCATGCTTGATGCATCCATGTGCTCTTGGGGACAGGGACCTGGGCTGTGCGGCCTCCACTGGGCAGGGCTGGGAGGGTGGGGGCAGGGAGGGAAGGGCAGGACGGAGAAGCGGCAGGGCCTGTCCTTGCCTCCGATGTGGACAGGGGCCAGCGTGGCCAGGCAGGACACATCCGCATGGCCTCAAGGGATTGGACACAGCCAGCTGGGCTACTGACCACACTGGACAGACGTGAAGCTGCCCGGGGTGTCTGGGCTTCTCCATCCCCCACCCCCTGCCCTGGGGTGAGGGTGGGGTCCTGTGCCCAAGCCTCTGAAGTGCACTGTACATGGGCTCCCTCGACCTTTGACCCCCTGCCCCCTCCCTCAATGCCCTGCTACTGAGGGTCCTGGGTATCTGGGCCCAGCTCCTGCAGCCTGAGGACAATCGATGGTACCGATAATTGCTGCTTCCCTGCCTGGTCAGTGATGAATGGGGCCGGAACCTGTGCGTTCTGGGATCAATACTGTAATATCTTCATACTCAGGAAGGTCGGCAGGCAGCAGAGGTCATGGGAACTCCCCTTGAATGCCCTGGAAGTCTGGTTAGCCAGAGGCCTTGGCCGGGATGTGGGCTAGGTCCTTTTCAATGCCCTTTGAAGAATAAGAAAGCAGGGAAGTATCAAGGAGAACAGATTAAGTCTATTCCAAGTGAGAGGAGAGCCATGAGGAAGAATTAGCAGACTCTATCCCCCATCACCCTCAAGGGAAAGCTGGAGGATTCTGTCTGTCCCCAGTGGACATTTGTCCTCAGCCTCCTTCCTCCTGGGGGCTGTCTGGTTTGATTTGTGAGGCAGTAGTTGCTCACTGTGGAAGGCTCTTCCTGTTGGACATGAGCTCCTGTCTGGTGGACCCCCCCACGTGAGCTCCTGTCTGGTGGACCCCCCCCACGTGAGTTCCTGTCTGGTGGACCCCCCCACGTGAGCTCCTGTCTGGTGGACAGCCCCCTCCCCCATGTGAGCTCCTGTCCAGTGGACACCCCCCCACATACACGTGAGCTCCTGACCGGTGGACTGTCCACTCTGGCAGAAGCAGAGGGCTGGCCTGTGCTCTCCGCGCCTGCCTCCCCGGGCAGGCAGGAGCAAGGGAAGTAATTTAAGCCTTTCCTTTATTTCCTGCCACATGTGGGCCTTGGTCCAGTGGCCTTTTCCTATCCCTAACTGGGATCCAGTACCTGTCCCTCGGCCCAGGGCTGGGTGGGGCGTGGAGCACCAGCCCTCTGTGAGGGTGTGGGGGAGGGGAGGCCCGCGGGCCGGGGCGGGCTGAGGGGGCGAGGCTTTGGATCTCGGGCACCTGTGGCTAGCAGTGTGTCTGCCCTCCCCGGGGTCCCGGGGCTGCGTGCCAGGCCTCTGCGGGAACGCGGAGCGTCTCCACACAACAGGCACCCGTCCGCTGACCTCAAACTCTTGCGGAGCGTGTCTGCCGTGGGGCTGACTCACCCCCCCCCCCCCCGCAGGGACTGAAATGAATGGCGCCATTTCCCGGCTCATCTGGTGAGCACCAGGCCCTCCTTGAAGAGGACGCAGGGCTGTCTTCTCCTGTTTACTCTGCTGTGTGGCTGCTCATTTGTTCCCCTCAGTCACGGGGAGCTCAGCGCTCAGCGCGCTCCCACACCAGCGGATACCAGAGGCCGCCCCCAGCCGTCGGCCCGCCGGGGCCCGGCCTGGCCGGCCAGCTCTGAGGGCCTGAGAGGAAGACTCCGCCACAGCACAGACCGATGGACAGAGGAACAGGCCTGGCTTCCCGTCAGTGGGAGAGGCAGTGTGGGGGTGCCCTCAGATGGGAGGGGACTTGAATCTGCACGGGGGCCCTGAGAGGTGAAGAAGGCAAGACTGCTCCCTCCCCCATAGCCCCTGTCAGCGTTGGAGGGGCCGGACACCCCTGAGCCTGGAGACACTTGTTCCCTGAGTCCCAGGGGACTCACTTGGGCAGGAAGGCCAAAGCCCCCTGTGCAGGGAAAACCAAGTTGGCCCAAACTTGGACGCAGCTCCCGACAGTCCTAGGTGGCAGGCGTTGTTGGCAGGGGCCGTGGTGGTCAGGAGAGACGAGGCTGCCCTCTAGACGGCACCGCCACAGGCCAAGGAGACAGCCTCCCCCCCGCATGGTAACCCTTCCGCGACAGGGCGGGTGGGCTTTGGCCGGCTCCCTGGGGCAGCTGGGCAGGGGTCTGCCTAGGCCAAGGACAGTCCTGAGCGGGGGAGGGAGGGGCGTGAACCCTGGGCGGTGGAGTGGGGTGGAGAGGAGACTTGCACGTTGTCAGAGTGTTCAGGCTCTGGCGTCGAGGTTGCTGACCAGACCTGAGACCCATCGTGGAGACACAGGCCTGGCAGGGTCCCTCGAGGGCTTGAGTGGGAGCCGCAGCCTCCAGATCTGGAGGCCCCGCCCTATGTGACTTGGGGAGGAAAGGTGCTGTTCAGGACGGTGGCAGGCTTGGGTCCCAGGGCTTGAACTCAGGGTCGCGTGCATCCAAGTCAAGCTCTGTCTCGGGTGACCGCCTCATTCCCAGCCCCTACAGCGCTCCCTGAGACGCAGGGTGACCACAGGGCAGGGCGCTGTGTTCCGAGAGCCCCGGGAGGGGCAGGTCACTTCCTGTCCACAGCTGCCTGCTGCATGCCCCCTCCTTCCGGAATTGTGAGCTCCAGCCAGGGCCACCACATGTATGGAGAGCAGGCGCTGACCTACAGGCCCCTGCGTCTCCCTATCTGAGTGTGCCCGGATCCCTCGAGGAGCAGCTGTGACCTTTCCTGAAGGTCGAGCAGGTGCCCGGTGTCAGATTCCCTCAGCGTGAGGGACAGGACCACAGAGGGACTGCAGCCATCTCCATTCTATCTTCGGGCCCCGATCCTTGCTCCCCGAGTCCAGCGGCTGTTCAGAGGCTCTGCGTGTCCTCTCCACAGGCGTGGAGTAGTGACTTATTCTGCTCCTGGTTTGCTGAGGGCTACCTCTCTGTAGGATTCTTCTTGTCTCTGCAACGCCTAACACAGGGCAACATCTAACACCAGAGGGAGGTCATCGCTTGAATGCACAACCTAGAACTCCTGACCAGGGAAGGGTGCTGGGGTCTTGGTCTGGCTCCTGGGAAGCCCTGGGCCCTTCTGTTGTGCCTCCCAGGATCCTGAGTGATTGGTGACCCAGGGGTCTGCCCCACGACCTGGCTCTGGCTGGCCCAGCAGAGGCACTAGGGGCTTCTCTGTTTTTTGTTTTTTGTTTTTAATTCAGCTCCCATCAGCCTCCGGCTGGCCTATGCAGCAGGCAGGGAAGCAAGTGCCCCGAGCCGGGGCTAGGCCGTGGGCAGGGCTCTAGTGTCT
The DNA here is from genome assembly GCF_024711535.1 of Dipodomys merriami. Lineage (NCBI taxonomy): Eukaryota > Metazoa > Chordata > Mammalia > Rodentia > Heteromyidae > Dipodomys > Dipodomys merriami. The sequence continues at coordinate 851,112 of NW_027203093.1, read as the reverse complement.
GGGGGAGCCAGGAGTGAGCTCCCCGGCTCTGCTTGTCCCTCGGCCAGCTGTGTGCTCCTGCGGCAAGAGGGGGCCCTGCTGGCCTCGGGGCCTGGACACGCCCACCGTGCCGCACGCCCCGCAGGCCTGAGGGTGCCCAGGACCCAGGCCTCGCAGATGGAGGCTGCTCTGATCCAGGGCTTCTTGCATGTATGTGAGGTCGCTGCCGGGAAGGCTTCCTGTGAGGGTCTTCTTGGTGGCTGGGTGGCGCCCAGTGAGGGCAGGGCACGGAGGCGTGGGTGGGTGGGAGGGGCGGGCACCGAGGCCAGGCTGGGCAGAAGGCCTGGGTACGTAGCTGGCTGTCCCCGGATGGCTGCCGGCACTGGCCTCTGTGCTGTGTGCCATGGGGAGCCCTGCAGCGGGCGCCCCTTCACCCTCCATCTCTGGGGACCACACCAGGAGGGACGTGGACGGCGGCCCACAGATGGGATGCATCTCCCCATTTCTAGGATTTTACCTCAGGATGGAGGTTCCAGGAAACTCCTGTGAGGCCGCTCACCAGGCGGGGCTGCCTTCCACCAAACGCTGGAGACGCTGAGCTTACGGTGGTTTCAAGAGGGGGAGGTGAGCCTCGGGGGACCGAGGGACCCGCTGGAGGTCACATGACTGGTGACTGGCCACGGTGACTCAAATCCAAGTTCGCCAGCCTCCGAGTCCCATGCGTGCCCTCCTCCCCGGTGCCCAGCTGCTGGGGTGGCCGGGGAGGCCTGAGGCCTGCTGGCTTTCGGCATTCAGCATCTGCCGCGGTCACCTGTGCGGGGATAGCCAGCAGGGCCCGGAGCCCAGCACACGCGCACTCCTGAGTTGCGTCAGCACAGGAGCTCCAGCAGGCCCCCAGGCTCCCCGGAGCGGTCTCACAGATGCTGGTCTCTCTGGTGGCAGTGGAGCCATAGGCGGGGGTGGGGGGTGGGGGGGGAGGGACAGGCACCTGATTATCACCTGGCTGCTGCAGTCTGGGTGTGGTGCCCAGCGCACGCCCACCAAACACACTAGAAAGTGCTGGACACGTCAGGTGAAAGCGGCCAGACCCGGGCGTCGGGTGCCGTGTCTCCTGGGAGCGCTCCTGCCCTGGCTGCTGCCCGGGTCACCGCGCTGCGTGGTGTGGGGGCAGAGCAGGTGTGGCTCCGGAATCTCCCCTGGACAGCGCGCTGGGCCCCACCTGGGCCCAAGCTGGTGGGAGATGCCGAGAGCCACAGCCCCCCTGACAGCACGGCCACCATCCAAGGAAGCTCTGTGCGGACAAAGCCGGACAATTATTCCTGTTTCATTAAGTGCCACTTGATTATTAAAAAAATTAGCAAGCCTTTTCAACTGTGTAAGACACGTCTGATTACATAGACACTTGAAGTCAATAAATATCTTCAGAGAGCCAATTATTACTTAATTAAGAGCTTCCTTTGACAACAGGCAGCCTGATCCTTGCAGATCAGATGTCCAGAGAGTTTGCAGCACTGGGCCGGGTCTGGCCCGTTTTCTCCATCCTCCATGGGGTGGACACCCCTCCCCCCCACTTCTTGGGGACTTCTCTTGTCTGGCTCTGTGCTCACCTGGCCACCATTCTCCTAGATGCTACTTCCTTTCCAGACCATCTCAAATGTGCAGGTAGTGACTGCTTCCCACCGCCTCCTCCTGTCCTGGGCTTGTCCTCACCTCTCGCGGTGGCCCAGGTGGTCTGATCTGCCCAGACCTCTGCTGCCTTCCTTCCCCCAGGAGTGCCATGTCCCTCTGGAGCCAGAGGCCTGGTCCCAGGTCCCCGGCCCACCCCGGTGCTCTTGTCTGACCTTCCTCCTCCCTGTCAGGACAGAGCGGTTCCCAGACGGACCCAGGCAGCAGGGGAGGCAGAGGCCACCTTTGGGCACTGGGCTGGTCACCCGCACACCCAGGACTGCGGTGAGGGACCCGGGCAAGCCTGGCCTTGCAGGCCACAGGAGGCTCCCTGGGGTGTTTGGTGCCAGCGATCGCCACCCTTGGATCTGGAGGACAGCAGGGAGCGCTTTCGTGGTCTGTCCTTGAAGATGGGGCCGGAGGCAGCTGGAGCGCTACCGGGGTGGGGGCGATAGAGTCCTTCCCTCCCCTCCCCCTCTGACCGTGGATGTCCGGGTCCCCCTCCTCTTCACAGGGGCAACTCGCTGAGCATCTTATGTCCAATGGTCACACCCTTGCCAGCAGTGAGCGCTGATGCTTTGTGATACAAGCGTGATCCCTGGCGCCGGGAGGGCGCACGTTTTGAGGCCCCACCACCCCAGAGCGCTCTGTCCCCCGGAGGCATGCACGGTGGGGGAGAATGAGGAAGAAAGGAAGGAACTGGCCAGACGGGATCTCAACAGGCTAGGACTGTTTATTGAGGAACAGCGAGGACGCAGACCTTCCCGTGGGTATGGAGGTTTGTGTGAGGAGATGGGCTCAGCACTGGGGCTTTAGGCAGAGCTTAATGAAGAGCTGCAAGGTCAAGGGAGGTGGGGGCTCTCCGGTTGGACCCAGACTTAGCTACATTGCCCTGCAGGCGTCAGACAGTCTGCACTCATGGCCTGCCTGGTATCAGCATGCACCTAGGAAAACAGGGTGGGAGTCAGTTCTTCACGCACCGCCCCAGTGGGCAGGCTGAGTCCCAGAGGCGCCCACCCCTCCCCAGCGGGCTCTGCCTCCACCCCAGGCTCAGTGTTGGGTATCTGTCACGGAGCAGCCTCTGCACCCTGTCCTGCAATCCGCCCACCCAGACACTGCCCATCTGCCCCGGCCTGGGCTTCTCTGCTCGCTAGCCTGCCCGTGGCTCGGCTCCTTCACACAGCTTGGGGGCCTCTGGGGTCAGGCTCTGAGCCTGGCACCTATACCTCCCCTCCTTCACGCCCCGCCTGGACAATGCCAGCTTGCACAAAGAGGCCTGGTACCAGGTCTTCTTGCACAAAAGAACTGGAATAGTCAGGCGCTGGTGGCTCACGCCTGTCATCCTAGCTACTCAGGAGGCTGAGATCTGAGGATTGTAGTTCAAAGCCAGCCCGGGCAGGAAAGTCTGTGAGACTCTTATCTCCAATAAACCACCAGAAAAAGTGGTAGAACGCTCGCCTTGAGCTGAAGAGCTCAGGGACAGCACCCAGGCCCTGAGTTCAAGCCCCACAACTGACAAAACAACAGTAGCAACAATAGCAACAACAACAACAAAACAAGACCAAAAACAACCCAAAAGACAAAAACCCTAAAAGCTGGAGTATGGCTTGGGTATCAGTTACACCTTGTATTACTCCCATGAGTCTTTGCACTGAGGTCCAATTTCTTTCTTTTTTTTTTATTGTGAAAATACTGTACAGAGGGGTTACAATTACATGGGTAAGATAGTGAGTACATTTCTTATCAAGCATTGTAGCCTCCTCTTTTGTTTACCCTTCCCATCCCTTCCCAGCCTCCCCCCGTCTCCCTCCCAATTTCTTTGTTAATTTAAAAAAAATTTTTTTGGGTCCAGTCATGGGGCCTGAACTCTGGGCCTGGGCGCTGTCCCTCAGCTCTTCAGCTCAAGGCTAGCACTCTACCATTTGAGCCACAGCGCTACTTCCGGCTTTTTTCTTTTTGCTTGTGTGGTGCTGAGGAATCAAACCCAGGGCCTCAGGCATGCAAGGCAAGCGCTCTACCACTGAGCCACCTTCCCAGCCCCTGAGGTCCAATTTCTTGAATGCTTTGTATCCCAACTGTCAAACTCCTAGTCATCCTTCAAAACACTTGTCCATATAGTCCCAGCTCTAAGTACTCTTTGAGGCCCTCAGACGGCTCCTTGGCTCCTTTCTGCCCTGTTGATCCTTCATTGACAATCTGTTTGCTTGTGTTCTTCCTCCACCACCAGAACTGGGAGCTCCTAAAGGCAAAGCCTGTCTTTCCTCTTTGTTTCTTTCACCAGGCCCTTCCCGGCATGCTAGCCGTCACAGACAGGTGGGAAGAGCGCTTGGTCTCAGGAAGGACTTCAGCCAGCTGTCATTATCTTTCCATTTGGTAAATTAGACTTGAATAGGCCAATTTGCACTGCGGCCTGGGGTTGTGCTGTGGGCTCCCGGCTGTAGGGACTGACCAGGCAGCTGTCCAAGACGGGTGTGGGGGGAGGGGGAGAGCAGGAGCCCCAGGGAAGGAAGTGGGGAGCCAGGGCCCTGGGCTCGGGGGGAGCTGTGGCAGGTACCCAGGGTGAGATGTGGGGTGCTTGGGGCGGGGTGGGGAGCAGGCGCAGGCCCCAACTCATTATGGCTCAGCAGCCTCCACCCTTCCTTCCCAGCCCCAGGGTGGAAGGCAGAGAGCCAACACACCCACAGTTTACTCTGCTCCTCCATCCGCAGACCCTGTGGGAATCCCCAGATGCTGTGGATGAGGCCAAACTCCACACAGGTGCGTCAAAGGTAGCGCTGGGGCTCGGGCTGCCTATCGCGTGCTGGCCAGCTCCTCCTGCTTGGCCCAGGTGAGCCTGCTTTCTCTTCTGCACGTTGTTGGTGGACATCCTAACTTGGCGGGCCGGCATCTCCCCACAGCCTGCTTCCCACAAGTCCTGGCTCCAAATGTGACGTGCTTACCTCGTCCTGAGGTGAGGCCCACATCATGTGTCCACAGCCAGGACCTGCAGGAGCCCGCCTGCTGAGCCCCATGGTGCTGCCCGCTGGGCTCACACCTGCGTCATGACAGTGTGGCTACGGGCTTTAATTTCTGGTATAATTTCACTGTGGCGATCTGAGAACATCCACTGAACGGTGTCTCTTCGCTGAATTGTGTCAAGGTGTGTTTAAGGTGAGCTGAGCTGTCTGACCCTGAGCCCTGAGGAGAGGGAACAGGTGTGTGTGGGGGGGGGGGGCTGGCGATGGGGCTGGTGGCCATGATCCTGCAGGGAACTGGGTATCCTCGGTGCCTTCCTGTCTCTACTGGTCTTCTATGAACTGGGCTTAGTCTTTAGATCGCAGGGTGGTTTCTTGTAAGCAGAACATAGTTGGATTTATTGTCATTACTATTATTATCCCTAAGTAGTTGTATAGAGGGGTTTCACTTTAACATACCAATTTGTGAGTACAGTTGTCTTCATCAGCATCACCTCTCTCATCATTCTCTTCCATCCCCTCAGTTTATCTGGTTCCATTTTCACCTGTGTACATAAATGTTATAACTGTGTTTACCCATCCTTCCTCTATGTGTCTCCTTTCCCCTGCTTCCGCTTCCTGGTGTTAAACTTTAAGTTTGTTGTTCAAAGGAGTTCAAAGCAGTTTCAGCACTGGAATCCTCTCCTGCATACTTTTGTCAATATGTTTGTGTATATACATGTGATCCGCTATATCTTTACCTACATGTATTTATAAATTAGGGTTAATTTCCACATATGAAAGAAAACACGTGTCCTTTATCTCTCTGAGCCTGACTTACTTCATTTGACATGAATTTTTCCCCAGTTCTATCCATTTCTCTGAAAATAACACAACATCATTCTTCCTGATGGATGAGAAAAATTCCACTCTGTGTGTGTGTGTGTGTGTGTGTGTGAGAGAGAGAGAGAGAGAGAGAGAGAGAGAAAGAGAGAGAGAGAGAGAGAGAGAGAGAGAGAGAGAGAGAGAGAGAGAGAGAGAGAGAGAGAGAGAGAGAGAGAGAGAGAGAGATCACATTTTCTTGGTTTGGTATTTTCTAAGTCCCAAGCTGTATTTATTCTGGGGTTAGACTATTCACTGTGAATATGAAAATGAAATAATTAAATTAAAATCTGCCACCTGGGCTGTTGAGGTTGAGATCTAGAGGATCAAGTTTGAAAGCCAGAAAAGTCCAAGAGACTCAATCTCCAAAATAACCAGCAAAAACATCAGGGCTGGAGGCATGGCCCAGGTGGTAGAGCATCATTTGAGGAAGCAAGCTGAGTGTGAGGTTCTGAGCTCAACCTCCAGTCACACACATTTACATACACACTCACACACATACACACTCACAAACATACACATGCACACCTGCCATCTGTCCTACTTTGTATTTGTTCTACTTGTACTTTGTCTTCTGTATGTCTAATTGAATATAATGTTTTATGATTGTTTTTCACCTCTCCATTGACTTATTATCCTATGATTTAAAAATGCAAATGGCAGAAGACTGGGGGTGTGGCTTGAGTGAAAGCGTGCCCCCCCATGCCAGTGGTGATCCTGGGTGTGCACCAGGAGATGTAAAGCAGTCTGCATGCCCTTCCAGTGCACCACCATGCCACGGTGTGCAGGCCAAGCCATTTGTGCTACAGCGGCATGTTTTAATCTTCATGTGCTATAAACATGCCTCTTTTCCTCAGGCACTTATCATTCAGAGCAGAGGTCAGCAAGCCACCAGCAGCAGCCTGCCTCTGCAAATAAAGTTTTATTGGCACAGTGCCACACCCATTGTTGACCATCACCCATCACCGACATGTTCAATATGGTGGCTCTCATGCTAAATGGAGGGTGGAGTGGGTACTGGCAACACACACCATCTGGCCTGCAAGAACTAGAATATCTACTGTCTGTAACAGAAGAAAATGCTTGCTGACCCCCAGTTTAGATCAATAAAACAAAGGGAAAAAACCCCACTGGGAACCAGTGGTTCACACCAGCTATGCAGGAGGCTGAGATATCCAGAGGATTGTGGTCCAAGATCAACCTAGGGAAGGAAAAGGTCTGTAAGACTTCCATCTCAAACATCAGCCAAGTGCAGTGGTATGCAGCCCTCATCCCAGCTATGTAGGAAACTGAGATTGAGAGGATATTGGTTCCAGGCTATCCCAGGCCAAAAAAACAAAAAATAATTTTTTTTTTGAAGACCCTCATCTCAATAGAAACAGCTAGACGTGTGGTGGACATTGGTCATCCCAGCTATAGTGAGAAGCATAGATACGATGATCACGGTCTAGCCTGTCTTGAGCCAAAAGTGAGACCCTATTTCAAAAATAAGCAGAGTAAAAAGGGCTGGAGACATGGCTTACGTGGTAGAACACCTACCTTCCAATTGTGAAGAACTGAATTTAAAAATCTCAGTCCTGCCAAAAGCAAAAAATTCATTTTATTTCATTTCCAGTTCTCTTTGTTTTATTCTATAGCTTCATGTTTCTGATGGACACAGTGTAAACTCCTGGTCCAAAGAATTGCTGATGCTATTTCTTCGAGGCGGTATCTGTTAGCAGTGATTTTCCTCAGATTTTTCTTGTCTTAAGTCTTAATCTGTTCATTTTTCACAGACTTTTCATTTTTATTAATAAAAAGTTTAGAGCCTGGTGTGACGGTACCTGTCTAACCTCAGTCACTCAGGAAGTGGTGGTAGGGAGTTATGGCCTGAGTCCAGCAGAGGCAAAGTTAGAGAACATGTCTTAAAATAAAACAAAAACTGAACACTAAAAGCAAAAGGACTGGCTCAAGTGGTAGAGCACTTCCCTAGAGTTTAACCTGCAGTACTGCCAAAACACAACAAAAACTACTCCCTGGTGTTAATGGTGACCAGCTCTGGGCGCTCTCTCTCTCTCTCTCTCTCTCTCTCTCTCTCTCTCTCTCTCTCTCTCTCTCTCTCTCTCTCTCTCTCTCTCTCTCTCTCTCTCTGTCTCTGTCTCTCTTTCTCTCTCTTTCTCTCTTTCTCTGTGTCTCACTCCCTCTCTTTAATTTTACTCCAAAACCATATATATATATATATATATATATATATATATATATATATATATATATATATATATATCTTCCATAAAATTTTGACATGGAGGTCCAAAAAAGATAACTACTCAAAAAGCCCTAGAAAACTAGCAGCATTACACATAAAGATGATCAATAATTTCTTCTATAAAATATCTAGGCAGGGTTCAAAGCTGGGCACCGGTGGCTCACGCCTGTAATCCCAGCTACTCAGGAGGCTGAGATCTGAGGATCACGGTTCAAAGCCAGCCCGGGCAAGGACAGTCTGTGAGACTCTTATCTCCAATAAACCACTGGAAAACTGGAAGTGGCACTGTGGCTCAAGCGGTAGAGCGCTCACCTTGAGCTGAAGAGCTAAGGGACAGCACCCAGGCCCAGAGTTCAAGCCCCATGACCGACAAAAAAAAAAAAATCTAGGCAGGGTTCAAACTTCCTTAATGAATATATAAAGGTTTACTCCACTTTTGATGGATCTTTTGAAGAATTTGAAGCTCACAGACCCCTTCCCTTTTTTGTTCTGCCACGATTGCCACTCCATTGTCTTCTTGCACACATGGTTTCTGCTGAGAAGTCTGCTGTAATTCCCCCTGGGTCTGGGTCTGTGATAGGCCCTCCCTGTCCTCCCTAGGTCTTACTGTCTTCAAGATTTTCTTTTTTAATATTCAGATTTTGCTGTGCATACTTTTGGGTCTTTTGGCAGCAGGGAGGAGCAGATGGGTAAACTTGAATCTAATTTAGTGTTTTTTACTACTGAAAAATCCAAATTATTGGCTGCTGGACCTCGAGACCTCTAGACTAGTGTTTCAGGACACTGTAAATGATGCATGCAGCCACAGCTGGGCCCGGTCAGGCTGTCTGCACCATCAGCTATGGGTGGGGCCCTATGTGGCCATCTCACATAACTGAGGACACCGGACCACCCCAGAAGACTGGCTTCACACTCAGCTGGGTGCCACGATTTCCATGTGTGTCTCTGTCTATTCCAGGATTCGTTCAGGATGCTGCTGTACCTTGTGTCCTTACTTCTTGTCCTCCTCTGGTCTGGGACAGTTCTTCAGCTTGGACATTGTTGACGTCCTGCAGTTTCAAGGGGGTGAGTAGAGGTCTGAGCCAAAGGGTGCTGTTGCATGTGGCCGTGGCTGTCCACAGAACAGCCACTGTGGTTAGAATGTCTTCTGAGAGCAATGCTTTGAGCCTTTGGAAATAGCCTATTTCCAAAGACAGAGCTTCCCTCTTACCCAGAATTCCCCACTGCCCTGTGCTCTGGGCTGGCCCCTGTCCTCTTCTTTCTGTGTGTGTCATTTGGGACTCTTCTGTAGGAAAGAATTGTTCCTTCTCACCCCTCTTGCTTATTCAAACACTTATTTATATCTATGTAGGCTTGGGTTTGTTTTGTACTTTGGATTTCAATCCAGTTCTATGTTAATTACATTTTTGTGCAAATTGTTCCAGCTTTGGCTGCCTGGAGCCTTCCCAGCCTGGCTCCACTGGGTGTCCGCTTTCCATCGCTCACATTCTGTTTATCTGTCTGTCTGTCTAGCACCTCCCTACTCTCTGACTTGGACTCTACAACATAGTCTAGGTGCAGCTTACATCTCCCCAACCCCCACTCTAGAATGATCTGCTTCTCCAGGGAGGTTGGCATTAATACCCAGAAACAGAGGTCTGAACGCTGGGATGCCCATTCCCCTTTTGGGAGTCTGCTTCAGGACCTGTCAGGGGCCATGCTAGGAATGTGTGCGCATGTATGAAGCTCACATGTATGCAATCTGGTGCATTCATCTGTGCATAAACCTGCATAGGCATGCAAACAAATATGATGTCACACCCCTACCGATGACTGAAAGCAGCCTTACATGGGTTGGGCTGAGCTGGGCTCCTCCTCCTCCTCCTCCTCCTCCTCCTGCCTCCTCCTCCTGCCTCCTCCTCCTCCTCCTCCTCCTCCTCCTCCTCCTCCTCCTGCCTCCTCCTCCTCCTCCTCCTCTTCCTCCTCCTCCTCCTCCTCCTGCCTCCTCCTCCTCCTCCTCCTGCCTCCTCCTCCTCCTCCTCCTCCTCCTCCTCCTCCTACATCCTCCTCCTCCTCCTCCTCCTACCTCCTCCTCCTCCTCCTCCTCCTCCTCCTCCTCCTCCTCCTCCTCCTCCTCCTCCTCCTCCTCCATTTCATCCTCTATCTCCTCCATCTCCTCTTTCTCCATCTCCTTTTCCTCCTCCTCCATCTCTTCCTCTTCTTCCTCCTCCATCTCCTCCTCTTTCTCCTCCTCCGTTTCTTATCCTCTTCCTCCTTCTTCTTGCCACTACTGTGGCTTGAACTCAGACCTGGTCATTCCCCCTGAACTTTTTCACTCAAGGCTAGCACTCTATCACACGAGCCACAGCTCCACTTCTAGCTTTTTGGTAGTTAATGGGGGATTTTTTTTAAGTGTCTCAGACTTTTCTGTCTGGACTGGCTTTGAACCATGACCCTCAGATCTCAGCCTCTTGAGTAGCTAGGATGACAGGTGTGAGACACTGACACCTGACAGTCTTCCTTTTCTTGTTGGAAACTTTTATTACTAGTGCTGAGAAACCTGTCTCCTGAGATCTCCATTTTACTTACTCGAGTCCTATGTGCATCTTCATTGAGAACTGCTAGCCCTGTGGGATGACCATGCCGTGGACAGTGTGCTCGCCCCGCCCCTGTGGGGATGCTCACCCCGCATCTGTGGAGATGATGGCACCCTGGACAACGTGTTCACACCAGCTCCTGTCACCTCGGGCCTCGCTTGAGCCATTCAGTCGTTGTTTTCCTGTGACACAGGCTGGCTTCTCTCCACATGCTCTTGCAGCAGGGTCATAGCATGCATTTGTAATCTTGTTAAATTCACTGTCACAGGCATCAATGTTCCTGCCCGGGCTGGCTTTGAACTGTGAACCTCAGTTCTCAGCCTCCTGACTAGCCAGGATTATAGCTCTGAGCCACTGGCATCCAGCTGTGAAGAGAACATTTATAAATTTTCACAAACACTTGTGTGCGTGTGTAACACAAGTTTCTAATTCCCTCTGGCACCCCTGCATCTTCCAGGGCACTGTTTGGTGTCTGCTTACTGTGGGTGGGGTGGGGCTGCATTCTGTGTCCTGTGTGGTGTGGGGCCTCTGCGTGGTTAGAGGAGGCAGGGCATGGAGTGAGCCAGAAAGCACAGGCACTGCGTGCCTCCCTCACCTGCGGAATCTCCATTTAGGAAGAACAAATATGGAAGTGGAAGGGGGTCAGTTAGGGGAGGGGCTGGTGGGTGTTGGCAGGGCCAGAGAGGGGCGTCCACATAGAGTGCCAGGCATGCCACTGTGAAGGCCAAACCCTCTACTCTGTGAAAACCATGGTAAGAAGGAGTCGTTCCACGAGGTGCGTGGTGCTGCTCCGCTGTGGCTTCATTAGCGTTTCTGTGGCGACTGAGGCCTGGCCGTTTCATCATCTTTATGCCATGGTTGCTGATGAACTAACTACGTCATTTCACCTGGGACTTGGCTGACTCCCACGAGTTCTCGCTATCCTCTGTGTTGTATGCCTTTGCTGGATGTATGATTTGCAAGTGTTTTCTGACCATTTCTGGGTTGTGTTTCTCTTCTTTCAGAAGCTTTGGCTTTTGACTTGTCCATTCGTTAGTCATCTGGTGATCTCTTCCCCGGACAGTGTGAGCTCTGCTGAGCCCGCTGGCTGGGAGCTGCCCGCTTCCTCTCTGAACCCCCTCTCCTGCTTGCCCCCCTCCCCAGTTTTTTCTCTGACCCTGGCCCTGGCAGTTGGACCTTGGCTGGCACACCCGGAGAACTCTCTGCACAGCTTTGCTTGTGTTCTGAACTGATTGCCCACGTCTCAGGCTCCAAGCCTGGCTGTGTCAGGGATACCCACAGTCATGGCCTGGAAACTGGGCTGAAGTCAGGGGCCATGGACTGTGTGTGTTCCTTGTTCCTGCCATCTCCCCGGGATCCCTGCCTCCTCCACTGTCCAGGGTCCTGAAAGCCATGGTTTGCGTCTTTTACTATTTCAGGCAGCAGCCAGTCTGCATGCGCTACTCCCTGTTGCCAGCCCTGGTGCTGGCCGCCCGGGGCTGCACGTGGCTTCTACAGTCACCCCACAGGCCTGCAGGGGAGGGGAGAGGGGACTGGCCCCCTGGCTCAGAGGTCAGAGTTCACACCAGGCTGTAGCCAGCTGGTTCCTGGACTCTGGCTCTGGCTGCTAGGGTGTGGATTTCCCAGCCAGCCTCTCTGGTCACACACATTGAGGATGTGAGAAAGGCCGGGGGAGGAGGGGGAGCATCTCAGGGTGCTTAGGGACCTGAGACCAGGACAGGGCACCTCAAGACAAAGCAAGGGCCTGGAGTCCCCCTCTGAGGACCTGGGCCACGGAGGCCAGCGACCTCAGAGTGTTGCCTGGGAGCTCTTGGCAGAGCTGCAAAGAGCCATGGCGTCCGTGAAGCCCACCCTCCCTCTCCCTGTGCCCCGGAGGGGAAACTGAGTCCCAGGAGAGACTGGCTCTGCCAGGCGGCTGAGCGGCCCGTGGCCCCACCCGTGGCTTTGACAGCCACAGGCGTTCATGGTGCACCAGCCACATGTGCATTTTGTGCTATTAATATATAATTAGATCCAGCTTTGGATTTCTTCCTTTATCTTCGGGGCACATGTTTATTTTAGATCCCAAAATGGCAACAGAGAGGGAACGTTTGAACTGTAGAAACACCGAGAGCTGGGCCCCGGGCTGAGGAATCCACTCGCTACAAAATAGGGTGTCATGAAATAGAAGTGTGCTGCCGGAGGCCACGGCCCCATGCCGGCCTTGCGCCGGCCACGCGCCCCGGACATCGGAGCCCTGCGGTCCTCGGGAGGCTTCCCGGCCCCCTCACCCGCAGCATCAGCAGCTCCCCAGTGCTGTCCATCCATGCTGCCCGTGATGTGACTGCGTGGCACCATCCACGCTGCCCACATGGTGACTGTGTAACACCTTGCTAAAACCTTGGGCGTGATGGTGAGCAAAGGTGGCAGAGTGGGTCTAGTGCCTCACGGGGGCTGAGCTGCAGCCTGGGCAGGAAGGTTCCAGAGCTGGGTGGTGGCAGTGGCAGTGGTGGTCCGGCAGGTGGATCTGCAACCTGCCACTGAACTATACACGCAACACTGGTGAGGGTGGAAAGGTGAATGTGCATTTTACCATAGTAAAATCATTTAAAACACCGAAATAAACATCACACAGAGGAAGCAGACAGTGGGCAGTATGCCGTCAGTCTTGTGAGACAGTGCTCCTTCGGATGGGATGATGGGCAAAGACGCACAGTGATTAGAGCGGGGAGACCGAGGGATGACCTAATTTATCCAACCAAGCAGGTGCTCCCTCAGAGCCCCCGTGTGCTGCCCTATCTGTACCCTTCAGACCATGGCACATGGAAAGATACGCATACACCGTTCCACCTCAACCCGTTTTAAGCATGCAGTTCAGTGACATGATGCACAACCACACTGCTGGGCCACCATCACCACCCTCCAGCTCCAGAACCTTCCGTCTTCCCGGGCTGCACCTCTGTCCCCATGAGAGCGGAACTTCTGGTCCTGCTCTGTAGCCTTTCCTTACTGTCACATCCAAGTTTCTCTTGTGCATTCCCTGTTGTCCTTTGCTCTGTGCCCGGTCCTACCCTTGCTCAGGACTCTGGGAGGAGGTGGGGGGAGGAAGGGTGGAAAGGGGGGAGGGAAATGGGATGGAGGAGAACAGGAGAGAGGGCGTGTCACAGAGGACCCTGTGAGCTGTGCTCAGCAGCAGAGGTGTCATCATGCTTGGCGGGGGGGGGGGGGGGAGTGGGGGGGCAGGAAAGCTGGGATGTGTGGGAGCCAGCAAGCAAAGCAGGTGGGGAGGGAAGTCTGAGAGGGGCAGTCAGTCCTGGGGCTTGAACTCAGGCACTGGGCACTGTCTCTGAGCTTTTTTGTGCTCAAAGCTAGCACTCTACCGCTTGTGTCACAGATCTAGCTCTGGCTTTTTTGTGCTCTGAACTGCAATCCTCAGATCTCGGCCTCCTGAGTATCTCGGATTACAGATGCAATCCACTCCCACCACTGGCTGAGGCAGGAGTTTTTTGAGTTCAGGGACGGCAATGCCTGGGAGAGGGGGGAAAGCCAGGGGAGGAGAGCGGCCACGGGGGACAAGGCCACAAAGGCTGGGGATCCATGGAAGGCATCAGGCAGGAGGGAGGGATGTGATCATTCTGTGCTTTCAGGTAAGTGGAATGTAGGATGCAGTCAGCTGCGGGCTGTGACAGGGGTGGGGTAGGTGGATTGGGGGCATCACAGGTGACAGAAGGGAGGGTCTAAATGTGGGCTGGAGGGAGGGGCTCCAGTGTGGCCTGTGGCTGGCCGTAGAGTGGATCCCCACTGGGGCGATGGGAAATGTGAGATGCTGTAGTTCTCTTCCTTGTATATGTATATCCTGCTACCATGGCTCAAGCCTGTAATCTAAGCCACCTGGGAGGCAGAGGTTGGAGAATCACAGCTCAAAGCCAGTCTGGGTAAAATGGTGTGTGAGATTCCCTCTCACACAATGGCTGGGCATGGCCGGCTACATCTCTTGCTCCAGCTACAGGAGAAGCTCAATGGGTGGCGGCAGAGGTGTGCACCTCACCTCCCTAGTGACACAGGGATGCACAAGGAAGTGCTGGACTGCGCATAAAGTGAGACCCTACTCAAAAATCACCAATGCAAAAAGGGGATGGAGATGCGGCTCAAGCAGGTAGAGTGCCTGTTCTGCAAGTGAGTGGCCCCGAGCTCAGCCTCCAATACTATCAAACAAGTGTGTATGCCTGTGTGCATGCGCATCTGTATGCATATGTGTATGCGTATGTATATATAGTATGTATAGAGACAACAATATTCTCAGCATCTGCTGAGAATATAAAAGGTGAATGATATGTCATGCAAACATTGATCCATAGAAAGCTGATTGGTTACCTGATTGTTAGATGCAGTAAAGTTCCTTGCCAAGGACAGAGAGGGATATTGTAGCATGATCAAGCATCAGTCTACAGAGATTTGGTACATATAAGTACCGAACAACAGAGCTGCAAAAACAGATGTTGATGGAGAAATCAACACATTCACAAATGCAGTTGAAATCTTCAATATCCCCTCAACAACTGGCAGAACAGTTAGACATAAAATCAACCCCAAAGAACTCACTATCAGTGCAAACAGCAGAACTGAACCAAGCAGCAGAAGGTACTTTATTGGAGCAACACACACACACACACACACACACACACACACACACACACACACACACACGGAACCTGTGCTGGCGACAGGAAAACCTTCAGCAAGTTTAAGAAAATCAACAAGATGCAGAATGCATTGTCTGGCTGTGGTGGAATTGAACTAGAAATTACTGAAAGAATACAAACAAGGAAGTCTGGGAGACCAAAGCACTATGGATGCATTTGCCAGCAAGGAAGCCTGGGAGAAATGAAGAAAAAGGAGAATGGAACCAACACAAAGACACAGCATATTGCAATATCTGGGGCACAGCTGAAAACAGTAAAAAGAAGAGCAATCTAAGCCCAAAACAAGCAAAGGGAAGGAAATAGTAAAGACGAGAACCCAAACCCATGAACATGAAAATAGAGTAACAATGAAAGAAAGAGAAGATCTTAAAAAATGATCAACAATATTGTCCAAAGAATTCACATGCTGGTAGCTCGTGTCTGTAATCCTAGCAACTTAGGGGGCTGAGATCTGTAAGATCAAAGTTCAAAGCCAGAAAGGTTTGTGAGACTCCATTTCAATTAGCCACCAAAAAGTCAAGACTGGAAATGTGGCTAATGTGATAGAGTTCCCACCATGAGCAAGAAAACAGAGTGTGAAGCCCAGAATTCAAGCCTTGGTACTACCCTCCTCAATACATACACACACATACACACAATCACACTCACATACTAGCAAAGAAAAAAGAGAGGACATAAATCAGTAATATTGTAAAGAAAGAGCTACCACAGGCTGCAGACATCAACAAGACAAATGGAGTGTTGGGAACAAGTACACACACACAGACACACACACATATACACATTTAACAACATAGATGATACGAACCAATTCCTTGAAAAACACAAACTGTGGCAACTTACCTCATATGCAACAGATACTCTGAATAATTGTAAGACGAGGCCTATTCAAATTAGGAAAATTCAAATTAGAGAATTCATCATTGAAAAACTCTTCCCCCCAAATAAATACACAGTCACAGATGGTTTTGCTGGAGAATTGTATCAAACGTTTAAAGTGGATTTATTGCTGGTGCTACATAATCTTATCCAGCAAACAGTATAGCGGGAACACTTACAATCTTTTATGTAGCTATTATTATCAAAACCACAAATGAAATACAAAAAGTATGTTCCTCATTGAATATACTTGTGAAATTCCTTAACAAAATAAATCATATGCAGTTTAGTGATATATAAAAAGAATTATAAATCAGGACTGGGAAGTTTTATTGCAGGCATACAAGGTTGATCCAATGTTTAAAAATCAGCAGTGCACTCCTCTGTATTTCCATGCTAAAGAAGAAAATCCATACAGTATCAATAGGTGCAGAAAAGTCATGTGGCAAAACTCAATATTCATTCATGATAAAAAACCTTTCAGGAACATTTGCTCAACTTGAGCAAAAGAACTAAGTAAAATCTGTAACTAACATTGATACCATTAAGTTCACAGCAAAAATGGGAGTCTTTCTTCCTGAGATGGAAATCGTGTGAGAATGTCTCTTTTTGTAACTTATATACAACACAGAGCTGTAAATTTTAGCCCATGCAATAAGACAAGAAAAAGAAATAGAAGCCATTCAGGTTAGAAAAGGATAAAAGTGACCCATTTACAGATGACATAACCACTTGTAAACTGAATATGAGTATGCCCGCAGAATACACTGTAACTGTAATCATATTTAAATAAACTTAGTCTGTATTACAGAAATGTTTTAACACGGGTAATAACAGATGACATAATTGCCTATTGTAGGAAGTCCAGCAGGATCTACAAAATGAAGTAATGAATTCACGGAAAGGATCGTTGTGTTTCTACGTTCTTGACAAGAGCACATGGTACATCCCTCTAGAATACAGACCCACTTGCAATCACACTGAATATTTGCCCAGAAAGTGTCCTCTGAAGAGGCTTGTGTCCTGGGGGTCTGGTCCCCGGGTGGGAGTTCTTTTTGGGGGGCTTCTGGGAGCATAGGAGATGGGGGAAGCAGGGTGCTCGGAGCAGGTCGTTGGAGGCTGCCTTGTCTCTGGGCCTCGCCAGCCCTCTCTCTGCATCCTGTCTGCCAAGACTGAAGAAGCTCCTCCCTCCACCACAGCCCCTGCTGCTAGGATCCTTAACTGCAGACACAGGGCCAGGCAAACATGGTGGAACCCTCTGGAATAACATTCTCCCTGATGTTGCCTGTGTCAGGGATTTTGAGAACACTGATGACAGCGAACTGATCACTTCAAAAACAAAATACCAATAAAACAATACCAACACAATAGAGTGCTCACGAAGGAAACAAACACCTTTCTGAATACCGCGTCCACACACTGGGAGCCTCAACACCGTGCAAGCGTCCAGTGTCTCCACCCCAGATGCACTGCCATTTGAAGACTACTTTCTCCAACAAAGGACTTAAGGAATATAAGAAATATGGCCCACACTGAGCAATTACAAATAGCCCACCAACACAAAATGGAGACATTTCATGGAATAAGACATTGGAAGTCAAGCAACAAAGAGATGTTGATGTGATGAGCCGTTGAGGAGATGAATATGAAAGCAACCAGAAGCCACTCCACACCTGTCACAGTGGCTTCAATAAAATCAGGGACAACTCTGCATGCTGGGAGAGCCAGCCGTGGGCCGGATGTCAGGACCCACGGAGCAGCTGCTCTGAGAGAGTGCTGGTGCTTCTTTAAAAAGGAAGATTGTGACACACAGGTGGGTGGCGCTCCAGGGCGTTCATCCTGGGGAAGTGAAGACTCCACACCGCCCCGGACAGTTTGTGCTTCATTCCCAAGCACCAGCACTTCAAGCAACCCCGACGCCCAGTGCCTAGGCCCCAGGAGGCCCGGCCAGCCACTAGGCCCCAGGCTCCTCCGCTCCTCCCACGTCTGTGTGCAGGGATGGCTCACCGTGGCTCTGCGTGGCCATGTATGGGGATGGCGTGGTGCTGTGTGTCCGTGTGTGGGGATGGCGTGGTGCTGTGTGTCCGTGTGTGGGGATGGTGTGGTGCTGTGTGTCCGTGTGTGGGGATGGCTCACCGTGGCTCTGCGTGGCCATGTATGGGGATGGCGTGGTGCTGTGTGTCTGTATGTGGGGATGGCGTGGTGCTGTGTGTCCGTGTGTGGGGATGGCGTGGTGCTGTGTGTCCATGTCTGGGGATGGCGTGGCACTGCGTGGCTGTGTGTGGGGATGGCGTGGTGCTGTGTGGCCGTGTCTGGGGATGGCATGGTGCTGCGTGGCCGTGTGTGGGGATGGCATGGGGCTGCGTGGCCGTGTGTGGGGATGGCTCTGTGTGGCTGTGTGTGGGGATGGCGTGGTGCTGTGTGGCCGTGTGTGGGGATGGCTCACCATGGCGCTGCGTGGCCGTATGTGGGGATGGCTCACTGTGGCACTGCGTGGCTGTGTGTAGGGATGGCGTGGTGCTGTGTGTCCATGTCTGGGGATGGCGTGGCACTGCGTGGCTGTGTGTGGGGATGGCGTGGTGCTGTGTGTCCATGTCTGGGGATGGCGTGGCACTGCGTGGCTGTGTGTGGGGATGGCGTGGTGCTGCGTGGCTGTGTGTGGGGATGGCGTGGTGCTGTGTGTCCATGTCTGGGGATGGCGTGGCACTGCGTGGCTGTGTGTGGGGATGGCGTGGTGCTATGTGTCTGTGTCTGGGGATGGTGTGGGGCTGCGTGGCCATGTGTGGGGATGGCTCACCATGGCTCTGCGTGGCCGTGTGTGGGGATGGCATGGTGCTATGTGTTCGTGTCTGGGGATGGCGTGGTGCTGCGTGGCCGTGTGTGGGGATGGCTCTGTGTGGCTGTGTGTGGGGATGGCATGGTGCTGTGTGGCCGTGTGTGGGGATGGCTCACCGTGGCGCTGCGTGGCTGTGTGTAGGGATGGCGTGGTGCTGTGTGTCCATGTCTGGGGATGGCGTGGCACTGCGTGGCTGTGTGTGGGGATGGCGTGGTGCTGTGTGGCTGTGTGTGGGGATGGCATGGTGCTATGTGTCCGTGTCTGGGGATGGCATGGTGCTGCGTGGCCATGTGTGGGGATGGCTCACCATGGCTCTGCGTGGCTGTGTGTGGGGATGGCTCACCGTGGCGCTGCGTGGCCGTGTGTGGGGATGGCTCACTGTGGCGCTGCGTGGCTGTGTGTGGGGATGGCGTGGGGCTGCGTGGCCGTGTGTGGGGATGGCTCACCGTGGCGCTGTGTGGCTGTGTGTGGGGATGGCGTGGCGCTGCGTGGCCGTGTGTGGGGATGGCTCGTTGCCAGGCAGCCAGTCACCTCCAGGCCATCTGCTCAGTGCACAGGGAGATCATAGATCACACAATAGAGCCGTTCCAATTGCCCATAAAACGTAAGGGCTGAGGAAAATGCCATTTAGACTCCACATAAGTGATTTCTTTTAATAAAAGGAGAAGCCCTCATGAAATCCCATAATTGTTCTCCTTGTCACTCTCCTTGTGCAGGCTTGCAGGTAAAAGAGATGGACACAGAGGACGGCATCTATGTGCGTGGGCCCTGACTGCACTGCACACCCGGCACACGCCGGTGTGAGGGCTGGGTGGCATGTCTGGCATGCATGTGCACATGGGTGCCATTCCTTTCCTCCTGAAGGCTTCATGGATAGGATTCGCACCATGAGCTGACCTTGCCCAGGGGTGCCATCCGCTCACAAAGGGCTGGGCTGGCACGTGGTGTACACGTGTGCTGGCACCTCCGTGGACCAGGCAGCGGTCTTCACCTTGAGCCCCACTGAGCAGAGGGACTGGCTGTGGCCAAGATGGATCAATCTTGTACTGGGGCCCTCATGCAAGGAGGTGGGACTTGAGCCTGGCTGCACCAGTCCTGGCGCCTCACCAGTCCTTGGTCTGCAGCGCCGTCCATGGAGGACAGAGTCCCCCCACCCCCTGACCCCCACCTGCATCCCCTCTTCCCCACCTCCTCCACCAGCCTCAGAATCAAAGCAGTTAGCAATGTGGATCAAGACTCCACCCAGAACATTCCTTCTTGACTCACCTCACCCCAGGTGAACGCAGAGCAGAGTGGCCATGAGGGGCACAGGGTGCTCCAAGCCCGGCCCCTTCCTTGGACCCATGTCCAGCCTTCCTGTGAGGTCTCCATCCAGAATGAAGTCTGGGGTCGTGGGGCTGGTGTCAGGGCTCAGACTGACCCACCCACTTGTCTTTCCAGGAGCCACAGTCAGCCAGGGCGGGGAACTGGCTCTCACTCCAGGTGTGAGCTCTGTGCACACGCCAGCCCCCCTCAGCATGCTGAGGAGAGGCGGCTTTGGGTCCTTACAGCAACAGGGTGCCCATGGCATGCTTCTCCAGGGCAGGAGGTGGCATCGGTATGAAGGATTTCTTTCCATCTTCCATGGGCCACTGGTGGGACATGGGAGCTTGGTCCTGTGTTCCCATGGCTCCCCATACTGGGCACTGCCTGGAATCCAAGGGAGCTGTCATCAGGACTTTGAAGGAAAGTCTTGTTTCCCGAGACCCCGAGGGACATGTCATTTGTCTGGTGGAGTGACTTGAGACGTTTTGACAGGCATATCTGGGCGGATGCTGCAGAATGAGAGGGCACGGCTCCTGGCAGGTTGGTGGCGGCGTGCTGCGTTCGGCGGCGTGGCTGGCAATCACGAGTGCTCCCTTCTCTGGCCCCGTGGCCTCCGCCACCCTCCCCAGGGCTGCTGCGGACAGAAATCATGTCACCACTTGTCAAGCTGACCTCTGGCCCCGGGTGGCAGTTAAAAGGCCGGAGGGAGGGGAGTCCTGGTGTGCTGAGTGCCACGTTCAAACACGTCAGCCCCCAGCAACACGTGCTACAGGGCAGGTCTTGCGGGGAGCTGGGGCTGCAGCTGCCCAGCGTAATTGGGGTGGCTCATCGAAGGGCAGGGCACTCAGCACCCTGTGTTCCAGAGGGACTCCGAGGCTCTGCCTCTGGCTCCCTGAGGAGTCTGTGATCTTCGGTCCCTCTGATGCCATCCTTGCTCTACCTGACGCTGCAGCCTTCCTCCCGTCCTCACCCCACCACCCAGCCCCCTCCAGCCCTCCCTCTAGCAGCCTGAATGTGCTCTGTATGGGCCTCCTGGATTGGCCAAGCCTGTGGCTGGATGGTAAAAGTCCAAGGCCCTTTGGCGGTTCATCACCTCCCAGGAAGGATGGGGGCCTTCCTTCCTTCCCTGGAGGTGGGCCACTGCCAGGAGTGGACCTTCACAGCCCAGCGTGGCCCTGGAAACACACATGGGCCTTAGAGTGACAGGCATTCCTGGCCTAGCCAATCAGAATTCCTTCTTGGGAGAGGGATTTAGGTACTGGAGAGAAGATAGCCCTGCTCTGTGTGGAAATGCCCAGTCCAGGGCTATTATGGAAGGAAAAAACCTCCCAGCTCATTCAGTGGGGGCCTGGAGCTCACCACTGAAGCCAAGGACAGGATGGGGGGAGGGGGAGGCGCAGCAGAGGTGGCCGGGCTGGCCACACGGCCGCCGCATCCCCTGGGGTGGATGCTGCACCGTCCCTCCGCTCCCTGTTTGTGAGCCCGTGAGGGTGCTCGTGCTCAGGGGCTGGGTCGGCCTCTGTCTCCTTCCGGCTCCGTCTGGGGCTGAGGGGAAGTCTTGGGGTGCTCAGCCTTCCCAGCGCTGGGGCAGAATTAACCTGAGAAACTCCCAACGCCGAGGGCGGCTCAGCACCGGCGAGGGTTTTAATTTCCTTCCTTCCTCGGAGGGTCACTGATTTATCTCCGTGAATTTGTTTGGCATTTGTGATTCCTGCTTTGTGCAATGTCTTTTCACGCACTTTTGCTCCTTTTTTTTTTTTTTTTTTTTTTTTAGCATGTGGCTTAGTATTTTTCTTATCAGTTTGAGCTACTTACATAGCAAGCAGTTAGCGAGAACACTTCCTGCCTCTCCTTTGAGGCATAGTTCTGGCTATGTGGTTTGATGTATAGAAATGTAATTTTGTGTTATCAGGTGGCTGCTGCGTGCTCTTTTCTCAGAGGTCCACGGGGCCCTTGTCTGTGCAGTGGCCCGGTAAATCTCCATCCTCGCTTCCATCTGCCCATGTTAGGGCATTACCAGCCATCCGAGGGGTGCGCCTGGTGTGGAGGGGCTGCTGGTGTCTGAGGCCTGGCTTTCTCCTCGTCTGAGACACAATGGGTGCCGTCTGCCATGTCCATGCTGGCTTATTTGCAGCTCACTTGTCTTCAGTCATCTTTGAGGCCCAAGTTTCCCTGCTCGTCAGACCCCCTCTTGTCCAGTGACAGTACCCTGACCTTCTCTCAGATGTCCAGGAGCCATCCTGGCCAGTGCCCCAGCAGGGACCCCCCCCGGCCAGCCTGGTGCTTGGTTTGTTCATTGCTGTCCTGGATCCCCAGGGCTCGGGAGCCAGGGTGCCCAGGCCCTCACTGCGCTCCGCTCACCAGAAATGGTGCTGGAACCCACGCCTCTGCGCACAAGCTCACTTTGTTACCTGGTGGGATGGGGCGGGGCTGTCTTAGAAGTTCTGTTCCCAGAGGCCCTGCTGGGCTCTGGGACAGATGTTGGAGGCCAGCCAGGTCTCCTGTCTCCCTCTGGGTCCACAGGAGTATGACCAAAGCTACCTTTTGTCTTCTACTTCAGCTGACCCGCCCTCCACCACGCCGGGTTCTTATAGAAATCTGCATCTCAGGCTCACGATTACCATCCTTGCCCGCTCGCTATACTTAGTGATGACCCCGCCCGGTTTTCTGTTCTACAGTCGAGGCTCCTTTCCTGGGATGATCTGAAGTCCGACTGCACAGAATGCTGCTGCGAAGCCATTGACATCGGCTCTCATTCCTTCCTAGACCTGTGAGAGAACATCTTGGGCTTGGTTGTTCTCCAATTTTATATATAAATCTGTCCAGGAAGGAGTTCTTGCTGCCCCGCTAGGGATCTCCTAAATCACCTACAGTTGCTGGTCTTCCGTTCTGGGCATTGCACAGTGGTCTTCCAACATGACCCCTGTCTGGTGTCAGGCTTGCAGCCGCGGGGCCCGCTGCTCCTGCCCGCCAGGCCTCCTGGCTCTGCCTGTAGGTCCTGCCTCCATTCTGTCCACTGTGCTTGGGTTGCCTGTGTGCTGGCCCATGGAATGGCTCGTGCTGGGCCCATCAGATGTGGCCCTTCTGTCATTACACTGCAACCCCAGGGTTTGGTCCCAGAGCTGCCAGGTGTCTCTTTCCTTATTTGGTGACGTGTTTCCTCGACCTCTCATACAGATCCGTCCTGCACTCCAGGGGCTTCGGTTATGCACTGTCTGCCAGGGTTGCTGTGCTGGTTTTTAGGTCGAGTCCTCAGGTAGATTCTTTTTCTGGTTCATGAAGACATGGTGCCCTTGACCTTTGACATCTGGCGAAGCCGGTTGGTCCCTCCTCAAGGTGGGATCTTTAGTTGTTTCAGAATCACACACAACCAATTTCTTGGAGCGTGGTTGTCAAAATCTTGGCGTGCAGGCTTCTGATAGAGTAGCGTCCGTAGCACTTGTCAGTGTAGATCCAGCCAGCTGAAGTCACACCCCGTTTTGTGATATTTGGAGAAGTCTGTGCTGTCTGGTGGTGGCAGAGCCACGGGAGCCAGGGTGGGCTGCTCTCCTGGGAGAGGAGATGTGGCATTTCAACAGGATTCAGAGGCGTGTTTCCCTTACCGAGCACCTGGCTTCAGGGTGAGAGTCCAGACGCTGCTGCCTTCTGTCAGGTGACAAGGACATCACTGCACAGGCTCCGCTGAGAGGAGCCAGCCTGTCCTTGGCCTGTCCTCTCGAATCTTGCTAAGTGGGTTTATCAAGAATCCCAGCCCCAACATAGGATCACACTTGGTATCCGACCCGGCCCAGGTAATCCTGTCCTCAGCCAGAATCCTGCTGGCTCAGCTAAGCCAGAACAGCCCTCACTTTCCTGTTTCTGAGGCAGATTGGCCTGGGGGCCATCCTGCCAGAGGGGGCTGGAGTTACCGCTGTGAAATACTGTTAAAGACCTGCTAGTGTGAATGGTAAGCCTTTGTTGTAAGTGTGTCTTTCAATGTGTTCATGTACTGTATTTTTTTTGCAATACTGAGGTTTGAACTCAGACCCTTGAGCTTGCTAAGCCAGTGCTCTACCACTTGCGCCAGGCTCCAGTCCTTTCGTTTGCAGCTGATTTATTAGTTAGGGCTTCTCACCTTGCCAAGCTGGCCTGGACCTGTCATCCTCCTGTCTTTGAGTCCTCAGCAGCTGGGGTTAAAGCATACATGACCACACTCAGCCCTCTTTTTCCTTAATTAAGCTAATATGTTGGGGCCAGGTCTATTTGATACACCTAACTGGTAACTGTTAGACCTGCCCTGGTGCCCCTGCCACAGGCATTCAGCGTAAGATGCTCTTATGCCAGCACTGGCTGCTCTGCATGCCCCGACACCCTGGAGAAGTTGCCTGACAACCATGGTACAGCTCTAGCTCCTGAAGGCAGAGCCCCAGCCATAACTATGGCAAACAGCTGACACTGGACTTGTGTCACCACAAGCTTCCTGAACCCCAGATATCCCTGCAGCCATTTCTACACAGGCAAGAGGGTGAACAGAAGGCTTGCGATTGGTGAGCAGTCTTTCATGTTGTGACATGGTTGTAACATGATTGGTGCAAACAGTCCTTATTTGCATGGAGGTCTGCTGTGATTGGTGCAGAGACCCTGGCCACGCCCCTCCCCTGGCTGCTCAGCTGTCTGGAGTTGGCGCTCCTGAGCCGCTCTACAACCTTAGGCCCAATATAGAGCTTCTCTGAGTCATCTTTCTCTAGCCCACTTTTGGTCGACATCCTTGGACATGCAGAAAGAAGATGGCAGAAGTGGCAGCAGAGCTATGGTGGAAGCAAAGGAAGCGAGGGGCAGAGGTGGTGACGGGTGGAGGTGGAGTTGCAGTAGTGGCAAGAGTGGAAATAGCAAGAGGACAGCTGAAGAGCAACAGAGCACAGCTTTGCCAGGAAGTGCCCTCACCAGCAAGTGCCCTCGCCAGGAAGTGCCTTTACAGGAAACGCCCTCACTTTCAGGAAGCTACCTCACCAAGGAAGTGCCCTCACTAGGACAAAGTCTCACACTAGGAAGAAACCACCAGAAGTGCCCCCACTGGGAAGTGCCTTCGTTACCAGGAGAAGAACATGATTTCAGACAGTGCCTGGTGCTCCTAGCCCTGGGTTCTGCTTCGGGGAAGTTACAGGGGGTCCAAGGCTCTGTTCCTGTGGGGACATCATGTGGTGTGGTACGGGCTGCAGCCAGTCAGCCGGCCACAGGGGCACAGTGGACAGGTTGTTCAGGGGCCTGCTGAGGTGGGCCGGTCTCATGTGAAGACCGGAGGCGGGGCTGGCCACACCTCCCATTTCTGGCTGCTCAGCAGGTAGGCGAGGAGGAAGAGGAGGCCCTGGGCCCGTTCTTCTTTCTCCCAGGCCCAGCTGATAAATACCATTCTGGAGGAAGCCCAGGCAGGGAGCTGGACCAGAAATGTCCCTCACCAGTAGGCCTTCCATGGGCTTGTTTCACATTTTCAATCCTCTGAATGGGACCTGATGGATTTTTGTGCTGTGTTCATTTCCCACCAAAATGGGGTTACATTTGGAGCTAAGTGATACAAATCACTCTCTCTCTCCCTCTCTTTCTCTCTCTTTCTGGTTCTCTCTCTCCTCGCTCCCTCCCTCCAGATTAAAGCAAAAGTTATAGCAATGAGTCTGCCTGCTCATAGTGAGATCCAAATGCAGTATGTAGGCTGTGCACACTACATACATG
Source organism: Dipodomys merriami (assembly GCF_024711535.1). Taxonomy (NCBI): domain Eukaryota; kingdom Metazoa; phylum Chordata; class Mammalia; order Rodentia; family Heteromyidae; genus Dipodomys; species Dipodomys merriami. The sequence goes on along the minus strand of NW_027203093.1, from coordinate 825,424 downwards.
TGAACTCACACGCGTGTGCATGCATGTGCACATGCCTATATACCCAGTACAGATATGCACACCGGTAACTCACGAGTACACACAGAGGCCCTGTGAATATGAGCACATATTGCAACTCTATCTGGGCAGACGTGCACAGGAGCACATGATACACACGTGTAAACACACAGCTCACACAGGCATCCAGGTCACACGTGCTTCTGCAGAGAGACACAGATGGCCTGTGCGCGCACGGGCCGACGCTTGCACTGACAGACACAAACATGCCCTCCACATAAACTCTCCAGTGGTTAAAAGTCAGACATTAAAAGCATTAATAAAAGACGCTGCCAGAAGTTCAGTTGCAACATTGATTTCCTGGTTGTCAGAGCTGAGTAAATAAACCCCAAGTGGCATTTAATGCTGTGTCTGCTCACAGAGGCCCGGGCTCTTGGAGAAGCTGAGCCAGTAAACATTTACAACCTTTCTGAAAGTGGAACAACTGCAGCGAGCTGCAGATGGCAGAACTTCCAACCCCTTACCCTGCATCCCAGCCTTGGGGCCGCTCAGCTCCACTCATCAATCGCTTAACCTGTATGGATGGAGCTGTGTTGCTAGGAGCCAGGGCAAGGTCTGAGGGCTACTCCAGAGCCCACAGGGTATCTGAGAGCACCCAGGACGGGCTATCTCTGTCCCTCCCCATGGCCAGCCCCAGGTCTAGGGTGCCTGCCATGTATGACTGGAAAGTCTCCCTCTGTGAATGCTACCCTTCAGATCTGTCCATCTATGTCCACCCCATCTTCCTTCTGCATCCATCACCTGCTGGGCTGAGTCACGTGTCCCTCTGCTTACGCAGAGGTCTGGACCCTCGTGCACAAAGCAGGAAGTCTTAACAGAGCTCTCTAGAACAGGTATGGCAGGGCCACCTGTAGTCCCAGAAGGTGGAAATAAGAGGAATGAAAGAATGTGGGACTTTATCTGAAAAATAAACTAAGACTTACAAAAGGGATGGGATGTGGCTTAAGTGGTACAGCGCCTGCCTAGCAAGTTCAAGGCCCTGAGTTCTACCATAAAGTAGAATAAAATGAAAGCGTCACGGGTACGCCCTGATCCAATCTGATTGCTGTCTTTATAAGAAGAGGAGACCAGGACACAGACACAGACACACAGACACAGACACACAGACACAGACACAGACACACAGACACACAGACACACAGACACACAGACACACACACACAGACACACACACACACACACACACACACACACACACACACACATGAATGGCCATGTAAGGATAGGGAGAGGGGCAGAAGACGCCATCTACTGGCCTAAGAGAAAGGTACAGAGAGTCAGCCCTGCCTCCCTGGGGAGGATCTTTTACCTCTGCCTCCAGCCTCCAGTGTCAGCAGATATACATTTTTGCTACCCAAGGCATGCAGTCATAAGTCAAACAAGCTTTTTGCTCAGCCACTCCTGCATGATGTGCTGCCTTTCCAGAGGCCAGCGCAACAGAGCCAGTTGTCCCTAGATTGAAATCTCCAAAGTTAGGAATGAAACAGTCAGTGTTTATCACTGTGATGGAGAACTGACTATCACACAGGCCCTTCTATGCTTTGCCTGGAATCCCGGGACTCAGTCACCCCAGTGCCTCTGTCTTCCGCCTTGCATTTCTTGTGCATGATCCTCTGGCAGTGACCCATTTTTAGCTTTGCATGGCTGAAAAGTCTCTGTTTTGCTGGTCTCTGAAAGACATTTTTGCTGGGTATAGAATTTTAAGTCAGCAGCTTTGTCTTCAATCCTTCAAGACCCATCGCTCTGCAATCTTCTTGACCTGCCGTCCTTTCCTTTGTTTTTTCATCCTTTCGAAATACGTCCCTTTTTACAAAATGTTTTTTTCTTTCTTTCTTTTTTTTTTTTTTTTGTCAGTCGTGGGGCTTGGGCGCTGTCCTTGTGCTCTTCAGCTCAAGGAGAGCACTCTACCGCTTGAGCCACCGCACCACTTCCGGTTTTCTAGCAGTTTATTGGCGATAGAGTCTCACGAACTTTCCTGCCTGGGCTGGCTTTGAACCATGATCCTCAGATCTCAGCCTCCTGAGTAGCTAGGATTACAGGCGTGAGCCACTGGCACCTGGCTATGTTTTTTTCTTTATCAATGGTTTTAAGCAGCTTGATCATCATGTGCCTTGCTTGATGTAGTTTTATTCTCATTTCTTCTTCTTTTTTATTTGAACTTCTTGCATTCATGGCTTTAGAGTTCCCTCAAATTTGGACATTTTAAGCTGCTTTTTCTCTCTTCCTCTTCTTCTCTAGGTGCCCCAGGCATATGTGAGTCTGTTCGTCATCCTCTCACTTCTGGGCATGCTGCTGGTTTGAAGTTACTTTCCCCTCTGTGTCCACTGGTGGCCTCCCCTCGGATGTCAAATCTATTGTTATCCCACTCTGTGTACCTATCACTTCGGACATTACATTTCTTAGTGCTAGAAATTTGATTTGAGTCTTTCATTTTCCATATCTCTATTTGTTGTCTTCAAGCACTTTCCTGAGGCCTTTTGGGCATACAGAAGCTGGTGTTTTGGGCTGTGGGAAGCAGAACTGGGATTTGAACTCCAGACTTCACACTGGGCAGGCTCCTACTACTCAAGCCCTGCCTCCTGCTCTTTTAGTTTTGCTTGTTTATGAGATAGGGCCTCACTTTCTGCCCAGGCTGGCAGGACTGCAGTCCTCCTACATACATCCTGCAAAACAGGTGTGAATGGTGCACACCACCACACCCTAACATCAGTTGAGGTGGGGCTTGAGAAGGTTTCGCTTAGGCTGGCCTCGAACTGCATGCCTCCTGGTCTCTGCCTCCAGATACCTGGGATTACAAGCATGAGCCACCAGTGTCAAACTAGAATGTTAGATGGCCCCAAGGCTGAGCTGAGCAGCAGGAGTGCATTGATGAGACAATTGGTCCAGGGCTCTGGCGTGGGAGGGACATCATGGAGGTGGTTTGGACGTCTGGGTTCCGTTGAGTTGGTCTGGAGGCTGGTGACCCTGCTTGTGGACTCTGATGGGAGATAGAAAGTCCTTGGTTCAGGAGAGAACTGTGTGCAGGCAGAACTTGAGGACTGGAAGTTAGATGGTAGCAAATAAGAGCATCCTCCCATGTTGTCCAGGGATGGAGATGGGTGGGCTTCTCAGAGCCTTAGCTTGCTCTTGGCTGATAGACACCACACACTCACTGCTGGGGTGTGATGGTCCAGGCCAGCTGTGCTGACCAAGCCAAGGCTTCTCAGCAAATCAGCATTTGGTTGTTGAAGACAGGCCATGAGGTCGTATGGGAATGTGGTGTTGTCAGCACATATGTGATTGACAATCATCAAGCCATGTAGGGTCCCCAGCTTCTGGCCGCCATGGCTCTCCTTGAGGACAGACCACTGGGGTCACAGCTGGTTAAGAGGGGGTGGACAGGGTCATGACCACAGGCCTGAGTGGCAGAGGGCCATGGAGGTTTCTGGTGTTCCTTGTCAAGCTGTACGTGAGGAGAAGAAAGGGCCTTGAATGTGGGCTTGCAGGGTTGCCAGCTCCTTCCCCAGCCTCCTCTGGAAACTTCTCTTCTTCCCAGCATAGGCTCTGCTCTTGAGCTCTGTCACTGGGTCAGCAGCAAGTGTCCACTGTGCTGGTCCCATCTGAAGGTCCAGTCCCACCCTGTTTCCAGGCCTGGGTCTCAGCCTCTCATTCGGTGTGTAAATTGGGCTCCTGTGTTGTTCTCTAGCTCAGCAGTGATGAAGGCCGATGGGAAACAGCCCAGGGGGCTGTGTCTTAGCAGACAGTTGGACAGGTGGACACACATAACGTGTTTCCAGGGAGCCATCTCACATTGAGGCATGCAGAGGTAGTGGCATGACCACAGGGGTGGCCGGGGACATGCTGCTTAGCTAGGAGGTCTTGGGGACCCTGGGTGGACCTTGCAGTGACCACTGACCTCAGCTGTGTGGTGTAGGTCAGCTCAGCCACAGAGTTCTGTTGTCCACCCCTTCCCCAGCTCTGAGGGGACACCGAGGCCTGAGTTGGTTGAGTAAGTGAGGGCTGAGCTGCCTGAGGTCTGCCAGTGGCTGGAGCCCCATTTTTTTTTTTTAGAAGACACTGAGGGGCTTGGACGCCTCACCTGAGTCACGAGTAAGTGCCAGAGCGTGTTTCCAGGCAGGTCCTTGTCACCTGGACATGTGGCCCAGAGGGTCAGAACTCCTGAAGATGGATGTGGCTGCGTCTCCTGCACCCACATCCCAACACCTTGCGGCTCTGGTCTCAGAGCTGCCCCGAGGAGGGGGCAGTCCGCACCGAGGGTGCCCACCCCCGGGGGCAGCAGCAGATGACGCCTGCCAGAGAGACAGCTCGGCTTGCGTGGTTGGCATCATCTGAGGGCCTGCAGGGTGGCAGAAGAGCCTGAGGGCCTGCTGTGGTGGCTGACAACTCTGGCCCCCGCCCTGTACTGGGTGTCTTTGAGATGGAGCAGGGCCTCGGCTCCCTCCACTCTCTTCCGCTCAGCCCTATCCCCAAGACCAGGCCATGGCCCTGAGACTGTTCTAGATGGTGAAGGCAGAGAATAATTGTCATGTCAAGCCTCAGGCCTCTGACAGCCTCTGGCAGCCACCCGTGGACCGGCCTTTCTGGAATGCTGTTTCTCATTTCTCTGCTGAGAGCAGGAGCTGGAGGCATGGGCGACGGCAGCCGGGACCTACTGCCAGTCCCCAGGGTTAAGGACAGCACACGTCCCCAGCCGGTGGCCTTGGGGCTGGTCCGTGGGTGGCAAGAAGCAAGGCTGGCTTGCTAGGAAGAGCTTGGCAGTTTTGAGGTGGATTTTCAGGCGCCAGGTATGATGTGGAAGATGGGGTTTTGCTCTCAGGTGAACAGACACCTGAGCAAGGCCAGCGTAAGGCCCTAGGGGAGGGGTGCTGGTTTCCATCTTAGAGGAGGAAAGGGAGGACGGGACCCCCAGAAGGGCTGTGAGTGGCTCGGCGCACTCCTCCATGCGCCCTGTCCTGTGTGGGTCCTGGAACACCTGCCCGGTGCCCCGTGTCACAGGGCCCTGCCATCTGTCCCAGCCGCAGCCCCATTCCATGCCCCATGCCACAGGAGTGTTGCCCGCTGGGCCTCTGGGGTGTCAGCCCGCATCCTTCACATGGCTGCTAAGACCATCTTCCAAACAGGTCTCCAGGCCGCCGTCCCCGGTTCCTGTCCTTTGTGCTCTGGGCTAGTGGAGTCTAACACAGTGCTGGATGAGGCCATTTCAGGCCCAATCAGTCACTGTCTGGGGAAGGGGGGGGGGGAGATGGTGCCTGCATCTTAGCTCCAACTGGTTCTGCCTGGCTCTGCCTGGCTTTGTCTGGGCTCTGTCTGGCTCTCTCTGGTTCTGTCCAACTCTCTGAGGGCTCAGTCCAGCTCTGTCTGGCTTTCTGTGTTCTGTCTGGGCCCTCTCTGGCTCTGGCTCTGTCTGGGCTCTGTCTGGCTCTGTCTCGGCTCTGTCTGGCTTTGTCTGGGCTCTCTCTCTGGTTCTCTCTAGCTCTCTCAGGCTCTGTCTGGGGCTCTCTCTGGCTTTGTCTTGCTCTATTTGGGCTCTGCCTGGGCTCTCTCTGGCTCTGGATGGGTTTTGTCTGGATGCTGCGTAGGTTCTGTCTCAGCTCTGTCTGGGCTGTAATTGGCTCTGGTTTGGTTCCACCTGGGCTCTGATTGGCTGTATCTGGGCTCTCTCTAGTTAATATGGGCTTTTTTTGGGTTTATCTGGGGTCTGTGCTCTGAATAAGTGGCTCCAGTTGGGCCCAGTCTGGGCTCTGCCTGGCCTCCATCTGGCCGTCTGGCTCCAGTGCCACTGCCCCCTGTCCTGGGTCCTGCCTACGGCATTCACAGCCCAGCCCTGCGGTTCCATCTCTCAACCCTACTCCAACAGAGGCTCCCACCTCCCCTCTGTCTCCACAGTGCAGTTTGCTGGGGCCCCAGCTCCCCTCTGGGGCTGTTCCCACCTCTCCGATGGTGCCAGGTCCCATGGTGAGCCAGCTGGGGACAGCAGTGCCTGTGTGTGCATCGTGGCCAAGAGCCATGCGCTGAGGGGAGGAAGCCCCGTCAAGGGACCGGGTCCTGAGGGGCGGGAGGCCATCCTTCAGGGGTGGGGCCACAGGCAGACCCCACAGGGAGCCGGCACAAAGATGGGCTGCCTGGCAGTTGCTTAGACACGCCATCCCAATGCAGGAACAGGGGAGTGGGGAGCTTGCCCTCTTGGAGCGGTCACCGTGCTGGCTATCCACGGCAGAGGCCCTCGGGGCTCAGGGCCAGAGCTGAGCAGGGGCACGGACTTCACCTGGAAGGCACTGCGGGAGCAGGCTCCGCCTCACTGGCGGGGCTGCCCCTCCCACACCACAGCACGCTGGGCTAGTGTATTCCCGAGCCAGGTGCCCTTCACAACCTGGGGCAAAGTGTGCCTGAGAGGACATGCCTGGCATGCTCCAACCAGCGCCCGGATTCCAGCCTGCGGGGGGCTGGGGGGGGCGTGCCCAGGCCAGAGGAGGATGCAGTTACCCCAAACTGCAGCCTCCATGTTTGCCAGCACTGGGGCCGAATCCATGAGCTCGCAGCACAGGGACCCCGACAGTCCCCCAGCTCTCAAGCAGTGGCGGTGTTTGTCCGAGCATTGTGGGTAATTGTACACCTAAGGAATGTCTGAGGTAATCAGTGCTGGCACCCCTCAGATTTGCTGGGTAAGTTCTTCAGAAGGCTGGCTCAAGCCCAGTGCTGGTGTGTGGAGACCATACTGGCTCAGGATCCAGGGGGGTCAGGGAGGAGCCCCAGATTCACCCCCATGACTTGGCCATAGGCTCCGAAGCTGCGGCATGGGTGGGCACAGGGGCATCGTGACAGGCTGAGTGTCTGCGTCCCCGAGTCCTTGTGGCCTGACTCTCGGGGTGCCCTTCCTAGAGATGGGGTCCCTGGGGATGGACATAGGGTAAGTGAGCGACAGAGTGGGGCCATTCTGCTGGGCTCAAGTCCGTGAGCAGAGACCCTGAGGTGCTCAGGTCCCCGGGGACGCCCGCGCGGGGAGAGCGTGCTCGGCCGTGCGCGAGGGCTCTGCCCGCAGGGGCTCATCAGACGCCAGCCCTGCGGGATCCCTGATTTTCAGACTTCCAGCCTCCAGACTGCCTGCTGGCTCTGCTGCCACCAGCGCGACAGCCCCGCGGCTCTGTGAGAGGAGGGCACCGTCCTGACCCTCACGTGTTGGAACGCTGGTGGGACTGGCTAAATGGCCTTTTCAGAGAGGGCTAGCAGGAGAGGTCACCCAGAGCTGGGAGGGGAATAGCCTCCTTCCAGGAGAGGGTTTGTGTGTGCGCGTGTGTGCACACACATGCTTGCCAGGACTGGTTTGCACCTGAGCATGGGCTCCGAGGTAAACAAAGTCACCACCTCTAGAGAAATCTCTACTCCACAGAGCAAGCACCCAGCAGTGGTGCAGAAATGGGAGAGGCTGTGGGGTATGCAGCAGGGTCCCACAAAGGCTTCTCGGTCAGTCCATTCCCAGGTTGGTAAGGAAGGTAGGGCCTGGGGTGGGCAGGGGACCAGAAGGCCCGGAGCCACCCACACCCCTGAAGGGAGGCTCTGCAGGGTGGGGGGCCCTGGGTGGTCCCCTTGTGGTCCCTGTAAGCTCCTGAGGTCTCTGATGGTTCAATGCCAACAAGTGTGGGTATCAGAGCGGAAAGAGATTGTGGGATCACTGGACCCCACTTGGTTTGATTGTTTTGGTACCAGTCCTGGGGCTTGAACTCAGGGCCTGGGCATTGTCCCTGAGCTTTTTTGCTCAAGGCTAGTGCCTTGAACCATTTGAACCACAGCTTCACTTCTGGCTTTTTTTTTTTTTTTTTTTTTTTTTTGTAGTTAATTGGAGATAAGAGTCTCACGGATTTTCTTGCCCAGGCTGGCTTTGAACCACAGTCCTTAGATCTCAGACTCCTGAGTAGCTGGGATTATAGGCGTGAGCCACCAATGCCCTACTTGGACCCCACAGGCATGCCCAGCTGTCCTCCATGCTGGGTGGTCAGAGGCCTGAGGATGAAGGAGTTGGCACCAGGAGGCCAGGCTCAGCCGTGTGCAGTGCAGAGGGCAGCCTGGAAATAGAGGCTTCGCGGCAGGTTTTTCCTGTTTCATTTTGGCTCCTGAGGGCCCTGGCTGTCGGGGCGTGAGGCTGGGAGAACGTATGCTCGCGCAGCGTGTGGCAGCTGTCTGCCGTCCAGCATGCTGGCAGAGCCGGACCTCAGGGCTGGAGCCTCAGCCAGCTGCCATTTACGTCTTGGCAATTGGAAACAAGCTCAGTGCCAGAGGCCTCTGGCAAGGGGGGCAGCAGGCGAGAGTGCCAACCGTCTCCCCAGAGTCAGCCCCAGGAGGCCCACAAGCTGGCATCTCTGTGCACCGCAGCTGTGTGCCCTGTGTGGCCCTGAGGGCAGGCACTGAGGCCACCCCAGATGCAGACCGCAGCTCTGCTCCATGGCAGCCTGCATGGTTCAGTGGCTCCCGCACCTGCCCCAGCCCAGCCCCTGCCCAGCCCCTGCCCCAGCCCCTGCCCAGTCCCAACCCCAGCCCCTGCCCAGCCCCAGCCCCAGCCCCTGCCCAGCCCCAGCCCCAGCCCCAGCCCCAGCCCCAGCCCCTGCCCAGCCCCAGCCCCAGCCCCTGCCCAGCCCCAGCCCCAGGCCCAGCCCCTGCCCAGCCCCTGCCCAGCCCCAGCCCCTGCCCCAGCCCCTGCCCCAGCCCCTGCCCAGTCCCAACCCCAGCCCCTGCCCAGCCCCAGCCCCAGCCCCAGCCCCAGCCCCTGCCCAGCCCCAGCCCCAGCCCCAGCCCCAGCCCCAGCCCCAGCCCCTGCCCAGCCCCAGCCCCAGGCCCAGCCCCTGCCCAGCCCCAGCCCCAGGTTCAGCCCCAGCCCCAGCCCCAGCCCCAGGCTCAGCCCCAGCCCCAGCCCCAGCCCCTGCCCAGCCCCAGCCCCAGCCCCTGCCCAGCCCCAGTCCCAGCCCCAGCTCCAGCCCCTGCCCAGCCCTTGCCCCAGCCCCTGCCCAGCCCCAGCCCCTGCCCAGCCTCAGTCCCAGCCCCAGCCCCTGCCCAGCCCCAGACCCTGCCCCTGCCCCTGCCCAGCCCCAGCCCCGGCCCCAGCCCAGCCCCAGCCCCAGCCCCAGCCCAGTCCCAGCCCCAGCCCCTGCCCAGACCCTGCCCCAGCCCCAGCCCTAGCCCCAGCCCCTGCCCAGCCTTAGCCCCTGCCCCAGCCCCTGCCCAGCCTTAGCCCCTGCCCCAGCCCCTGCCCAGCCCCAGCCCCAGCCCCTGCCCAGCCCCTGGAGCTCCTAGGAAGTCATGGAGAGCCCAGCGGGGTGCCACTCCCCTGCCTCCCTCTCCTGGCACCCCAGGCCCTGCAGAGCTGGGAGGAGTTGTTTTTCTCACATTGGGTAACCTCGCCTATTGGTCTATTTTTGCATGATTACTATGCTGTACCGAAGGCAGGTTACTTTTGAAGAAAAAGAAGTTATTTAGATGGCAGTTCTGAGATTCCCAGAGCAGGATTAGGTGCAGAGATGCTGACCAAGGGTGTCCACCCTATTCTGAAGCACAATCATCTCCGAGAAACAGGAAGCCAGAGAGGTGACCTCTGCACCTGGGGGGTGGGTAGGCCCTGCCTCTTAAAGGCTCCACACTGCCATGCTGGGGAGCCAGCGCCCTCACTCAAAGTGTGTCACCAACGCCCACCAGGTGGAGTGGTCTGTCCTCAGCAAGTGGTTTGGCACTGGGACCTGAGGCCCCCGACTCCTGATCCCCAGTGACCCTCATGTCTAACCTACCAGGGAGGAAGGGGCTGGGGTGCTAGGCCAGCCCACTCAAGACACTGAGCTACCCTGTGCCCCCGAGACACAGGTGGTAAGGGGCTTCCTAGCACGATGGTGTGGGAAATGAGGCCAGAGGTGGAGACAGAGACACCTGGCCATCACCTTCCTCATCTCTGCCGTCATCACGACCACCACCATCACACCATTACCACCACCACCACCACCACTACCACCACCACGATCATCCTTATCACACCATCCTCCTCCTCTTCCTCACATCATCATCATTATCACCGTCACCTTCTCAGTCTTCGTCACCACTGCTTCACAGACCCTGTGATCACCATCGGCATCAACGGCAGCTCTGCAGGTTCTTATAGAATAGAAGTGACAGCTGTCCCTGTCCCGCCTCCCCCCGTCCCCAAGCCTGTGGTGACCCCCGGCCTGATCTTTGCGTCCATGCTGAGCATTTTTTTCTTTGTTATGTCTCTGGCTGCAGGGCTTCAGAACCTTAGATTTTGCTCCCCTCAGCCCTTCTCTCTACTCTTCACATCTTAACCAACTGCTAGCTACCCAGCTCAGGATTCAGGACTATGGGCGTGCCAGGCCGGACCCGGTGCCTGTGTGGGACTGTGTTCCTTTGCATACTGGGGCTCCCCAAGGTTAATGCTGACTGCCCCACTTCGTTCAACCCCTGACACTGCTAGTGCTGGGTGCCAAATCTCCTCCCACCAACCTGTCCTCTTCCACCCCAGCAAGGTGGAGAGATCCCGGGCTGTCTCTCAGGGGCCTCTGGCTGCAGTCTCACTACGTCTCTCAGGACTGCGCACTCTCTGTGCGCAAGAAGAAGCCTCAGGTGTGCCCTCTGGGTCGGGGGTGGGGGGCGGTGGCTCCAACTCCAGGTGCCAGGGGGCTGTGGAGACTCAGTGTTGAGTTTGGTGCCCGGAGTGAGGGAGGGGCCGCTGGTCTGGGGGCTTGGGGAGGAGAGATAATGAGCTGGGCTTTGGAATCCGACGGGAGGGGACCAATTAATCTACCCGAGAGGGAGGCTGCTGGCTTTGCTGGCTGTCCCTGGCTGCTGGCTGGGAACGCGCACCCCTAATCGGCTTAGAGATTTATGCAAATGCGGTGTTGGGCGCCCTGATTGGGTTGTGGGAAATTGTCTAGCCACCAGTTCTCCTTTTCTGTACAGCGCCCCAGCTCTGAGCGAGGCTCCCCGATGAGATCCCTCAGCCACGATGGAGGGTGGGAATGTAATTAGGACCGGAGCCAGAGGGGATTTCCACAGGGGGTGCCAGGACCCCAGGCCCGGCCAACGCGGCCCCTCGGAGGGGCCGGACTCAGAAGCTGCTTTGGGCTGGTGTCCGGCCAGGGAGGAAGATAAAAGCCTGGCCTGGGCCGGGAAGTTGTGTGCCCGTGGGTGCCCTGCACACAGAAGCCCTGAGCACACCACACCCTGCATCCTGCACACTGGGCCTTGGGCCCGGAAGCCCAGACCAGACCAAACGCTGACCCTAGCCACTCTGCACTTGGCAGGATGAAGCAGAAAGTGCCGGATTCTTTCTACTGCCCCTGGGGTGAGATCACCCGAGATCTCTGACTCCTGCGCTAAGTCGATATTGTAGGCATGCATGTGTGTGTGTGTGTGTGTGTGTGTGTGTGTGTGTGTGTGTGTGCACGTGTGCGAGTGTATGTGTGTGCACTCATGCCCATGGGGTGGGCTTGTTAACATGTTTTATCTTTCAATAACGAGGTGTCAATGTGGAGGGAAGGATGCGGTGAAAGTCCTGGGTGCCCAGGACCCCACTGGGGTGGGCTGTGTCCCCCACACAACCTGCGATCTCAGGGTGTCCTCAGCGTGGCTCAGAAAATATCCAGGGCTAAATCCAGGACCTGAGTTGCCTGGCAGTTGGCAGGAGCAGACCCCCCCTCCCCCTAGGGAGCAGGAGCCCCATGGCGGCGTGCTGCAGTGTGCTGCGGTGTGTCTTCTTCCTTCTTTTCAATTTCATTAATTCTCCACCAGCCCTCCATGCCCATGGAACCCGCAGGGTCTTCCCCGAGCCCAGGCCTCCGGGGCTCCCCCATCCTCCCCTGGCTGGGCCCTCGGTGGCACCTTGTCCTGAGTCACAGGCCACACCGCAGTGTCCTCAGCTCTTGGGTGCACGTGTGTGGGGCCACACAGTCCCGGGCCGTCCCGTGGCCCGCCGTCCCGTGGCCCGCCCTCCCGTGGCCCGCCGTGGCTTCTGCCCTTTGTGACGACACAGCTCCCGGCCCCAACCCCCACACCAGCCTGGTATCCAGCGAGTATTTACTGAGCAAACACACAGGTGAGCAAATGATTTGTTTCTTCCAACAGTGGTGGCAGCGTGCGTAACTGCACACGTGCGTGTTACAGGGAGGGTGGAGTGGATCTGAGAATAAAAGCCCTTCCTTTTATTTCCATATAAAATAAATAAGGCATCTCCGAGGCGACGTTATGGCGCCCCTTACCTCTGGGTAAATGTTTTCAGACATAGCCTGGGTTGTTTTCCATCCCGGATCCAGGGCATTAAGCTCGGTGTTAATGATGTAGTCCCAGGGTTAGGTTAAGCCACCAGAACGCCGCGTGTGCCGTTCATCATCGGGCTCCGCCATGCCTCTTCCCAGGGCTGTGATTTAATGTTATGTTCCGGCTTTATAGAGGGAAATAATAAGAAAAATCCATTTGCAGAATGTCACTCTGTCTTTTTCAAAGCCATAATCTCAAGGATAGTGTGTACTGTTGGACAAACTTCCTCATGAGGAGCTCAGGGTATAAATCCCTCCTAATTATGCGCTCTTCTGGACACGCGCGGGCCCGTGGGGCGCGAGGATTCAGGCCGTGCAGGGAGAACAGCGGGGCCTGCCCTGGACATGACCTGGGCCGGTCCTTTAGCCGGAGGCACGCGGGTCACCTCACAGGGGGACGCCCGGCTCAGAGCCATCTGGAGATGAATGAGATAAACTTGAGGAGCTGTGGGGGAAGCTTGGCAGAGCAGGTCCGTCACCTGAGGCTTTTCCCACAGGCACCGTCGGGGAGCGGTGGTTTCCATGGTTGGGCCAGACCCTTTCCTGCCAAATGAACGATCTCATGTAATCCTCATTCTGGGCCTGGTTCCTGTTATTATCCTCAATTTGCAGTTTGGGAAATAGGCTCAGAGAAGTTAATTTGTTTGTTTGGTGCACACAGCCAGCCAGTCCAGGGCCAAGGTGGAACTGAAACGGCCGTTGTGTTCCTGATGGCTCTGCGCTTCCTCCTCTTGTTCTTTCCAGAGAACCTTCAGGGCTGGGCATTGAAGGCCTGGCCACTCCCCCTTCCCCTCGGTGTGTCGGGGGGGAGGTGGGGGCAGGACACAGTGAAGCCAACACGGGGACTGGCACCGGAGCCCAGCTCTGCAGGGCAGCTCTCTGCGGAGCCTCCTGCCCCCTCCTGCAGGGTCCTGGGAGAAGGAGATGGCGGGCATGCCAAGGACAGGTCCGCTCCACCCCAGGTCGCCTGTAGGAGGAGCTGGGAAGGGAGGACCGCAAGAGGGAGGCCGCAGGAAGCAGGAGGCCATTGTGAACAGTCTCCAGGAAACACCCAGGGCAGACCCTAGACTTGTGTTGTTGTTTTTGTTTTGCCCCACTGCCTGCCTGATGGCAGCATTAGGCCCAAACCAAGACTAAACCTCAAGATTCAGGGCTGGGAAGGTGGCTCAGTGGTAGAGCGCTTGCCTTGCATGCATGAGACCCTGAGTTCGATTCCTCAGCACCACATAAGGAAAAAGAAAAAAAGCCGGAAGTGGCGCCGTGGCTCAAGTGGTAGAGCGCTAGCCTTGAGCTGAAGAGCTGAGGGACAGCGCCCAGGCCCAGAGTTCAGGCCCCACGACCGGACCACCTCCTCCCCCCCTCCGCCCCCGCCAAAAAATATTCATCCCAGTCCTTGGAGCTCCTAAGAGGGAAAGGCACCACTCGGAAGCCCCGTGGGATGCGGAGCCTGGGCACCGAAGGCCCCGGGTCTCCACCACTTTCCTGGTGCATCTGCCTGTGGGAAAGCACCACGGCCTTGCTGCTCAGTCCCTAGTGGATCTTAGCGCCCGGTCTCTGTGGAGCCGCACCTCAGGGCCCGCCTCCTTCTTCCCCCACAGGAATTACACATACATGGACACCTCCCTTCACTGCCAGCACACTCCAGCAGCGCAGTTACCTGTGCTTTGTTACCTATGCACACACATGGCACACACATATCAGTGGTCAAAGCAGCAGGAGGCCTCTCCTGACCAGGGCTTCCTGCCTGGAGATGAAGCATCTTCCTCTCTGCCTTCCACCTTTCCTCGCCTGGCAGGTGTGTTTCACAGACCCTTGTCACACTCAGCAAAGCCTTCTCACATCTAGCTGCTAATGACCCGTTCCACTGGGGTCCTGGTCAGGTGAATTCCCTGAGGCCCCTCTGGGAAGGGGGCTGGCCCCTCTGTGGGGAGGGGGGGGAGGCCGGGTTGGGATTCCCAGGAGCAGCTGGCAAGCGTGGTTGCGCCCAGCTGGGAGGGGAGCCGCGCCCCTCGCCAGCCCCCAGTGAGCCCCTGGTGAGCTGGAGCTGCCACCACAAGACCAGGTTGAGAGCCAGAGGAAGCCATACGTTCTGTGCAGTTTCCCGCTGCGCGGGGCTGACACACACACAGGGAGTTTGGCGTGACGGATGGGCCCAGTGGTGCCATCGGGAGCCGAGACGCGCGCGCGGAGCCTGGCGCCTGGGCCAGCGCCGCCGAGCAGCTCGCCGGCCGTGCCAGCTGGGTGGCCGCCACGCCGACCTGGCCCGGTATCCCTCACAGATGGTCCCTGCGAGCGGTGAGGATGGCAAGAGACAGCGGGCGCGCGCGCGCGGGAACTGGTGATGAGCCCCGCGGCTCTTGCAGAGCCCCGCCCGGTGCCAGCCTGGGGCTGGGGCTGGAGACAGGGGGCCGTGGGGCTCTGGGGGTCAAGGTCATCTGAGTTCAATGCTGGCACCGGAGCCTGCTTGCTCCCCCCCCCTCGTCTGAGAGCTCCTCTGCCGCTATACATATCATCCAAGTGTGTCGCCCCGCTGTGCCCCCTGCTGTGGAATTCTTCATTCCCCCCCCCACAAATGCCAGCACAGGACTGGCAAAAGCAAGTCTTTTCTGAGCAGAGCTGGGGGGGCTGTACTGGGCGGAGCAGCATTCCCCCCAAGGGCCTACCTAGAGCCTCACAACATGACGTTCTTCAGAGAGAAGGTCTTTGCAGAAGTCATGAGTTAGCACAGGGTCACACCAGGCTATGGCAGGTCCCAGATCCAAACCCACTGTCCGTACACACAGGACTGCATGCAGACACAGGGAAGACTCCATGTGAACACGGGGGCAGAAGTGTGGCGGTGAACCAGGAGTGCCCCTGCGAGGCGGGCACGGAGCCCCTCAGAGCCACCAGAAGCCAGACCTCGGCCTCCCGAGCCCACATGTGCAGGCATTCATTCCAGCAGCCCTAGGACACAGCTACAGAAGTGAGGAGGGTATGAAGACACTTCCACGGAAACTGGGGTCCCTGTGTCCTCAGACGGGCTGGGCTGTGATGTGCGAGCATAGCCCTGGCTCTCCACATCGTCAGGGAACAGCAGTCTATTTCTGATGCCCTCGTAGGTCAGCAGGATCTTGGCTCACAACACAGCAATCAGTGACCAACATGGCCCCATGGCTGCTCCTCCAACATCTACTTGCTACAGCTGGCCGAGATGGATGGCCTGCACCTGGCAGTAACTGTTCTGGTCTGTGCTCTGAGCAAGCCCTCTGTATAACTCCTACCACCCTCACTAGTCATGAGGCTCCACCCAGGCTCAGAGGGTGGAGCCAAGAAGGGAGGGGACCAGTGGTATCCATCAAGGCCATCTAGTCACTGAGGACAAACCTTTCCCCTGGGAACAGCCGGTATCACCATGCCACATGTCACCCTGAGCCTCAGTCTAGGGCTTTGGAAACAGGTGGAGTTGGAACCTGATTCTGTCACTAAGTTGATCACCGTAAATACTGGTGAAGGGAGGGGAGAAGGATGGACAGATGGAGGATGCACAGAGAGATGACCACAGGGTGGCCAGAGGGCTAATAGATGGATGATGGATGAGCAGGTAGATTGTGGATGGGTGGATTGATGGTAGGTGGGCACACAGATGACTGGACAGGTGGATGGACACACGGTGGACAGACGATGGATAGATGGTGGATGGGTAGGTAGGTGGGCAGATAATGGTTGGTGTGTAGATCGATGGTGAGTTGGTGGATTGGTGGGTAGATGGTGAGTGGTAAATGGTGGTGGATTGGTGTTGGATAGGTGGATGGATAGGTGGGTACGTAGATGGTTGGGTAGATTGTGGGTAGATGCCTAGCTGGTGAGTGGGTGGATCGATACATATTGGATTAGTAGGTGAGTAGGTTCATTGACTGCTTGCTGCATTCCTGATGTTTTATTAATTAATTTAATATCATGCCCTTCATGTTATTGTGGTTGAATGTAGCCAAGGCAACCAAACTCAGATGCCCAGTCTTTTCCAGAACAGCACAAGAATAGGAAAGAGACCGAGGTGGTGGTGGCTGGTGTGGGACAGGGGTCTGCATCCAGGCTCCCATGTCTGAGTCTGAGCTCTGTCATTCGACTGCCACTAAATCCAAGGTGGTGACTCGTGCTAGCTTCAAATCTGGAGACTTTCCTTAGCTGCAAAGGATATATTCTAAGTAAGAATTTCTTGAGTGCTAAGTGACATTTTATTATTTCAGTTTTTATGGGCTGTTTGGTAGGAAGAGGGGATGGACGGGATGTGTTCACATGGCTGGGGGAGACCAAGGTGGGCTTTGCCCAGGCCTGGGGGTCCCTGGGGGTGGGGGTGGGGGTTTGGATGTGTGTTGGGGACACGGAACCCTCATAGCGCAGCCCGGCCTGAGGAAGATGCGTACACGTGATCTTAAGAGGCTGAAATGGTGGGCCAGTGGGGCTCTCCTGGGCCCAGGTTTCTTGCCCCGTCCTGGGGCTCACAGAGCGCACAGAATCCACAGTTTGGTGCCACCCAGCAGGGATCTAGACAAGGGAGGGGCTCGGCCAGGTCTGAACCCTGGAAGGGGGCTCTGTGGGGAATCTGAGAGGCGCAGGTGAGTAGATAATGGAACCCAGCTGCGTCAGGCAGAGGCGAGGCGGTGGGGGCTGTGATGCCGGCCTGCACCAGCCTGTCCTTGAGAGCACCTCCTCCACTCAGGAAGTGGAGACGTCTCTGGCAGACAGGCGGGAAGGTGTGACGCCTCCCTCAGGTGGGCAGAAGCAGGAGACGGTAGGCTTTCCAGGTGGGTGTCTAGCTTATTTCCTGAAAGGGAAGGTTGGGACAGGGTGGACATTCTCTGCCTCGGTGGCTGAGGGGTTGAGGCTGGGAGGCTGGAGGCCGGAGGCAGTGGACCAGGCAGCATGGAGGGTGGTTAGACCCTGTGCCTGCGTTCTTGGGTGATGGGCAGGCTCCAGGAGACCAGGAGCTAGGAGATGGCCTCATGGTGTTAGTATTTCACCAACATTAACTCTGGCCATTGGAACAGGAAAGGAAATGAGCGTGTGTCAGGAGGTTGGGGTGGGGAGGAGGAGCCTGGGAGGAGAGCAGGAAGGCTGGGAGGAAGTGGCTTCGTCTGACGTGGGGTGGGGCCATGGGTGGGGGTGGGGCTGGGAGAGGCGTGTGGCCAGGGGCATGATGTTCTTCCTTCCCAGACCTTACAACTTAAAACTTGGGCTAGGTAGAGATCCTTCCTCAAAGCCAATACTGCCTGCCCTGGGCCAGTCCTCCTTCTGGGAGGGTCCCTCTTCTCTGGAGGCCACACGCCCCCTCCCAGCTGGCCAGCCTCCCTTGTGGGGTAGAAAGAATGCCCACGGCTCCCAGGCCACGGGGGGGGGGGGGGGCGGGGGGCATGCGGCGCAGGGATGATAATACTGATTCTGCAGGAGGAGTCCGGAGATGGACGCGTCGCGGGGGGACCGGACTCGGCCTGCCTGGGGTCTTTGTGTGAGCGGAGCTTTCTTCTTCTGATCCCATTCTTCCTGCACAATACAGAGGTATCGCGGAGGCCCAAAGCCACAGCGACTCGCCTCCAACTCATTTCAGTGTCCAATTATCTAAATTATTGCTTTGCCCTGGCACAAAGGGAAGAGGCACGGTTTTAAAGTCTCTGGGAGATAAGTGCTGGGTCGCCTCCTCTGTCAACAATGCCTAATAATTCTGATCAGGCGCTCATCACGTTTCAATAGCAGCCACAAAGGCAGCGGCTGGGTCTCCGGGGACTTTATTTTTAGCTCAAAAAAAATCACAAAGGAGGAGCAGGAGGAGACTTCGCACATGGCAGCCTGGGCTTTTGGGTCCGCCTCCGTGAGGCCAGCCAAAAATCGTGTTTGGCTCCCCGCGAGTTGGGAGTCCAAATGGGAGGTCCCTGGGCCAGAAGCAGGACACACGGGACACACAGGACACACAGCCCCCCCCGCCCCTCCCCCTGCCCCTGCCCCTTCCAGTTAGCTCTGCCATCCCCAGCCTGGCACCAGAGGAAGCGCACCAGACCTCTCTGTCTCAGCCGCTGCTGTCTGCAGCTTGCTGCAGGGGCTCACGGGAAGGCTCTGTGGACTGCTAGGGTCTCCAGGTGAGACAAGGCAAGGAGCCACCGGCCATCAGCCTGGAGAGAGGACGCCGCTCTGAAGGCTGCAGGTGGAGGGGGTGAGAAGGCCGTTCAGGGGCAGCATAGCAGATGCAAAGGCCTGCACAGCCAGGAGCAGGGTGAGCGGTGGGCCTGGAGCAGAACCGAGAGAGGAGGGGACAGGGACAAGCAGGGACATCTGTGTGGGAGGTGGGCAAGATGGTGGAGGTGGCGAGGCACTGGCTGGGGACGGGGATACGTGCCAGCTGGACTTCAGGGAGACGCACAGACCCAGATCACTTGCTGGGTGCCGGGTTACTGTGCGAGCCTCAGCCTGCAGGCTGAGCAGTGGAAGGCGGGGTGCTGCCTGACCCCTGTTCTCTGCTGGCCAGGGACCTTAGAGCATACACACAGCCCCCAGTTGAGAGCAGAGTTTCTCAGGAAGGCCTGGAAGGAGTGGTCAGGACAGAGCTGTGCCGGCCCTCAGGTAGGAGCCTGCTGCCCGTGCTGACCTCCACAGCCAGTGCCACCTACCCTGACTCGGGGCCTCTTGGGACCCCAAGGTCCTGGGACTGTGGCCTGGCTGGCTAGGGCAGGACTGGTGCCCACTCCTAGCTGGGAAGTGGTCTTGAATTCCTGACTCAACCAGACAGGGGTGGAGAGGGGTGGGGTGCTGCCGGCCCAAGGGCCCCACCAGGCTGACGCACCCCCTGTGGGGGACTTGTCCATCCATGATCTCTGTTCCAGGCAGGGAGTGTGTAGGATGCCCTCCAGTGCGGAGCCTGTGTGTGGAGATGCGTCTGTCTTAGGGTGAGTCAGTGTGGCAGGACACACCGGCCTGGAGGTAATGGCCACAGGGGAGGAAGGATGGCCACGGGCTTGGAGGTGACTCCGGCAGGCCCCTGAAGCACAGCCATCGGAGGGAGAAGGAGCTGGAAGAGCGTCCTTGCACCAGGCTTTCTGAGGGAAGGGAGGGCCAGGAGAGCACAGACCTGTGGCTGGCCAGCTGGGATACTCTTGTGTGGGTCCTGATCCTTGACTTTGGGCCCTGTGCACTGTCCCTGAGCTTCTTCTGTTCAAGGATAGTGCCCTACTACTTCAGTACAGATCCACCTCTGGCTCTTTTGGGTGGTTTATTAGAGATAAGAGTCTCACAGACTTTCCTGCCTGGTCTGGCTTTGAACCGCCATCCTCAGATCTCAGCCTCCTGAGGAGCTAGGATGACAGGCATGAGAAGCCTGTGCCTGGCATAGTTGGGATGCTTTTGAAGGGCTCTGGGCCACAGAAGTGGTCCCTGGCTTGTACCTGGTTGGGGCTACTGGGGAGAGGGCTAGATGCTGTTCTAGATGTGGAGGGTGGGTGACGGATCGGCAGTGGGCTTGTCCTCAGGTGAGCACAGGGCTCTGGCCCTGGGGCAGCCTTCCTCCACCTGCCCCATGGTCCAGCTTCCCTCTGACAGGTAGAGCAGCTGGCCATCCCAAGGTCCACTGCAGTGGGGCCAGGAGCTGCGTGGAGAGGCAGCCTTTGAAGGTGGGTGCTGTCCCCCACGGCCAGAGCACAGGAGCAAGCCATCATGCCCAACAGGCCTTCTTCCCCTGACAGACAGACACGGTGGCTAAGGAATCTCAGAATGAATCACAGCGACAGACTGGCACTGGCAGGAGCACGGAGAGCAGGCATGCCCTCCACCTTTGACGTGGTTGAAGGCGGGTGGTGCTTTTCTGCCTGGTTTTGTGCAGTGGTGAACATTGTGAAAGAAGTCGCCAAACACACCGGCTGCATTTCACCAAACCCAAGACCTTGCAGCCACGCGATGCACTGACTCCAGGACCGCCAGGAAGCATGAGAAGCCGCTGGCAGACGGCCAGGACCGGGGGCCTGGGCTGGCCTCAGGCTGCTCCCGTGTGAATGCTTGTGTCCGTGTCTGGGTTGTGGATGCCGCTTCCGTCTCAGGCTGAGCCTTTGGAGTGGCCGGGGAGGTTAGGAGAACAGAACCGGCTGAGGGCAGAGGCTGCAGGCTCTGACATGCCCATGCACCGTGGAACTGTCCCCGGCAAGGAGCTAGCTCACCAGACGGAGGAAGGTCTGCCCTCCTTTGTGGGACCCAGAGAACTCCAGAGCAGCACGGTGGGCCCTGGGTCCCCTCCGTCTCCAGATCGTCTCTGTAGGAATGAGCTGGCGGTGGGGGCCAGACGCCCGCTCCGCTCCTCTCAGCTGCAGGTCCGGGGCTGGGAGCGGCCCTTCATCTGTCTTGCTGTTGGCCAGTGTTTTGACTCCGTGAATGGGTGGCTAATGAGGAAAAGACACAGGGACTTCCTAGGAAGTGACTCAGACGGCTGGCTGTCTGAGCAAGACAGCCACTAATTACTGGTGCCAGCTGGCGGCCCACAGGGGACAGGGCTGAAGGCAGAGAAGCAAGGGGTGAGAGGGCCTGTTGGGAAGCCGTTTCCAGAGGGAGTCTGACCTGGAGCCTTCTGGAGCTGGCTTTGGATGGCCTTGAGGGATGGGAAGAAGCAAGAGGACTCGGTGCCTCTGTCTTTCTCCACGCCTAGGGGGGAACCCTCTGACCACAGCTCCATCCTGCACACGTCCTTCAGCCAACCTTGGCTGTTGAGTTGAGCCAGGCTACACTTCTGACCCAACTCCCCCTTCTGGTTCTCTTTGCCACTGCCCGCCTCTGACCCTAGTCCCCATTGGTGTGGGGCCGTGCCGCGTGTCTGTCCTCACTTCTTCAGCATGGCGGCCAGTGATGGGAGTCTGGCGATTCCCAGCATGCCAGCGAGGGAGCCGGTCTCAGCAGAGGTAAAGCAGCGGCTGCTGTCAATCCAAAGACGTTCTCAGAGCCTGGGGATCTGGGCAAGGGCCTGGGCCTGAGGCTCCAGGCTGGGTGACATGCAGGCCACCGTCTCTGGGCTCCTGGGAGCTGCACCCTTTGCTGACTCTCACACCTCCTCTTCTAGCTCTCGATCTGGGGCCCAGTGCTGCTCTGAAGCCTGGCCTCTTCCAGGAGAAGGGAGCAGACTCCCTCAGGGTCCCGTGCCTAGAAGAGCCCTGCCTGAGTGGCCCCATGAGGGCCCCTCTGCCTAACTAGAGGACATGACCCTTGGCCTTGGTCACAGCCCCTGTGAGGCTGGGCTTCCTCCAAGACCTGCTCCGGCCTGGCCTATCCCGAGGGTCCAGCACCCTTCTCCAGCCTCCCTCAGCCCAGCTGGGCTGCACAGACCCTCTCCCTCCCTCCCCAAAGGGCAACGGGCACAGCCACGGAGCAGGCCATATGTCAGTGACCAGAACAGCTCTTCAGGACCCCAAATATCCCTTTACCCCCAGATGCCTGGATCTTCACTGGAATCAGAGGTGGAGAGGGAACCCCAAGTCCACCGCTGCTCCTTGGTCCTTATAATAAACTGATAGACTGTGGCTGCAGTGGTAGGAAGTTATTCTCAGTTCTGGAAGCTGGAGGGCCCAGTCCAGGTAGAGGCTGGGGGCTCCTCCTGCCCGCCCTGGGAGTTATTCTAGGCTCCTCTTGCTCCTGAGGGATGGTCACTGTGCTGTCTCACTCCGACCTTGGCCCCTGTCCCATACAGCCTTCAGCATGCTCCTGCCTCTCCTCTCCCAAGGATACCTGCCGTTGGACTGGGACCATCCCTCCCCAGCCTGGACCCCTCCCCAGCCTGGACCCCTCCCCAGCATGGACCCCTCTGGCTAATTATGTCTTCCACACTGGGACACGTTCTGAAGGGCTGGATGGACATGGGTCTGGGGGAGTGCTGCTGTTCAGCCCCGGGATGGAGATAGCTTTGAGGGGAAGAGGACTGATGCCACTCCCTAGCCATCTCGCCCCAGAACCCCTTCCTACCTGTGGGGAGACCCCAGGTGGCTGAGCCAGGGCTCACCAACAGCCAGGCCATGGCGGGTATCCTCCTTATGGTGGCCCTGGCTCTGTTCCACTTGTGGGGATCTGCACCCCACACCACCACCCCACTCTGGCCACAGAGAGGAAAATGAAGCCTGATGGAGGCCGTGGGAAGCGAACCCCGAGGCCCGGGGCTCACGTATCCTTTGTCTTTCTTCTCACTATCGGCAAAGGAGAGCCTGTGCCCCGCAGAGACATACCCACACACGAGCCCCCATGCCCATGGGCCTGCATGGCCCTGGTGCCCTGAGCCCTTCTCTTTTGCCTGAAAGGAAGCTGAGGACCGAGGAGGGAAATTGGGCGGCTCGGGAAGGATATACTTCTCCGGGTAATTACCCACACCTCATATAATCTAATGAGCCATGGAGGGGCCCGCACGGAACACTTAGGGGGAGTTATTGAATGTTTCCTCACAGTTTACCCAGTTGTAGGAATTAATTGATTTATAGGATGGGAGTGTGTGTGTGAGTGTGCACACGCACGCATGTAGAGCACGCCTTGTGAAATATAGATTGCCCTCTGTGTGAAGTTGGCGTGGCCTGGCTGTTGGGCCGGGTCATGGCACGGTGTCTGTGGACGCGTGGGCAGAGCCCTGGCGGGCTGAGGTGCCATCCCAGGGCATGGCACCCACACGTGGGGACGCGCCTGGAGCCCCACATCCCCACACCGGCTGCTTTCCTGTATCACTCTGTTCTCCAATGTTGATCCAGCTTTTCTTCTCAGTTTGGTTTGCTGTTTCTATCCCTTCATTTTAATTTAAACCTGCCCATGCATTTATTATTCATTTATTGACTGTTCTGGGGGCTGGAGCTAGGGCCTGTCCCATGCTAGACGGGCACTCAGCCACTTGAGCTGTGCCCCAGACCTTTCGCTTCCAATTTTTGAGGCAAGGCCTCACTGCTAACTTTGCTCTTGAAGACCGGGTCTTCCTGCTTCTGCCTCCTGAGTAGCAAAGATGAAAGATTACAGGCATGCACCACCAGACCTGGCTTTCATAATCTTCTTTAGGCGTTAGGCAGATACCTTATGACTAACTAATACCACAGAGTCTTAAGTTTGATATAATTACTATATTATCTTTTTTTCTTTCTTTCTTTCTTTCTTTCTTTCTTTCTTTCTTTCTTTCTTTCTTTCTTTCTTTCTTTCTTTCTTTCTTTCTTTCTTTCTTTCTTTTTTTGTCGGTCGTGGGGCTTGAACTCTGAGCCTGGGCTCTGCCCCTCAGTTCTTCAGCTCAAGGTTAGCACTCTACCACTTGAGCCACAGCGCCACTTCCAGTTTTCTAGTGGTTTATTGGAGATAGGAGTCTCACAGACTTTCCTGCCATGATCCTCAGATCTCAGCCTCCTGAGTAGCTAGGATTACAGGTGTGAGCCACCAGCGCCTGGACAATTGCTATATTTGCTGAACCCACATTAAAGTAGTCATGTAACAAGCCACTGAAAAATTATCCTTGGGCTTTTTTGACCTGCTTGACTTCCACAAAACCTCCTGGAATTCAGAGATGACAGGATGGGGTGCGTGGGGAGTGGGCGTTTGCAGTGGGGACAACCTGGAGGCCTTGGGGCTGTGAGCAGAACAGCCCTGTGGCCCCGGGCTGTCCAGCCACGAGCTGGGTGCTTCCTGCCCGCTGGAGTGGTCCTTATTTCCACCTGATTATCAGCATCCTCCCTAAAATTCTAATTCTCCCCGAGCTGCAAGTTTCCCAGAACAGCCACAGAGACCCACATGGCCTCCTTGGGTCCAGCCCGCTCGCTGGAGGCGTGCTCGGAGCCTTGTCCTCCTGTCTCAGGTCCTTCCTCTTTGAAGTGATCCATGGGTTCAAGGGCTGCCTCTTCCTCTGCACTGGTTGCTGGAAGAACAATGTGTCCCATTGGCAGTCTAGAATGTTCTAGAATGAAGGAGATGGAAGCCTTGAACTACTGAATGTTGGCCTGAATGAGGTACGGTGCCCTGGTGCCACACCCGGGCATGCCTTTGAGTTCCAGGCTGCAGCCCTTCCTGCACGTAGCTGGGGTCTGGAGCATGCCTGAGCTGCAGATGTGGTCCTGCAGGCGGGACACCCGAGCTGGTGTGGCAGCAGTGACCCTTCCCTTCCCCGCCCTGTGCTCCTTGCTGAACAGAAGTCCTGAGCGGCTCTCCAGGGACCAGGACTCAGGGTCGTTTCTCCCCCACGTACCCCCCAGGAAGGGTGGACAGAACAGGTGTGCATGGCTCTCCGTGGCTCAGCCCACCTGGTCGAGCTGTACCCTACCATGCTCTTCCCTCTCCTGGAGGCCAACCCCAGAGAAGGATAAGCCAGTCACGTGATGATCGTCCTGTCCCAACAGGATCCCCTGCTCCGTCTGCCCCTCTGTGCCTCCCATAGGGCCTGCCCCAAGCGCCCTGTCCAGCCCAGAGGCTGTGCGACCCTCGGCCTTGCCTTCACGCCCACCTCTCTGGCCCACAGCCCTCTCTGGCCCACAGCCTGCCCAGCACAGTCTTCCCTCTGTCTACACTGTTCCCCCTCCTCTTAGCAGGCAGATTAAAGGAAGAGAGATTTGCATAGCAATAAAAAGGTAATTAAAATCACCAACACATGAAAAGCCCATTATAAGATTCCCTGGGAAAGACGCCTCCACTGGTCAGGAAAGATACAGTAAGAAGGTGGGGGTGGCGAACCAATTAACCAGGCCTGTTAGCTGTCCATTATCAGCGCTGGGTACTGCAAATATAAATATTAATTGCTGCAGGGCCAAGTTGTTAACAGTCGGCCTAACTCATAAATATCCCGGGCGCAGCTGATGGGGAGGGGGGCAGCTTCACGGCGCGGCGTGGCGCGGGTTCTGCAAAGGTTCTGGACGGTGAGTGGGCAGCGGTGTGCCGCCGCGGCCGCCACACATCTCCACGCGGCCCGATAAGCAACCGATTGCATTTCGAGGTCTAAAGTACGACGTGTCAGCATATTGGTTTATTCATTATTTATAGCCACTTAGAAAGAGTACGCATGTGTCCGTACTTATATGTGGTACAGGCATGCCGATAAAACCAGAGCGCCCATCGAGCTATTGTTCAATTGATAATTAAATTAGAGCTCTCTGGACACTTAAAGGGCAGCTGGAATCCCACTTCCCCCTCGGAGGAAGGCAACTTCTTGAGCAATCACTGCAACCAATGACTCCCCTTGGCCACAGTCAGGCTCAGGGAGCTGGGAAAGGGCCCCGTGTGCTCACGGGGTGTGGCGCTTCCCGGAATAGCTGGCGATCATAGCCCACTTGTGTGAATGAGGATCCAGGTGCTCCTTAGCCCAGGCCGCGCTCCCCACCCACCCAAGAGCCCAAGGCGAAGGGCACCCAGGCGGTGGGGAAGGCTCCCGGCAACAGAGGGCACGCGGCTGGGAGGGGACTTGATTTGGGAAAGTGTGTGTGTGTGAATGTGAGCGTGTGACCGTGTTTATGTGTGCGTGAGAATGTGAGCATGCGAGTGTGTGTGTATGTGAGTGTGTATTGTGTGAGAATGTGAGTGTATGTGTGTGTGTATGTGTGAGAATATGCGTATGTATGTGTGTGAGCGTGTGAGAACGTGTGTGTGTGTGAGAGGACATGAGTGTGTATGTATGTGAGCATGTGGGTGTGTGAGTGTGTGTGTGTGTGTGTGTGTGTGTGAGGCACATCGGGTCACACAGGACCCTGCAGGCTGTGATAAGAACTTGGGCTGCATTCTAAGTGAGACGAAAACGTGGGGCATGGGAGGCAAGAGGGGGCTGTGCTGGACCTGGGGTGGTGGGTGAGAGGGGACAGAGAGGGGGAGGGGGAGAGAGAGGGAGAGGGAGAGACAGGAAGGGGGAGGGGGAGAGAGAGGGAGAGGGAGGGACAGAGAGGGGGAGGGGGAGAGAGAGGGAGAGGGAGGGACAGAGAGGGGGAGGGGGAGAGAGAGGGAGAGGGAGGGACAGAGATGGGGAGGGGGAGAGAGAGGGAGGGGGAGGAACAGGGAGGGACAGGGAGGGAGAGGGAGAGGGAGGGACAGGGAGGGAGAGGGAGAGAGAGAGGGAGAGACAGGGAGGGGGAGGGGGAGAGAGAGGGAGAGGGAGGGACAGAGAGGGGGAGGGAGAGAGAGGGAGAGGGAGGGACAGGGAGGGAGAGGAAGAGAGAGAGGGAGAGGGAGAGACAGGGAGGGGGAGGGGGAGAGGGAGGGACAGGGAGGGACAGGAAGGGACAGGGAGGGAGAGGGAGGGACAGGGAGGAAGAGGGAGGGACAGGGAGAGAGAGGGGGAGAGAGAGGGAGAGGGAGGGACAGAGAGGGGGAGGGGGAGAGGGACAGAGATGGAGAGAGAGGAAGAGGGAGGGACAGGGAGGGAGAGGGAGGGACAGGGAGAGAGAGGGAGGGACAGGGAGGGAGAGGGGGAGAGAGAGGGAGAGGGAGGCACAGAGATGGGGAGGGAGAGGGAGAGAGAGAGGGAGAGACGAGAGGGAGACAGAGACACGGGAAGACCCAGAGCTGGAGAGAGAAACATAGAGAGAGAGCCAAAGAGAGAGAAAGAAAGAGAGGGGGAGGAGAGAGAGGGAGGAGAGAGAAAGTAGGAGAGGGAGAAAGAGAGAGGGAGAGGGAGAGAGAGAGGGAGAGGGAGAAAGAGAAAGGGAGGAGAGAGGGAGAGGAAGAAAGAGAGAGGGAGAGAGAGTACACACACATTGAGAGCCAAGGTCCAGCTGCTGGGCTCAGATGCTGGTACACTGAGGGTCAGGCAGGGTCCAGGACACCGGATGGCTGAGAGCTGTGGCTTGGGTGCTGGCAAAGAGTCCTGCATGGCCTGGGACACACAGCAGGCCCTGGGACGCACAGCAGGGCCTTGCTGACCTACAGTCCCCAGAGCCCATGGGAAATGACAGCGCCCCTCCCACCCCCACCCTCCCATCATCCAAGGCCAAGAACGCGCCTACCTGACATGGAGGCACTGGTGACCCACGACCCCCCGGTCTCTGGAGGATGTATTAACCTAGCTTCTGGGAGGAGCCAGCCCTTCCACCCCCCCTGCTGTGAGGTCTTGGACCCCAGCTGCACTGGCTTGAGCTGCACACACAGCACACTTTCACCTGGCTTGGCTTTGCTCCTGCCTAAATCTCTTCTGTGCCCATCCTCAAAGTCTTTTTGTTGTTGTTTAGAGTCTTTTCTTTGGGGGTGGGGGTATTTTGGTGTTATTTTACTGTGAGATGGAGCCTTTCTTCAAGCCTTTTAGAAAGGAATAGTATATTCAAAGACAAATCTATATTTAAAATCACGGAGTTGGGGAGAACAGAGTTGTGGCACGGGATAGAGAGCGGGCACTCGTCCGGTCACAGGCTTCCCTGTGAGCCACTGCTGCCGGAGGCCCCAGGGTAAAGCATAGATGACTGCAGATCTGAAATGTCATTGGGTGGCCGTGGCGAGACACAAGGGCACACAGAAGTGGAGGAAGGGAGGGAAGATGGCCGGTGAAGGAGGCCACCTTGTGCATGGTGATCACGGAAGCAAAGATGGTCATCTGGGAAGAAGCAAAAGTGGGCTCCAGCCGCGGGCCTCTTCGCATCAAAATAGCAAGTTCTGTAACTCACTCCTTCTCACTACCATTTTAGAATAGTCAACAGTATCACTGTCTTTATTTTTCTAAACATTCCATGGAAAACATTGTTCATTCCTTTCCTACTGCACTCATGAAATGATGATCTCTGCTAATAGACCTACCAGGTTCCTGGACAAGAGTGCCAACTTTCTCTTCATTCTCATCTTCATCCTCAGATTCTTTTCCCAACAACGATGGAGAACTTTCTGGATCAGGAACGGTGACTGGAATCGGGAAGTAATGGTATTTTGAAAACAGGCAGAACAGGTGCAGGTTCTGGGCGCATCGGGGAAGCCGAGGAGCGGCTGCAGTGGCGTGTTGGCGTGGGTGCCATTCAGACTTCTAGGCTGGGCTCTGGACATAGCCACAGTTCTGCAGATTAGAAGGCCATTCAGGCTGGGACACTAATTCAATCCAGCAAGTGAGTGGAGAGAACATTGCGGGACTGGCAAGAAATCCCAGGAGACCTGCAGAGAAGAGCCAGGGCTGGAGCAAAGCCAAGAGCTGGGCACGGCCTGGAAGCTGGCTGGAAGCGTGCTGTGCACAGGCGGGGCCTGGCGAAAGCTCAGGTACATTCAGGCATGAGGCTGGGCTGCTGGGATGGACACTGGAGCTGCGCACAGGTGGGTGGATGCTGGGAGCGGCTCTGCCGGGAGTGTGGCGGGCAGCAGGGGAGCGAGAGCACACAGAATCAGGCAGTTTTTTCAGAGGGGAGGGGCCATGAATAAAGGGCGGAGGAGTGCAGGTCACTTTACAGGTGCATGGAGCACATGTGTGTAGACACATCTACACGGACTATATGTCTACAGGCACATGTGGGTATACACATAGTCATGCATGTATACACTATGCACCACACATGCACACAGCTGCATAAGCACACATGTACATGCACACACATGCACATACAATCTATACGTACTGCATGTATACAGGTGCGTGCACGTGTATACATACACAGTCACGTATGTATGTATACATTCTGCAGTGTGCACTATACAAACATGCACACACATACACAATACTGACCCACATGTACACATATGAATATATACACATGCGTGCAAATGCACCCTGTTACGTGAAAGATAGTGACAACAGCATTTCATGATTCTCCAGCACCAGAGAAAAGGAATGTGAGTGCAGGAGACCTGGCGAGAGGCTGCCTGGGGCCCCAAGGAGCTCCCTGGTCTGGGGCCCTCAGCTCTGCAACGCACCCCTCTTGTGCTGTCCATGGTGCTGAGTGTGACTTCACACCAGCCAGGATCCTATTGCAAGCTCAGAGGATGTGTTCAACGTACAATTTATGGCTCAGCGTTTGGCTACATCAGCCTGTGTGTTTAATTGCTGTTTTACCACCCATTAAATCTCACACATCACGTGACATGCTGGATCCCATCTGTACAGGAGGGTGGAGCTGAGAGGCCTGGAGGAAGGGGGGCAAGGCTGGCCATTTGCACAGGGCCCGTGACCTGCCCAGCATGCTGCCAGCCAGGGTTCAGCACTGCACAGTGCTTGTGCTCCTGGCCACCTTAGAAGGGAATTGCCTCTCCCCTGCCAGGCAGCCTGCTCCTGCTCCAGCCTCCACGTCTGCCTCCCTGTGCCAGCCACGTGTGCCCAGCGGCAGGGCCTCTGCTGTCCACGCACAGCCCTACAGGAGGGGTCAGGCACTGGGAGGCGGGGCACGGGTGCTTCCCAGGGGAAAGTCCCACCGTGGCTGAGGGGACAGCAGAGAGGGGACCCCAGCATCTCTAGGTGGGGGCAATGAATGTGTCTGACTCCTTCCCCACGGTCCTGAGGTTCTAGGTGTCATGGTGAGGCTGGACCCATTCCACAGGTGACAAAGCTCATGATGGGGTCTGTGCTCCTCCTGCTCTCCTTTCAGATTGTATGCAGTCTACCTCTCACCTAGAGAAAGAGGATCTGTCATCTATCTCTATCGTATGCCTATCCACATCGATCATCTATCACCTATCCAGCCTCCCTCTGTCCATCTGTCTTACCTACAAGGAGAAGATGGTGTCTTGGAGCGGGGGGGGGCGGGGGTTATGCTTCTTGCAGAGGGTGCATGCCGACCCTCATTTCCTGGCCCCATGTTTGCTTAGCATTGTGTGGTGGAGAGAGGGTGCATAACTTTGGAGTGGAATAAGATCCTGTCTCCACTTAGGTGCCTGTGATGCCTGTGGAGTCCCGGGATCTCACTGAGCTTTGTGCTCCTCGTGGGAGGAGCCAGGGAGCCAGTGTGTGAGTCCTCTGTCCCAGAGTACCCCCACCTGCCCATCGGTTAGGCCGCAGAGGACTTGGGTGACAGACATCACGGCTCTACCGGCTCACATTCCTCTGGATGTGGCCTCAGCTCTTTTGGTCCTCAATCTGGTCATGCGTTGAAGCCCCAAGCAGGCCCTGTAAATGTTCGCTGACCCTTTATCCAAGGGCTGATTCATCTCTGCACCTCGACCTCAGGACCCAGCCTGGACCCCGGTGCTCAGTCAGCAGGCTCCGCGGACGGCCCTCTCTTCCAATTAGCTCGGCATGTCAGACTGCAAATTGGCAAAACTGTCAGACAAGCAACAACAGGAAAAAAAAAGGTTTTAATTAGTTCTTCATAAAGATCAGGAAACATGGTAAAAGAAAAATGCTTGAATCTGCACGTGGTTCTTTGAACTATAATTAGGACGTGGGATTTAAACGCTGTGCAGGCCCATTAGCTCCCCAGCCTGCTGCTGAGAGGCTGGCGAGCAGGGAGCAGGCCTCGGCTGGTGATCTCGGGTTCGGTTAAGGAGTCACGGTCTCTGGGCTGACACGCCCTGGGATTCTCATCCATCTGTGTGTGAAGGCCAGCACACCCAAAGCCATCGCCGCAGGTCTGCACCGGTCCATGCTGCCCTGCCCACCAGCCGCTCACAGCTCCCTGGGATGATGACTGGCATACTGTCTGCACCCAGGGCGCCCTGGGCCCTCACAGAACGGCAAAGGGGACCCTGGCTCCTGGAAGCTGCTTCCTCTTTGGGAAAAGAGGAATGAGTGCTGGACCCCAGGAGCCTTTGGATTACTGGGTGGGAATCCCATCTTAGAGTAGAGGGAGAGAGAAAGGGGAGGGAATCCCAGGAGGATGGAGTCTCCTCCATGGCTGCCAGGCCACCTGAGGCCCCACCTTGTCCTCCCAAGGGATCTCCTTCCTTAAGCTCCAGTATCAAATAACGATCATCATTACAGTAATTACCAACCCAAGGAAGGCATGTTCTGTGTGCTTCCCCAGTCTTCTCTAACTCACGTCCCAGATTATTAGCTACCCTTTCAAGACGAAGACACAGAGAACACAATGTTAAGTAACTTCTCCGAGTTAGGATGCCCCAGGGCAAAGCCTGAGTCCTAGCCCAGGGGGCCGAGTTCTGAGCTGAGGATGGCCAGCATCGGTGCTCCAGTGCCCCGGCAATGGACAGGCATTGAACTAGTTCAAGTCTCACCCTGGGGCTGAACACTGAACAATCCCTCCCTCCCTCCCTCCCTCCCTCCCTTCCTTCCCTCTTTCCTTCCTTCCCTCCTTCCTCCCTCCCTCCTTCACTCTCTCCCTCCCTTCCTCCCCCTTCTCTCCTTCCCTTCCTCTGGGATTAAAGGCATTTGCCACCCTGCTTAGCCTGTTCTGTGATGTGAATGCGTATTTCCCTGGTGACTAACACAACTGAACACACTTGTTGCTTCTCCAGCTCTGTTACCTGTGAGTGCCTGTTGGGATGGTTGTGTTTTTCTCCTGCTGACACCCAGTTTTCTTGGAAACATATTCTGGGTGTGACTGTTTACTCTGATAAAATCCGGTGTAGCTGTCTTTTCTGCCTTGGTTGGTAATAAGGTCCAGGTCTCCGGGGAGCACCGGTCACCGTCCTGCTCTTTCCCCTTAGCTCTGAACCCTCTGACGGCGGCATTTCTCTGTGGTTTGAAGCTGCCTTTAAAGCCTGTGATGGCAGGGTGGATTTATTTTTCCCACATGGGTATCCAGTTAAGCCAGCATGATTTCTCGAGCAGACCATCTTTCTCCATTGTGTCAAAAATGAGCATTTTCCTTGTAGGAAGATTCATAATATAAATTATTTTTCTCACACACATAAAGAGCTTTCCTGGCTATCTCTGTCCCTCTGGGAGCACCCGGGCGCCTGTGTGGTATTCTCTAAGCCGTCAGATGATGAGATCAAGCTCACTATTTCCCGAGCGCCTGCCTTGGGGAACGCCACCTAGCCACTCCGAGGTGCACCTGTCCGCCTTCTTTGTTTTTGATCGATCTGCGGGAGGCTTGCGTGGCTCCAACCACACCAGTGGCTCCATTCATCTTCCCGCTTGTGATCTGTTCTCCCGTCTTGCCCCTCCCATCTTTGTACCCTCATTGCTGCTTAATTTCATCTTTGTTTTCCCTCTCTTTGGTGGCTCTTTAAACTGAAGGCTGAATGCTCTGGTTGAGACCTCGCTTTTTGTTTTTGTTTGTGTTTTTCCAGTCTTGGCCTTTATCACGTTAGCCTTTCTCTACCCTCTCCCATCCTGGCAGCTCTGCTTCATTTTCATTCCACTCAAAGAGCGTTCTAGTTTCTCTCTGGATTTCTTCTTTGATGCATGGGTTATTTACAAGTATGACATTTAGTTTTGAAACTCCTGGGGACTTTCAAAGAATCTTATTGCTACTCACTGCTAGTGTAAGTCTATCATGGCTTCTGAACATGCTTCATATCGTGTCTTAGCCCATTGGCCTTGCTGTAACAAAATATCTGAGACTGGGGTATTGTATAATGAACAGAAACCCCTGCTCACCGTTTTGCAGGCTGCCATGCCTTATACCATGGCTCTGGAAGGTTCCATGCCAAATTCCCCTCACTAGCCAGGAGTGCTCATGGCCTTTTGCCGTGAAAGCCCTCACATGACTTGAGTCCTTTGGAGGGTGCTGGTGGCCAGAGCACAGCCTGCCTTGCTGCATGCCCTCCCCCTCCCCCTGCCCCCCCCCCCGCCGCCCCGTGCCCTGTAGACAGTGTGTGTAAGAACAACAGCTGTTCATCAGGTCAGATGCATCCTGTCATCAATACCTCTGTGCCCATTGCTCCCCTGCTGGTTCCAGCAGCTTTTGAAGGACTGGTGTTCACACCCACTTGTCTTGTGGGTTTGTCTGCTTTCCTTGGGTGGCTGCCGGTTCTCTGTTGTTAGGTGCATAAACACCTGTGCTCTGTCCGTCCGCATGCAGTCAACCCTTTATCTTTGAAATTATCTTTTCAAAATCCTGGTAGCTTTCAAGATTTCAACATAGGAACTAATAAATAATGGCTAATATTTTATGTCCTCATTGTAAGCATTTTGCTGGCTATTTCTCTTTAATATTAGAGGCCATTTCATTATCTTACAAAGCTCTGCAGAGTCTCAATCTGTCTCAACTTCTCTCTCTTTTGTTCTCTGTCATTTCCTTCTTCCCTTCCTCTTTCCTTCCTTCTTTGCAGGGCTCATGCGTGGAGGCAGGTGCTGACATTGAGCGCCACCCCAGCACAGGAATTCACTTGTAGATAAAAAATATCTTCTATTTTGTTGGGATAACCATTTTTTGTTGTTGCTTATATTTGTTCAAATAAAACTTTTTTCTCTTTAAAATAAAAAAAATGTTTAATTATCTTAGGGCATTGTTTGAAATTGCAAAAAAAAAAAAAAAAAAACCCAAAACAAACAAAAACACCTTCCGGGTAGCATGCTTGGCTGTGAACGTCCTTCTCTGGTCCAAACGCAGCAGCCGCTGTTTCTCGAGACTCTCCGTTCCGAGCTGTGTGCCGCCCTTTGCTGCTTTCTTACCTGTGTCTCTGCTGTTTCTTACGAAGGCAGCCTAGAGTTGGATCTTTATTAACTCCAGCCTGAAAATCTTTCTCCTGTCTTTGGGACATGGAGAACATTTTAAGTGTAAGGTAATTAAAGAAGTTATTAGCCACATTTGATTTCTGCTACTTGTTTCGGTGGCACTGGGGTTGAAACTCGGGGCCTGTGCTGCCTCGGCAGGCACCTCAGCACTTGAGCCACACCCTCGGCCCTTTTTGCTTTCGTTATTATTTGAATAGAATCTGACCAGCCTGGACTGGCGTCCTCCTAGTCATGTGTCCTATGTCACTGAGATGGCAGGTGCGTGCTACCTTGTCCCACTTGTCATTGGTTGAGATGAGGTTTTAAAAACTTTCTGCCCGGGCTAGCCTTGAATCACAGTCCTCCTGATCTCTGCTCCCCAAGTAGCTCTGCGTGTTGCTCCTGATGTTCGATGTCCCGTGGCCATCCGTTTTGTGCTCTCTAGCACCCCTCTGTTCCTGCTTTCAGTGGACATAGACACAGCAATGTCCACCTCCGGAGGCCCGAGTCCTTTCACATCTGTGTCACGGCTTTGTGTGCTCGGTCCTTCCTCTCTGCACTGGGCAGAGGCCACAGGCACAAGACCGTCCAGCATCCTCCGCTGCTACCTCCCTCCAGCCGAGTGTGAGCTTCGCCCTCATCAACTTGAGTCAGAGCTTCCTGCTCCTCTGTGCATACGGCGAGGTGTGATTGGGTGGATGATGTGCACTGCAGCTTGCTGGGTTTCCGTGGCCACCCTGGGACTTTGCTCGGGGATCCACACACCATTGGGAGCGGTGGGATCTTCCTGAGGGCCTGGCTGACGACTCCTCTGCCGGGTCAGGGCCATGTGAGTCGCGGGGGGTGGAGGTGATGCCCAGATACTGAGCGCCAGGTCTTCTGAACCTGAGGCTCTGCCGGTGGGACCGGAAGTCCCCCCCATGCCGCCCAGTCCCCTGCTGTGGACTGCAGCAACTCCCTCGCCACACTCCCGTCTTCACCTCCCAGGGACACATCGCCGTCTCAGGCTTTTCTGCTTTAAGGTTGTCAACTTACTTTTCAAAATGCTTCTATGGCAAAACAAAACAGATACGGAAAAGTCACCTGGAACAATCACAGAGCTCACGAATTATGTGCACGCAGGCCAGCTTCGGTGCTTGCTTCTCCCCTGACTGGGGAGCCGTGGGGAGCCATGGGGAGCCTCACCTCACCAGCTCCACGCTCCAGTCCCCGAGCCGGCTTGGTCCCACAGCCACACACATCTGAAAACCAGTTTACCACTCAAATGCGAATTCCTGTGCATTCAGCACAGTCTTGCCCAGGTTTCCATTTTCTTTGTTTTTTAAATTGACATGCCTTTTCTGTTTCTTTTCCCTTAAACTCCCTTCTATTTCTCCCCCTTCCCTCCCATTATCTGCAGGGAAGCCTGGAGCCTTTGGCCTGCAGCATCTCCTGGGCCTGGATTTTGCTGATAGCATTCTCGCCAGCTCCTCTGTTCTTTATACTACCCTGCAGATTGGCTGTTGGAGCCAGAGGCTGGGTGAGATGGAGGTTTAATCCCTCTGTGGAGCCGGTATTGGGTGTCTGGTCAGAAGGCAGGCACATATACTTTCTGATTATATCTCTCTCTGCCCCCAGGATGGCCGCAGGCACCCGATGCCGGTCCCTGCCAGTTCATTTAGAATCGAAAAGGGTGGCATTTGAGTCTTCTTTGCTCCCTATTTGTCAACTGACTCTAAGAATTTAAGGGAACCGCCATTTATTAGCCGCATCCTTAGCTTTCCTCGCCCCTCTTCTTTCCTAAAGCTAGAAGGATTTTATCTTTTCTTCTGGTGTTCGAATATGGATGATAAGTTCTATGTTCTTGTTTTCCCTAGAATATCTTTATTTGCTCATCAGTTTTGGAGGCATCTTTGTGGAAACAGAAATACAGGTTGACATTTAAAGGCAATGCTCTTCCATTGTCTCCTGGACTCATTGTTCCTGGCAAGACATTGGCTGTAGCTTCTGCCTTTGCTTTTTTCTCTCTGCTCTGCCTCCTCGCCCCCCACCCCGTCTGCCGTTAAGATTTCTCGTTAGCCATGATACTTAGCTGTTTCACGATTGTGTGCATTATGTGGTTTTTTTTTGCATTTATTTTCTTTCATTTTAATGAATTACTTGGACTGAGAACACAGTGCTTTAGTTACACTTAGAAAAATGCCTGCCGATAGGTATTTAACTATGGTTCTCTCCCTGTTCTTTCCTCTGCATTCTGGATTTTAGTTACATACGGGTTAGACCACGTTAGTGTTGGATCATGGGTCAACAACACTGTGTTTAATTACTTTTCTTCCCCCGTGTCTCCAGGTCATTCGCATTCAGACTGTGAATGAGATGTTCCGTTTGCTTTTAGGGCATCCATGGTTCTCCTGAAACTCTCTAGCTTTACTCTCCGATCAATTCTCCTACAAAGACCTCCATGTTATCAGTGGTATTTTATAGGTCTTTTTGTCTGTCCCAGCACCTGTGGCCTGGCTGACTCAGTTCCTCTGGGCTGTTTTCTCCTTTGGTTTTGGATGGCTGCTTCCCGCTTGCCCAGTGAGTGGCGGTTCTGTTTTTGCGGTGCACATCACGGATATTGTTAGGTGTTACGTGCTGTTCTGAAGGCAAGCAGGTGCCTGGAGCATCCTCTGGTCTGAACTTCTGCAGCTATGCCAGGGAATCTATGTAGTTTTACCCTTTGCATGAAGGTGAAGATTATGTCTGAGGGTGGGATTCTTAATTCTGACTTCTTCAGAGGGTTTTGGTGTTGATTGATACCGTTCATGAAAGGAAATTCAATCCTGAACTCCATCTCTCTGGAACCAGGCAACTCCTGTGATCTTTCCTTGGCTAGGAAAAGATCATTTCTGGTGGCAGTCCTCAGACACAGGCCCTGTGCATATTCAGTTCAAGGTTGAGCTAAGGGACCCTGTGCCACTTGCTCAATCCGGGGGATTTTCTGTCGTCGCCTCCTGGCTGTCCTGAACACGGGTCTCGGGTCCCTCGGTCCTGTCAGCACTGCCTTGTGTTCTCGCCTGCCATGGGTTGTGGCCAGGGATTCCCTTGGGAGAAAGGCCAGATGAACGCAGAGCTTCCCCAAATTAAATCCCTTATCTCAGGGTCTGCGTCGCCTCCCGCTTTAGTCACTCTCCAGTGCCTTCCAACCGTTGTTTTAATATTTTCCTCAGAGTTTATAATTGCTTTTGGCAGGAAGGTTTGTCTAATGTAAGCTCCTTCCGATCCTGGGAAGCTGTGAAGTTCTCCTGTGTTTTCCTTCTCCATGTCTGTGACGCCCGCCAGCTTTCGCATCGTCACCCACCTGCTTCCTGTCTCCATCCTCACGTCCCCTGTCACCTCTTCACACAGCTGGCGGTCTCCCCCGGAGTTCAGAGCTCAGCAGGGAGCGTCCCAGAGAGACGGGCCACCTCTGCGGGCACTAGCCAACAGCATGGTGGCCACCGGCCCTGACCACTCTCCCAGCAGTGGCCTGGGCAGAAGAGCAGCCATTGGGTCTCCCCGTCCCAGCATCTCCTTCCTCGGAGACTGTGGGGGGGGGGGCGGGTCCTGCAGCCGCCATTTGAGGCTTGAGTGCTCGCCCTGCTGTGGTAGTTCATCACCTGTTATCAGTCTTCATTCTTTCTCCTAAAGTCCCAGTGTTCACTTGTGAGGTGAAGTCACAGTGTTCACAGGTATAGTGGAGGTGCACTGTTCACATGGTGAAGCCGCACTGTTCACACGTGTCACCACACCACAGTTGCAGTGTGACCTGTGTCTCGATCCAGGCCCGTCACTCATACGCAGCTCAGCCTTTCCCTGACTGTGTTTCCGTTGGTATGCTTACCCATCCTCTGATAAAATCCTCAATTTGCACATGCATGTTCTCAAACACATTAAAGTTATTTTGAAGTCAAAGTCCAGATTCCCTGCAGCTGTGTCTCCGTCATCTTACTCTTCCCGGGTGGTTTCATGCCTGACGTGTTTTCATTGGCTGTTTGGCACTGAGTGTGCACTCCGCTGGGGTCTCTGATGAGGCCGGTCCCGGAGGGGTTTGATTCCCTCTTCCTAGTGTTAGAGGAGAGAATGTTTGTCCAACCAGAACGCATCGTGTTTTGGGGTTGGCTCTGGCTTTGCGACCTCTCCACCTTGTCCACCCAGGGGGGCTTCTCCTGGGAACAGGAGACCCCCCCCTCACTTTTACTGCCCCAAGTTTCTTTCTCCTAAGCTCTGCCCATCATGAAAGCCCTGTGTGCAGCTGCTAGGTGCTTGTTCGCTAAGCCTCTCATGACCTGTGAAACCTGGGACCTGACAAATTCCCTAAGGCAAAAAAAAATCCCTGAAATAGTGAGATCCCCAAAATCCTTTTCTTATGGATCTTGACTCCCAACCTCTGATGGGTCCAGTGACCCCAGATTTCTCTTTGATTTTCTCAGCTGCAAGAAGGCCTCTCTGCGGGAGCACTCTGCCCACATAGCAAATTACAAATCCCCTAGAAAAGAAGATGCCAGAGGTATCTCGGTTTCCTTCTTGTGTCTCCTCCACTGAGGAGAGCTTGTGGGTGCCCAGGCTGCCCCAGGCCCACGAACAGTGGCTCCTCCGGCTCTAATGGATGTTAATTATGGGGGCTAGCGAGGGACACGCCGCTCTGTGAGCAGTGGGCATCTGTTTCCTGTAATTGGCTTTCTCCCATAAGTGGGCTTCATGCTTCTACACCCTGGTTTTGCCTGAATTTTCAATTTCACACAACCTAATTTGGTTCTGAGCACACTCTGGGGGTCTGACAAACACAATTTTATGTAAAAAGTAAAAACGGAAGCAATTACTTGGATTATTTCAGTAAAAATCGTCGTTGGTCCTGTTTGTCCAGGCTGCTGCCTGTACGGAGTCCAGACAAAATGGGGTATCCTTGGGCAGTGCTCTGGAGTGCAGCTAACCCAGACGTTTGGGGTTCCATCCTGGCCAACACCACTACCCACACGAGTTCACTACCCACACGAGTTCCGTCTCACCTGGGCTTGGAGCCTTGTGTGTCATCCCCGGAGCCGCTCGGTAGTTTGGGGTTCTGTACAGCAGGTTCTCAGATGGTTGGTTTGGGGGAGCAACCAGCACATTCTTGGGCCAGAGCAGCACCTTGGAAAGTAGGTGGGCATGTTCTTGGGAACAGGGGTCCCCGAGTCACACTGTCCCCAAGTCTGTCTGGTGCTGGTCGCGAGAGCGACGTTGAGGTGAGGCAGACCTGGCTGAGGTGAGCAAAACTCACTGATCTTCTGCACATCCCAGCTTAGCCGTCCCTGGAGGACAAATCAGACCCCGCCTCAAGCCTCTGCCACGAGCATGAAGAAGGCAGAGGAGGTGGCCCAGGTAAGATCAGGGAGGTGCTCTGCACCCCTGTTCTTCCCTTGTCCCTCCTAAACTCTGACCTCCCCCCTCCCAAGTCCCACTGTCCACCCCTGAGCCCTGCGGTGGGCTGTGCCCATGCATCTTGTTTAGGGCTGTATCAGCGTTTGAACCGGAGCTGCACACTTGCTGGGCTGGCATGATAGCACAGAGCCATGCCTCCAGCCCTGTTTTTCACTGGTTGTTTAGGACAGGGTCTCCATCCCTTCCTTCCTGACATGGGATCCCCTTACGTTGGTTTCTTGTGGTTGGAGTCACAGGCACATGCCACAAGACACAGCTTCCCTCCTATGGAGATAGAGTCTTGAGGAGTTTTTCTGCCCAGGCTAGCCTGGCACCATGAACTCCCAAGTTGGGGTGACAGGTGTGTGTCAGTGCACTCAGCTATGGGTTGAGAAGGGCCTCAACCTATGAACTTTCCTGTGCCCAGTGGCCTCGGATCACGATCCTCCCATTGTCAGCCTCTCAGGTAGCTAGGATTACACCTGTGGGTGAGCCACTGGTACCTGGACATGACTGCCCACTTCCTGAAGGCAGGAGGGAGCTTGGCGACTCCTTGGGCAGAGGGCCTGGCATGTGGTAGGTGCCCAGGCCAGCTCGGAGAAGTGAACGGAGCTTTGATCACATGGATGCTTGTGGCTCACCACGCCGTGGGCGCCTGCTTGGTGCTGGGGATGAACAGGACCCAAGTCTGCTGCATTGAGCAGGAGTGAGACAAGGCAGCGACCTTCCTTGGGCTGCTGAAGAGGAGCCCATTTATCACCCACATGGTGCCAAGCGTTGGCATGGACTTGTCCTTCCTGGCTGGCTCTTCTGCAGCAGCTGAGCCTCACGGGCACCGGGCATCTCAGAGGGCCCTGCCAGAGCTGTATCATTCCTGAGAAGCTCATCTGGGAGAAACCGAGGCCATGGGTGGAGTCGTAGGTCTGATCCCCTGTCTCCTGGGCGCTGGCTTCCAGGCCTGGCACCTCCAGTGGGCCATTCTGTACCCTTGGCCCCATCACGTCTTGTAGAGATTCGAACATAGAAAGCTTCCCTGCCTCCCACCTCCCTAAACACGCACACACACACACACACACACACACACGTGCGCGTGCACACACACACACGCACACACACACACGCATGCACACACACACACACACACAAGCACGCACACACACACACACACACACACACACACACACACCACCTGAATGCCACACGTACTGCACGCCCCCTCCCTGGAGTGTGGTGCTGATGTTGTAGGTGCTACAACTAAGTCCTCCCATCAAGACTCTGCTCTGATCCGTTCCTATCGCATTCCTCCAGATAGCACCCTGTGCGGATGGAGAGATGGGAGCTGCTGGGTGGGGACTGAACGGAGACCCCAGTCACTCCACAAGCCTCCCACAGAAGCACTGGAATCCAATAAGCAACATGAAAAGTATCTGACCAGTTGAGATCTTCCAATACAGGAGACCACTCCAAGGGCACGGCGGCCCCTGCCCAGGTGCTAAGGACCTCTGAGCTGCAGTCCAGGTACATCTGGATTCTGCTAGTTCTGGGCCTGGCCACTTGACGGCTCTGGCTGCTGGATGGTGGGCAGAGGCAGTCTGGGCATGACCGAGGCCCTCGGAGACAGTTTGCTTCTTGCCTCCCTCCCGTCCTTGTGATTGCAATGGACATGCCCCTGGCTGGGGCAGCCTGAGCCTCCAGGGGCCAAACCTGGCCGGGCCAGCCCCAGCAGTGCCACAGGCAGGCAGCCTTCAGTGCTTGAGACTCGCTTGAGAGATGCACGGGGCTGGGATGCTTGCTTTGTTTGTTTGTTTGCTCATCTGGCAGGCAGTCCTGGGATTTGAACTCAGGGCTGGCCAGGCAGGTGCTTTGTCCCGGTGCTGTTGCGTGCACACTCTTATAGCAGTGGCTGGCCGGAGGAGCCATGCCGGGAACCAGACAACCGAGTTGGCGAAGATGTCTGCCTCTCCCAAATTAGCTTATGGATTCAATGATTATCTGATCAAACTCTCCGTAGGAATTTTTAGAACCTGAAAAACAGATTCTAATTTATGGATTGGAAAATAAAACTCTATGAATAGCTTAGAACATTTTGAAAAAGATGAGCAAAATTTGGGGTGTTGGGGCACGCTCACTCACCAGACTTGAAAGCAGAATGCGAAGCCGCGGGCCTCGGGGGGTGAGGGTGCTGTGGGAGCCGGTGGAGCCTCGGTGGGCTAGGGGGGCGCGGCCGAGGGCCCCTGGGGAGCTCCTGGGGGAAGAGCGCATACGTGGAGCGGGAAAGGCCAGAAGCCCATGGGAACATAGAATTGGTTTTCCCCACTCCCCGTTAACAAAACCAACTCCTCATGGTCTTACGCTGAATTTAAACATGAGGAAAATGTCTTAGTGACTCAGGGTGGGGCTGGGGATTTGTAATAAGAGATACTTGAGTGAGAAACGGCACTGCATCTGTCCAAAGGTGACACTTGGACCTGGGGGGCCGGGGGACAGTCTGGGAGGACTGGCCTGGCTGAGCACCCCATCTCTTCCCCACCCCATGTGTCCCTGAGCCCCAAGTCCTGCCATGCTGGTATCACAAGGGGTCTTCCCTCTGCTTTCCTTACTCTTCCTCCTGTGCGGCTCTTTACCATCAGCCCTGGGATTACTGGGAAGGGGCCAGCCGAGACGCAGGCCCCGATGGGACCCGCGGCACCTTCTGCAGCCAGCCCACCCCTGCGTCTAGAGGTCAGTCTAGATGCAACCAACCTGCTTGTCTGCGCCTGCTGCTGCCCACATCTGGCTTTCCCGGGCTGGCAGCTTCAGTGCCAGCCCCCAGACCAGCCTCGGGCACACAGCTGTCCGTGCAGTTCAGTGTGTCATGAGGACCTGAGACCCACCGTGATGTCCAGGCTGGCGGTGAGGACTCTGTGGCCGGGACCCGTCCTTCTGCTCTTCCAGCTGGTGGTGCTTTGAGCTCAGTGCTGCCACCGTTTATACTGGGCGGGGCCGATGGCATCGTGCCTAGTGGCCTTCCTCATGCCAAGAGCCCCGCAGGGCTGGAATCTGACGTTTTGCTCCCCTCCAAGCCAGGGCTGAGACACCTCAGGCTGCCGTGTGGCCTTGGACTGGAGCCATCCCTGACTTTAACCTGGTGCTGTCTCAGGGGTGAGCAAAACTTCATGCTGTCACAGGCTCAGAGTTGTTGGGAAGGCTCCACTCTGGGATGTGAGCTAGAGCTGCTTGCTTGGGATCCCTTCCCCTCCCCTATACACGGAGTGATATAGAAAAGGAGGTATGATGCAGGCATGAGCTCCTGGATCCAGCTATTCCTGAAGCAGAGAGGAGCCCGTCTTCCTAGCCAGTATTTGAACAGCGAAGACAGGGGTATCTCAGACAAAGCCTTCTTTTATTCTTCTTTTCCCTTTCCTTCTGCCCCCTTCGCTCCCTCTTGCTCCCTGTTCCTTTCCCGTGTGTGCTAAGGTTCTTTTCCCATGTGAGCTATGATTCTTTTCCGTGTGTGATAAGCCAGTTTCATGTTGGTTACTGCCCCAACAGGCAGCCAGAGAAGCACAGTGCACACTGCCCAACTAAGTGTCCCCGGACCTAGGCAGGCTCCATGTGAGGCTCCAGGCTTTCCCTCCCTGACCAATGGTTTCCTGGGCACTCTCACCCTCCAGGGCCCTGTCCCAAACAGTGTCCAGCTGCCCACTGATGGGCAGTGGGAGCGGAGAAGAGAACGCTGTCAGGCAGAAGGCCAGCTCTACAAAAGGAGGACTTGCAGGAGCAAGGATCTCAGGGAGGGCTGCTGCTCCAAGAAGCACCCCGCCTGGTCCCCAGGTCCCTGGAGAATTTCCAGCAGCGGCTAGATGCAAAAGGGGCGGTGGCTGTGATGGACAGAGGAGGGGCGGAGATGGCCCCTGGCCATGGGAGAGCCGCTCGGCGGGCAGCTATTCTGTGCCTCCATCCACGTGTACCTGCAACTCCAGTGTGGCCGGAATATGTCAGAATCGCACAGCTGGCACCACAGA
Organism: Dipodomys merriami; assembly: GCF_024711535.1. Classification (NCBI taxonomy): domain Eukaryota; kingdom Metazoa; phylum Chordata; class Mammalia; order Rodentia; family Heteromyidae; genus Dipodomys; species Dipodomys merriami. The sequence goes on along the minus strand of NW_027203093.1, from coordinate 782,213 downwards.
CGCCCACACGGGTCCCACGCTTGGAGGTGGCATTTCACAAAATGCTGATGTGGCAGAAGGAATGAATGTGTGGCCGGTAGGCAAGATGCCTGGCGTAGGACAGATGGTCTCGGGCCAGGCCCAGGCTCTTGCAGGCTGCTCTGGGCTCGCTCCTGCCATCTGCTGTGCCCAACCATCTTTCAGGATGACTGGAGGCAGGCAGGGGCCTGGCAGAGCAGGGCACGGCCCAGGGCAGGGTGGTGCCTTCCGTCATCAGTCTGGAGCAACACGCCTTGCATTAGCCGCCTGTGCAGGCAGGCATCTGCTTCTCCTATGAAACCATATTGTTTCCAGGAAGATAAATGACCCAAAGAGAAGCAGAGGACCCAGGCTCCAGTCCAGAACTTTCCAGACCTGAACCATCCAACTCCCCTTGGATTTCCTGGGCACTGCTCTTCCCCCCTTCCACTCCGCCCCCCTTCCAGCCCATTCAAGCAGTGCTGCTATAAGCTGCTTCTGGTTGCAGATGGTGACAAGCGCTGTCAGCCTGGGGTTCTGAGCTCCAGAGCCCACCTTGGGGAGAATGCTCAACAACTTGGATGTCATGGCCAGGAGAGCACAGCTCAGCAGACAGATCTTGAGCCCTGGGGGAGGTGAGCGTACCTGGAGGGCTGTATGTGTGTGTGCTGCATGTGTGCATGTGTGTCTTGTGTGTGTGTGCACATGCGCACGTGTATGTGCTACATGTGTATGTGTATGCATTGCAGGCTGCATGCGCACTTGGGGACAGGGACCTGGGTCCAATCCCAGGGTGTTCCCCATCAGATCCTCCTGAGGCTGAGCCTCCAGCCTGGCTCAGTGCGGAGGTGAGGCCTGGCATGGCCCCTTTGGGCAACGCGGGAAGGACACAGGAAGGAGGAGGAGGAGTCCATAGCCGAGTGAGCCGCGCCCCTCCTGGCTGCCCATCGGTAGCCTGTAGGAGCCCAGTGGCTCTGCCCAGGGAACAGTGTGCCCCGCGCCCAGCACCTCCCACTGTGGAGGCTGAGACCCACGCTGAGCCTGCCCGCCCATCCCACGCGGCCCACACGGGCCCTGACTGCATCACGCCAGGCTTCCTCTAGACCTGACAGTCCAGGAATAGGGGGGGAGCGGGGGGGGGCTGGTGCTGGGCATCCTGGGGGCAGCTGGCTTTCTCGTCACTTGCTGGTGCAGCTTTCTGGCGCCCTGCTGGGCCCAGCTCTGGGGCGGGACAGAGGACTACGGTGTCAAGACTCCCTCCTCACCCCTGCTCACTGCCTCTTCCAGGAAGGTGTTGGGCACAGCCCCCTCCACCGTGGCTCACGCTCATCCCGCACCTGCGGTAATCTGCTGCCACAGCAGGACCCTGGCAGTGCCATGTATCTGGAGGCCTCTCAGCAGGTGCAGACTCTGTGTGTGGGTCCCTGCGCTGCCTGTGATGTGCTGTCTGTGGGCTGGGAGGGTCCCACAGCCGCTGAGCCTGGCCACCTTGGTAGCATTGCCCGGCTGGGAGTCAAAGCCCTCATCACCCCTAGCCTGGGAGCTGAGGGTCAGGGCACAGCTGGTGGGACACTGACCCATGCACGAGGGCTGGGTGCTGGGCTCCTCACACTCGCCCACACCACACCCTGTCTGATGTGCTAACCCCGCAGGGTGGTTGAGAGTGAGTGTGACCTGTGGTCCAGGGCCAGGATGGGCTCTGGGGAGTGGACTCACAGAAGCCCAGCTCCACATCCCAGCCAGCATGGCAGAGGTCACGGGAGCGGGGGGGGGTGGGGTGGGGTAATGGTGGTGGCAGGTGCTCAGAGGTAATCACACACTGCCTTCCCGTGGCTGGGCCCGTGGCCTCACGCCTGCGCCTCTGCAGGGAGCTCATGGCCAGGGAAGCCCCGTGTCCTACGGTTTTCGTTCTCCAGCGGTGCGCCCTCCCACCCCAGGCTACACACCCTCACCTGGACCTGTGTTCCAGCAGATGTTCTGAAAGACATGGGGGTGCTAGGGGCCTGTCCTCACGGCTTCATTGTTGGGCTCTCTGAGAGCCCCATGACTCCGTTCCATCCCTAAACACCCAGACACCTCTTCTTATTCCTGACCTGCCAGTGGCCAGAAGGGTGCCCAGTAGATTGTGACCCATGCTTATAAGAGCTCAAGAAACGCTGCCAGGTTACAGGCCTGGCATGGGTATGTGCATAGGTCATGTCTGGACAGAGGCCCGGGCCCAAATGAGCAGAGCAGGCAGGTGTAGCAGGACCTGATCTAGACCCAGCAGGAGGGGCTGCCTGGCCTCCTTTTCAGCCCCCACCCGACATCCGCAGCCCAGGAGTTTTTCTCGAGCCCCAGCTGCGTTCCGGCCCCCTTGACGGCTGCATCTGTGCGCACGGCGCCTCAGGTAGAAGAGCTGTGATTCCCTCCCGTGGACAGCGGGCCGAGGGCGGCCTGACAGGGGCTGCAGCTGGAGATCGGGAGAGGTTGGACACCTGTCCTACACCCACTGGGGCCGGGCTGAGCAAGAAGAGGAACAGGACTCACAGAGACTGACCAGTCCCCGGAGGTGCCAAGTATAGCCACAGAGGAGGAGCCTGGGGAGATGGCCCTGTGCCCATGCATGTGTCAACCACCGATCCTCCAAGAGCAGAAGCCGGCCTGCCAGATGCAGATGGTGACAGTGTGGCAGCTGCTGGCCCAGAACAGAGGCCATTATGCTGCTGGGCCAGCTCTCAGCTCCCAGAGGTGTGGGGACCTGAGGTGTGACACCAGTGAGGGTCGCGTCCCCTGGAGTGGTGGACATGGAGGGGGACACCTCTGCCTCTGTCTCTTGCCTGAAACTCTCCTGGCACCCTGTATGGTTGTCAGGGCTACCCACCAGGGGGCCATGTGTGTCTGGGACACTTAGGGCTTCCTGTCCCCTTGGATTGGCTCAGAGAGGAGCAGTTACTGGCTCAGCCAATCAGAGGTTTCCTTGAGTTGGGAGTAGCTGGGAGGATGGTGAGCATCTTGCTGGCAAGCACAAGGGAAACTGCGAAGTGACTGGCACGGACACACTGGGTGGATGCACTGGGTGGCACCATCCTGCTTGGCCCAGCCGGGTCAAGTCAGCGGCTCTGGTCCAGCATCGGCTTTCAGACTCATCTCCCCGCCTGCGGATGCTCTGCCCAGCTCTGCCCTGGCCTCTCCAGGTCAGCTCGGATGAATGGTGTTTGGTGGCTTACTACCAGAGGAGCCCATACTCCATAGAGCCTGGAAAGAGATGAGGGCGAGGGGTGGCCTGGAAGAAGAGCCGGACCCCCAGGGCGGGGCAGCACCTTCCCACTGGAGCTGAGGCCTTGGGTCTGTCTCTTACATATCTGCAGGCTGTACAGACATGGCGTCCTCCACCCATCTTATGCCAGCGGGCAGCACCCACCCCTAGGTCTACACAGCCCACCTGGTGGTCTTTACAGCTTTGTCCTGGCCACCTCCTGAAAGCCTGAACCATACCTACCTCTCTGAGCCTCCCAAATCCCCACCTCCATGCGAGATCAACAATGGTTCCTACTTTCCAGGCACGTCCCTCCGGGCCTTGCCACCTTATGAGGAGTGTCCAGGCTCCTGAGACGCAGGCAGGGCCCCGCCCTGGCCAGGGGTTACCCTACCCAAGGTATTTAGCTCAGTGCTGCTGAAGGGCTGGCTTCCAGGGCCAGCATGAGCAGGAGAGAAGGTTGTGGATTTGGGGTCAGGACCGGTGTTCAGGCAGCGTGTGATTGTCTGGGACCAGCCGTGGCAGGCCCAGGGGCTCCTCCCCGGGTGGGATGGCCTCCCCCACCTAGGCAGGCTCCTGAGGGAGGCGGGGAAGCCCGGTGTCTTTGTACCTCAGTGTCTTTGTGGCCAGGAAGAGGGCACAGAGGAAGAGACTTCCTGCTCTCCACTCCTATATACTATCTCCTCAGCAGGGGATTTTGGCCCAGGGACTGAGCTGGCTTGGAAAGGCCGCCAGTCTCTGGGTGCCATTTGGAAAGTGAGACAAGGCGGGCAGGAGTGATGGGCCCTCAGAGGCAGCCCTAAGCCTGGTGGATTGGATGCAGGTGGCCCCGTGGCTCCAGGGCCTTTTAAGGTTTGCTCCTCCTGTGACACCCTGGGAGCGAATGACAGCTATAATCGGATCTGAGGACGGGCTGTCAGCTGTCAGGGAGGAGAGGAGGGGGTTGGCTCTGTGGCGTGTGACAGCCTTGGGGAGACTGCAGGAGGCAGGCACCACATTGGGTGGGGGCGGGGGCTCAAAGCTCCTACCCCAGGGAGTTATCCGGGCTCTGGAGAGGCTACAGGGAGGGGAGGACATCCTCGAACCCCATAGCCCCAATTTTCCCCTGCCAGGTTTGATGCTGACTTGACCATTAAGAAGGCTGTGTGGGGGCGTGATGGGGGGCTGGAAGGAGAAAAGGGAGAGAGAGAAGGCCCCCCTCCCACAGCTCCATTGATGAGCCAAGTGTTTCCCACAAGTTTGCACCCTTGAAGATGCTTTGGCAGTCCTGGCCAGGCCTTCATGCCAAAGTGCTGTCCCTCTGTTCAAGCAGGGACGCTGCCATGAGCCAACTGTGTCCCAAAATTTATGTGGGGCACCTCTGATCTAGAGACCTTGGAGGAGATGTGGAGAAAGGTCCTGTACCAAGCGAGGGAAGACTGAGACAGGACGACGACCACGCAGCCACACAGAAGGGTGCCCGGGAGGACACAGGGGCCGTCTGGGTCCAAGTACCAAGGACAGAGGCCCAGGATGAGCCTTGAACTTGAACTTCAACATCTGGAGCTTTGAGACAGGAATGTCTGCTGTCTGGTGTTTTGTTGCAAGGCTCTAGGGTCAGACAAAGGGGACAACACCCACTCGGGGTTCCAGCTGTGGAGCCAGGAGCCTTCACAGAAGGCTTGCTCCCTGCGGGGCAAGGACACTCACATGGCAGGAGCTGCAGCAGGGAGCTGGCTCAGCAGCAGGAAGACCACGGTCCCCTTATTGGAGCTCTGCCCTTGCAGATGCTTATGGCATGTTGTGTGTGTGTGTGTGTGTGTGTGTGTGTGTGTGTGTGTGTGTGTGTGTGTGTGTGCATGTGGTGCACTGTGTGTGCATGGCCCCCACACACGCTCACATCTGCATGGCGAGGATGACCAAATGAGAGAAACTGACCGTCCCTGAAGGAGCTCCCAGCACAGAGGTGATAAAGACGTGCGCCGGCCTGGCGGCTGGGCTATTACACAGCCATTAAAATGGATGAGGCACAGCGTGGTGTGCTGACCCGGAATGATGGCCTCCCGGATCATTACGTGAGCCGAGAGTCCCGGAGGAAGGAGGCTGTGGGATTCCATTTTGGTTAAAAATGGAAAATGGCACAATTATACATCTAAATATACGTACATCTAAATATGTGTATTTTTATATGTTTGTGTGAGATTAAAGAAAATAAGGCATTGGGATGTGCGCTTTTATCTCCATGGGTAACCTTGGCGTGCCAGAGCAGGAAGAGATTGCTTTTTCCTGTGTTCTTGGAATTCCTAAGTACAGCGACTCCTGTCATAGAAAAAGCAATAAAGGAGCTGAGAGAACAGCCAAGAACCGGGCAAGGAGCCACAGCGGGGCATCTGAGGCCACCGGGGAGCCTGGAGCAGGTGCGGAGGGGGAGTAGCCCAGGGGGGCCTGGCTCAGAGGAGACCCCCGCATGACACCGCTCATGGAGGTCAGGAGGCCGGTGAAGGAGGCTGGGGGATTAGGGCCCAGGAGCGGGTTTGAGGACTCCCTGCGAGGATGGCCACTGGGACAGGGGTCCTGGCTGAGCACACATTATTCAAGCTCTGGGGTGGGGGAGGGAGGATGGCCTCCGGGACCTGGCCCCTGCACATAGACTGTCAGCTGGCAAAGGTCAGGCCAAGGGAGGCCGAGAGGAGGCACCACGAGCAGGCTTCCACTCCTTCCCATCGGCTGGAGCCCCGTGGCCCCAGAGGGTCTCATTTCTAGGAGTACTCCCGTCCACACAGACTTGGACAGCGCTCCCCAAAGCCTCTGAGGAAGTGGATAAGATGGCCACTGCCAGAAGCCACCAGGCCCCCAATCTTCCCCACTCCAGCACCGCCCGGCCCCCAGGCCTCTCCCCGCCTCCTCCGCTGCTGACCCCTGCTGCCTCTGGCTCGCTCCACCATGCCCCTTTCCTAGGGAAACCGTCCTCACTGCCTGAGGTGAGCAGCCCTCTGCGCTCAGGCAGCCACCGAGCCTTCCAGTGAGGTCGTGGCCCGGCCTGTGGCTGGCCCCATGGTCAGCTTGCCAGGGAACAAGTGCTCTGGTATGTCTCCATTTTAGGAAACACAGACAAAGCCCAGCTGAAGAGGGCAAGCACATGATGGGTGAACTTGGAAAGAGTCGGGGAGGGAAAGGAACCTGCCCATCCTCCTCCTGTGGTAGTGTTTCTGAGCAAAGGCCTGGATGGATGTACTGAAACCAGGAGCTGCCCCCTCTCCTTCATAGCTGAAGGGCCAGAGAGGCCAGCTGGGTATTGTCCCAGACCTGAGCTGCCTCTGCCACCAGGACAGGGGTGGGCACACAGGGCCCGGCCTGGCTCTGGCCCTCGGTTGCTGCAGGCCTGCGAGGGTTGGAGGATGCCCCATAGGCTGTCCTGGAGACAGACCCACCTCTCTCTAGCCAGTGTCTTGGTCCTAGAATCATTCTTTGTAAAGGTGTTGTAGCTTCCATCTCCCAAGTTACTGCACCCACAAATGCCTGTAGATACTGCTACAAGTCCCTGGGACAGAAGCACCCGTGGAGGCTCCAACCCTGGAAGTATCTTGTGGTCTTGACTCGAGTGCCCCTGTGTGAACACTGCTGGGGAGAAGGCCCAGGAGCTAGGAGATGCTAAAGGGATGTGTGCGCCCACAAATCAAGAATAGCATGGCCCATGTACCTGCTCCTGAGCCCTGCAAGAGGAGCTGGTGGACAGCATGGGCCTCCTCGTGGGAAGATGGCCTTTCCCTCGGACCCCACCACCTCTTCACCCCAATGGTCACCTGTAGTTTCTTCTCTCTCTCCACCATCCCTCATTCTCTTGAGAAAAATCTCTTCCACAAATTGCCCCTTTATCGGACATATTCCTACCGGGTTTCTAAACCCTGTTGATGGAAGAGAGCTATTACATATGCGATCGCCCGCATTTATTTACATATCAGTGGCAAAGGGGGGCTGATTTTTCATCTGGGCGACACAGCTGTGCTTGTAAAAGAGGGTGTCTATTAAAAAGGCCGTCGCTGGGTACAAGCTGCAGCATCTAATTGGCTTCTCAGGGACATTTTTTTATTATTATTATTTGCTCAGGGAACTGTTCATTTGAGCAAACGATATTAAATGACTATTGTCTCAGTCTTTAAGGAATTACCAGCTGAAAAACAATGCGGGGATGTCAGCCGTCCCGAGACAGAGGCTGGTCGCGGACGCAGGCCTGTCGCGCTTCTGATCAATAATAAGCTGGTGTCGATCGGCATGCCTGCCGCCAACCCCGGCTCCACAGAACCTGCAATTAAATGGGGCAAGCCGCCCTCCCTCTTACAACTGCCACAAGAAACAGTGGGTCACGTGGAAGCGGCGCTCGTAGGAATGTCGGCTGGAGTGGTGAACATCGGGCTTCCACTCGCTGAGGGGCTGCTCGTGGCCATTGGCGTGCCACCCCGGGCCCTGGTTCTCCCCCTCCCCCCTCCCCCGAGGCTCTAGGACCTTCCCAGCCCCATCCAAGCTGGATGTCTGGGGGTGAGCACCACGGGGCCGAGCAGGTGAAGCCCTTCTGCCCAGTAGCACAGCTCCCTGCTTGGGTTCTCGTGCGGAGGGCACCTCAGGACTCAGTAGACATGGCGGCTCCGGTGGCCCGGGGACATGGTAAGGCCATGTTTGCCATTGTTCCCGTGGTGGCACATGCTGAGGGCCTCTGGGAGTCTTTGCTAACTTGGTGAACACTAAGATGAACCAGAGCTCTCCAAAGGATGTCCCCGGGGACACTGGGACATGTGGCTGACAGGTCTGGGAGTGGCGGTGATCAGCCTCAGGCTCAGGATGGAGCAGGCCAGGAGGAGGAGGAGGGGGAGAAGGAGGAGAAGGACGAGGAGGAGGGGGAGGAGGAGGAGGAGGGGGAGGAGGAGGAGGAGGGGGAAGAGGAGGAGGAGGAGGGGGAGGGGGAGAAGGAGGAGGAGGAGGGGGAGGGGGAGAAGGAGGAGGAGGAGGGGGAGGGGGAGAAGGAGGAGAAGGAGGAGGAGGAGGAGGAGGGGGAGGGGGAGAAGGAGGAGAAGGAGGAGGAGGAGGAGGAGGGGGAAGGGGAGGGGGAGGAGGGGGAGGAAATGAGGGGGTGTTATACTGGAGCCAGCTGGTGCTCTTGGAGTCCAGGCCCCTCCTTGGCTGCCTTTAAGGCCCCGGCCTGACCCACAGGGGAAAATACGAGGACTCCCGGTACAGTAGCCTTTTGTCCTTTCCCCAGGCTCCCCGGAGCTCATGGTGCTCCATCAGGCACCGAGGGTCTTCCAGGCTTGCCTCTGTCTGCTGTCCTCTCTCCCTGTGGGGCCCCAGCTGAGCCCTTACCACAGACGTGTGTGGGGTGGAAACGTGCCAGGAGCCCCTCCGCGGAGCAGCAGTGACGGTCACTGCTGAGAGGAGCAGGACCTGGCCGGCCGGATGTGCTAGACCTCGCACCGCAGCTGTGGAGTGGCGCCTGACCTTCCTCCAGAGACACACACTCAGGGCGGCCGAACACAGGATCCGCCCGTCCTGGGGCCTTGGGCACACAGTGTCTGTCTCTGATTTCTCCCTGCCACATATTACTCACGAGAACCCTGCGCTCAGGGAACTGCCTACCAGGTAGTGAGGAAGCAGCCGGGCTTACGGGCCTCTGTGCTGCCATTGCCACCAGGTCAGGAGCGGCCACGGCCATGAGGCCCTGTCCTGGATGGTTGTGGGTGCTAGGGTGCTGTTTGCACCCCGAGGCTGAGAGGACTGAGCCAAGCCCAACAGGTCTGAGCACCTGTGGACAGGCTGGTGCCTGGACACCCACAGAGCGAGTCTGCTCTGGGCTCCTAGCTGTGTGACCCAGGTCCCATCCCAGAGGGGTCCCTGGGCGCCTGTCCCTGCCCACCCCTGGCCTTGCAGCTCCTTCTCTGGGGCTGTCGACCCAGCTCTAATTAGAGGCTCCATGGTGACACAGAGCCTGCTTCACGTCCCCGCCACCGCCTCCTCAGGTGCCGCTCACAGAAAGCCCTGGGGTGATCTTCGTCACAATCCTGAGGCGCCTTGGGGAGGAAATCTGGCAGTGGGATGCACTGATGAGCAGCAGCTTTGGGCCTGGAGGATCTGGAAACACCCTCAGAAGAGGGGGCGGATGGGGGGCCAAGTGCACATCGTGGGGGCACAGCAGAGCGTGTGTCATCGGCCGTGAGCCAGGAGCGGGTACAGGATCCCACCGTCAGTTAGTGCCGTCACAGTCTCTCCAACCCCGTCCTCCAGGGTCAGGGCCCCCAGGAAATGTCCACAGTGTTGGTCTGCAGAGGAAATGGTGGCGTTCAAGGGAGCCAGGAGCCGGGAGCCGGGATGAGTTCCCCAGAATGAGAGTGTAATATTTCATAAAAGGATTCATCAGACCACCACATCATTGTGTTGATAGGCACTGCCGAGTTTCAAATGACCTTTTCTCCCATGTTTACTGGCTCTCCTAGATGCTTCGAGCTTTCAAAGGAAGATTGTAAATGTTGCATGCATGCATGTCTGCCTCAGAGAGTTGTCATTTGCCATGATAGAGTGTTCTAGAACACTGTAGGGGTATCAGGAGCATGGTGAAGCACTTCCGAGTCCCTGGGGGACAGGCCGTAGGGAAGCCAAGTCCAAAGCACCTTCTTGGATTGAGTTCCATCTAGCCAGGAGATACCCCTCCACCTCCCTCTAAGTCTGGGCCACGCCCCCCCCCCCCCCCCCCCCCCCGCCTGCTGAGTCCAGGCATCTGCTGGCAGGGACCAGCAGGTGGAAGGTCCTGCCTTGGGAAGCTGCTGCCAAGACAGAGCCTCTGCCACATGGCCGGGCGGAGGGCTGGGAGCTTCAAGCGCCATGTGCTGAGCTGGACGTGTGTCCCTGTCCTGGAGATCGGCTGGGTTAAGCCGGAAGGTGGCTGTCTGTGGTCACTATGGGGGTTCTTAGGGCCTCACACTTGCTAGGCAGGGGCTCGAGCCTGGGCTTCCATGGGAGAAGCCTCTGGCACCGCAGCCTGTTCCCTCGGTGTCTACCAGTCTCCGTCAGGGTCTGCGTGTGGCTTGGTGATGGAGGAGGCAGGTCCTGGGGTCGATCCCAGCACCGTACACAAGGGCCCCACTGAGAACACTGGGACTGGAGCACCCGTATGTGGTAAAGATTCGCCAGATTTCGGCTGAGCGAGCATGGGGAGGGGAGGGTTATGACCCGGGTCCCCTGGGGTCCAACAGCGGTGGACTTGTGACCCAGATTCCCCGAGGGGTTCTGGGTGCTGGCCTCTGGGAATTCTGCTGCCATCCCTCAAGGGAGCCCAGAGCTCCTGGGAGGTGGTTGGGCCCAGGCAAGAGTGAGCACCAACTGTCCTCACCTGAGCTGGGCCTCTGACCACACCTGAGCCAGGCCCACTGGCCACGGGTGCTGCTGCCACGTGGAGAGTCCGGACAGGCCGAGCCCCAGTAGTTGGGGTGTTCTCAGGCAGCAATGGGTGACAGCACATCGCTGTCCGCACTCCCTGTCCTGGGCTGGCTTCTTGCTCATGCTTTCAGACAACTGGTTGCTGTGGTCCTTGCTTTTGGAGTGGAGCCCTGCCCCCCACCTCCATCCTGGCCTTAGGGAGGTGTTTGCCTGTGGCCCCACCATGCGGGCCAGCTCATCTGATTGGAGCAACACGGGATGGGGAGGGTGAGTCTGCCTCAGGGAGGACAAAAGGCTGTGTTGCCTCCATCCTTAGACAGAGAAGGGTCTGCAAGACCAGAGACCGACACCACTTGCTGCCTCGAGTCAGAGTCCCAGCTAGACCTACTCTCTGAACTCTGTCACGAGAGACCCTCAGCAGAGCCACGCCACAGGGGCGGGCGGCAGGCGGCCGGCAAGGGCCCAGGCGCAAACATCCCGGCTGGCTTCCTGCTTGGAGATAGAACTCACCAGTTACTCAGTGGGAAGAGAAGGGAGAGGACACTAAGAGAAGCAAAGGCCACAGTGGACACATGCTGACATAATTACCACCAGCCAGGACACCCGGCCTTCCCTTCCTCTGGAACTAAACACCGTTTAAATCTTCAAGTGCAGGACATCGGGTCCAGCAAGGCCAGCAGCTCCTGTACTTCCATACACACAGCAGGGGAGCAGGGATCTGAGCTTCGGGAGCTGGGCGGGCTTGCGTATGCAGTGCAGGCCCCTCGGGTCCGTCCGTGTTGCCATAGTGTGAGTGGGGCTCCGGTCAGCCTCACAGACATGACCATTTTGCCCCCAGCTCCTTGGAGGCTGGCCTATGCCTCCCTGAGACGCGGAGTCTCACTCCGAGGCACTGCTGTGCTTAGATGCTGGCTGGGAGAGGTCTATCCAGGCTTCCCCAGAGCTGCTGGGGGCCCTTGGGGAGCCATTTCTCCTCACCGAGCCCCCCTCACCTTCTGTGAAGTGTGCATTCAAGTCAGGATCTGCCTTTCAGCCGATCCTCGAGAGGTTAGACAGGTAGAAGCCGGTGTAGCTGCAGAGCGCTGTGCACACGGCGCAGCATAAATCATCATTTAGAGCAGCGCAGTGCATCCCGTCCTGGGCGAGCGGGGAAGGCCGGGCGGAGAGGGAGAGGAAGAGAAGACTGCAACAAAGGCGGCGCGGGCTCCCTGCCGTGCACAAACAGGCAGCGGCGCATGTGTGTGGAGAGAAGAGGGATGACCATTTTAAATAAATAACTTGGTCATCTTGAAGATTTTATTAGAGGGGGAAATTGGGCAAGTCTTGAGCCTAAGTCCATCTGCCGAAATAATCAAAACATAAAGAAGAATCTTTAACGATCTTTGGACATTATTCAGTTTTGTACCTAGGGAGGTAATAGGTCCAGGCATAAATAAAATTAGAGAGCTATTCTGCAGGGATTTTTTTTTTGGTACAAGGATGATACAATACCATGCACGCTATTTCATTGTATTGCATTATAATAAATCAGGAGCCTAACTTCATGACTCAGGAGATGTAGCTTTCTGAGACTCCTGCCAAGTCTGCTGGCACCTTGAGACCTTGCACTTATGGGAGAGTCCAGGTGGCGGGCCGTGGCTGAGGCGGGGGACATGGTGCAGGGCTCCGTGCAGGGCCCAGAGTCTGGGCGGGGCTATGGCAGGGTGAGCCAGGGCTTCCCTGGGCTCTCTGACTTGGAGCCAGCCTCAGCTGATGATTCCCGAGTGGACTTCTGAGTGACAGATGACCGCCTCTGCCCATCCCCTGCTCCCGTGGTCTACAGTGGGGATAGTGCTCCTTCTGCGCAACCTCCGTGGTGACCTCTCAAGTACGGACATGTTTACACGGCACCCATTGGCAGAGGCCAGCCACCGCTCACAGAGACAGGCCTGCAATCTCAGGCTTCACCGTGGCCACCAGCGGCTGATGGCTCTAAGCCTGGAGTCCCTCCAGGAGCTACCTGCAGCCAATGGGTGGCCACAACGGGGCTTCCTCCTGCTTCTGCTAATCTGGCTCACAGAAATGTGGCTCGCCGGGGCCATCAACCTCCTTAAATCTGGCGCAGCACCAAAGAGCTTTAATTATCCCCGTGGGAAACCCAGGCTCCCCTCCCACCTCCACCCCACCGAGGGCAGACAAAAAATACAACAAAGTACAGTAAAACACGGTCAATCCATCAGCCTCCCGGGGAAGACAGACGGCTGGCGTGGAGTGGAGCTCTGGGCTGGGAAGTTATTAAGCACAGAATGGACGAGCTCAAATTAATTGGTTCAGCTGCGACCTCTGGTCCCTGGGAAAGGTTGGCGACACCGGGTGGAAAAACCCAGCCTGCGAGCGGTAATTGCTGGCGAACCGAGCGCCAGCTGGGTGTTCGTGAGGGGGGCTCTGCTACCTGGCCGAGAGCCCCCTGTGAGGTCCCTCTGCTTCTTCCAACGTGAAGGGGGAAGAGGGGGAGTCGTCCACAAAGGTGGAGGACCCTGCAGGCCCTGCAGGCCGGAGGAAGCTCCGGGAGGCGGGAGGCAGCCGTCGGAAGATGTAGGAGCGGGGCGGGAAGCCCGGCAGGCCCATCCCTGCTTACAGCCTGTGAAGGTTGTCGGATGGCAAGGACGGCAGAAGTGGCCCTGGTGGCCGCTCAGTCCCTGAAGAGCCAGGTGAGCTGGGCCTAAGGGGCCTGGCTGGGACCCGGTGCTCAGGACTGAGGCCAGGCCTCCTCCAGCTGTGAGCAGGTTGGAGGGAGGGTCTCTGCTGGGATCCACTTCTGTGCCACCCACAGAGGCAGGCCACGACCCTCCATCAGCATTCTGCGCCTGACCTGCTGTCCACCCTCCTGGATCACCTCAGAAAATTCCAGAGCCCCAGCTGAGCCAGCCCACCAGCCTCCCCTCTCCTCCACCACCTGCAGCGTGAGCCTCTTCGTCTCCCCTTCCCTCTGCGGTCTGTGCCTTCTCCCACTGGGCACTGCCGCTCCTGCAGATCTGCATTCCCGCCAGCTCTGTGCTTCCAGGCTCTGCATGGGCTCCCTCTGGTTTCCCTGCCTCTCCTCCACTCTGTCATTACAGTCCTGGGCCACGGGGCCTCTTGTGCAGCTGGGGCTGGTCTGGGGCTGAGCTGGGGCTGGGACTGGGACTGGACTGGACTGGACTAGGCTAAGCTGGGCTGGGCTGGGCTGGGGCTGGGGTTGGGCTGGGGCTGGACTGGGCTGGGCTGGGGCTGGGCTGGGGCTGAGGTTGGGCTGGGGCTGGGCTGGGGCTGAGGTTGGGCCGGGGCTGACCTGGGGCTGACCTGGGGCTGACCTGGGGCTAGGGCTGGGGCTGGGGCTGGCCTGGGGCTGGGGCTGGGGCTGGGCCTGGGCTGGGATAGGCCTAGTGCTGGGGCTGGGACTGGACTGGGCTGGGCTGGGGCTGGGCTGGGGCTGAGCTGGGGCTGGGCTGGGCTGGGACTGGACTGGACTGGACTGGGCTGGGCTGGGCTGGAGTTGGGGCTGGGTTGGGCCTGGGACTGGGGCTAAACTGGGGCTGGGCTGGGCTGGGCTGGGGCTGGGGTTGGGCTGGGGCTGGACTGGGCTGGGCTGGGGCTGGGCTGGGGCTGAGCTGGGGCTGGGCTGGGGCTGGGGTTGGGCTGGGGCTGGACTGGGCTGGGCTGGGGCTGGGCTGGGGCTGAGCTGGGGCTGGGGCTGGGCTGGGACTGGACTGGACTGGACTGGACTGGACTGGGCTGGGCTGGGCTGGAGTTGGGGCTGGGTTGGGCCTGGGACTGGGGCTAAACTGGGGCTGGGCTGGGCTGGGCTGGGCTGGGTTATTCCCAGAGCCACCTCCATGCTCTGTGTCAGTGTCCTGCACTTCCCAGGTACTTCCATGGTTCACTATCCTCCGGACGCCTGCAGCCTGTCTCCCTTCTTCAGGGCCCTGCGCCTGCCTGACACCTGTTTGTTTGCGCTCAGCCTCTTCCTCGAGTTCACGGTCTGCAGGCATGGGGACCTTTCCTGTCCCTGCTGTCTACTGAGTGTTGCACAAGCAGATGTCCCACCACGGTGGTCAGGAGGTGTCCAGCCGTGAGTCCAGCCCGCTGCCCTGCTGCTGCCCCTCTGCTGCGCTTCCTGGCTGGGACCCCCCTGAGGCTTGGCTGTCTACGCGTCAGTCATAGACTGGCGTGCTACCTGCAGCCGTGTCTCCCGGCCTGTCTGGATGTCCACTCTGACATCTGTGCTGGGCCCTCAGGGCAGCCCGGGGCGTGTCCATCGCCTTGGCCAAACAGCCATCTTCCTGTCCTGTCTTCCAAAACCCTCCACACCATGTTTGGCCTCAACCGACCTCTCTCAGAGGCATTCTGCGCACTCTCCTGGTGCATCTCCTGTGCTTCACTCTGGGGAGGCAGGTCAGGCCTCCCACGAACCCTCCTGTACCGGCTGCACACATGCACTCTTCTCCACACTCCTGCGGCAGAACCCCAGCTAGCCAGGTCTGCAGCGACGCGCCTCCCTCCCCCCTGGCTTTTCTTGGGTGAGAAATCCAGGAGAGGAACTGTGTGAGGAGGAAAAGAGGACCCCCGAGAAGTGAGCCCATGGCTCCTGTTGGTGGCACGTGCGACTTTTCTTCTGCCACCTGGTCCCCTCTGAGGAGTCATGCATTCTTTGGTACTTCCAGTATTTGGAGCGACTCCAACTCCGGAGAGTGTGAGACACCCTAACTCCACTCTCAGAAATGCAGGCTTAGTGGGTACCTTACGCTCTGTCTGGGAGCTCTGCATGGGTCCCGTGGATGAGGACCCCCATTCTGCGGCCCTCCCGGCGGCCAGGGCTGGGAAGAGTGGGGCAGGCTGGAATGTAGCTGCGGGCGAGGCCTATCTGACCACAGAGGTGCCGCCATCGCTGAGCTCCGCAGGTGCCGGGCCCTGCTGTCCCCACAAGGAGGAGCAGATGAATCCCGGGGCCTGGGGCCTTGGCGCCACACCGTCCACCGCCGCAGTCCAGGGAAGGGTTGGGACCTCGAAGGGCAGCGGTAACCCTCCTGCCTGCCCGCTGGCTGAGCAGGTGCGGCTCTGTGGCCAAGGCATGAAGAGAAAGGCCCCAGGCGGAGCTCAGTGGAAATCCCTGCTGAGGCTCCGTGCGCGGCTGGTCCTGCTGCGGCAGGGTGGAGCGCAGCTGTGAGCGCTGTCAAAACAAATCGGGCCATCCTCCTCGCGCCCCGGTCAAGTGGAGTCAGGGGTCCTGGGAAGCAGGGCCTCGTGTGGGGTTTGTCCGGTAGGAACCATTTTTGCCCACGGGCCACCTCTACAAGGACATCTGCCCGGCAACTGCAATTCGCCTGCTTTGGACCCCTGCCACCTGCCGCTGGTGCTGGTGGCCAGGGACAATGGCTTCAGCACAACCCGGACAGTCTTCCTTCTGACCTTTGAGGACCTTGCTGTCCTTGCTTTGGGGGGACGACTCGGCTGCCCCCTTGGTCTGCCATGGATGCAGCCTCGCTTTACAGAGCCCTCCCCCACTGCCCAGCAAGGCCTCTTGTCCTTAGAGTCCTCATGTCTGATTCACCGCCCATGGGCTCCTTTCCTCTTAGCTTGGTCCTGGCCCAGGACACCCAGCAGTCCTTGTTTCAGGTGTCCAGGTCACCAGGGCTGGACTTCTACCAGGGACTCTGCCCAGTGTCTTACGGTAACAAGACTGTGCACCCTTGCGGGGACCTGCAGTGCAGCCCTGGCCCAACCGCACCCGAGTGGACGAGAGCTTTCTCTCTTCTCGGTGTCTCTGATGGCTGCTCCCCTGTCCTCTGACATACTGCTGTCATCCTGGAGGCACCTCAGTGCCCTGTCCTCTGTCACTGGGTACGCATGGGCACGCCCATGGCTCCAAACCTGGCCCTCATGTGTACAATTTCTAGGCCAGCTCAGAAAGTCTACTTCAAGTTGTCTGTGGGTTATTGGCTTTCATTCATCTCCCTTGGAAACCTTTCTTGAACCAAAAAATAGATTTCCCTTGGATAGCTGTGCTCCACGCTCTGATGTCGTCTTGCATTTATTATTGCAGATGAGAAATTGGAGGTCGATGTTATTTTTGTTCCTTCATAGTATAATTCTTTTCCCCGACAGAATGCTCAAAGATGACATATTCATTCTGGAAATCACAGAAATAGAACGCTCACCGGGGCCCGTGGCAGTTCCTCTGGCTGTGTTTGGGAAGGGCCTGGCCTTTCACCTTCCCGCCCTGCTGTCTCTGTCCACTAATGTTTCCTTTGGCCCTGTTCTTGATCACTGTACCTGCTGCAAGCCATCTGACTCCTTCCTGCAGATGCTCTAGGCTTTCAAAGTTCCTGTTCCTGTTCTCTGTCGACCCTTGCAAAACGTCTTCTCACTTAGGATTCAGGAATTTATAATTTTCCCTTAACTTGGGAGGTCTCAAGGTTGCAGCTGATCTGACTTTCCGATGTCCCATTTCTTCCTCCCCGTCCCGTGAGCGTTTAACGCTGTGATTGCATTTCTGGCTCCCTGGTAACCTTTGTTTGTCTCCTCTTGTCAGCGCCTATTGTCTTTCGTCTTGGCTCATTTTCCTCTCACAGTTTTCTGCCCTTGATTTGCAGAATGCTGTTGCATCTTGCATCAGCCGCCGATGCCAGCTTTCCAGCATGTTCTTCTGGTTGAAGGGGCGGTCCTTTTCTGAAGGCTTCCTCCTGGTTTAAGATGCTACTGCTCACTTAATTAAGATAGCAATTATAAACACATCCCATGCCCAGAGCATGTATGAAACATGCAAACACATTCTCGTAACCATGACAACACGAGCGTCCATGGGACTGAAAATAGAATGCTGCCCATGCTCAGGGTTTCCCAGCACCCCCTGGCTCCTAGGGTAGCCACTGCCCTGGCTTGGGGTGCCCTCTCCCCTGCTGTGTTCTGACAAGTTCACCTTATCTCTGCATGGATAGATGTGCTTGAACAGCACACTGACGAATCCTGCCCAGTTATGAGCTTTATGTGCGTGGAAGCAGCGGTGTGTCCTCTTGGACCTGGCTTTTGTCACAAGACGTGGTGTTTGCAAGGTCAACAACCCTATACCACTGTGCCCCTAGTTTGAATTTACCTTCAAGCATCTATTCATTGAGTTGCGATGTGTTTGGGGGATGGGCTGCAGGTTTGGGTCCTTTATAAACAATGCTGCTAGGGACGCTCGGGCACCTGCCTAAAGGCCAGGCTCACATCCACATCCACTTCTTAGGCTGCTTTTGTCACACGGGGCCATTCTACTGTCCCCTACTCTCAGCTGACCGCCTCTCATGGTCTTCCCTCCACAGACAGTGCTGGCTATGCCCTGGCCACTCCCTGCCCTGCTGCCTGCCTCAACCCCTTCTGTGTGTGACCACTCAGTGGACACTGGTCATTTGAATGTTTTTTCAAAAGACCAGCCTCAGACCTTGTGGATCCTCTCTCTCTATTCTTCTATTTCCTTAATTGATGTTGTCTTTATTACTCATGATTCTCTCATTCCATGTTGGGTTTATTTTCCCAGGGTCTCCTTTGCTTCCAGAGATGGATGCGCCGGTCATGTGTCCGTGGCCTCGTTTGTCCTCTCGGGACACGGAGGCCGCCATGCCCAGGCTCTCTGCTCCCAGCTGCATTTGCATCAGGTCCTGGCATCTTCTTCTGTTGTTTGACTCATGGGGAGGCTGGGCTCCTCTGCGGGGCTTGAATGCTGCCAGGGTCTTGGCCAGTCCCGGCGTGGATGTGGTGTGGGTCCAGGCTCTAGGACACTTCAGGGCTGCCTCCTGTTTGAATTTTCCTTGCTGGTGGGTGCCGGTCTCTAAGTCAGCCGACTGTTGTAGTGTGCCAGGCAGGTGTGGGTCTGTGCCCACTCCACACTGACATGAAGTGCTCAGCTCTGGGCGGGGGGGGGGGGGTGTCAGCTGAGGAAGTCCCTCACAGAGCCACCAGCTGGGCACTCTCCTGCCCCCAGAGACGCAGAGAACCCGAGCAGGGCCAGCCAGTGGGAAGCCATCAAGGCACACTCAGCTGCTCCAGGGCCGTCCAGCTCTCACCTGCCCCTGTTGGGGTTCCTGAGAGCTGGCCTGTGGAGGACACTACCGAGAGGAACCCTGATTTACATGTGTGTGCTGGCCCCATCCGCCCAGACGCCTCTGCCGCAGACGCGCGGTACCCATGGTGCCTGGTCCTGAGCGGACGTCCTGGAGGAGAGCTGCGCACGCGCAGGACGCAGAGTTCAGCACCGAACTGCAGATGGTTGATTCGTTTTCCCATAACAGAGCCCAGCTTCCCCTAAAGACATGCCGACGCTCAATAAATCTCACACCTGCATGTCACCGCTTCAGTTAACCACGTGCCCTGCTCTTCTTTGGCTTGGGAGGTTTACCGCAACGCTTCATCTTGCTTCCTGGGCACCATTTGGAGGAGGTGGATTTTCACACAAGGAAGGGCGGGGAGGCCCTCGGCAGATCCCTGCTGACGGAGAGGCGGGCCGGGCTGAGCGGTCATCCAGATCCACGGAGCTGTGTATTACACATATGCACACATGTGTATCACACACATGCACACAGGGATTTAACTTGGGTTTGTTCTGGAAATTCCTCTATATTTTAAAATTTGCCTTGGTCAAAACCAGGTGTGAAGAACTTGGGAACCAGTGGGGCCAATGGGCATTCCAAGCTTGCATTTCCCTGGGAAATGGAGTGTTCTGTCTTTCCGTGTTTTCTGTTTTGCAGGACTGGTTTCAACTCAGGGATTCATGCTGGCTAGGCAGTTTCTCTATCACTTCCTTGGACCTAGCCCTTTATGCTCTGGTTATTTTTGAGATAAAGCCCCCCTTCCCCCCACCCCCCCCCCCGGCCTGGGCTAACCTAGATTGGTGATCCTCCCAACATCAGCCTCCCTTGGATCTGGGCTGACAGGTACTATCACCACATCCATTTTTTCCTGTTGAACGGGGGTCTTGTGAACTTCTTCACCCAGGGTAGCCTGAAACCTTGACCCTTCTCATCTCAGGCCTCTCGATGGTTCTTTACCTAAGCATAGCGTGATCATTTTATTTCATCGTGACTCAGCTTCCATGGAATGAATCCATTTATATTCTGTTATATCTCAAATATCTTGGCTTCTTTGCTATTGTCAAGCATTTAGCATGCTCGGATCTCTCCCATCTTAGAAAGAAACCCAGGAGTTTGGTCTCAGCCCCATTCCCCTGTCAGTTGCCCTTCTTTTTCCCCCTGCACAGCCAAGCCTCTGCCCACCCAGGACTGGAGACCTCCAGACCCCTGCCCTGCCCCATCCTGGACCTGTGTCTCAGCCCCAAGCAGTCAGGATGGAAGGTCCCACCGGATCACCTCGGCCACCCCTTGCCACCTGCCCCCAGTGGTCTGGGGGAGGCAGTGGGGATACTCTGGGCACTTTCCTTACCCCCGGCTCCATCATGCGCTGACTCAGTGTTCCTACCCTGCCTTGCCTCCTCGTTCATAGCCCTCAGTACAAACCTCATCTCCTCGGATGGCGTCCTTGGAGCACCAGCCATCCGATCACGGATCTCGGGGCGTCCAGTGTGGGCAGGCTCACCTTGCCTGGAGGGTGGAGGACAGCTGTGGCCACGGCTGGCCCGAGGGCCCTCCTTCCTTCCAGGCCCACCTGGAGCCACACCTGCTGCAAACCTGCAAGCTTCTTGTGTACCTGCTTCTCTGCCTCACTTTCCCCTCTGCTCCTTGAATTTCTCTTTCCCTTTGTGAAACTCTTGACAAACAGCCCCCCCCCCCACTCCAAAAAGTCCCGAGGATGCTCTTACCCCTGGTGTGCAGATCTCTGCTTCTGTTTCTCCTGAGTATGGGCGGCTCCCTCTGGTAGGACCTCCGTTCCTGGTACACACTAGTTATCACTGGAGGAGTGAATGACCCAGCACACACTAGAGACAGGGTGCAACTTTCCTTTAACCCCCTGGCTCACAGCCCAGCCTCCACCCACCTCCCATCCCATCCAGCCTTTGTGGGAATCATGGCACCATCGTTCATTCAACCCCAGTTACGTAACAGGTACAACGCAAAACCTTCCTGTAGTACCTACTCCGTGGTCCTGAGATCAGACCTTCCAGTTCTTCACCCTGAGGCCAAATGGCCTGCTCCTATGTCTAGTGGTCACAGCCCGCCCTGGGGTGTCCTGGGAGAGGGGACACGCTGGGTCAGGGACGTGCCTGGGCGGGTACCTCCCAGCCGGGGACGGCCTGCTTCCTATCTGCTACCCATTGTCTCTGTGCGCCTGGTTCCCGGGGCTGAGACCCCCACACAAGGGCCCTGCAGCATCTGCTCTGTGAGCAGATTCAGGCAATGGGTCTCAGGACACCAAGGGAAGCGAGCCTGGGAACTGCTTCTCCATCTAGATCCAGCTTCCCGCAGCTAAGAGGCTCAGCACCAGCCGCTCTGTGCGCTGCGCTGCGTGGTCCCTGAAGATCGGAAAGAGGATCAGAGTTAATTTAAGGTGAAACCACTCTCATCACCTCAGCCAGTCAAGCTCAGACCCAGGAGGGAGGAGGAGAGAGGAGACACCAGGAGCTGGCAGCCCGTTCTCCGTGCGTGCCTGCCCTCCCTTTAGGCTGCCTGCGTGTGGCCACCGGCAGGCACCTCTCTTGCGGTGTGTAGACAGTGTGGTGTCCTTGGGGACCACTGCCCACCATGGGTGGAGATGCGTTCGCAGGCTGGGGGTGCACCTTCTCCTGCACGCTGAGGCGGAGGGCAGCTGTGGGGGTCCAGGCCCCCGGGAATCACCCGCCTCTAATGCTCACTGGGGCCGGTGGAGACAACCAGAGCTCCCAATTTCTCAGGCCCCAGCTGATGTGTCCACACTGCCTCTATGGGTCTTGCAAGACAGACCCTGAGACGGAGGACGGCGGGGGTCTGCAGCCGCGGGCCCGGGGTCTGCAGCCGCGGGCCCGGGGTCTGCAGCAGCGGGCCCGGGGTCTGCAGCAGTGGGCCTGGGGTCTGCAGCAGTGGGCCTGGGATCTGCAGCCGCAGGCCTGGGGTCTGCAGCAGTGGGTCTGGGGTCTGCAGCCGCGGGCCTGGGGTTTAGTCCAGGCTGACCTGGTGCTCTCTGGTTGTAGAAGCCGTGGCCTGGTGGGAGCGGCTCCGGCTCCAGCACTAGCGTTCTGGGTTGCCGCAGATGCTGGCTCAGCTCAGGGCAGAGAGAGCCCACCCCGTACCCTGACTGGAGGCAGGGGACTGGGTGCTGCCTGCCTGAATCCATCTCAAGGTGAACCCCGGCTGTGGGCTGCCACCTCCATCTGGGTGCTAGGGAGACATGAAGGGTCCCCAGAAAGAGGATTTGCAGAGGATAGCACATTGTCTGGGGGCCGACAAGGTTTCACAGATAGAAGGTGAACTGGGCACACTCTATTTAGCTGATATGTTGACTCCAAAGAAACTTCCCCACCACCTCCCCTCCCCTCCCCTCCCCCCCTCCCCTCCCCTCCCCTCCCTTCCCTTTCCTCTTCTCCTCAGGCCCCTCCCCTCCCTTCCTTCTCTCCCTCCCCCCTCTCTTCCCCTCTCCCTCCCTTTTTCCCTCCCCATCACACAAGAGCCTCCAGCCTGGCAGCCCCTGTGTCTCCTCTTCCTGTGTCCCTCCCTCCAGGGCAGGTGTGACCCTGTACCAGGGCATTGACCGCTTGCCAGTTCTCCAGAAGAGACATTTGAGAACACGTGTCAGTGTGGGCATCTGTGCTGGTCCGGTGGGAGTTCTTGGAAGGGTTCGTGGCCTTGTGTCCCAGGGATGGACATCAGTTCCTGCCCAGCTCAGCCATGGTGGATGGGACATGCACTGATGGCACCCTCCTCGGAGATGCTGGGCGGGACACTGCCCTCCGGGGCTGGCCTCCTGGGGCCCTCTCTGCCTCAGCAGCTGCTGCTCCAGCTGTGTCCTGGCCCACCTGTCCCTGCCTCCCAGTGCCAGCGCCCAGCTCCCGGCCCCTGCAGCTGCAGCGTGGCACCCCGCGTTCCATGCACCAAGCGCCAGCTCCCGCTTCTCCTCTTAATCCAAGGTGTGTCCCACGCCCAGCCCTGACCACCTGATCATCGCCAACTCTTCACTTCCCAAGCCTGCCTTCAGGAAAGGAGGTGAGCGGTGAGCTCCCTCCGTCTAGGGAGGGGCAAGGCAGGGGGAAGGTTCCCCAGGCTTCCCCCTCTTCTCTCCCAGCCTTCGCCCTCTTCTCTCCCAGCTACACCCTGCTCAGGTAAAGCAGGAGCGGGACCGGCAATGCCAGCCACAGGCTCCCCTCCCGGCTCGGGGCGGCTGCATCATGGTGGAGGAGCAGAGGAGAGGCTGAAGCAGGAGGCAGCCCCGCTCTCTTCCTGCCCCATCCCATCCTGTCCTCCCCTCTGCCCACAGTTCTCTGAAGAACTTTGATGCTCCTGCCTTCTGTTCCCCTCCCACACTGCCGCCCTCCACCCATCCCAACTGCAAAAGGCTCCTGCTGGCCCCGGGCTGCTGGGTGGATGGGTCTGCTGACCCCACGGACTTAGCTAGCAGACAGTGGTCGGTGTGTCCAGGCTCCGGGTGTTCCCTTACTCGTTCACTCCCACCCCATCTTTCCAGCACCATCCTGCCTCTGTGCCCCTTGTGCTCCCCCGTTTGCCCTCCCATGATGCTGGCCTCCAGCGGGATTTGGTGGGAAGTCCTCACCCCACCGCCGTCTCTCCTTGGGAAACCTCCTCCGCACCTGCGGCGTTAATGACCATATTTATGCTGATGACTCTCACATTTATCCCTCCTGAGCGCTGCCGCAGACCTGGTCCCACCAGGAAACAGATGGTGCGGGCAGGGCCGCGGTGAGCGCTGTTTACAAGCTTGTGGGTTCTAGAAGGAAAACCAACAGAACTCGCGCCACGGGAGCCACGCTGTCCCCGGGACGGGAGGTGCCAGGAAGGGAAGAGGCACCAGAAGGTGCTGGTCTTGTGGGGAGTGGAACCCCAGCGCTGTCCTCCTCCGCTCCTGGGCTCCCAGGGAACTGGCAGAGCCTGGGACAGGTGGAGGGCGCAGTCGGTGTGCCACAGCGGGTGCAGCAGGGACCATGCGTCTCAGAGGAGATTTCTGCAGTGGACTACGGACTCTGCCTAATCTGTGACTTGCCCACTCTGTGCCTCAGTTTGCTCATAAGCTGTGGGGTTTGTGAGCAGAGGATGGCTGGGAGAATTACAGAAAACCCCGTGTGCTCCTCTCTCTAACGGCGTCTGGTGCCTGGGAGACCCTGTGCCTTCAGGAAGAGTGAAGGAGGCTGGGGGAGGCTGGGAGAGGCTGGGAGAGGCTGGGGGAGGCCGGGGGAGGCTGGGGGAGGCCGGGGGAGGCTGGGGGAGGCTAGGGGGAGGCTGGGGGAGGCTGGGGGAGGCTGGGGGAGGCTGAGGGAGGCTGGGAGAGGCTGGGGGAGGCTGAAGGAGGCTGGGGGAGGCTGGGGGAGGCTGGAGGAGGCTGGAGGAGGCTGGGAGAGGCCGGTGGAGGCCGGGGGAGGCTGGGAGAGGCTGGGGGAGGCTGGGGGAGGCTGGGAGAGGCTGGGGGAGGCCGGGGGAGGCCGGGGGAGGCCGGGGGAGGCTAGGGGGAGGCTGGGGGAGGCCGGGGGAGGCCGGGGGAGGCCGGGGGAGGCTGGGGGAGGCTAGGGGAGGCTGGGGGAGGCTGAGGGAGGCTGGGAGAGGCTGGGGGAGGCTGGGGGAGGCTGGGGGAGGCCGAGGGAGGCTGGGGGAGGCCAGGGGAGGCTGGGAGAGGCTGGGGGAGGCTGGGGGAAGCTGGGGGAGGCTGGGAGAGGCTGGGGGAGGCTGGGGGAGGCTGGGAGAGACTGGGGGAGGCTGAGGGAGGCTGGGGGAGGCCGGGGGAGGCTGGGGGAGGCCGCGGGAGGCTGGGGGAGGCCGGGGGAGGCCGGGGGAGGCTGGGAGAGGCTGGGGGAGGCTGGGGGAGGCTTGAGGAGGCTGGGAGAGGCTGGGGGAGGCTGAGGGAGGCCGGGGGAGGCTGGGGGATGCTGGGGGAGGCCGGGGAAGGCCAGGGAGGCTGGGGGAGGCTGGGGGAGGCGGGGGGAGGCTGGGGGAGGCCGGGGGAGGCTGGGGGAGGCTGGGCTACCTCAAATGCAGGCAGCCTAAAATCCACTGCAGCCTCTCACCTTTCTCCAATCCAGGGCCACTAGCTGTCCACCCTGGCACTGCCCGCTGGCCTGGACAGCGCCATGGCCCTCCTGGCCCACACGACCCCTGACAAGTCCATCCAGGGAGGAGGACAGCGCCTGTCCACAGTTCCCTAACTCCAGCGCCATTGTCACACCTTGGCCTCGGCTCTGCGGGATCCTTCTTCAGGGAGGGAAGGCCCGGGCCCTCCTGCAGGTCCCTCAGGCAAATGCCCTCTCGTGCCCAAGCCTGGGCCAAGCCTGCAGCCAGGAGATCTTGCTCTGACTAGTTGGAAGCTGAACTTCAGCACTGTCTCCTGGGGCCAGAAAACGTGGTCCTCTGTGCCCAGCCGCTCAGCCCGAGGGGGGAGGCAGGAGGTGCTGCCCCAGCTCCACTCCTCCCAGTCTGAGGGGGGAGGCAGGCAGGTGCTGCTCCCACAGGCCCAGGCTCCATAGTGCCTCTGCGCAGGACACTGCATCCTTCGTTGACTTTTCTCTAAAAGCTCATGTTACTTGTTGAAGGAGATTCGCTGTGATGTGTCCATATCAGCAGAGAATGTGTGTATTTCGATCCAGTTCACCCACTCTGTTGCTCTTTCTTATCTCCCCTTAGACCAACTGTAATGGATTAAATTATTCTACACTCATAAGTGCATATGAAGTGTTTGACTCATGCTCAGCACCCCCACACCCTCTCCTTTTACCCCTCAAGCTGGGACTTTCAAGAGAAAAACGGGATTTGACAGAGATACCAGCACAGCAGCAGGCTTGGCATGAGACAGACTGTCCAGGACGAGCGAGGTGCTTAGCCCATCTTGACCGCAAATGGAATAAGGTGCGAGTCTGCCCTCTTCCCCCCTCCCCCTCCGCCTCCTCCTTCCCCCATGGCCTGCCAGACAGTGCACTGCACTGTGGGGAGGTGTGGGGCCGCCTAGAATAACAATGGCGTGGATTCATTCAGATAACAATAGCTCCTTCTCCCATCTCCGCCACCCCGCCACCCCTTCCTCACCTTGCATTGCCGTCTTGTCACCTGCTGAGCAGAATCTCCCAATCATTGTCTTTCTACTTCCCATGAAATCCCCGCCCCTATTTCCAATCTTGGCTTCAGTTCTCTGTGTTGCTGACCGGCCTGCTACCCCAGAGGACCCACCCACAGCTTGACGCCCAGTGTACCCATCCGGTAGCTTCCCCCTGCACGCGGTGTGCCAGGCACACCAGCAAGCCTCCCGCCTCACCCAGAGCTTCCTGGAGCCCGCTCACCCCTGTTAGGATGAGAGGCGCAGGGCTGCTGCTGTCATAACCTCAGTCAAGCCCGACAGACTCAGATTTCAGGATCCATGGTGATGGTTCAGTGTCCCCTGAGTCCTGAAAGACAGACACCCCTCATCCTTTCCAGTGGTGTGTGTGCGCGCGTCCTGGAGTTTCTGCTTGTCCTTTTACCATCATGGCCTTGTTACCGCTTCATCGTGTCTTTCTTGAGGGGCTTTTGGGGGAGCTGGGCCCCTCATCTTGTTTCTCAGATGCACCTGCCAGAGCCTTTGCCCGACCACTTCCTCCACCAGCCACGCCCATGTGGGCAAGATGGACACCTGGCCAGAGTGGACAGCATCTGAAGCTACACTCCTGGTACACAGTAGGTGTGTGGTGGGTCTGAGCTCCCCAGAGACATCCTCGGTGCTCAGGCCTGGTGGGGCGTCTGTCCATGTTTTAATAGTGATAAGGGAGAAGCCACAGTGGGCAGAAGGGGCAGGTTTTCCTCGCAGGATGCTGGATGGTCCTCAACATGCAGATGGGCCTTGTGGGCATTACAAAGCCCCCACTCCGTGTCCCAGCATCCCTGCCTCCTCCTGCGGCCAGCATGTTTCCTAACCATGCGACACTCGCGGCCTTCTGTCACACACAGCTGCAGTCATGCGCGTGCATGTGCACGCGCGCGCGCACACACACACACACACACACACACACTTGCCTGTGAATGGCCCAGCAAGGGAGTGAAAGAAAGCCTTTGCTCTGGGGGCTCTGCCTGCCCTTGCCCCATGGCGTCCTCCATGGGGACGGATGGTCCTGTGCCTCCCACAGTCCCAGGAGGCAGAGCTTTGGGGAGGTGACTAGATCACAAGGTGGACCCTAAAGGGGCTCAGCTCTCCAAAAAAAGAGGCTCTTGTGGATGGAATCCTTCGCTCTCCCTCTCCTCTCTGGGAGGACGCAGCTCAGAGGAAGATGCCATCTGTGAACCAGGCTGTGGCTCTTGTCACTGAATCAGCCTCCAGAGGAGAAGAAGGAGAGAGAGAGAGAGAGAGAGAGAGAGAGAGAGAGAGAGAGAGAGAGAGAGAGAGAGAGAGATGGTAAGACAGAGACACACAGAGAGACACAGACACACAGAGAGATCTGGTGTCTAGGATCCCAGACCTACATCCCTCTGTGACCTGCACACAGCTGCTCTTCAGGTCCCAATCCAGCCAGGTGCCCAGCCCTGGCTCCTGCCCAGCCCGAGCCTCCTGCTTCTCCCTGTCCTTCTCTGTCCCTCAGGATGACCGCAGAGGTAGGCAGCTGCCTTTTGCAGTTCATTTCCAGGAAGTGGTGAACAATGGATAGACCGGGGGGGGGGGGGGGGACAGATGAGACGTGTGTCCCGGGTAGGTTCATCTGTAATTAAAAATCACCCGATTCGAATTTTGCCCTGTGCAGCTGCGCCCTCTCTGAAACTTTTACAAAGCTCCCTCTGCTAATGAGGACGCTGGCTAATTACTTGCAAGATGATTAAGAAATCATACTGGGGCAATTGATGGGTGTCAGCAGGGAGCCTGCCAGTCTCTTCTCGGGCCTCTCATCCTCCAGGCTCTTTCCGAAAGGCTGGCTCTGGCGCTGTAATTCCAGCAGGCAGTGGGAAGGTCGGAGCCCGGCCTTGCCACGGCTCTGCCACAGGGGCAGGGGGAGGGTGTAGTAGCGTTTTCCCAGAGAACTCCTGCACCCCCCCCCGCCCCCACAGGCTGGGCTGGCCTCTCTCTTTGTCTCCTTTCCGGCAAGTTCCCAGATAGGAATAGGCCCTCCCTACTCCGGCCTGACCCCCGGATAGGCAGTGCCTCTGCTGTCACTGGTGGGCTGGCTGGGGTAGAAGGCAGGTGACAGACACGGAGGGCTGGCAAGGAAGCAAGCGCAAGTCTGAGCAGGAGGCCGGGATTGTCTCTGTGGAGGGCACCTGTCTGGACCATTAGGGTACCAGAAGACAAGAGAGACTTGATCTTGAGCAGTCGGAGTGAGGGTGCCTGGACCAAGGGTGGCCCTGGGCAGGTGAGAGACAGGTAAACTGAGGACGTGCACTTCCTTCATGAGCTTCGAGCTCACGTAGGGGACATTTTCTCAGCCCAGGCTGAGCCCCGATGAACCCCCAGGCTTGGAGCTGTCCTGATCCACGCCCCTGCTTTCTCATGAGCCACCCAAGCACACATCCCTGCTCTGACTGAGGGGTCAGGGGTAAGGACACACCCAATAGGTGGTGGTGACCTTGCTGTGACAAGTCCACAACACTCATGGAGGGCTCGCTGAGCCCTGTGTGACACGCATGCACACACATGCACACACGCATGTTCATGTGGGCACACACGGAGGGCTCACTGGAGCCCTGTGTGACACACGTGCACACACATGCACACATGCATGTTCATGCAGGCACACACACTCACGGAGGGCTCACTGAGCCCTGTGTGACACGCATGCACACACATGCACACACACATGTTCATGTGGGCACACACACGGAGAGCTCGCCGGAGCCCTGTGTGACACACAAGCATGCACATGCACACACGCATGTCCATGCGGGCACACACACACTCATGGAGGGCTCACCGAGCCCTGTGTGACACACATGCACACATGCATGTTCATGTGGGCACACATGATCACAGAGGGCTAGCTGGAGCCCTGTGTGACACACAAGCACGCACATGTTCATGCTGGCACACACAGGCATACATACATGGAAACAACTACATATGCACACAGGAGCACACACACATATACTCATGAGCACACACAGGTGTACACAGAGAGGTGAATACACACATTTAAGCAAACACATGCATGTGTACATGCACACAGGTACACAAGCATGCACATGTACATGCAGGAGCACCAGTGGCACATTTATGATCATGCATGCACTCACAAACGCACATGTGAATAGCAGGCATGCAGATATGACCACACAGACATGCACACACAGGCTCACATAAGCATATACATGCACATAGCCCCCCACATACGCATGTGAAAACATGCACACATGCACATCCATATGACTACTCACACATGTGCATCATGTGCATGCATGTGCACACTCACACACACACAAGTGCAGGTAGGCAGGTACACAAGTAAGTATACACATGTATGTACAGGCTGCTGTGCAACTACATGCAAATTACATGTGTGCTCATGTGCTGGCATATACACGCAATTGTGCTGGCATTAACATGTGCACCCAATGCCACACATGTACACACTCATGCATACACATGGGAATAAATACATGCACATGTAGGCTCTCATACATGTGTACACAGGGTACACAGATGCACACAGGCACACACTGGCACACACACACACACACACACACACACACACACACACACATCCCTGTTTAATCATGATCTTCATCTAACAAGCCCTGGCATTAGATGATTTAAAAATAGGCTTGTTTGAAGCTGTCGCTGGACCGAGTTTTCTTTGATTTTGCTTCTAATTATGAACGTTCCCAGGGGGAGGCCTCCAGCTGTCCGCTCGCCCTCCCAGCTCCGAAAGGCTGTGGCTGTCACCAGCCTCCTACTCCTGATCTGCCACTTCTGAGGCCCTGGGAACAGGGTCAAGTAGTCACCCCACACTGCGGGGGCCGCTAGGGGGAGAGACACGCCCGAGTGTCCTCTCATCCTAAATGGCAGTCAGCTGTCCCCGACTTCCCTGTGAAGGCCTGAAGCCTGAGCTGGAGCCTGGGCCAGGCATCCTGCGGGCCTCGCACAGCCCTGTTCACAGAAGCTCAGAGTCCCCGGGGAAAAGCCTGGACTTTCAGAACACCCCAACTTTCCACCCCCATCACCCTCCTCGTCCTCATTCTCTCCCCTCCCCTCCACAGACAGGACTCAGAAGCCAGGGTTAGAAACTGACAACTTGCCCACAAACCTCAAGCTTGGGTTCCAGGCCTAGGGTACCTCCTGCCTCCTAAGAGGTAGCAAAAATGAAGGTCCCATAGGCCCCCCACATGTAAGCTCCAGGGGCTCCAGGGCCTTCATGGCTGGGGAGGGGGAAGAGAAAGAGCAGTCAGAGCTGTGGGCTGAGGTAAGGTGATTCCTTACACTGCCCTTCATTTCTTCTGTAATGAACATTCTCAAGTTTTGAATCTTGGCATCACTAGATCCACAAGAATTCATAAAGATGATGCACGCAGGTCCTGTGCCCTCCATCTCCAGTCCCCAGGGGACAATTGCACACACAGTACACAGCATGTACACCTAGATGCATGTTTGTATATGTGTCTGTGCATACATGGGTGTATTTGCTTGTATGTGTGCATAGGTTTGTGCATATGCACATGCATACATGCACATGTGCCTACATGCATATAGGCACTGTGCATACATGTGTGCAAGTCATGCATAAATGCACGCATGTTTACAGGTACATGAATGTATATATGAATCTCAGTGCGCACATATGTACACACTCATGTGTGTCTGTACATTCATGTATACCTGTGTACGTGTGCATGCCTGTGTGCTTGTTTGTATCTATGAGCATATCTATGCATATATGTGCATGTCTGTATATGTGTGTGGTGTGTGTGCGTGCATGCCTGTGTGGGCATGTCCATATCACTTAGCTATTCTGTGACATGTGCAGTGCTTTCTCACTAGTTTATTGTGAGTGGATTGGAGCACTGTTCCCCATTGTTTCTCCCTACCCCATCCCACTCCCATCCCCTTCAAGGAGTGTCTGCAGCCGGTTGTCCATTTCCTAATTGATAGTTCTGCTTTCTCACTGTTGATTGCTGCAAGCTGTCTATTCTAGATACCAGTCCTTTATGACATTCATGGTTTTCAAATGTCATTCCCAGTGTGACTGGCTTCTCATCCTCATCCAGACTTTCACATAACAAAGGCTTTTAATTTTGTTGAGGTCCAATTTATCATCTTTTCTTTTACAGATCAGGCTTTTGATGTAGTTCTAAGAACTTTTCATCAAGCCATATGTCCTGAAGATTTTCTCCTGTCATCTTTTAAAAGCTTTATAGTCTTGCATTTAAACTTATGGTCCATTTGAGTTAGTTTTGACATGAGGAGAAAGTTTGGATGGAAGCTCTCCTTCTTCCCTCTGTGGTCCTTGGCTGACCATTTTCCTCCATGGATTACCCCAGCCCTGACTGACAGGCTCTGATCTGGTTTCCCTGCTCTGCTCCACTAATCTACACGTCCCTCCCTCACCTGTCACAAACCCCAAACCGGTTCCTTTCCGTTCATTCTTCACAAAATCTCTTCAGCCACCCATGTGCCTTTCTGTAGTAGTTCACTGGCCTTTCCATATGCATTTTAAAACAACTGTAACTCTGTAAGAATGTTATTACTGGCATTTTGAGAGAAAATTTATTAAATTCACATATTAATTTGGGAAACATCAACAGCACTGAGTGGTATTCTCCCAATCCATGAGCATGGTCTGTCCCTCCATGGATCCAGAGCCTCTTTCATTTCCTTTGTCAGCATTTGTGAGTGCTTTCGGCACATATTTTTGTTAGATTTGTACCAATGTAAAGGGTAAATGGTGTCGCAGACTACAGTTTCTAGACCCCCCATTGCTAGTATTCAGAAGTACAATGATTATTTTTTATGTTGATATTGTATCCTGAGTCCTTGCCAAAGACGCAACTTCTAGGAGATGCATGTGCCTGTGTGTCCACGCGTGTTATGTGGATTGTTGAGGACGACACTTGAGAAGGGGGGCTTACGTGGCCTGGATGTTGGGGTGACAGCCAGGAGGGGAGTGGAGGTGTGGTTGAGTGATGGTTCAAGGAGCATTCACTCCGTGCACCACTTTGGCCGTCATCTGGGTAAGCTATCCCAGGGCACAGGGTTCAACGGCTTAGGGTGCTTCCCGTCTATGCCACCCTGGGCTCCCTCTCAGCGCTCTCTGCTGACTCCCATGCATAGACCGTGGCCACCCCAGTAATGTGAGCCCCGCAGCTCGCCTCCCCTGTTCACCCCTGGCCCTGGCCCTTGTGTTGGTTGTGCTGCATGGGGTTATGCATGCCAGGCCTGCTCCGTGGCCTAGCCCATCCCTCTCTCTCTCTCCTGTCCTGCAGGGGATTGGCTTAGCTTTGGCGACCCCAAATAATCCTCTGTGGACTCCTTGTGAGTCTTCCCATCATGGAAGGCAGAAAGGCCTATGCTTCAATGCAGTGAAGAGCCCGTGGCCCACACTGTGGATGGGATGTGAGGGCTCCTGCTTGTTTTCGCATTGTCCTTACAACAGGTCTCAGTTGTTTGACCTTGTTTGACCTTGCTCTGTTGTTTTCCTCCAGTCGGTGCACTTTTGCTAGCCATGGAAGCGTGTGGATCTGCGGAACAACAGGCCCAGGAGGGATGGGCCGATGGCCTGGCAGGAAGGCGCTAAGTTCACTGAAGCACAAGGAGCCCAAGCGCAGAGTCCATCAGAAGAAGGTGCAGAGCAGACGTCAGCCAGAACCAAACCCAGCAGCCACGGAAATCCACCCTTGTGTCAGGAGGCTGTGACACAGAAAAGCCATCCTGAGCAGGGCTTTGACTCTAGGCTTCAGACCCTGGCTTGACTGCCATCTGGAACAGGAGGCTGGGGGCTGATGGCCGCTGGGAGGGGATGCTGGGACATGACAACAAAGCTCCTTCCCCACGCCACCTACCTGCCCGCCTCTTGCTGGTAGAAATGAAGCGGGTCTGATGGTGGTGGAGGCTGGGGATGTGGGTGTCAGAGTCTCAGGACCAGAGTCCCAGAGCAGTGTGCAAAAGCCTGGGAAACCTAGCTCTGTGTCCCTAGGAAGTGGAAGGGGTACTGTATCTTTAAAACTATTTTGCAATGAATTAAAAAGAAACACCTGCATGCACCCATTCTAATTAAGGTTTTGTCTTTTTTTTTCCTCTTTTTGCTCCAGGTTTTTTTAAAAAAAAAACATAAAGGAAACGGGCAATTCTAATAAAGTTGAAGTTCTCTTTGTTTTCCTGGAGCCCAGAGAAAAAATATTTTTTTACCTGTGGATGCTGAGTGTGTAACACTTGTCTTTTTATTTGCGCTATGATGTGTGTTTTGATAAGAAATGCATGATATTGGCTGTAGGGGTTTAAAATCACCTATGATTGATGACCTACTATGAAGCTACAACGACATGCACTCCTGTTGTGGGTTCTCCACAGCTTGCTTTTTTTTGGCTCAAATTTGCTATTAAGATTTATATATCACATTTATTACACACAGAGCTCATTGATATCTTGTCGCTGTATCTAAATTTATTCAAGCAGAGTCCTGATATTTGGATTTATTTCCAGTGTTTGCCCTTACAGACATTGCCCTGAGCATCTTGTTCTCTTTGTGACCTCACTTTCAGATTCCGGTAAAATTCTACTCCCCTCGAAGTACAGTGAGCCAGCCCTGTCTCTGAGCATCTATGCTGCTGTTCCCTGATTTAAATTTGTCTTTATTTTATGTATAATAGCATTCACTGCTGGAAGCATGCAGTTGACTCCATTTTGACAAACCTCTGAGGTCACATGTGCACCAACAACTTAGGAGGAGGAAACAGCTGGACCGTCCCCAAGACTTCCCTGGCCCTGTCCTTCAGGATTAAGCCCTGTCCACCCAACATCTCCTGGTCCTGTCCTTCAGGAACAAGCCCCGCCCACCCAACATGCCCTGGTCCTGTCCTTCTGGAATAAGCCCCGCCCACCCAACATCCCCTGGTCCTGTCCTTCAGGACCTCTGCGCACTCTGACCCCCGGCAGCCAAGGCCTCTCCCCCCTTCCCTTGGTCCTGCTCCTTCTAGATGTCTGAGGTTCTGGAGCGCTCTCTGCTCTGCGCCTTGACGTGGCGCCCCTGTGCCTGGCCTGCGGCGAATCTGCCCCTTTACGCCGCTGCACCTCCCGTAGCACAGCTGGAACAGAGAACGCATTTCTTCTCCTGATGGAGGAGATGTGGGCGGTCTCCAGGTTTTGATCGTTTTTAATAAACATTCACATACCAATTTTGTGGGGAAATGGGTTTTCATTTGTCTTGGGAAAAACGCTTTGGGATGGCTTAACTGAGCTATAATAAAGGCATGTCTGATGGCTTCACAAACACCAAACTGTAACCTGTCAGCATGTTACACTCCCCAACAATGTCTGAGACCTCTAGTTACTTAGCCAGCAGTTGGACTTGCCATATACGTCTATCTATCTATCTATCTATCTATCTATCTATCTATCTATCTATCTATCTATCTATCTATCTATCTATCATCTACCTACCTGCCTACCTATCTGACAATACCATATATATTCATACATACATCTTCAGATATGTACATGAACATGAATACACATATCCACACCCTATGTTTGAGAGGAGAAAGGCAGAGACAGAAAGGAACATATTTTTACCAGTGTGTTTGCTTTACATTTTCTTAGGTAAAATGTCTGCTTAGATCTCTTTCTTATTTCATTATTGGCCTATTAGTTTTCTTCTTATTAAGTTATAATAATTCCTCATATATCCTATGTACAAGTTACTGGTAGGTATGTGACGATTAGCAAACATTTTCTCCAAGAAATAATGAAAATTCTCTCAATAGTGCCTTTCACACAGCAAGACATTTTGTTTTGATAAAAATCTAGCTTACCAAGGTTTTTCCTTTGTATTGTGCTTTGGGAATCCTATCAAATTAAACCTTGTCAAAAAGGGAGTAGGCTGGGCACCTGGTAGCTCACACCTGTAGCTCTAGCTACTCAGGAGGCTGAGATCTAAAGATCACAGTTCAAAGCCAGCCCAGGCAGAAAAGTCCATGAAACTCTAATCTCCAACAAACCACCAGAAAACTGGAAGTGGCGCTGTGGCTCAAGTGGTAGAGTGCTAGCCTTGAGTTGAAGAGCTCAGGGACAGAGCTCATACCCAGAGTTCAAGCCCCACAACCGACAAAAAAAAAGAGGGAGAGGGTAGTGGCAAACTGTTTATGTGAAGACCAGAGGATACTACACATTCGTTTGAGCTGTGTCTCAATCATATATTCCAGCATTTGTTCTATTTTGTGTAAGTCTGTGTGTGTGTGCATGTGAGTACATGTGTGTGCACACGTGTGCACTTTATAAACCTTTAAAGAACTCTTATTTTGGCTCATGGGCCATAGGTATCTCACCTTTGGTTTAACTCAAGGTCACAAAGATTTTCTGCTCTGCTTTCTTCTAGAAGCTTCTGACTTCCATCTTTCATTCCCCACTCTGTGGTCCCCTTGGAGTTCAATACAACTTTTACATATGGATTCCCAGTTCTTCCAGTCATTTGTGGGAAAGATAGCCCTTCCTCTGTTGCAAAAGCAATTGGACTGTATCTAAATAAACACCACTTTACTAGACTCATGTGGGCTTGCTTTGGACTTTCTTTTGCTCCATTGTTCAATGCTATTAGGAGGTTGTTTTGATACTTCATACCAGTTCAGCAGAAAAATTGGTCCTAATCACTGAGCCCACCATTACCAGAGGCAGAAGTGCCCTTGTAACTGCTGCTGTATTCCTGCCCACATGGCTTTTGTTCAAACATTCGCAGCACAAGCACCACGCTAAGCCAGCTGTGAACGGCTGTGAACAGCTCCCTGTGTGGTTGCCTTGGAGGGACCGCGGGGCTCTGGGGTGCAATGGGTGTTGTTGTTCCTGCTGACAGTGAGACTTGAGGCCAGGGGTGTGGACGCCCTCCAGGCATGGGTCAGCATCCACAGAGAAAACCACCTGCATTATACACACGTTAAGCCCCATCTGAGAGTCCATCCGCGTAGGTAAATCTTGCCTGATTTAACCTGGTGCGGGGGTGAGGGGTGAGTGTGCTGTGCATGGAAGCTTGCTCCCGTGGGTCGGGTGTGTGGTAGAAGCTTTCACAGTGGGCCCTAGTGGAAGGGGTGTCGTGGACGGGTTAACATCCACACTCAGGAACGGGTTCACGCCCACATCACAAATGGGTCAAGTCCATGTCATGAACGGGCAGTGCTGTCTCCTGGGCTGGACCATGCCTCCTGCTGGGTGCTCCTCACCAGGGGGGGTGACCATCGGCAAGGCCCCTCCCCCCATGCTTGGCCTCTTCTGTAGGCAGCCGGCCCCCGCCACTTCCAGGTCATCCTGTGAGAAGCCAGAAGCTCTGCCAGCTGCCAGCCGTTTGGACTTTTCCAATCATGGGTTAAATGAACCTTTGCTTAATGAAGAACTGGGTCCAATATTCTGTTATTGTAGCAGAAAATGGACTCACACACACGTATAAAACATTTTGCATGGGTTTAATGAAAACCACACACATAATGCTGAATTTTCCATGTTTTGCAACCGCTCTGTAAGCAGAGCTTAAACTGAAGCTACATTTTGCTCAGAACTTTATCAAGAGCCATTTGCTCCTCAGCTAGTGATGTCACCAATGAACACTACGCATGTCAGCGGGTAGAGCCATCACTCCAGAGCACAGAAGCTCATGCTGATCTTAGCAAACATCATCTTCAGAGTAGCTCAGGACTGGATTCCTTCTTATAGCTATCAGTACACACATAGTAGTGTTAGCTGACACACCACCGGAACTAAGAGTAGGCACGCATACACACACACACACACACACACACACACACACACACACACACACACACACACACACACACAGATTTCTTGTTTCTCGTCTTATTTCAAAATGTCACATGTGTGAAGGTGAGTGCAAACAATGTACAGCCCCATATTCCCAACCTAAACTTGAGCAGTATGAAAAATGGGGAGGGTTTGGCACTTCAATGTGCCTTCCATAGCCAAGCCTGAGAAGTTACATGTTGAATTACAAATGGCTTGACTATAGATCACTCTCCTTTGATTCCTGCTTTATATTCTAGGTAGAGCAATTTTCAAATTAATATGCACTGGTCAGGTGACATTGTGTTTGACTTTCATTTCAGGAAAGATGAGAAGGGCTGGCTGGGTATGAAGGCTCAGAGGGGAGCCTGGCCACGGCCCCTCTGGCTGTTGTCCGTGGTGCTGACATCGTGGCCTGTGTCAGGGTGCTGTCTTGTGCCACGTCCTGATCCCCATTGCCCCTTACAGCATTGGATATGCTGACTTTGCTTCTGCCGCAGGTGTGAGGTGGTATCTGGAAATGCTCTTTGGCTGATCGAAGTTCATGGCAGTTTTTCTACTGTGCTATTTGTTGTTGGTTTTTTGTTTTTTGTTTTTTTTGCTATTGCTTGCTAAACATCTTTCACAGATTCTGGATGCCAGTAGCTTACTGTCTGGACTTCAAGTTGCTCCTCATGTGTGGTTTCATTTCTTTGTACATAATGGAAACATTTTCAGGACTACTGAAATGTTTCATCTGTTGTAGTATCATTCTTCTGTGTTGTTCTCTCTCTCTCTCTCTCTCTCTCTCTCTCTCTCTCTCTCTCTCTCTCTCTCTCTCTCTCGTCAGTCGTGGGGCTTGAACCCTGGGCCTGGGTGCTGTCCCTCCCTCAGCTCTTCAGCTCAGGGCTAGTTCTCTACCACTTGACCAGTTTTCTGGTCTCACAGGGTTTCCTACCCAGACTGGCTTTGAACTACGCTCCTCAGATCTCAGCCTCCTGAGTAGCTAGGATTATAGGCGTGAGCCACCAGCACCCGGTGTCTTTGTCTCATTTTAAAGAACCATTTCTTTGTTCTTTTCACTTGATTATTTGTATATGTGTGTATGTGTATGCACATGAACTCATGCACACCTGTGCACGTGCCACTACGAGGACTTGAACTCAGGCTCTCTTGCCCTCAACCTGGCTTTTTTGCTCAAGGCTGGCAGTTGACTACTTGAGTCACATCTCTACTTCTGAATTGTTGCTTGTCAATTGCAGATAAGAATCTCACAGATTTGTCTGCCAGGGCTGGCTTTGTACCATGAACTTCAGATCTCAGACTTCGAGTAGCTAGGATTACAGATGTGAGCCACCAGCACCCAGCTAAGAAGTCATTTCTTATTTTGATGTTATAATAGAAATATCCTATAAATGTTCTTACAAGTTTTACAGCATCTTAAAATCCTCAGAAAGTTTTTTTTGTCTTCAATCATGTGGAATCATTATATTGACGAGAACAACAGAGCACACTAAATGATTTTTTTATGGAATGGAAAGTCCAATACAAAGTTATCCATCCAGTGTTATTGTTTGTAATTCTACCTCTCCAACTCATCACCACAGACATGTCCTGATGATGGAGCATGGGGTGTCTTATTCAGATTGCAAGGGGCTGGAGCACTCTGGTGTCTTGTTCTGGAGGCATGGTGCTGGAGCACTCTGGTGTCCTGTTCTGGAGGCATGGTGCTGGAGCACTCCGGTGTCTTGTTCTGGAGGCTTGGTGCTGGAGCACTCTGGTGTCTTGTTCTGGAGGCATGGTGCTGGAGCAATCTGGTGTCTTGTTCTGGTTGCATGGTGCTGGAGCACTCTGGTGTCTTGTTCTAGAGGCAGGGTGCTGGAGCACTCTGGTGTCTTGTTCTAGAGGCATGGTGCTGGAGCACTCTGGTGTCTTGTTCTAGAGGCATGGGGGTGGAGCACTCTGGTGTCTTGTTCTGGAGGCATGGGTCTGGAGCACTCTGGTGTCTTGTTCTGCAGGCATGGTGCTGGAGCACTTGGTTTCTTGTTGTGGAGGCATGGTGCTGGAGCACTCCAGTGTCTTGTTCTAGAGGCATGGTGCTGGAGCACTCTGATGTCTTGTTCTGGAGTCATGGTGCTGAAGCACTCAGTGTCTTGTTCTGGAGGCATGATGCTGGAGCACACTGGTGTCTTGTTCTGGAGGCATATGCTGGAGCACTCTGATATCCTGTTCTGGAGGGATGGTGCTGGAGCAAACTGGTGTCTTTTTCTGGTTGCATGGTGCTGGAGCACTCTGGTGTCTTGTTCTGGAGGCATGGTGCTGGAGCACTCCAGTGTCTTGTTCTGGAGGCATGGTGCTGAAGCACTCGGTGTCTTGTTCTGGAGGCATGATGCTGGAACACTTGGTATCTTGTCCTGGAGGCATGGTACTGGAGCACTCTGGTGTCTTGTTTTGGAGGCATGGTGCTGGAGCACTCTGGTGTCCTGTTCTGGAGGCATGGTACTGGAGCAGTCTGGTGTCTTGTTCTGGAGGCATGGTGCTGGAGCACTCTGGTGTCCTGTTCTGGAGGCATGGTGCTGGAGCACTCTGGTGTCTTGTTCTGGAGGCATGGTGCTGGAGCACTCTGCTTTCTTGTTCTTGAGGCATGGTGCTGGAGCACTCTGGTGTCTTGTTCTGGAGGAATGGTGCTAGAGCACTCTGGTGTCTTGTTCTGGAGGCATGGTGCTGGAGCACTCTAGTGTCTTGTTCTGGTTGCATGGTGCTGGAGCACTCTGGTGTCTTGTTCTGGAGGCATGGTGCTGGAGCACTCTGGTGTCTTGTTCTGGAGGCATAGAGCTAGAACACTTGGTATCTTGTTCTGGAGGCATGATGCTGGAGCACACTGGTGTCTTGTTCTGGAGGCATGGTGCTGGAGCACTCTGAGGTCCTGTTCTGGTTGCATGGTGCTGGAGCACTCTGGTGTCTTGTTCTGGAGGCATGGTGCTGGAGCACTCAGTGTCTTGTTCTGGACACATGGTGCTGGATCACTCTGCTTTCTTGTTCTGGAGGCATGGTGCTGGAGCACTCTGGTGTCTTGTTCTGGAGGCATGGTGCTGGAGCACTCTGGTGTCTTGTTCTGGAGGCATAGGGCTAGAACACTTGGTATCTTGTTCTGGAGGCATGATGCTGGAGCACACTGGTGTCTTGTTCTGGAGGCATATGCTGGAGCACTCTGAGGTCCTGTTCTGGTTGCATGGTGCTGGAGCACTCCGGTGTCTTGTTCTGGAGGCATGGTGCTGGAGCACTCAGTGTCTTGTTCTGGACACATGGTGCTGGATCACTCTGCTTTCTTGTTCTGGAGGCATGGTGCTGGAGCACTCTGGTGTCTTGTTCTGGAGGCATGGTGCTGGAGCACTCTGCTTTCTTTTTCTGGATGCATGATGCTGGAGCACTTGGTATCTTGTTCTGGAGGCATGGTGCTGGAGCACTCTGGTGTCTTGTTCTCGAGGCATGGTGCTGGAGCACTCACTGTCTTGTTCTGGAGACATAGTGCTGGAGAAGTCTGTTTTCTTGTTCTGGACACATGGTGCTGGAGCACTCTGGTGTCTTACTTTGGAGGCATGGTGCTGGAGATGTCTGTTTTCTTGTTCTAGACACATGGTGCTGGAGCACTCTGGTGTCTTGTTCTGGAGACATGATGCTGGAGCACTCTGGTGTCTTGTTCTAGAGGCATGGTGCTGGAGCACTCCTGTGTCTTGTTCTGGAGGCATGGTGCTGGAGCACTTGGTATCTTGTTCTGGAGGCATGGTGCTGGAGCACTCTGGTGTCTTGTTCTGGAGGCATGATGCTGGAGCACTCCGGTGTCTTGTCTTGGTGGCATGGTGCTGGAGCACTCTGGTGTCTTGTTCTGGAGGCATGATGCTGGAGCACTTGGTATCTTGTTCTGGAGGCATGGTACTAGAGGACTCTGGTTTCTTGTCTTGGTGGCAGTGTGCTGGAGCGCTTTGGTGTCTTGTTCTGGAGGCATGGTGCTGGAGCACTCTGGTGTCTTGTTCTGGACGCATGGTGCTGGATCACTCTGCTTTCTTGTTCTGGAGGCATGGTGCTGGAGCACTCTGGTGTCTTGTTCTGGAGGCATGGGGCTGGAGCACTCTGGTGTCTTGTTCTGGAGGCATGGTGCTGGAGATGTCTGTTTTCTTGTTCTGGACACATGGTGCTGGAGCACTCTGGTGTCTTGTTCTGGAGGCATGGTGCTGGAGCACTCTGGTGTCTTGTTCTAGAGGCATGGTGCTGGAGCACTCCTGTGCTTGTTCTTGAGGCATGGTGCTGGAGCACTTGGTATCTTGTTCTGGAGGCATGGTGCTGGAGCACTCTGGTGTCTTGTTCTGGAGGCATGATGCTGGAGCACTCTGGTGTCTTGTTCTGGAGCCCTGGTGCTGGAGCACTCTGGTGTCCTGTTCTAGAGGCATGGTGCTGGAGCACTCTGGTGTCTTGTTCTGGAGGCATGGTGGGTTCTGGAGCACTCTTGTGTCTTGTTCTGGTTGCATGGTGCTGGAGCACTCTGGTGTCTTGTTCTCGAGGCATGATGCTGGAGCACTCCGGTGTCTTGTTCTGGAGGCATGGTGCTGGCTACGCCAGGGTCTTGTCCTGGTGGCATGGTGCTGGAGCACTCCGGTGTCTTGTTCTGGAGGCATGGTGCTGGAGCACTCTGGCGTCTTGTTCTGGAGGCATGGTGCTGGAGCACTCTGCTGTCTTGTTCTGGTTGTGAGTTCTTGTAAGTCTTTGTGCCAAGGTGGCATGTTTTTTAATTTGTCTTCACAATACTTGCTGATATCTCATCCACAAGTCTCCTCCTGACACCAATTTCCTTCAAAATAATCCCATATTCTCCTTTACTCCTCCTCCCACATCAAGTTTGGGATTGATTTGTCGGTGTTCAGTAACAATACTAGTAGGATTCTGATGGAGATACCATGAGAGTCATCCATTCATTTGGAGGGGACCCGGTCAATTTTCTGCTAAGACATCCACTCCTTGGTGAATATTGCTGCATTTCTTTGGATCTTTCATA
Organism: Dipodomys merriami; assembly: GCF_024711535.1. NCBI lineage: Eukaryota > Metazoa > Chordata > Mammalia > Rodentia > Heteromyidae > Dipodomys > Dipodomys merriami. Next base: position 740,529 of record NW_027203093.1, on the reverse strand, counting down.
AATGAATTGTGTAAGTTTGTGATTTTCTTAATAAAAAACCTCATTGTGCATCTTTAATGGCACTCATTTTCAGGTAACGTATAATTTGCCTTGCTGATGTGAGTGGAAATCCTTTCTCTGGTTCTTCCTTGGTATCTGACAGAGCCGGGGCAGCACGGCGCTCTTGAGTGAGTACTCTGCACTCAACTATGATTCCATTTTCATACCTCGACCCCTGTGCCTGGGAACACTGCCAGATTCTCTTCTCAGCTCTAATTGTCTGCCCACATGTCCCGGGTTTTCTGAATAGGCAAACGTGTAACATGCAAGGAGCCACAATTGCCGGTCTTCCCTTTGTCTCATGTATCCCTTTCTTATTGCACAAATCATAGTCTCTAGAGCAGTGCCAAATCGCGGTGCCATTTTGCCCTTCAGTCTCTTCGTGCCTCAGCTCACGTGCTTTGCTGGATGACCACTGGGGCCTTTGAGGCCAGCCCTACCTGGCGTGGGCACTGCTGGAGGCGTTGTTATGATTAGCTGTCTCTGCTTTTACCTTAACCCTTGTCTCTACGTAGGTCCTCTTGTATCCCCATTGTAGAATCTGTTTTTGACACACAGGTATTTTTAAAAGTTAATTGTTATCACATTGGACTGATCTCTATCATCTTAGTTTGGCTTTTCTGTGCTTCCTTTGTCTTTGTGTTGCCGCCTGCCTGGGTCGCTGGGGCAGCTCACTGGTGCGTCCCACTCTTACTGCTTAGCTCTCAAAGAAGGCCAAGGTCCATGGGTTTGGCTTTTCATGATAGCGCTCTTCCTGGCTTGCAGAAGGTCACCTGTATCCTCTGGTGACAAAGCGCAGGGAGAGGACAGAACCCCTGCCTTGTTTTTTCTTAGAAGGGCACCGATTATGTCAGAATTCCTCCACTCTTGTGATCTGGTCACCCTCACAGGCCGTACTGAATGCTGTGGTGCTGGGGCTGAGGGTCCACAAGTTCAGTCCCACCCTCCTCTGCCTGCTTCTGCTGGATTGCTACCTTTCAGCAGTGTGTGTGTGTGTGTGTGTGTGTGTGTGTGTGTGTGTGTGTGTGTGTGTGTGTGTGTGTGTGTGTGTACTATTCCTAGGGCTTGAACACAAGGCCTGGGTGCTGTCCCTGAGCCTCTTTGGCTCAAGGCTAGCGTTCTATCACTTGAGCCACAGCACCACCTCTGGCTTTTTTCTGAATAGAGATAAGGGCTTCATGGACTTTCCTGCCCAGCCTGGTTTTGAACCATGATCCTCAGATCTCAGCCTCCTGAGTAGGTAGGCATGAGCCACAGTGCCTGGCTCTTTTAGTGGATTTTGAGGAGATGAGTTATACAAGAACTAATTGGAGCACATGTTGTTAATTTAAAAAAAAAAAAAAAAGAATCTTCCAGAACTTCCATCCTCTCCATGACAATGTTCAGGAACGCCTGTACTGACCACTGAACTCTCTCCCACCATTAATTATTATCGTTTGCTTCTTTTTAATAGCATGAGGTGTAGGACAGCCTTTCAGGTAATTGTGTGTTTATAGTGAATTGTATGTGCAGGGCCCTTTCTCAATCTCTGCGCACCTGACTTACTGAAACCCATTCCCTCCTCAACTTCTTTTCTCCTCATTGAATTACACCATTTCCTGGTTCCTTCCATGGAGATTGGGGTTGGCAATCTCTCCCAGTCCTTTTATATCAGAAAAGGATCCATTTTTCTCCCTTGAGTGCTGGTCTGGCTAGGTAAAGGTTAAATATCACTTTTCCCGGCTACTTGATGTTATGGCTTTCTTGTCTCCAACACACCTGTGGCTGGTCAGAAATATGCCCTGGCCCTGTCCTCTCCCAGCTCACAACTTTAGTCTCTAACACGCCTTGCTTTCATTAAGACATGTCTTGTGGGTTTGTTATATTTCCTGCTTGGAACAAAGTTCTCTGAGCTGATGACCTACATCTTTCTTTAGCTCTTTATCTTCTTAGCCAGGGTCTCCGTGACTATCTCCTTTCTTCAGTCCACCATCTCCTTCTGGAAGTATATTCCACTGGGTGGGACCTTCTTGACTCATCCAGGCAGTTGGTTTGAGCATTGCCACCTACTTAGAATCAGCGTCTTGTATGCTTGAAACGGGAGGGGAAGCGAGCTGGTAGCGAATCTCTCCTCTCATCTTGCCTACCTGAGCTCAGGCTGCCGCCTGGCACTGAGCTTTTCTTGCTTGGTGCATTGGCCCCACGCAGACCAGCTCCTTCCCTCACCCTTCCCCAAACCTCATCACTAGACCATCCCCGGGGCTCTGCTCCCCGGAACCTCATCTTTAGGCCATTCCCAGGAGCAGCAGCTGCAGTTCCCCTGTCGCCCCGGCCCTCCGGTTCCCAGCACCGCCAGAGAGACCGGGAGGGCAGCAGCGGTGCTGCGGGCCAGGGTGGCAGCCCAGAGGCAATGGTGGCATGCAGCGCTAGCAGCAGAGGCAGGTGACAGTGGCGATGGCGAGCGGTTGTACAGTGGCAACGGCAGCACCCCCGTGGCTGGCCTCTGCAGAACAAGCAGCCTCGTGTTCACCGGGATGCGACCGTGCGATGGTCCGTCCCCACCGGCGCCACGCCTCGGCACCGCTCCAGCTCTTGCTGGGGTCTCAGAGATAGCGCAGGTTCCCTTCCCTTCTCACACTCATTCACAGAACACTGAGTGACCAAGGTCCCACGGATGAGTGTGGACTAAGCTGGGGTCCTGGCTGGGGACGGTGGGCTAGCCCATGCCACTGGGTGAGGCTCTCCAGGAAGAACTGGGAAGTCTGAAGCGAGTGTCCTGACCCAGTGCGCCCAACTCCTCTCCTTCCCTGTGCTGTCCCTCAAGCACTGGTGGGGGGGGGGGCGCGGTCTGTGAGCTCTCATCCAAGAGGCCGCTGATGTGGAAACGGATCACCAGACCCTCCCCACCTCTGGAGGGCGCTGTGACAGCCCCCACGGGAGACCATGGGTCAGACACAGGGAGAACCTACAGGCCAGACACGGTGAGAGTCCACAGTGAGGTCCACAGTGCTTGTGTTGCTGAAGTCTAGCCATAAAGCATCCAGGCTCCGACCCTGGCAGGGGCTCCCCGGTTGGAGGAGATGGCATCTCCTTGGGCTGGTCCCCAGAAAGAGATGGATCAGGGAGATGGTGGAGTGAAGACCAGGGCTATGACGGTGGGTGAGGAAGTAGGAATCTGCTCCCTGGTGATGGGCTGCTGGCTCAATAGAAACAGGATCGCGAAGGAGGATTTCCAGTAGGCTGGTAACTCAGGAGCCGTAACAGACACCGAATCACTGAAAACAAAGACTTCAGGTATAGAAGAGCTCATTACGCTCCACGCAAACCTTCTGCTTGTCTGAAGTCTCTATTGTGGAGCTGCTCGGGGTAGCCTGGGAGGTCGGGGAGCTGCTGTCTCTGAGGTGTGTGCCCGGTCTGCCAGGCTGGCCCTTTGTGCTTCTCAGCCACATTTCAGTCCTCACAGAGGGGAAACAAGGGCGGGCCGCCGCAGCTCCTCCTGCAGGGCCACAAGAAACACTCTGCGTGAGGGACTTAATTTGGACCGAGATGTGGCTGTGATTTAATTTCAGTCACCAGGTTAATGCATTATTTTCCCTAATTTCAACCTTGGGTGCACCGCATTTATCCGCAGCGGTGCACGCGGGCCGGGTAGCTGTCCTCACCCCTTTCATGCACAGTTGTTTTTCCTTAACTAGATTACAGGCTGTGCCCTTCGCTGAGGACAGCAGCCGCGGGGGGGGGGGGGGGGGGGGGAGGGAAGCTGTGTTGCAGAACGGGACACAGCGGCCTCCACGCTCCTCTCGGGTGCCCACCCTGTCCCGGGTGCTGTGTACGGGGTTCGTCAGTGCTGAAGCTGATGTGGCTTGAGGAAGGTCTGCAGACAGACCACGTGATGTGGCCAGAGCTCCAGACCGCACAGGACTTGGGATGGGGACATGCGGGTGAGGTTTCAGGCAAGGCTCATACTTCTGGTGAGGCCTGAGCCTGCCGGTCGCTCCCACAGCCTGGGCTGCCCAGGAAAAGGAAATGGTGTGCAGAAAGAGCGTGGAGGGGAGGTGCTGAGGCTCTCGGAGCTGTGCAGGTGACAGGAGCCCCCGAGGCTCATCTCAGGACACAGAGGCAGACATGGGCACCTCAGCGTGGACCAAAACGCAACCTGCAGGCTGATCTTTTGCCCGCCCTGCAGACAAGGGGCCATGGGGAGGAGACTCTGGTTTCTACCATGCTTCCTGGTAGAGCTGAAGCACCAGCCAGGACCCCTGCGAGAGGAAGGTGAAGGAAGGGCTGCCCAGCACCCCACTTGGATGGAGAGGACAGGGCCAGCCAGAAGCTTGCCCATCGCCAGCAGGGGCTGTGTACAGTGGTCACCGTGTCCTTCCTCCTCCCGCCTGTTGCCTCGATTCATTAACTTGCTTATCCCGTCTTTTATCCAAAGGAAAGAGCAGCATGAGAGCATGCTATGGCAGGGTCCTGTGACTCACTGGCTGAGAGGGCACAGGGGCAGGAAGCCCGCAGTGTAGTCCGGCCCCTGTGAGCACAGGACGCGGTGGCTCTGGCCAGGTTTACTAGGAGGGAGGTCTACCTCGGCTCAAGTGTCCCCCAGAGGTCCTGCTACCTCCACAAACCAAAATACTCATTTTCTTCTGCTTCTCCCACAAGTCCTGACTTGTGGTTGGCTCCAGTGGAAAGGCCCACAACCCTCTGATTTAGGATGCAAAGTCTGAGGAGCTGGCAAGTCCTGCCCTGGTCATGGACCCCCGTTAGATGAGCGAAGTGACACAACATGAGAGGAGTCTCCCTTCTCAGGGCCAGAGCCCTTGGTGACTGTCTTGTGGCCCAGGTAGGACTGAGGGCAAGACATGCGTGAAGCAAGATATGGAGGGACTGTGAGCCACACATGCTGGGTGGTACAGAGGCTTTGATTTCACATCTCTGTGCCTTTAAAGCGGAGCAGAAGCCTTGATCCTGGGGTGGGGTCTCTGGAAGAGTTAATGAGGCCACCACGCTCCGAGGAGGACCATTCTTGCTGCTTAGCGATGCACAGCTCAGTAATGAAGAGAGAGTCTACCAGACCCAATAGAATCTGAAATTAAAGAAAAATGGAATGTATTAAAAATGTACTGCAACATTAATGGAAGATGTCAGATTGACAGCCCTGAACTCAACACACTGCCCCGGATGGGAGACGGCAGACCTATTCTAGGACTGTCAGCAAACTCTTCGACTCCCCTCTGCCTGCCCAGTGCACCCGGATGTGAGGAGGAGAGGAACAAAAAGGACCAGGTGGAAGCCTGCACCCCCCGTGGCCCATCCCTCACCAGCCGTCGGCTCTACTGCGTCACTCCTGGGTGCTGCTCTGCCCATGAGCCGTCCCCAGCCCACCCGTGAGCCGTCCCCAGCCCACCCGTGAGCCGTCCCCAGCCCACCCATGAGCCGTCCCCAGCCCACCCAGCAGACGGCCTCCCACTCGGCTCCTTTGCCCCTGTTAGAACCCATGCCACCTTTGTCTCAGAGCCCTGTTCTCTCCAGGATCATCCAGACAACCTTGACTCCCTCGTTCTGTGGGAGAGGGAAGGACTCAGGGCCTCACCCGGGCTGGGCAGGTGCTGTGCTGCAGAGCTACACCCTGGCCATGCACTCATTTTTTAAAAGGTCTCTTTGGATATGAGGGAAGGGGTGTCAGGGTGTGTGGGATGGATGTTAGAGGCTGAGACTGAGGACAGGCCTCCTGGGCCCTTGTCCACAAATGTCAGGACTATCTGTAGAAGCTGCAGGCCACCAGGACTTGTGGGATCCTCATGTGAGCTTCTAAGATGGCCTCTCCAGCCTCTACTCTCTCCTCTTCCTGTAACAACTCACCTCCTCTCAGTCTTGTTGGAGAACCCACTGCCCCTTCAAGCTGCCTGTGGGGTGGTTCCCATGATTCAGAGAGAAGCTAGGGCCCAGCCAATCACAGAGCTGCATCTCCCAGCTGCTCCTAACCAATCACAGAGCTGCATCTCCCAGCTACCCAATTGGCTCTGGGACAAACTTGGCCCAAGCCCCTCCCACTGCTGTAGACTTTCTGTGGACATGGTACAGAGTGCTCTGTCATGCTGGTCTGCTCCTGCAAGGTGAAAGACCGCAGCCATCCATGAGTATATAGGACCGGAAGGCAGCTCAGGGTTATCCCTGGGGACTTTGAGTTAGAAGGAAGCTGTGGGCTGAGCTGAGAAGCAGAGAAGCCTGTCCCGTGCCTCACTGGGCTCCTGGATCCAGCAGTCCCTGAAGCAAGCCCCATCCTAGGACTTTCCTGTTGAATATTGTGGATGCTGTGGCACAGGAGATGGTTGGACCTGCAGCAGCTCAAGGAGGAGCAGTTGAAGGAGGCTCAGGTGCCACACACTGACACTCATGTGGGGGTGAAGTGGAAGAGGCAGGCCCGGTCAGGGGCTCGTTGGAGGCCATGGGGAGGGAACAGGGGCCTGGTGGCCTGTGGCCTGCAGTGTGGTGAGGATGACTAGGCCATTCCAGGCTTCTGGACCTTGAAGACAAGGGGAGGCAGAGATGCTGTTGAAGCCTGAGGCCGCGAGGACAAGGTAAACCTCAGCAGTGCTGCCTCGTGTCTCCGGGCTCACTTTCTAAAGACATCTGTGAAAGGTAAAGAAGCCACCTTCATAGTGCAGTCAGAGGGTCTGGCGATGCCGATGTCCATGGGCCAGGGAGGAGCTGGGGGTCCTCAGTGGGGCCCAGGGAGGGGCTGGGGGTCCTCATATGTGTGCTGAGTTCAGAGCCCTTACAGTGTCCTGCATGTCTGCTCAGGTCAGCTGGCGGTGACACTGGCCACAGCAAAGGCAGCTGTTAGGCTGAGCCTGAGGTCCCAGAGGTTGGTGCCCAGCGCGGGGAGCAGCGTGGGGCCCAGGTCTGCCTGTGGGCTTCCAGGTGCTGGCCGGCTGTAGGTCCCCGAGGAAAGAGGAAAGCCCTTACCAGGGCTGGACTTTGGTTCCTTGAGGATCAGATGGGGTGAGGCTGACTTCTCAAAGCATTCAGCCCAGAGCCCCATGACTGGCCTCACAGATCCCGGGTGGGTGCGGGAGGAGAGACTGGGCACTGTGGGGTAGAGCCTGGGGCCCCGCAGGGGGCTTCCTGTGAAAGTGAGCTCTGACCCCAGCTCTGGAGACCCCATGTCAGAGCAGCTTCTGCAGAGCCAGGTCCTCAGCTGGCCGGACACGGCCTCCCTGGGGGTCAGGAGGCTGCCCGGCCTTGCTTCCCTTTGCTGAGCTCAGCTGAGCTGAACTTTTTTTTTTTTTTTTTTTTAAGTTTCACTTCTGGCCAATTAGTGAATCTCAGGCTAGTAAAAATTACAAGAAGAACCACAGAAAACCACCGAGAGGTCGCCGGGAAGGCTCCAGGAGGTGACTTGGGAACGAGAAGGCATTTTGCCAAACAAGGTTTTCCCATGCTCCTCGGGGCTCATTACCTTGTTCCTTCTCCCTCCCCTCACCACTGCTCACCAGCGGCCCAGAGCCCTCTCGCCAGCCTGAGGAGCCGCAATCTGGGGTAGGAAGGTGGTGTCCCTCAGGGCCACTCATGGCTGAGTCCAAGGGGCCCTGTTCTGAGCCCCACAAAGATCCAGGAGCTATGCTAGGACTTGGGGAACCCAGGTAAGGTCTGACCAAACCCAGAGGAGAGAGAACACGCCCAGCCACCCAGCCGGATGACCAGAGGGGACCTCCTGGCTTTGGCCCCCCTCCATCCTGGGCCAGCCGCTGCTTCTGCTGGAAAAGAAGGGGTGGGAGGCAGGGGTCCTTCCCGTCTGGGCCCCCAAATGCTGTGTGCTGCACCAGCGTGTGAGTCCCTCTCCTCTGGGCCTGCACCCCTCAGCGGTTCGCTGGGCAGCCACAGGCTGGTGGAAGGCTGCCGTGGGCACTCATGCCGTGTTTGAGGGGTGCATTGGACACTTGCCAACAGTCCGTTTCTCTTTCCCCCACCGGCAGCCTTTGTGCAGGCCAGGGTTCATAGCGGTGGCCCTGTGGGAAGGTTGGGGAGGGGGACGGGGAGCTAAGCAGAGACACAGTGGGGTCAGCCTGGGGCAACAGCTGGCACTGGGGAGCAGAGGTCACAGGAAATGAGCACAGGGCCAGAGGAGTGCAGGAAGGTGCTGGCCAGCCCCGCATCTCTGGTCACAGGCACCTGGTGCTGACTGCAGGCTGTGAGTGGAGCCCCTCAACATTGGCCCTCTGCCCTTGGCCCTCAGCCTCCCCTCCTCGTCCCGGGCAGGCCGGGTGCAGGTGGGTCACACGGGGGAGCTGCAGTGGAGATCCACAGCTGCCACCCCCCTGAATGAGGCACCTTTGTCCTCAGTGCCAGCCTGTGTCCCCGGCCCTGGTTGCAGGCCATGCTAAGAAGAGGTTCAGGAGAAGCTGCAGGCCCCAAGGCCCGCAGGTCCCACTCAGCTGTAGCCTTGAGCATTTCCTTCCTGAGGCCCGGAGTCAAAGGACAGGTGCCCGAGGCTCTCTCATGCTGCATTTGAAGATGCCACATCTTCTGCCAGTGCCCTGGATGTGGGAATGGCCTCCCGGCACCTCTGGGCTTCTCTTTCTGAAGCCATTACATGACAGTCCTTTTGTCACGTTGGTGGGACTAGACAGGGCGTGATGGGGTCTGATTTCCTGCCTAGCCCCGCTGCTTGTTACAGACGGAGGCTGTCACCTTGCCCGGGGAAGCCAGAAGCCACCTCCCCACCGAGGCCGGTGGTAGGTCGCTTCTCTCTGACAGTCTCCATTTGGTTTCAGCAAAACAGCTTGCTGAGGGTCCCAGCTAGAAATGACAGGCTTAATATAAGCCCACATCTCAGACATTTGAGGCTGGCTTTCAAACACCACAGCTGCTGCCTCCCGAGGCAGTGGAGCAGAGGCAGGGCAAGACCTGTGTGGTGGGCTTGGACGGGGCATGTGCGAACCAGCGTGCCCTTCCGGGGGATCCCAAAGCAGCACAGCCTCAGCCTCCAAGCCACGCGCCTTTCATTCTGTCCATCCACAAGGCCTGGCCGAGAACCAGCAGGCCAGCAGCAAACACTGGGGGGAGAGGGAGGCAGAAGAGAGGACAGAGCCTGGAGCTCCCGGTCCTCTCCAGCCTGGAGCACCCGCACCGGGCCCGCACGGGGCTCACACCGTGCTGCCTGGTTGGGCTCCTTTCCTCTCCTTCACGCCAGCTCCACAGGCTCATCGAAACCCAGATGTGACAGTGTGTGGGTGTCTTCAGGCCAAATTCAATGCAAACCCCATTTCCTCACTGCCGGAGATAATGTCTCGTTCCTGCCCGAGGAAGGTGTCTACTCCCCAAATCAATTTTTCGGCTCTGACACAGCCCCAAACAGAAGTGGCAGCTGTTTTATTGATCTGAGGCCCCAGCCTGGTGCTTGTTGGGTAAGTGGGGGCTGGACACCTTTCCCCGTCCCCCCTCCTTCCTCCTCTCTTAAAGAAGACCACAGCCAGACATGGGGCAGCCTTGTCCCCGGAGGGCAGGGCTGCCATCCACAACGCCTGAGCACCGGAGGACAGCACTGGTCAGTGTCAAGCTCTAAAGCCATGCTGCTTAAAGCAGTGACCCTGGCCACAGAGCCTCGACCTGTACTCTGACCTTTGACCCCTTATAGCCCACTGGGACACCAGGTTTTCTGCCCAACTCTCCCCATCTGTCCTGCCACGTTTAGTTCAGCTCCAATGACTCCTGCCTTTTCTGCTGTAAACTAGCAAATTATCTTTATTATACCCATTAGCCAGAGCTTGGATGGGCAAACATGCTGTGCTCACATGGAGAGGCAGTGTTCTGCCATCCAAAGCAACCACCTTGATACCCAAGATGCCACGGCAGTGCATTGCAGGACTCCACTTGTGAAGTTCTAGAGCCTTTGTCATGAATCACTGAGAGGGAGGGAGGGTGGGAAGGAAACCTCCAATGGTGTGAGGGACTGCAGGGATGCTAGAATGCTCCATACATAACTCTCAAATTTCACCGAACTGGACACTTAGGGTTTTGCGAGTAATAACTAATCAAACTAACAAATGTAGCCCCACCCTCGGGCTCTCTAGCCTTGGAGAGCAGCAGTGAAGCCACCCCACCCTCACCCACAGCAAGCAAAGCACATCCAGACTAGGAAGCCACTCTGTACAGCAGGGGGGCAGATGGGGCAATGTGCTATATGCCAGGAGGGGGACATTAGCATGGACTCCAACAGGGACTGCATTTGCTTGGGATAACTTTCCAACGACGGCCCAGGAGCTGGGGGTCACAGAGGACCCTCAGCTGGTGAGCCACAGGGGGCATACTGGACTCTGTGCGGCAGGAGGGCAGAGACCTGAGAGTCTGGACAAGAGGATCCCGAAGCTCTGCACTCCAGGGACCCTAGCATACTGGAGGACCGTCCTGATCCTGGAGGACTGTACACATCATGGCTTCCTGGAGAAAAATCTACTCCAGTCTCTCACCACAATGCCCTGCTGAGCCCCGACACAGCCACAGATCTAGAAGGAACAAAGCTTTCCTCAGATTCGCACTCCAGGCTTACGTGGGCTCAGAGAGATCCTCTGCCGTTCTGCTGCCTGCCGGAGGAGAACCAACTCTCATCAGAGAATGCAAACAGAATCCAGAGCCTGCCACACACCATCCATGGTGGCTAGAACTCAATCAGAGGTCTCTTAACCAAATGAAGGGCAGGAAAATACGACATAGCCCAGCCCAAGTTGGCCAGGTGCTGGACACAACAGGTGGAGACCTTAGAACAATTATTGGACATTATTCAGGGGGAGGTTCTCAAATGAAAGTATACGAAACTCTGGAAGTGGCCAGAAAGGTAATCTCAGAAGAGAAATGCCTGCTATAAAAAAGACAAGTGGGAATTCTCTCTGAAGTTTTTACTTGATGCATGGTAGATAAGTGGTGTGGTTCAATAGTTGTATACATTGGTCAAATTAAGGAAGTTAGCATTCCATCACCTCAAACATGTTATTTGCTTATGCTGGGAACTTTCCAAATTCTCTTCTATGTGCTTTAGAACTGGTGCTACTTTTTTGTCTTATGGGTTTTTTTTTAACTTGGCCTGTGGTATGCTAGTCCACTCCTCTACCACCAGCTCTTTATCTATTTTGAGATATACAACAAATTATAGTTAAATATAGCTAACCTTACTTGAGATACAAGAACTTATTCCTCATATTGGTCTGTATTTTGATATTCATTATCTCCCCCTCTCCTGCCCCCCCTCCCTGTCCTCTCTTCCCCTTCCCTGCCTTCTACTCCCTTTTGAGAGACCAGTGTTTTTAGCTTCCACTAAGAGAGACGGAACAAGTGTATTTGTCTTTCTGTGTCTGACTCATTTCACTTAACATAACATCCTCTTGGCCAGAATGACAGCACTTCCATCTTTTCTGTGCCTGAATAATATTCCATAGCGTGTGAGGTCTACATTTCCCTCGTCTGTCCGTCTATCAGTGGGCACCCCGTGTCTATTCCATAGCGTGGCTTTGTGAATAGCAGTGCTAGGACTGCTTCAGATGGCGGTGACCGAGGCAGAATGAATTCATTTCATGGGCTCTGCAGACGGCCAGAGTGGCAGAGAGCAAGTGAACCTGAGGACGAATCGATAGACATTATCCAGTCTGCAGAATGGAAGGGAAAGGATTAACAAAAAATGAGCAGAGCCCAGGGGCGCGTGCCATCATAGACCTGAAGAAACCATAGCTGTAAACTTCCAAGCGTTGATGAAACCATCTTGAGCTTTAAAAATACAAATGTGCAATATAGAGCAGAAAGAATGGAAGAAGTCGGAGATATTCTCATGCTAATACTCAGTGGTAAATCTTACCTTTAAATCCACTTAGCAAGCAAGGGAAAATAATAAAGATGATAAAATTTTAGCCCAAAGAGCTTAAAATAAAGAATAATGCCAAAACAAAATAAGTTGTAGAGATAGAGGTGGAGAATAACAGAAATAAAAGCAAACCTTATAAGTACAAAATGAAGTAGTAGTCAAATCCAAGTTTTGATTTTATTTTTGTGTGTGGATTGTGTGTGTGTGCACATGTGTGTGCACATGTATGCATGTATGTGTGCTCACAGGTGTGTGTGAAGTATCCTGACACAGACTGACCTCTGGGAAGTCAGGTAAAGAGAAGAGGGAAGGTAGGAGGAATGCAAATCTGGAAATTCTATGAAATACTTTATGCAGATACACTTGAAGTTTGGAGGAAACACAAAATAGAACCACACTCGGGGCGGAGCGTCTTTCAATGACATAATCAACTGTCTGTAATACAGAAACAAAACCTGTGTATCTTCAAAGAAGAGGAAAAATCCCCAATGGAAAATGGGATATCTCTGGGAAAAACAAAAGGAACACAAATGATCCACAAAGTATTTAAAGCCATCAGAAATCACTGGGCATCGATGGTTCACATCTGTAATCCTAACTACTCAGAAAGCTGAGATCTGAGCATTGCACTTTGAAGCCAGCCCAGGCAGAAAGTCCATGAGACTCTTATCTCCAATTAACTGCACAAAACACTCAGGAAGTGGAGGCCTGGCTCAAATGTGAAGCACCAACCTAGTGTGAAAATGCTAAGGGACAGCTCCCAGACCCTGAGTTCAACCCCAGGACTGGCACAAAAATACATAAAATAAAGTAAAAGAAAAAAGACAACTAGGGCCAGGTAATGTTAAAATCTTACTGAAGACGACCAAACAGTGAAGGCACAGGCCACGTTGGGATCCCTCCCACCTGCAGGGCTGTGTGGCAGACAGCGCCCCGGCCTCCCCGACTCCCTGGGGCCTGGGCCTTGGTGCCCAGGCACAGTGCCAGCACCTGGCTCTGAAGCCTGGTATGGCCCCTCCTGGGGGGCTTTGGGGGTTCTGATCCCCTCCAAGCGTCCATTGTCTGGAGCTGAGCTGCTGAGGGCCCCTGGTCTCGGTCATTGGGCCTCAGCCTTGAAGAGGCCCCAGGTGCTTCTGATGGGCCTGGGCTCCTAGGGAGATGGGGGCCAGGGTGAGGCACAGAGGGAGAGAGAGGTCAAGGCCCATGAGACACAGGCTGGGACTCCTCTCCGTGCCTCCCTGGAAGAAAGGTGAGGCAGAAGCAGACCCCAGCAGGCGACCCCAGCAGAGAGAACATGGCATGTAGCACTGGACGGGGACAGGAGAGCTGGCCACACAGGCTGAGTCCACCCCTAGCACACTACACCCCTGGAGACCCTGAGACTCCCTCCCAAGAGGTCCTTCCAGAGTCCTGCCCTCCTGGTCAGCAGGATGGACCATTCCCTGGGGTGTCCCTCGAGACCTGGGCTCTGGGGGCCTCAGCCTCGGTGCAGGGGTGGAGGGAGACAGGGTCAGCCGCGGTGCAGGAGTGGAGGGATGGGGGCACGGGGACCTTCTACTCCTGCCCAGCCCTCGGCCCTGACATCGGGGCCCCAGGGGACACCAGGCACCAAACTGCTCATTAACACCAGACAGCAGTCATTTGTATTCTTTACAAGACCTGGAATTTTCTTCCCGGAAATTGTTTCCCTCTGGGGAAGGCTACCATTTTCAATATCAGACATGGCCAGAGGTGAAAAGTAAAGTTCTGTCCTTGCTAGCAGGTCCGGAATAGAGCCAGCATGACTCAGCACAGTGTGTGTGTGCGTGTGCATTGTGTGTGTGTGCGTGTGCACGCAAGTGCACTGCTGAAGGTCATTTGGCAGTGCCTGTGACAGGTGAATGTGGTTGGCCTCACACATGCACACACCACACAGTGTACACACCTAATGTGCACATGCATGACATGTCTAGAAACAGAAACTTCTGCATGTATGTCACATGCATGAGGTGCACCATGTGACAGACACCTACAACACCCGTGCACACGTGTGGATCACTTGTGGGACACAAAAGCACTAGGGTGTAGCACATATGCACACATAGCACACGTGTGTCTAGGCGGGACATACACCACACGTGTAAAACATATAGCAGACATGCACCCATACGCTTCACACACACATATGCTGCCTGTGGCCCGGGTCTTAGGCAGAGATTCAGGGCAGCTACAGGAAGGGCCACTCTCATGGTGGATGTGCAGCCCTGGTCCTGTTCTCCTCTGGTCCCCCATTCTCCCCAGCCCCCGTTCTCCCCTGGCCCCCCATTCTCCCCCCTCCATTCTCCTCTAGCCCGGTGGCTCTGCTGTGGCCAGCCGTGCTGTGTCACTGGGGATTCTGACTCTGGCACTGGACCACAGTGCTGCTCAAAGCTCTAACCTTTCATTGTGGGGCTCTGAGGGTTTCTCTCTGGTCTCCTGCTGGTCTTAGAGGACGTGGGAGGGCATGCCTGGGGACCACGGATCTGAAGAAGACAGAGATGGTGGCACAGACAGTCCACCGTGACCCAAAGCCCAGACAGCACCAGCCCGGGCCCGGCGCGGGTGGCCGGCATGGCCGCCTGACGTGTGCTTCTTCACCACAGGTGGTTGGCGTTCCCAGACCCTGTGTGATGATGAACCCCATGTGGCTGCTGGCCCACGGCGTGCCCGGATTTGAGGTGGGTCTAAGGTGCTTCTGGACGAGACTGGCCTTCGGGTGAGTGGGCAGAGGTGGACAGCGAGGCCTGCCTGGGTCTGTTGACAAGAGTGAGGGCCACAGGCACTGCCAGGCCCCAAGGGGCCAGCTAGGGGAAGAGCACAGGGGAGACTTACACATGGCCGTGCAGGCCTCCAGGGCACTGGAAACATCTCTAGAAGTTTCCTCCCCAGAGGACACACAAATGGGTGGGTGTCTGCATGCTCAGGCCTGAGTCAGGTGACCCCGGTGGGTCCCAGGGGCTATGCCTCCCACGCCTGCCCAAGTGTGGGCTGCACCAGGGGTCATGAGCTGGCCCCAGCCCCAGCCGCGGATCCAGGACCCCACTCAGCCGCCCACGCCTTCAGATTTCAGCGGGGCTCAGAGGGTGCGTCCTGTGGGGACTCGACCTGCTGGTGGGGGGCGGGGTAGGAACTGAGAACGCTGGCCTGAGGCGGCCTGAAGGCTGTGGCTTAGGCGGTGGGTCAGCATGCAGAGGTCGGGGACTGCCCCCGGGACCTCCCCTCCCTGTCCTCATGGCTGCCACAGGGACCCAAACCCATGCAGCCAGGGCCATGTGAAGGTCACTGCCGGCTTGAATGGGCTGCGTGGAGTGGGCCCCTCCTCTGCACGGTGTCCTGGAGGTAATGAGCGGCACGAGGCTGCATTCTTCAGCCAGCCACGCACGCGAGGCTCTGGGGCCGCGCTGCTCTCTGCTCTGTCGGCTCTGAGGCCTAAATTACCCAGCAAAGGGAGATGGATGGCGGGGCCTTCCCGGCTCAAATTGATTCTCACTCTGTGCCGACGGCCTCTCCTCTCCCTGGTGATCATTGAAAACACTCTCTCCTCCACATAATGGCCCGTTCATGGGCGACTTGATAGGAGGCACAGATGTATATCTAATCACATACTAATAGGGCGAGGGGAGGCCCGGGTCAGAGCTGGCCAAGGCGCGGGCAGAGGAGGCGCACGGGGGTGCCGAGGCCCTGCCAGGGCTCCCCAAGTCCCGTCAACCTAGTGCCTTCCAAGGAAGGCTCTGTGGAGGTCAGCAGAGGGGTCCAGTCTATGGCCAGGACCTGGTGGCACTGGGGAAGGTCACCAGGCCATGGGGACAGCGATGCCCAGCCCACTGTGCTCTGTCTGAATGACAAGGTGGGCCTCACAGAGGGAAAGGCTGTGAAGTCGAAGGTCACCAGCCCACACCCCCACTGGCACCATGCCAGGTAGGGGTGTGAAGGCACAGACAGGCTGGGTCTTGTCCACAGTTACACATGTGACCGTGTCAGAGGGTGGCCTGGCCCCAGCTCACCCTCCCTGCCTCTCAAGGGCTCCAGAGAACCCAGTATGCCTGCTCCCGACCCCAATCTTCTGGGCAATGAAGGTTCTGTCTTTATTTGGCACAACGCCTCTTGCCACTGGCTCCTCCCTCTGAGTCGGTGGGGTTCACACTGCAGCCCTGCCCTCCAGGCCTGGCCTGTACTTGTCAGCCCCCACCCCTGCCCTGTGGCCGGCTTGGTAAGCTACCTCACCTGGGGATGATTCTTCTCCGTGCAGTACCCATGTCCTGAGTACACCGAAAACCAGTGACTCAGTGTCTCCGAAAGTTCCACAGAGCTCCCTGGAAGCAGTGTGTGCTCAGTAAACAGAAATGGCAGGCAGCCTGGGGGAGCAGAGGCACAGAGCTCTTCCTTGGAAAAGGAGGTTCATAGGACCTCCTTAGGAAACAGGGCCCAGGCCTGCATCCAGGCTCCCAGCAGGGAGAGAAACAGTTGATGCCCCCCCCCGCCCTCCCGGTCAGGGGGCAGAGCAGGGCTCCCCAGGAAGCAAAGGGGCAGGGGAGATGGTGGACACATCTCATATCGCCAGGCTTCCGTCTCCCTGCCGGCGGCCCTCCCTCTGCCTGGCCCCTTGCGTCCTCACGGGCTGAGAGCCCCTGGCTTGGACGCTTCCTCACCACCTGGCAGTCCAATGCAGGATTCTCCATCAGGTTTCAGAAGGGAGGTGGTATACAAGGGGGATCGGTGTGTACATAGACGCGCAGAGAGAGGCCGCGGCACGCACTGTGAGAGCCACCTTTGGGCCACAAGGCCCTGCACCCGTCCTGCAGCTCCTACGCCTGGCGGGATGGCCTGTGTGCAGAGACTTCTAGAAGACCCTGGCCATCCCACTGCCGGCGCTGAGCCAGCAGCACTAAGCCCGGTGTGGTGCTGTTGAGGGTAGGATGGATGGAATGGTGGTACTGAGGCGGGGGTGGGGTGGAAATGGTGTCAGTAAAGGTGCTGCGGGTGAGATGACCCTGATGGAGATGGTGTGGGTGGCTGGTGGGGGCTGTGGCGGAGGGGACGGGGGGGTAGAGGGCAATGCTGAGGACCACGGGAACGGTGTGATGATGAGGGCAGTGACAGCCACGGCTGGCGTTAACAGGAACGGCAGCCCCGCCTGAACCCTTGGGCCAGGCAGCGTGACAGACGCTCACCAGCCCCGCCCAGCTCCCTGAGCCCCATTTCCTGACGCACCCAGTCCCGTGGCCCAGAGTGGTGAGCAAGGGCCAGGCTCTGGAATGAGCCCCTGCCTCCCCCCGCCCCTGCCCCGTTCTGGCACATGGTCCCCACTTCTGGCCCACGGCCCCCACTTCCGGCACCCTGCCAGCCCTCCAACTAGCTCCCTTACAGGCTGAGAAATGATCTAGGCTGTGTTTCGCGCCTTCCTTTGTAATCCTCGGCAGGCAGCGCGTGCTCCTGCTAATTGCATGTTTTATTGTCTCCTTTGCGGTTAAATATCGTCTGCACCTACCATTAAGCAAACCCGGCTCTGCCACGGAGGAATCCTCTCCTGAACTCTGCACACAGGCCTCCCGGGCCCGGCCAGTCCCTCGGAGCCGACCTTCCTCTCTGCTCCGCCCCCATGGGCAGGCGTCTTCCCGGGCCTGCGCCCGAGCTGTGCAGCTGGCACCTGTGGAAAGCCTGGGGCCTCTCTGCAGGGCAGGCAGCGGGCTGCGATGCTGGGCACAGCCCTCCCACCCTCTCCCTTCCTGGCTGAGTCCCCTCCTGGCCCTGACAAGCCTGGCCCTGCCTGCCTGCCGTGTGACCCCACGCTGCAGCTCAGACAGGGCGACAGCTCCACACACCTGCCCACCTCCTCCCTGCAAGCCCCTTCACATCACAGCGACAACAACTTACCAAAGTTCCAGAAGCTTCCATCCAATCCAAGACGTGCAGCTCCTGACATTTGCTCCTCTTCTCAGAGGACAGAGAAGGGTGGCTAGCAAGGAGCCCTCAGACCCACCCCCCAGCCTCAGCCCCTACCTCCAGCCCACAGCCCCTAGCTTTGGCTCCTGCTCCTTAGTCCAGGCCCCAGCCCCCCAGCCCCCAGTCCCCAGCCCTGGCTTCGGTCCCCACCTTTCAAGAAGGTTGGTTCCTCTTCTTGGGGTCTTTATAAACTCTATCAACGTTTGCTGAAGATTGGAGAAACAGCATCACTGTGCTGCTATACAGGTGTTCAGGAGGAAATCCATGTTCTAGCCCCTCCCAGCCACTGGCCTTGCCCCGTCCCCCGCCCTCCTAGCCACGGCCCTCACCCCTCAGTCCCCCACCCTCCCGGGCCACGTGCCTCGCCCCTCAGTCCCGCGCCCCCACCGTCAGATCGGATCACAGTCATCTTCACGCAAGCCGGCAGCCAGGGTGAGGGCTGGCGGGTTCTTTTTTGTTCCCCGCCCTGTGCCTGGGATGGTGGCGCAGGGTGGCAGAGCCCCAGGAACTGCTCTGTCCCTCCGGCTCTCTGCTTGAGTTGTCAGAAGGGTCCCGCTGGCCTCTGACCTGGATGCCAGGCCCTGGTTGCTTCTCCTCCGTGGACCCTCCAGGCGCTGACTTACCCAATGCTGTTTGGGGCACCTACAGGTGCTGCTCAGCTTACTCTCAGTGACTCTCATTAGGGAAAATCTGTGTCCCTGGTTTGGTGGTGAGGAAACTGGGGCACAGAGAGGTCAAGTTCCCTGCCTAAGCTTACACAGCTGGCAGCGGCCATCTCCCCGAGAAGGCACAGGCGGGCTGCGGCAGTCCCAGGCTCGGTCAGCATCACCTGGCCTTGGTCAGTGCCCACCCCCCCCATACTGTGCAGAATCATCTCTCCAGAAACCACTGTGTCCTCTGCCACGAGGCCTGGCGCACACCCCGTGGAGGGTGGGGCTGGCGTGCCCTTCTCTGGGGTGTATTCGCTTGCACGTGCCAGGCGGGAGCTGTCAGGCACCTCAGCGGACCTTACCCCGAGAGGCTGGAGTCTCCTCATGCCATCTGCCCCTCGCTCCTCTGGGTCCCCAAAGTGCCTTCCTGCCCTGGAGACTCTGCCCCGCCCCTCTCCACCCACCGCCTGCTCCTCCTCCTCGGACTCCTGGCCCCCACTGGCTGGTCCCTCAGGGAACCATGCAATGCTTGCAGCCCTCCAGGGCCCCCGGCTGTGGCCTGAACTGTCCCCCACACCCTGGTCCTTTCCAGACTGGTAACGCCAGCCCTAGCCTCAGGCCCTGGGTGGGCATGGGTCTCATTGACCGGGGCCTGGGTGCCTGGTGCTTGCGGACGGCCTCCGGCGGCTCTGTGATTGGTCAGGCTCTCGCAAAGCCGCTCTGTGATTGGTCAGGCACTGGCACACCTGCTGGGCAGATGGAGCGGAGCTGTCCACCCCTGGGGCGTCCCCACCACCAGCCGTCTCGATCCAGCGAAGTAAAAACAAGGAGTCTTTGTGAGTTGCTTTCATGTTTTTCATAATACAGTTTTTAAAATTACAAAGTCAATATTTGTTCAATGCGGAACACTTGGGAAACAAACAATGGAAGGAAAAATTTGCCAGTAATTGTGCAGCACCAAGACAAACAGCACCACCATCTTCTCAGGGTGCACCCCTCCCCCTCTCCCCCCCTCCTCTCTCCCCCGCTCCCACCCACCCCAGCACCTCATCATGAAGGAGCTGCCTTGCTCTGCCAGGGGCCGTGGGCATTTTCCATGGAACCTGTTCAGGGGATCATCCATGTGTCCTTCTGAGTCACTGCCCCTCCGGGACCAGGCTGCCCTCACCTCCTGCCCCTGCTCCCTCCCCACTCTACCCAGGAGGGAGGGGTGCACTGTCTTCCCTTCTTCAGGGGTCTACTCCAACTTACATGGTCACAACACGCCTCCCAGAGGGCCTGTGGCCTCCCTCCGCCAACCTCCTAAGCCATACTGGCCCTCTGCTGTTGGCTTGTCTCACCTGCCACCACCTCACCCCACCCAAAGCCCATGCACTGGGGACAGGACTCCTCAGTTTCATCCCTGCAGGACGAGATGCTCCAGTTTCCACAGTGGATGAATGAGGGAGTGACTGTGTCACAAAGCGCACGTCCACGAGTGGTCCTGGCTGTCCCTCAGGACAACCTCTGGCAGGGGCAAGGGCGGGGTCAGGAGAGAGCCACATGCTGCCTGTCCCCTCTGGAAACGCTGTCAGCCACTGGAGACCCAGCCACGCCGTCCCATGCACGCCACACTGAGCCACGTCAGCTCCCAGGTCTGCTCCTCTCTGCAAGTACTCTCCGAGCTGCCCACTAGAACTACTTCTCTTACTGTGACTTTCTGACCCCTACCCTACAACGCTGCCTGCTTCTGACCTTCTTCTGTCTATTCATGGTAATATTTTCATGTCTTAAGCTCATTGACCCTTTGTTAAACACATATCATGGAATACCTTCCAACTTACTGTCTGTTTTTAATTGCATTCTGATTACTTGAGTAATGAAAATGTGAATTGTAATGTAGCCAGACCCACTGATAATTTGTGGTCTGGGGTAAGGGGTGTGTGTGTGTGTGTGTGTGTGTGTGTGTGTGTGTGTGTGTGTGTGTGTGTGTGTGTGTGTGTGTGTGTGTGTGTGTGTGTGTGTGTGTGTGTGTGTGTGTGTGTGTGTGTGTGTGTGTGTGTGGTGCAGCCAATCCTTGGGCTTGAACTCAAAGCCTGGATGCTCTCTGTGCTTTTTTTCTTAAGACTAGCTCTCTATGATGTGAGCCACAGGTGCACTTCCAGCTTTTTTGGTGGCTAACTGGAGATAAGAGTCTCACAGGCTTTCCTGCCTAGGCTGGGTTTGAACCATGATCCTCAGATCTCAGCCTCCTGAGTAGCTAGGGTTGCAGCTACGAGTGTGGGCCAGGCTGGGGTGCGTTTTCTCTACCTTTCGTGTTGCAGTTATCCATGAGCTGTCCCATGACAGACTACTCTGCATGGTGGGTCTTGAAAGACCAGTTCATTTCTAGTCTGGCCAAGCCTGGGTTTAACATCTCTCTTAGAATGTTTCCCAAATAGTACAAACACTTTCCCTTCTAATTTTAGTTTATTTTGTTTTCCCTCCCCCCACTTTGGAACAGCCACAAGGCAAGACATTTCCAATTCATTAAACCTCCCACGTGTGTTTTAAATTTCATTTTCAAGATAAAATCCCAAACACAGCACCGAAGATCAGAACCCACATTCATTAACATGCGCTCTCCGCCCACACCACTCTCCGACTTCTCCGGAGCTTTTATCCCCCAGTCCCGGTGCCTTCTGGGTCCAGCTCATTCTCCCCACATCTGAGATCTGCAAGGCCCACGGGCTGGGCCCAAAACAGCAGCAGCTCACCGCCTCGTGACCTGGCAAGCCCGGATCTGGGCGGCAGAGCTGCTCTCCTTCCACAAGGACCAAGACCTGGACAGGACAAGCAGAGGCCCCTGTGCCCTGCATGGCTTGCGTGTGACATCTTCTCTCGTGTCCTGTGGTTCATCCTTCTGTATCTGCCTGTGTCCTGATCTCCTCTTACAAGGGCACCAGCCACGCTCAGGACGTGATCTAACCTCTGACAAACTTTTCAAAGACTCCACCCCCAGCTCTGGCATTCAACAGATAGGTTTGGGAGGGGGCAGAATTCAGCCACCACAGCACACGCAGGCATGTTCCCACTGGAGACTCACCCCTACCACTGCTTATCCTGGGCCCTGGCGATCTCCCTGCAGGGTGGGAGCGAGGAGAGTGCAGGGGGGTGGACTGCAGGGTGTTTTAGCTGAGGTCACTGACTCCCACGGAGGCCACATGCCTCCCTCCCATGGTGTCTCCACTGCCCTGCTGCCCAGCTGTGCCCTTCCATCCCTGTGCTCTACAGAGGACTGCAGTGCCGGAGGAAGCGGGAGGGAGCGGTCCCAGACTCGCTGGTTGTGACCGGCAGCCCACATGGACTGCCCTGGGCACAGCACATACTGACCAGAGCTCATGAAACCCTCCCGGTCCTCCTGAGACACAGACACTCCCCCCTCTCCCCACCCCACCACCCCCTCCCACCATGCATGGTGGCAAAGATTCTTTGCCCACCGTGTCAGGGACCGGCTCCAGGGCCTTCTCCCAGGCCTATCTCCACACTCTGGCCAGGTCCAGGGCAGCCAGCTCTGCTAAGTTGCTCATCAAGAACCCTCCATCCTCCACATCTGCTCGCCTGGCTGTCTGACACCCCCCCCCAGGGCCTGCCTTCAGCAGGGGTCCCTCTCACTCTGTCACAAACTCACCTGTTTCTTGGCCTGAATCCACACCTGTCCAGGCCTGTGTGGGAGCTGGGCCCCATCTTCCCCACACCCTGCAAGACCCTGTGGCAAGTCCCTGAATCGGAAACATGGCCCTTCGACCACGACCTGCCACCAGAGCCACCAGAGCCACCACAGCCAACACAGCCACCACAGCCACCTCAGCCACGTCAGCCACCACAGCCACCACAGCCACCATGACCTGCCACCTCAGCCACCTCAGCCACCAGAGCCACCACAGCCACCTCAGCCACCTCAGCCACCTCAGCCACGTCAGCCACCACAGC
Source organism: Dipodomys merriami (assembly GCF_024711535.1). Taxonomy (NCBI): domain Eukaryota; kingdom Metazoa; phylum Chordata; class Mammalia; order Rodentia; family Heteromyidae; genus Dipodomys; species Dipodomys merriami. Next base: position 718,098 of record NW_027203093.1, on the reverse strand, counting down.
CACAACAGCCACCACAGCCACCTCAGCCACCACAGCCACCTCAGCCACCACAGCCACCACAGCCACCACAGCCACCATGACCTGCCACCTCAGCCACCTCAGCCACCTCAGCCACCACAGCCACCTCAGCCACCTCAGCCACCTCAGCCACCTCAGCCACCTCAGCCACCTCAGCCACCACAGCCACCACAGCCACCTCAGCCACCTCAGCCACCTCAGCCACGTCAGCCACCACAGCCACCACAGCCACCTCAGCCACCACAGCCACCAGAGCCACCACAGCCACCACAGCCACCTCAGCCACCTCAGCCACCTCAGCCACCTCAGCCACCACAGCCACCACAGCCACCTCAGCCACCTCAGCCACCTCAGCCACCTCAGCCACCACAGCCACCTCAGCCACCACAGCCACCTCAGCCACCTCAGCCACCTCAGCCACCACAGCCACCACAGCCACCTCAGCCACCTCAGCCACCACAGCCACCTCAGCCACCACAGCCACCTCAGCCACCACAGCCACCACAGCCACCACAGCCACCATGACCTGCCACCTCAGCCACCTCAGCCACCTCAGCCACCACAGCCACCTCAGCCACCTCAGCCACCTCAGCCACCTCAGCCACCTCAGCCACCTCAGCCACCACAGCCACCACAGCCACCTCAGCCACCTCAGCCACCTCAGCCACCTCAGCCACCACAGCCACCTCAGCCACCTCAGCCACCTCAGCCACCTCAGCCACCACAGCCACCTCAACCACCACAGCCACCTCAACCACCTCAGCCACCTCAGCCACGTCAGCCACCACAGCCACAACAGCCACCTCAACCACCTCAGCCACCACAGCCACCTCAGCCACCACAGCCACCTCAGCCACCACAGCCACCACAGCCACCTCAACCACCTCAACCACCTCAGCCACCTCAGCCACCACAGCCACCTCAGCCACCACAGCCACCACAGCCACCAGATCCACCAGAGCCACCAGAGCCACCACAGCCACCTCAGCCACCAGAGCCACCAGAGCCACCAGAGCCACCACAGCCACCTCAGCCACCAGAGCCACCAGAGCCACCAGAGCCACCACAGCCACCTCAGCCACCAGAGCCACCAGAGCCACCAGAGCCACCAGAGCCACCTCAGCCACCACAGCCACCTCAGCCACCTCAGCCACCACAGCCACCACAGCCACCACAGCCACCACAGCCACCTCAGCCACCTCAGCCACCAGATCCACCAGAGCCACCACAGCCACCTCAGCCACCAGAGCCACCTCAGCCACCTCAGCCACCTCAGCCACCACAGCCACCACAGCCACCTCAGCCACCACAGCCACCACAGCCACCATGACCTGCCACCTCAGCCACCTCAGCCACCACAGCCACCTCAGCCACCTCAGCCACCTCAGCCACCTCAGCCACCTCAGACACCTCAGCCACCACAGCCACCACAGCCACCATGACCTGCCACCTCAGCCACCTCAGCCACCTCAGCCACCACAGCCACCTCAGCCACCTCAGCCACCTCAGCCACCACAGCCACCACAGCCACCTCAGCCACCACAGCCACCTCAGCCACCTCAGCCACCTCAGCCACCTCAGCCACCTCAGCCACCATGACCTGCCACCTCAGCCACCTCAGCCACCTCAGCCACCTCAGCCACCTCAGCCACCACAGCCACCTCAGCCACCTCAGCCACCTCAGCCACCTCAGCCACCATGACCTGCCACCTCAGCCACCTCAGCCACCACAGCCACCTCAGCCACCTCAGCCACCACAGCCACCACAGCCACCTCAGCCACCTCAGCCACCTCAGCCACCTCAGCCACCACAGCCACCTCAGACACCTCAGCCACCACAGCCACCTCAGCCACCTCAGCCACCTCAGCCACCATGACCTGCCACCTCAGCCACCTCAGCCACCTCAGCCACCTCAGCCACCTCAGCCACCTCAGCCACCATGACCTGCCACCTCAGCCACCTCAGCCACCTCAGCCACCACAGCCACCTCAGCCACCTCAGCCACCATGACCTGCCACCTCAGCCACCTCAGCCACCTCAGCCACCTCAGCCACCTCAGCCACCTCAGCCACCTCAGCCACCACAGCCACCACAGCCACCTCAGCCACCAGAGCCACCTCAGCCACCTCAGCCACCACAGCCACCTCAGCCACCTCAGCCACCTCAGCCACCTCAGCCACCTCAGCCACCAGAGCCACCTCAGCCACCTCAGCCACCTCAGCCACCAGATCCACCTCAGCCACCTCAGCCACCTCAGCCACCTCAGCCACCACAGCCACCTCAGCCACCTCAGCCACCTCAGCCACCTCAGCCACCTCAGCCACCAGAGCCACCTCAGCCACCTCAGCCACCTCAGCCACCTCAGCCACCTCAGCCACCAGAGCCACCACAGCCACCACAGCCACCTCAGCCACCTCAGCCACCTCAGCCACCTCAGCCACCTCAGCCACCACAGCCACCTCAGCCACCTCAGCCACCAGAGCCACTTCAGCCACCTCAGCCACCTCAGCCACGTCAGCCACCACAGCCACCTCAGCCACCTCAGCCACCTCAGCCACCTCAGCCACCACAGCCACCACAGCCACCAGATCCACCAGAGCCACCACAGCCACCACAGCCACCTCAGCCACCACAGCCACCACAGCCACCTCAGCCACCAGAGCCACTTCAGCCACCTCAGCCACCTCAGCCACCTCAGCCACCTCAGCCACCTCAGCCACCTCAGACACTGCCTCCCACTGCCCCACGGGACAGCACTCCACTTCCCAGCCTCTGGCTGAGTGGGGGGGACACGGGTGCAGAGGAGCTGCGGGGAGGCTGCCCAGGTCCTCTGGCCGACGGTGTGGAGGTGTTTGGCCAGTGAGAATGGACTTTGAGGGGGGCTGCGGGACTGGGGCCTTCAGCGATGGGCAGGCTCTGCTCCCCATGTCACACACACGCCTGTCCTCCCTGGGCACCCTGAGACCCCCGGCCCAAAGCACTGGCTGCACACACCTGTGTCAGCAGCGGGTGATGTGCAGCGCTGACCCCAGCACCCGTGGGGTTGGGGACAGCAGGCGTGTGCCGTGCATGCGCGAGGTCTCAGGCTCTGCCCTGTGGAGTGTCCTGGCCACAGAGCAGTGCCCGGCAGCACACACTTCATGATGGCAGCCACTGCACACCAGCGGCAGAGAGGACATCACAGCAGAAGCCCGAGAGTCACCGCGGGAGGAAACACAAGCCGGACGTGTCCAGCAGCCTCAGGACTCTTGCTCTTCAGTGGAGCCAAGGAACCCGCTGTGACCCCAGCACCATGCTGATATGGGTTTGAAACTGAGGAGCGAGGAAGAGCACCTGGAACCCCAGCTTGGGGCGGGAGGATAGGGCCTCCAAGCCGGCCTGGCCAAAAAAGCTAGGGAGGCTTTATCTCCAAACTGAGCGAGGGAGGGGCGCACACCTGCAGTGGCGGCTGCGTGGTCTGAGGCCAGCTTTGGCCAAAGCAAGGCTGCAGGCGTGAGTCCCCAAGTAGAATCCAAGTAAAGCTGGACAAAGAAAAAGGCAGGGAGGAGAACATGGGGAAGGAGAAGAAGGATACAATGGCAGGGCAAATCTGGCAGACACTCTTGTAAGGGTGCTGCACAATCAGGTTCTGTAATGCCCCAAGGCCGTAGCTCAGGCCTGAAAGCCAGCCAGGGACATGAGCACATGCTGAGGTCCTAGAGCAAAGGGAGGGAGGGCAACACCGCCCCTGCCCCAAGAGAGGGGGTGCCAGCTGCAGGAGGAGACGGTGGGCTGCAGCCGGGGGGGACAGCAAGGTGGGAGGACAGCAAGGAGGGGGACAGTGAGGAGGGGGGACAGTGAGGAGGGGGACAGTGAGGAGGGGGGACAGTGAGGAGGGGGGACAGCGAGGAGGGGGAACAGTGAGGGGGGGGACAGCGAGGAGAGGGGACAGTGAGGAGGGGGACAGTGAGGAGGAGGGACAGTGAGGAGGGAGGACAGTGAGGAGGGGGGACAGTGAGGAGGGAGGACAGTGAGGAGGGGGGACAGTGAGGAGGGAGGAGGGAGGACAGTGAGGAGGGGGGACAGTGAGGAGGGAGGACAGTGAGGAGGGGGGACAGTGAGGAGGGAGGACAGTGAGGAGGGGGGACAGTGAGGAGGGAGGAGGGAGGAGGGGGGACAGTGAGGAGGAGGGACAGTGAGGAGGGGGGCAGCGAGGAGGGAGGACAGTGAGGAGGGAGGACAGCGAGGAGGGGGGACAGCGAGGAGGGAGGACAGTGAGGAGGGGGGACAGTGAGGAGGGGGACAGTTAGGAGGGGGACAGTGAGGAGGGGGACAGGGAGGAGCGGGGACAGTGAGGAGGGGGGACAGTGAGGAGGGGGGACAGTGAGGAGGGAGGACAGGGAGGAGGGAGGACAGCGAGGATGGGGGACAGTGAGGAGGGAGGACAGTGAGGAGGTAGGACAGTGAGGAGGGGGGACATTGAGGAGGGAGGACAGGGAGGAGGGAGGACAGCGAGGATGGGAGACAGTGAGGAGGGAGGACAGTGAGGAGGGGGGACAGTGAGGAGGTAGGACAGTGAGGAGGGGGGACAGTGAGGAGGGAGGACAGGGAGGAGGGAGGACAGGGAGGAGGGAGGACAGGGAGGAGGGAGGACAGCGAGGATGGGAGACAGTGAGGAGGGGGGACAGTGAGGAGGGGGACAGTGAGGAGGGGGACAGTTAGGAGGGGGGACAGCGAGGATGGGAGACAGTGAGGAGGGAGGACAGTGAGGAGGGAGGACAGGGAGGAGGGAGGACAGGGAGGAGGGAGGACAGGGAGGAGGGAGGACAGCGAGGATGGGAGACAGTGAGGAGGGAGGACAGCGAGGATGGTAGACAGTGAGGAGGTAGGACAGTGAGGAGGGGGGACAGTGAGGAGGGAGGACAGGGAGGAGGGAGGACAGCGAGGATGGGTGACAGTGAGGAGGGAGGACAGTGAGGAGGGGGGACAGCAAGGTGGGAGGACAGTGAGGAGGGGGGACAGCGAGGAGGGAGGGACAGCGAGGAGGAAGGAGGGAGGATGATAAGGAGGGGGACACCGAGGCAGGCCTTCTCTGGTGTGGCTCGTGGTGCCCACTCGCCGATGCAGGGCTGACTGCGTGGGTGTGAAGGAAGCTGGGCTTGAGTCTGCAGCAGGCCGGGACCTGCGTGTGACGTGGACAAGGCGGGTCCCCTGGCCTCTGCGGCAGTATTTCAGGAGTGTGGCCCCAGCCAGGCTCCACGGGCCGGGCTCCGAGGCCAGGGCCTGGAGGTCTGCCCGGTGGAGGTGTCCCAGGGGCCCCTACTGCCCAGGGTTCCGGGAGAGGAATCTCATCCCTGGCCTGCTGCCAGGGTCCCTGCCATGTCACTGCGCCTCCTGTTTTATAGGTCAGCCCTCACCCTCTGTTCTCTGCCTCCCAGAAATTCATTTAAACCTCTTAGTCATTGTTGTGAAGATTAAGCGTTATTATGTATGCAGCACGCATCTCCTGTACCTGGCACCTAGGAGGGCTGGATAAATGTTAGCCGCTATTATCACAGCCGGCTAAGTGGTTTCTCGGAGATGGCCAGGCCTTCCTCAAGGAGGCCGTGGTCAGGAGGCCAGCTAGGCTCCTGTGGGAAGCATGGCGGGGGCGCAGAGGCTCCGTGGGCCGGTCCTTCCATGTGCAGCTGACCCCTTTGCCTCATCCCTGAGCTGGGAGAAGGTCGGGCACCCAGCCCACCCCAGAGGTCAGAGGTGGCTCCCCATGGGGGCTGGCCAAGGATGCAGAGGCTTAGCGGGAGGGCCCCAGGGAGGCGGTCCTCCCAGGCCTCTCCTGGTTGACTGGAGGGCCAGGCACTGTGGGCTCCTTGGGGTGGCGCAGGCTAAGCTTCCCCTGTGCCGTGCGATTCCCACCTCATGGTCTGCCCTCCTCAGGACTCAGGGTGGACAGGACAGCTGGAGTCTAACCACCCAACATGGCCAAGAAGCTGAACGTTCCTCCGTGCTTCCGTCAGCGTACGTGAAAGTCCTGCTACCCTGGGGGGCATGGTGAAGTCACAGCCATGTGGGTCCACCAGGAACCAGGGACTGGCTCGTCCCCTAGACGCAGCGGGGGACCCAGGACAACAGCTCACAGGAAGCTGCAGGGACGTGCATTCCATGAGCATCCCAAGCCGACCGGAAAGGGCGGCTCCCAGACGAGCCTCTGGCTGAGAGCATGACCCACCCCGCCAGCTGAGACCTGGGCCGCCTTCCCCAGAGACCTCCCTGACCCCGGGATCTGCATGGTTAGCAGCTGCGACCATGATAGGAATGTGCTTTCTATGTGCCCTGTAGTGAGCAGACATTCCACGTGAGTGCCCAGGACACGGAGCAGCAGCTAGGCGATGGGTGGTCACGCCACCAAGGGGAGCGGGCCCACGAGTCTCACCACTCCTGCTGCTCCACAGCGGGATGTCAAAGGCAGAGGCGGGGCCTGGGGAACATCTCCCACTCCCTTGGCGACAGCCTTTCCGCCTGGCTTGGGCTCATGGGGGCTGAGCTCCCCGAGGGTCCCGTCCGCTCCTGGTGACAAAGGCCCAAGGACCACTGGAGCGGACACCGCTGAGCGCAAGATGAGTGACTTTGCTCCGCCGGCTCAGTCTCCCGGCCTGGTGTGGGTCAGGCCCCCTGGCCGCTCGCCCTGTCCGGGACCCCCGATGGAGGGCGGCTGGTATTTATTGAGCCGCCGGCGACCTGCGGGTCACAGAACCACTGGTGTTAGGAGCCTGTCTGGTTCTCCCAGGAGCCCTGTGAGGCCGGAGTTCAGGGCAGCCATGCTTTCTGATGGGTCAACAAGGCTGGGGCAAGTTCTGGAAACTCCTCAAGGTTAAGTAGTTAGAAACAGAGATGTGGAATGAAGCCTGGTGCAGCCCCATGGTGCCCACCCAGCGTGGCTCAAGCGGGGTCTGCACTGGCAGGGGGCTGTGAGGGAGGACCTGCCTCCCTGTCCACCACACGCACACCAGCAACAAAGCCCAACAAAGCCCACCTCGCCGGCTGTGGTCCCGGGAGGTGAGGGGTGGAGGTGACCCCTGCCCAAGGCAGGGCACAGGCAGTCTGGCCTGGTGCCCTTGGCTCCCTGACCTTGAGAAGGTCACCCAAATGCTGATGAGTCACCTTAAAATGACCTTGACACCTCCTAGCCCTGTGCGGTTGTCCCTTCCACGATGCAATGTGTCTGGTGTGGAGGAAGGGGCTCTCAGGGCCGGCAGCAGTGCCCACGTTGCCGTGTCCAGAAAGGATGCCCAGCCATGAGGACCCGAGAGACCCAGGAACTGCTGTCCACATCTTGCGTGGATCAGCACCACAAAGCCAGGGGCTTACGTGTCTCAGGTTAGTTCTAGTCATTGCCTGGAAAGTGGAATGTCCATGTACCCAGGGGTTACAGTGAGCGGGCAGGAAAAAGGGATGAGGCTGTTTGCAGGACCTTCTTGTGTACCTACTAAGTGAGGGACCTTCTGCATGCCCTACTGAGTGTGGGACCTTCAGTGTGCACCTACTGAGTGAGGACCTTCCATATGTACCTACTGAGTACAAGGCCTTCTGCATGCACCTACTGTGTGCAGTACCTTATGTGTGTACCTACTAAGTGAGGGACCTTCTGCATGCCCTACTGAGTGCAAGACCTGTGTGCACCTACCGAGTGCGGGACCTTCCATGTGTACCTACTGAGTGCAGGAGCTCCTGTGTGTACCTACTGAGTGCAAGACCTTCTGTGTGCACCTACTGACTGTGGGACCTCCCATGTGTACCTACGGAGTGCAGGACCTCCCACATACACCTACTGAGTGTAGGATCCTACTGAGTACAGAACCTCCCCTGTGCACCTACTGAGCGCATATCCTACTGAGTGCAGAACCTCCCCTGTGCACCTACTGAGTGCGGGATCTCCCATGTACACCTACTGAGTGCAGTATCTCCCATGTGCACTTACTGAGTGCAGAATCCTACGGAGGGCAGGACCTCCCATGTACACCTACTGAGTGCAGAACCTACTGAGTGGGGACCTCCAGCCGGCCTTCTGACTTTCCGTGACTTTGCCGTGCTTGCAGGAGCACACGGGTGTAAAATTGGCCCCATTCAGCAGGAGAGGAAATGGAAGTTCAGTGAACTAAGGAATTGCCCAAGGTCACACACTCAGGACTGTGTCCTGGCAGATGCATGTTCAAAGAACCATAAATCAGGGACAAAATGACAAGGATCAAAGCTATTTAAATGAGACCAGTGGCCTGGCCTTTTATCTTTATTGGCTAAACGCCTGGAGTAAAACCTGCTTCTCAGAGTTTTTGTGAAAATTCAATGATCTATCAAATAAAAATGTGCCTCTCACGCTTAGGGCCACATAATGGGGATTGAACAAGTGTTTAGGAAGGAGTGCCGAGTGAGCACTGATTTAAAGAAACTTGAGGATATTAGAGGAATATGATCGTCTTCACTGAAGAGCAGGGGTCAGGAATTGATGGCGCAGAGCACTGAAATTGTTCTTAAAGGAGGAGCAGAAAAACACAGTATTTTCCGGAGCAAAGTCTGCTGTAACTTGGAGAGTGGGGTGAGGATGGGGTGGGGATGGAGCGGCGCAGCCAGGAGGAGATTCCTTGAAGGTCCCACTCTAGGGAACGAACACAGAGGCAAGAGGCAGAGAGGCAAAGGGACAGTGATGTGGCCACTACCTGGTTGGTGTGTGAGCCCCTCCTCCTGACAAATGCACGCTCTCTCTCACACACACACACACACACACACACATACACACACACACACATACAGGCACCCGAAACTCTGATTTCTGGTGTCCAACCTCCTAGGGTTCGATAAACTCAAGCAATTTTCAAATAAGGATAAATGGTCAGCAAGTGTCATCTTTTAGCATGCTTGTATAACAACCACTCCCCTTCAGTACTTGGACTTAGCCTGGTGGCTCACACCTGCAATCCTAACTACTCAGGGGCCCAAGATCTGTGTAGCATGGTGGTTTGAAGCCAGCCTGGGCAGGAAAGTCCATGACTCTTATCTCCAATTAACCAGCAAAAAGCTAGATGTAGAGGTATGGCTCAAGCAATAGAGTACCAGCCTTGAGGGAAAAAAAAACCTAAAAAACTAAAAGACAACACCCAGGTCCTGAATTCAAACCCAGTACCCACTCCTACTCACACACAAGATCCAGATATCACCACGGACTTCCGCACATGCCAGAAGAGCTCTGCCGTGGCTCGCTCAGTCATTGAGGACAACGGGCAAGGCGGATGATGAAGGTAGTCTCCATCCTATCTCCCATCATTAAAGCAAAGTTAAACCATAGAACACAAGAAAACAAACTAGCTATCAATATCAAGAAGAGCTTGGGAGCTTTGCTGAGTCGTGCAGACAGAGGTCAGAGTTCAAGAGCAGGTGAGTGCTACACAGCCATGCATGAGCTCTCACTCCAGAACTTGCCGGAATGCTCTGGGGTCTAACTGAATGCATAAAGGCAGGGAGGAAAGGTGTGAGTTAAACAGTACCCAGAGTCTGCGCAAGCTCCGAGCTGTCTCCAGCTAAAACAGGAAAACTTAACTCAGGACCTTTAGCCAATACCTAGAAAGTTCTAGAATGTGTTTGAACTAACTCTAATTGAAGATTAGTCATGACCCAAAGGAATCAAAATATAAGAATGGAAAGGATCAAAGCAACCCAAAGGCGAGATTGCTAGCTGCCAAAGGGAACCTAAAATTCTTTAAAGGAATACAACACAGCCCTGTGCTCAAGAAAATAAAACCCTGGATTGAGTTTTTAAAAGCAGCTGTTAAAGAAGCAGGAGACTTCGATACAGGAGGAAAATGACCGTCGTGACACAGAGCTAGACAGGGCGGAGGCCTGAGCGGCCGGGCCGGGGTCCAGAGCGTGCTGTGCCGAGCCGTGTGCTCACAAGCCTGGGGTGAGGTGGAGAAGCGGGGAGAACATGGGAGAAGCTGCCGGACAGCGAGCGGGAGGCTAGACTCGAACAAGATCAGGCCCGAAGCTCTCACCAGCACCAGACACCCCATGGCAAGTCAGACACAGACGAAGGCACCACTGAGTCTGAAGCCATTGCGACCCATCCAAAGTAAAACAGAATAAAAGTAACAAGCAAGCCGAGCTCCAGTGACGCGTGGGACAAAGTCAGGGTCTGACGAACTAGGGTCAAGGCTGTGATGAATACAGAAAATATTGGAAGAAATAGGGTAAATGTGTTTCGGTTCTTATTTTTAAAAGTTCCCCACACAGCCAGGCCCCTGTGACCTGCAGCCGTCATCCTAGCTACTGCAAGGTGAGAATCGGAGGACTGGAGGCCAGCCCGGACAGAAAAGGTTACCAGTGACCTTATCAACCCGTGCCGAGCACGGTGGCGGGTGTCTGTGATCCCAGCTGTGTGGGTCTGAGATCCTGAGGACCACAGCACCAGGGCAGCCTGGGCAGGAAAGTCTGTGTGGCTCCATCTCCACAGAAGACATGCCAAAATCCGGTCATCCCCGACACAGGAGGACACCAGCAGCACCAGCACTGCCATACCATCACCAACTAGACACGGAGTAAAGGGGAAATTTAAAAATGAGCTACCGAAAAAGACAGACTGCAGCGAAAACAAAAATGAGAATAATTACGAATTCTTGCCATCATGTATGCAAGCTACAGGACAACAGAATGATATCTTTCACACGTGAAGAAAAGGGGGGAAAATTCCTGTCAATCTAGAATTCTGGAATGCAGTGAAAGTATTCTCCAGAAACAAAATCAGCACAAAACTCTGCAGACAGACAGAGAGACGTGGAGCAGATGCGTGGCCAGCGGAAAGACACTTGGACCATTGCTGGGCGGATGTCCGGGGGTGTCAGGCGTGCAGAAAGAGGAGGCTCCAGTTGTAAAGAGGGCTGCACACACAGCCTTCTATGTGAGAACTTATTTCAAAGAGAATTCAGGTGTGAGCCAGAGGAGGCAGGGTTGCATGATTGGAGGATGGAAGGGCGTGGTAGAGAACAGGAGCTCTGAGGATCAGGGAGGAAATAAAATTCACAATGCCTGTAGGCTGGGTGGTATTTGAAGGCAGATTCCGATGAACACATATACTGTAACTAGTAGATCAAACATGGGAGAAGGGAAAAAAAACAGGAGTGAGAGCTAATAAGTTAATAATAGATAAAACAGAACCTTAAAAAAAACAAGTATGAAAGGAAGCAAGAAAAAGGGAGCAAAAAGCAAGAAAGATAATAGATTGAAATCTACAAAAGATAACACATTCCAATTAAAAGACAAGAAGCAGACTAGACAAAAAAAAAAAAAAAGCAAGATTTGACTGCCTGCTACTTACCAGAAACCCACTTTAAACATGAAGTCACATATTTAATTATATGGAAATACCAGTTTTATCTAACTCTAATCAGAAGAAGGCTGTATGGGCCATGTGAATACTGGGAAAGTGAATTCTGAAGGCATTGTTACCGGGGAGAAGGAGGGAAGGACATTGTAACACAGACACAGAGTCACAATTGGGGACAGGTAGGCACCCAGTAACAGCACTTCTACAGCCGGAAAGCAAATGGAGCTACTTGAGAGACCTACCTGAGGAAATGGGATCGAAGGAACATGGCATACTCTGCAGATAGGTTTAACCATTTCAATACTCACTCTCACTAACAGCAAATAAAGAGTTGGTAAGGACACAGAAAATGTAAGCAAAACTGCTGCCCGCATAGACCCAGCTGGGCAGGAGGGCCGCTCTACACCCACCTGGAGTAGAGCAGATGCGACTTTGATAAGGCTGGCGGACGCTCTCCAAAGTTCACACCTACCTGGCCATACGTGGGACAACTGTGAAAAATGGAGTGTTTCACATGGCAGAATCAGTAATTAATAATGAGATGCCTAGAAAAGAATCAAATATTTGCAATGTTAATTACACTTTTGAAGGAGAATACACCAGAGGACTGGAGAAGTGTTTCAGATTCGATGAACATTAAATAGCCCCAATCCCAAATCAGTGGAGTATCACGCAATCCCTGTCCAGAGGAAAATGTATAGCATGGACTGCTTATTTCAGAAAAGAAGAAACATCTCACATCGATCCCATAAGCCTCTCTGAGCTAGAGCAAGCAACAAGGCACGTGGGTTGTGGGCGGACACTTTCCATAAAGGAAAAGACTGTTAGAGCCGGATAACGCATCAAAAATTAATGAAACAAAACATACTTCTGTGAGATCAATAACATTTACAAACATCTAGCTAGACTGTTCAGGGAGGAAAGCCACAAATTATGATCTGCAGGAGGGGAGAGACATTGCCACAGACCCAGCACCACCAGCCCGGGCTCCACCTGCGCCGCCCTGAGCACGAGATAGAAGTGTTCTCATCCTCCGTGCGGCCATCAGGAAACTCCGGAGGACCAGCAGGGCCCAGCTCACACCCCACAGCCCCACAGCAAGCTCGGCAAGGCTGTCCTGGGTGGGCAGAGGGGCAGAACCTTCAAGAAAACATGAGCAGCCAAACATCAGCCACCACAGGTTGACATTCCATCCCCAAGTACGGCTCACGCCCAGAATGTGAGCTTGAGTTCTAACGCACTAACATCTGAAAAATCAATGTAATTGGCCTCATTATAAGAATAAAAGAAAATATGATTATCTTTGTGAATGCAGAAAAAAGCATGTAATGAAATTAAAGAGCTGATAAAATGTCTCCAGAGATGAAGGAGGCGTGCACATCCTGCGCAGGATTCAGATGTCTGCGAAAGACCCAGGCAGCCTCACTGCAAAGGGTCAGGGTCGGACACCTGGCCCCACCCTGCCCCAGCCCTCGAACTGGGAATAGGAGGACAGAGGCAGGAAGAGGACATGAAAATACGGCTCATATGTCAACAGAAAAGTTCCGGAAAAATCTACTCCAACTCTTCTGGAGCTAGTATGTGACTAGCAAAACAGATGTCAAGGCTGCTAACAAAACTGTTTTTCGATGCTAGCAATAACTAATGGAAAATGGAAATTAAAAAATAAAGATAAAAAGCAACACCAATGAAACTTGTATCGAAGCCATCACATGCGTAGAAATTAATTTAGTAAAATACACTGCAGACACATACATGTGGTGAACACAACCAAACGTCGCAGAAGGTCGCCAGGGGACACGCACACAATGCTAGTCACACGAAATCTCCGTGAGCTTAGATGCCTCCATGCAATTGAGGAGACAGTGGGAGCCCTGCATCACCGAATCCCAACAGCCGCGAACCACGAGAATGCGCGAGGCTCACGTGGCAATTAATATTTACATTGAACAATGTGGAGAATCAAAAACCATACTCAAGTGTACATTCGGCTGACTCTCACAGACTCCAAGGTAATTCAGTGGGAAAAAAGGAACTTTCTAACAGAAGATATTGGAGCTAGGAACCTAATTTGAGGCCTTAACAAATATTTACTTGAACTAGATCATAAACCTAAATGTGAGACCAAAAGTGTCAAGCTTCTAGACCAGAATCATAAGGTAATATCTCTACTATCCTGGGAGAAGTGAAGATTTCTCAGTTGGGTTCCAATCAGGCACAGACAGTAAAAACGCTAGCAAACTGGACTGGACTTTGTGCAGAAACTAAGGCCTTTTGCACTGTAAGTTCTTAACTATGTTTTAAGTATAATATACAAGAGAAGGAAATAGTTATAACACACTGATCTGGCAAAGATCTTGGAATCAGGGTATGCACAGCATTTTAATTTTGAGAAGATACGTAATGAAATAAGAAATGGTCCAATTATTCAAACAGACACTCTGAAGAAAAAAGTTAACAGGCATGCAAATGGCCAATTAAGACATGAAAAGATGCTAAAGACTGTAACATCAGGAAAACCCAAATCTCAAACCTCTGGGAGCCTCAGCCTCCCAGTGGACTCATTAGGTCTAGAGAGACAGACAGAGGGGTGGATGGACAGTCAGCATGAGTATGGATGAACACATGGGCAGCCTGAAGTTGTGTTCATTATTGGTGAGGGTATAAACTGCTACAACTATGTTGGGAAAGCCAGAGACTTTCTTGAGAGTTAAATATACACTGACAAAACCATACACTTCTAGACACTTATCATGCATAAATGCACATGTGTATCAATCCCACATAGTTATCAAGCGTAAACACACACATTTACCCTCATCAAAATGCAAGCTTTGATGTTCACAACAGCTTCACTCAAAATAGCCCTGAACTGGAAACAAGCCTTCTACTCGTCAAGAGACAAGTTGACAAACACATGCAAACAAAGAAAATAGAAGCTAAATTGGACTTCATCAAGATTTTAAACTTTTGTGCCCCAACGGATACTATCAAAAAGAGAAAAAACAGCTGGGCGCTGGTGGCTCACGCCTGCAATCCTAGCTATGTAGGAGGCTGAGATCAGGGTCATGGTTCAAAGCTAGCTGGGCTTCTTACCTATAATTAATGAGCAAAAAGCCAGAAGTGGAGGTGTGGCTCAAGTGGTAGGACACCACCTTGGGTGGACAAGCTAAGGGACAGTGCCCAGGTCCTGAGTTCAAGCCCCAGTACCATCACACACACACACACACACACACACACACACACACACACACACACACACACACACTCACACGCGAGGGAAAAGCCCACGGAATGTAAGAACATTTTTGCAAACCATATGTCTCAGAGGTTCCAGTATCTAGAATTAAACCCAGCTCTCACAAGTCAACCATATCCACCCAAGACACCTTATAAAACCGGAACGGGACGTCGCTCCCCGGATGGAGCGCTGCGCAGAGGGAGGCAGGCGCTGTGGGAGGCTGCCCAGCTCCTCAGCAGAAGGGCCCGCGGGCCCCAGCCCTCCCCACGCACACACCCACACCCACACACCCACACCAGACTTCACCACCCCGCCAGGCTTTTCCAGACCTCTGTGAGGCAGAACTTCAGGAAGTGGGAGGGCCAGCCCCACCTCCCGGAGGACAGGAGGCAGCAACTGAAGACTGGACAGGAAGGGACCAGGGGGAAGGGGGGCCCCTCAAAGACCCTTCCCCTGAGATGACCCCACATTCCACGCTCCCATACAACATGCTCCCCACACACCCCACAGCTCCCCAGCCCCCACACTTCCCCCTCCACCCCTACCCCCCACCCCTGCCTCTACCCCCACCCCCACCTCCCACCTCCCACTCCCTCCCCCCCACCCCCACCTCCCACACACACCTCCACCTCCCACCACCAACCCCATACCCCCACCTCCCACACACACACCCCCACCCCCACCTCCCACACACACCTCCACCTCCACCTCCCAACCCCAACCCCACACCCCCACCTACCACTCACACCCCCACCCCCACCTCCCACCTCCCACCCCCAACCCCACACCCCCACCTCCCATCTCTACCTCCACTCTACCTCCCCACCCCCACCTCCACCCCCACCTCCCACACCCCCCCACCCCCACCTCCCACCTCCCACCTCCACCTCCCACACACACCCCCCACCCCACACCCCCGCCTCCCATCTCTACCTCCACTCTACCTCCCCACCCCCACCTCCACCCCCACCTCCCACACCCCCCCTACCCCCACCTCCCACCTCCCACCTCCACCTCCCACCCCCAACCCCCCACCCCCACCTCCCACCTCCCACCTCCACCTCCCACACACACCCCCCACCCCACACCCCCGCCTCCCATCTCTACCTCCACTCTACCTCCCCACCCCCACCTCCACCCCCACCTCCCACCTTCCACCTCCACCCCCCACTCCCGCCTCTACCCCCACCCCCACCTCCCACTCCTACCTCCACCTCCCACCCCCACCTCCCCCTCCACCCCCACCTCCCACCCCTACCTCCACCTCCACCTCCAACCCCTACCTCCCACCCCCACCCCCACCCCCAGCTCCCACCTCCACCTCCACCCCCACCCCCACCTCCACCCCCACCCCCACCTCCACCCCCACCCCCACACCCAGCTCCCACCCCTACCCCCCACCCCCACACCCCTACCCCCCACCCCCACCTCCATTCCACCCACCCACTCCCACCCCCACCCCCACCTCCCCCTCCACCCCCACCTCCCACTCCTACCTCCACCTCCCACCCCCACCTCCCCCTCCACCCCCACCTCCCACCTCCACCTCCCACCTCCCATACTCCCATCCCCCACCTCCACCTTCACTCCCACCTCCCCCTCCACCCCCACCTCCCACTCCTACCTCCACCTCCCACCCCCACCCCCACCCCCACCTCCCACATTCCCACCCCCATGTCCTTCATCCCCATGTTTCCACCCCCACGTGCCCCCCCACACTCCCCCCCATGTGCCCCTTCTCCCATGCACCCCACTTCCCAGTAGTCCATTCAGTGTTTTCCAGCCCTCCCTGGAAGATGTCTTTGAAGGATAAAGCCCCCACCCGTCACTGCATGCAGGAGCCTTTTCTGGGAACACCCTCACCAAACTTCCAAAAACTGTGCCAGATCCCCCAAAAGGAGTCATTACTTGACTCCAGAGTTCCAATCTCACATAGGTACTGACGAGAACTTAAAAAATCACATCCAACTCACATTAATGTTATTCATAAAAGCCAAAAGGGGGAGGGGAACGATGTCCTTCAACTAGTGAACCAATAGACGCCATGTGATAAATCCGTTCAACTGAACAGTACTCAGCCATAAAGAGGAATGCAGCACACTGCATTCTACCATGCCGAGCAGTCCTGGGGAAACCCACGCGACACGGGCTGAGCCAATCATGCAAGACCGCACTTTACATCATTCATTTGTAAAAAACCCTCCAGAATGCGCCAGTCCACAGAGACCAGAAGTAGGTTAGCGGTCGCTAGGGGTGTAGGGAGGGGGAACGGAGGATGGCTGCTAATGGGTATGTGGTTTCTTTGGGGAGTGATGAAAATTTTCTAAAATTGGAGAGTGGGGTTTGTTTTGGAACTCTGTAAATATACTAAAACCACTGAATTGTGCATTTTAAATGAGTGAACTTTATGGTACGTGAGTTATATCTCAATAACACTGTTATTAAAATGGAAACGTGGTGAATGGTTGAAGACATTGTGGCATTCTCCTCCTCTGGAGACAGGATGATGGGCAGAATGCATTTCTGTGAGTCTCTAAGACACAGCGCAGCCTCGGGCCAGAGCAGGGCTGGTGGGGCTGGGCCAGGGCTGGACTGGTGAGGACAGGGCCTCCAGGACCCATGGAAATTCTGTCTCACCAGGGCAGTGCGGCAGCCCTGCTAGAATGATCTGCACCTGCACTAAAATGGGAGCCTTTTGTTGTCTGTAACCTTGTGATGTGGATGTCTCTACAAGCAGTGAATGAGCAGAAGCCACTTATCAACAGTCACCCAAGAAGAATGTGAATGGGTGTTATTGTAGGCGATGCTCGGTCCGGCTCTCGCTGGAGAGTGACTTTCACCCCTCAGAGTCTTTCACCCCAGGTGTCTCCGGGGCCCCTGGCCCCATCTGGGCTCTCTGACATTATTATATTGGGCCAGAGAGAGAAAAAAAAACGACATTTAAACGAATAATTGAATCCTTCCATTTGAAAGGTACGTGACATTAATAAGGTTTTTTAAGTGGTTGTTCAAAGGGGTTTCAATTCCACAAGTCAGATTAGAAGTACAACGCGTCTGATCCCTGTCAGCCCTGCTTTCCTTCTCCCCATTGTCCCCGTCCGTCCATCCCCCCCAAGTCCCTCGGTTCATTTTTCACGTGGTGTCCCTGGAACTTAGTGACAGCACTTGTTCACCCTTCCTCCTGTTAATGAAGTTTCGCAGAACCAGTGTGACAGAGCTCATGAGTTCAAGGTGGGCATGTGTCCTGGAGACACTCAGAAGATACAGCCTTTGTGTGTGTCCACCCCCAGCCCCCGAAGGCTCAGGAGTGGAGGGCCTGGCACTCAGTGGGCAGTGTATGGAATGGTAATTAGACCAAAAGACTCTAACTGAATCACGGGGTTCCTCCATCCATGAGTCTGTAGCTGAATGGGCCGTTAGGAGATGAGGCCAGGTTGGAGGACACGAATGCCATCTATCTTAAAAAGGTATCCTTCGCCCTGGTCCCTCCCGCCTGAGCCTCTCTGCTCCCTGGCTGCGGGTTGGTGAGCTGTTCTGCTCCACCACACACTTTCCTCCCTGGTGCTCCACCTCACCTCTGCCACTGTGGATGCAGCCTGCCGTGGGCTGGACCCTCTGCAGCTGAGCCAGGACCGCCTTTCCTCCAGAGGTGTCTGTGACAGCATGGAGACGCTGACTCGCAGTCTGGAAGGGAAGACCTGCAAGATGAGGCAGGAGTTGGGTGAGGAAGAGGTCAGGGATCTGGTAGGCTCTCTGTTCCTCCCGAATAGATGGGACACTCTGCCTCTATCCTGCATTAGTCACGGAAGGCTGGACTAGGCCACAGTGAGAAATAATCCCTGCTGCCTTCATGGTCTATGCTACTGTCTCAAATGAAGCATGTTCCACCATCCAGGGCTCA
This sequence comes from Dipodomys merriami, assembly GCF_024711535.1. Classification (NCBI taxonomy): domain Eukaryota; kingdom Metazoa; phylum Chordata; class Mammalia; order Rodentia; family Heteromyidae; genus Dipodomys; species Dipodomys merriami. The sequence goes on along the minus strand of NW_027203093.1, from coordinate 699,590 downwards.
GGCCCAGGCCACTGTGGGCTGGATGTGGAGGTCGATGGCTGAGATGTGTAGCCAACCCAGCCCTGGTGTCTGCCGCTCTACAACAAGGCAGGAAGAGCTGTGGCCTTGCTCCTTCCGCAACATGAAGACTTGACGCAAGCAGTCATCTGCTCCTGGGAAGCATGCTCCCCACTGACACCCCAATCTTGACTTCTAGCCTCCACAACTGGGAGCAACTTCCTGTAGTTTTTAAGCTTCTGTCCATGGGACTCACACCCTCCTTGCCTTCCAGCTGACAGGACCACTCATCCTGCCCTCCCAGTCAGTCTCTACCGGGCCGGTGAGGGCCGGGTGACGTGTGGGAGCTCTGGGGCCCTCCTGATGCGGTGAGGTTTGCTGCCGCTGTCACTGTTTCCCAGCTCCCTTCTCAGGAAGGCCCGGCTTACTGCAGGCCCAGCATGGCTTGTGGATTTCCCCTCGGCCCACTCAGCTTGAACACACACTTCTCTCCCCTCCTCTTAATGGGGAAAATAGAAGTTAACGAGCTTGTAGATGAGCAGCAGGGCTGTGAGGGAGGGAGAGGCCGGGGGAGATGCCGGCACAGCGTGCCTGGTGTGGTGAAGATGCTCTGCTACGGGGAAGATGAAAGGAAGTATGCAATCCTGCATTTAGCCATTGCCAAGGCCATAAAGCCATGCACTGAACTTTTCCCCTTCTCCAGCGCCTATTAATATCACCAGGAAATTACTCTGAAGAAAGGTGTTTAGCCTGGCTTTCGTGTGGAGTGGGTGAGTGGGCTCTTGAGAGGCAATCTTCCACAGAGTCTGACAGAGGCACTGGGAACAAGCCTCAGCATGCCTGCCTGTGTGCAAGTGCATGTGCACACGCACACTCGCACTCCCACACTCTTGCACACGCGCACGCACGCACACACACACACACACACTGTACTGCTGCAATCATCCCTCCTGGGGAGATGCCTGCATTGCTGCTCTTTCACCTCTTGTCAAATGAGGAGAGTAGTCATGGTTACTGTGTCCCCTGCATGCCCCACGCCTTCTTACACCGTCTTTAGCCCTCAAAGAAGACCCACAAGTGGGCATTGCACCTGTTTTCAGCTGAAGAAATAAAGATTCAGGTGTGCAAACCTGTCTCAGCTGGACTTCTAGCTCATGGCCATTGTGATGTACTGCTGGCCCTCAAAGGCCCACAGTGATTGGTGCCATGGCCAGAGACCAGTGGATGGACAGTGGCATTGCCTCTACCTGTCCTCAGTGGCAGCAGCCTCTGTGGCCCAGAAGCATGTGAGCTGTCATTTAGGGTTCAACTCAATTTCACAAATGTTAACGACATTGCTCCAAGTGCTCTGGGAAACAGGAGCTGCGATGAACCTGGCCCTCAAGGAGGCTTTGATTTAATTGGGAGGTATGGACAGGCGTGCACGGTGAGCAATTACCTCACATCAGCCCCAACAGGCTGGGGGATGGGTCCCGGGGCTTGGCTGAGCCTGGCAGTGCGGCACGCGTCTGCCTCCGCTCTGTCAGCAGGCGGACAGCAGATGCCCACTGACATGCTTGAGCTAACCAGGTGGGAGCTAAGGTGAGCTGTGAAAGAACAGAAGCGACTCAGTTAGGAGCTGAAGACGGGAGGGTGCAGGCCCTCAGAGACTCAGAGGGAGCAGGGTGGCCGCAGCCTGAAAGGGAAAACTTGTCTGCAGTCTTCACAAAGCCACGGCAGCCGGTGCTTCCCCTCCTAGCCCTTCGGCACCATGCCCAGGATAAGAGTCCGGATTTTCCTTCAGGAGATGTTGAAGCAGGTGGCTTTTGCTAGGACTCTGGAAACCAGCGAAGGCAGAGCTTTTAGAGGAGCCCAGGGTCCACCCTTGTGCCCAGACCCCTCCTTACTCAGCTTGCAGACTTCCAAGGCCAGGCGTGCTCCCTCATGGAGCCTGAAGGATGCCCTGTGGATATTGTGGCTGAAAAGGAGAGGCCCACAGACATGGCCAATTTAGCGCGCCCCAACAAAAAGCCACCCTGCATCAGGCAGTGACACACCAGATCCCATCAGGCCAGCCACACGGGTCACCTTGTGACTGGCTCTCAAACCAAGGGCGGCCAAGCTCACCCAGGAGCTCCTCCCATCCACGGTGGCGACCAAACTCCCAGACTTTGAGGTGAGCTCTAGCAGGGAGAGGAGAGACTGACACAGACCACAAGGAAGGAACCACAGAGCAGCCGGTGTCACAGACGCCGAGGACAGCAGAGCTAAATTCACGTCCGCTAAAATAACAGGAGCTAGAGCTGTATTACACCGCTGGGTACTGGAGCAGAGGGATTCAGAGCAAGAGACACTCTTCTGGATTAAAAGGTAGACAGCAAAATATTTTTAATTCAAGACAGTGTTTTAAAAATAACAACTGTTTTTTTTATTCCCCTCAGAAAGTAGAACAAAGAGATAGAAAATAAGAAAAGGTTTAAAAGCTGGCCATTGCCTCAGGAGTGCCATTGCATAAATAATGCTATTTCCAGAAGAGAAAAAAAAGAAAAGGAGAAGTAGAGGAAGTTAGCCAAGAGCACTGGCTGCGGCCTGAGTGCGTCCCCTCTAGTGTGGGGCTGGAGCCTCGGTGCCGGGAACACTGGCACGGGCTCCCGGGAGTGGCCGGACAGGCAAAGGAGCAGGCCTGGCGATGCCCTGCAGATGACCACAAGCAGCACTTACAGCTAGAACACAAGGATGCCTGCATAGCTTTAGTAACATATTGTTTCTCTTGTTTTAAAAATGTGAAAATGTTATTATACAGGTGGTGTAGAGAAGGGTTACAGTTACATTAAGTCAGGTAGTGAGTATATGTGAATTTCAGAAAGGGAATTGTAGACCCAGAAAAAAACAAACAAGCACGTATCATTTTGATCAGGATAAAGACTTACTTCCAGGTTGATTTGCCTGCCTGATGCTCGGGAAACGCGATCTCTGTGAATCAGAATGTCCATGATAGTGGCGGGAGACGGACAATCCAGTTCAGATCCAGTACAGAAACCAGCTCGGCTCCTCCCCAGGCAGAGCTCAGGCCTGGCCTTTGAGGCAGCGGCTCCACTGAGGAACACAAACCCGAGGATGAGCCGACGCGAGCAGACACGGGAAGAACTCATCTCTGCCACAGTGTCTAACTGAATTCGTGTAGGCACATAAGCAAATTAAATAATTGGATGATCATTAACTCCAGGAAAAACAAAAACTCATCAGAATAGGAATGAACTCGGTGTGTGCACTCAGCTGCGGCAGCCAGGGCCACGTGGGCCGGGGAGGCGGCTGGCTGGACAGGCCGGATGTACAGGGGTGGCACGACGCACGGAGCCCTGGCATCGGGAGACACGCGGCCTGGTAGGCCTTCCCTTCCACGGGAAGTCAGTGAGCTGCACCTCAAATAGAGTGAGCAGGACATAGCAGCACTAGGGATGTAGAAAAATGGAAGTAAGTTCCTGGAGAAACACTACAAGAGAGAAAAGAGAAGTTTCTTTGGGAAACTGGAAATGGTGTGCAGTGAAGGGGCCAGAAACCCATCATTACCTTCTTCGGTCAAGTTTGGGGTGCATTTGGGGAAATGACCAAGGTGTTGTCAGAGTGAGGACGCTGGTGGGGGCCCCGGCCCCTGGGTCTGGGTGGGGTTGGGCATGGGGGGGGAGGGGGGAGGGTCAGGGGCTGACACCAGCTGCCGGCTTTGCTTTCTGGAGTGGTGTTAACGGGGGCATTACGAACTGGTGCACAGTGCTGGTTTGACGGAGTGAGGCTGGGTTGGGAGGAAAGCAGGCGGCACAGACTGGACTTGCAGCTGAGTCTTGGGAGGAGCGGAAAGTGCTGGGGCCCCGGAGGAGTCTCATGCTGGACTTGTGCAGGGTGTGGTCTGTGATCCGTGGGCAGCATGGCGGGACTGGGGGGCTCTGGAGTGGAAGTGGGGGGATTCAGGATGGCTCTGCAGAGGCGGCAGCAGGTCAGGCCGGGCTGCTTCCGCAGGACACGGAGCGGAGCGTGGGGTCCCACGCGGCCCACTGCCGGCGTAGGTGGGCTCCAGCTTGGGATTTTTTCCTAACTTTTTTTATTTGATCAGTTATGGGGCTTGAATTTGGGGCCTGGACACTGTCCCTGAACTCTGATGCTTAAAGCCAGCACTCTACCACTTTGAGCCACTGCACCACTTCTGGTTTAATGGTGGTTAACTGAAGAAGAGAGTCTCACAGATTTTCCTGCCAAGGCTGGCTTTGAACCACAATCCTCAGATCTCAGCCTCCTGAGTAGCTAGGATTACAGGTGTGAGCCACCAATGCCCAGCTGAGATTGGGGTTTTAAAGAGTTTCTTTTCCCAGCATTTCGGACATAAGAGGCCACGGTAGAAGGCAGAAAGAGTAAGGTGGGCGTGCAATGCCCCAGGTGAGAGGAAAATGTGTGTGCTGCAGCAGGTGGCTCCCTCGATGCTCCCAGTGTTCCAGAGTCTGGAAACTGCAGAATGTGCTGCCCAGGGGTAGCATATGCTGAAGACAGCTTGTTCTGAGTGGATGGAGGCTCTGCCTCTCCCCTTCGGGCCGCCATAGCAGGCAGTAGCTTTCTTCCAGGAAAAGCATTAAGTTGACTGAAAGATAAACTTGCAGGGCTGGCCAAAGAATGAAAGGAGAATGAAGACAAGGGCTGGGGAAATTGCGCGGGAAGAGACAAGTATGTGGAACGCGAGGCACCAAGTGGAAATAGGCATTATATCTAAGAAGTCAGGGACAAACTAGGAAGGTCTTTGAATGTCATGACAAAGAACTCCAGGAAGCTCAGGCAACAAGGCACCTGAGTGAGATTTGAAGCTGTGAAGGACAGAAGAAGACTCACGAGTTTTGGGCTGCAGCCCTGGTGGCAGTGAGGAGCATGAATTAGAGGTGGAGGTGGCAGAGCTGGGGGGGTGCAGAAGCCACCTGCATCCAGGTGAACAATGCGGCTGAGCTACATTCTATCAGGATCCACACTGTGAGTGAGGAAGGTTGGCAGGGATGATGGAAAGCCAAGTATCGTGCAGAAATGGAGCCTTCTCAGAATAAAACTTCAGAGCATACGTGGGGAATTAGTGGGTAAGCTTGGGAATAGCACAGATTGAGACAGAATATGGCCCAAGAGAAAGAAGTGAGCTGTTCAAGGTCAGCCTGAGAGTTATTGCCCGACCTAGTTTAGCAGCCTGTGCCAGCTGAGAATACACCAAGAAGTCTTTCCATTTCCCCACCGTGAGGCGGGGAACTCGAGTCCAATCCCTTATTTCCCAGAGCCTTGCAATGATTAGTGCTGGTCAGGGGCTGGAAGTTTTATTTCATCATGGCTTGACATCTTCAAAGGACAGAAATTCCAGCCAGACAACAGCTCAGGCTTATAAATTAGTCAATTCAGATGCATTCCAGCTGGACAAGGAGGCTTTTCTCAGCTCCACGTCCTCCGTAGTGCTGGGGAAGGGAAAAGCCGTCTCTTGGCCTGGAAGAAACCAGTTTCCAGAGGGGAAAACAAATCCTTTCAAGGTCCTCTGCTTTCCACCCACAGGCAGAGCAAGGGCAGCCCACATTGGTTTATTTCTGGGATTTGAAAGGGCCCCAATATCCAGGCATTTGCTTTAACAAAACCAATTGTTCTAGGGCATAAGCAATGCAAATGCACCAGGATCACATTCAAATAGAGGTTGCTCAAATTAATACATTCACAGAGGTCATGTTATCAACTTGTTGATATGAAAGGGGAAGCAGAGACACATTTCTCAAATACCCACTTTGATTTTTTTGTTGTTGTTGTTGTTTTTTTGGTCGGTCATGGGGCTTGAACTCTGGGCTTGGGTGCTGTCCTTGTGCTCTTCAGCTCAAGGCGAGTGTTCTACCGCTTCAGCCTCAAATACCCACTTTGAGCAGGGCATCTCGCTTATACACAGAGAGGCTATAAGAGATACCAATGTCCTCTTGCTTTACCAAAAGACACTGACAGAGAGCTGAGCTCTGAGGATCACAGTTCAGAACCAGGCTGGGCAGACAAATTTGTAAGAATTTTGCCTCTAATTAATCAGCAAAAAGATGGAATTGGAGGTATGGCTTGAGGAACAGAACATCAGCCTTGAGTAAAAAAGAAAAGCAAGAGTGTGTGGCTGTTGGGTGTCGTTGGCTCGTGCTTGTAATCCTTGCTGCTCAGGAAACTGAGGATCATGGTTCAAAGCCAGCCCAGATAGAAATTCCAATTAGCCAGCAAAAAGCTGGAAGTTGAGCTTTGGCTCAAAGGGTAGACAGTGCCCTGGTCTTGAGTTAATGCCCCAGTACACAAATACACATGTGCATACACACATGTGCACAAACACATGCACATGTGTGCATACACATGCACGCACACACACCCCCAATGTTTTCAGAGCATGCTTTCTAACACAACTGAAATGCTTCCTACCATATCCAAGGTTCAGGAGCCACTTGGAGGACACCCTCCAAAGGAAGGGATTATAAACTCTGGGATCCTAGTGACTGAAAGAAAAAAGATGGAGACCACTTGGGCCCAGCTCTGTTTATAACTCAAGTCTCACCAGCCTAGTCAGAGAGTGCCTCCCCCACCCCCCACTCCTTGTGCACTGGCTGGTAAAGATTGTGGGCAGCAGCTGCAGCCATTCAAACAGTGTTCATTTCCTTCCTTTGTGTGAATGAGAGGCAAGCAAAGGCCGGGAGGGTGGGGGTGGGACTGATAAATGAGTCACTGGGAAAGCAACTTCATAAATGGATCGGAATTAAGATACAAGATGCTCCAAGCCCTCCTACTCATTCTTGGTTAATGCTGAAGCGCACCGGGGCCTCCGTGAGCTTTATTCACTTGACTCTGACGGGCTTGCTTGGGAGTCATAAATCTGCTGGGGAAAAGTGTGTCCAGAGGGACAGACGCCTGTAATGTGTTCTCGAGTTAATGTGCTCCGAAATGGAGTCTTCCTGCCATTTGGGCTGAGCAAATTCTCCATGTGTAGGGAGGAAGCAATAAGAAGTTCAGCACCATGGACTGCGCCCACTCTAAGAGCGTCTGCTCTGCTGGTGGGTGCTGGGTCAGCACCTCGGACAGGGCCTGGGGCCTGGGGCCTGCCTCCCGCCTGCCTCCCTCCTGGACGTGGCACTAGAGATCTACCTCCAGGCACGCAGGCACAGCAACACTTTTGTGTGCTGGTTGAGAATGGCTTCTGGGTTGCCGATATTCTTGTTTTTAATTGTCAGGTGATGTACAGAGGGGTTACAGTTACATAAGTAAGGAAATGAGTGCAATTCTTGTCGGACATTGTTATCTCCGCCAATACTCTGAGACAGAAGCAGGCTGCATTGGATGGTCGGGGAAGTTTATTCGCTACTCAAATGGCCACTCTGCTTTTCCTTGACAGAGGACAGCATTGGTTTCATAAAACACAATGATGACTCCTTATGTCTATAAAGCCCGTCCCAGGAACAATGTCACTCAGGCCCTTTTGCCCTGAGACCCCAGCTGCAGTGCTGAGAGGGAGCGGCCAGTTCTGGAGCTGCCATGGGAGCCGGGGGCCCCGAAGCCCGGGGAGAGCCAGGCTCCGGCCTGCGTCGGAATCCATGGCTGACCTTGTGCCTCCTGTGAGAGATGAGCAGCAGAGGTGGTGCTGGGGTGAGCCGGTTCAAGACCAGGCTGCCTTCTGAGCCTCCCGAGTCTTCAGGATGGGGCTTTACATTAATCGCAGAAAGCTGGTGCCAGAGGTTTCTTTCTAAAACACAAATTCCATCATGTCACTCCTCTGGTTTAAAGCCCTTTAAGGGCTCCCCACGGCCCATGGGATAAAGTAAAAAATCTTAATAAGATGTTCAAAGCCCTTCAAAGTCTGACCCTCGCCCGCCTCTCCAGCACCGGCACCTGACACTCCGTCTTGAGCATCGAGTTTCCACAGAAATCCCGTGTGGCTCTGAACCCGCCCAGGCTGCGCCTCCTGCCTGGAGGGCTCTGCCGCCTGACCCTGCTCCCCGCTCCAGCGGGTGATCAGCAGACTCTGCCTCTTAACCAACACCCACCGCCAATGCCCGTCCTCTTTGAATCACTTACCAGCCCCACAGGCAGTTTAACTTTCTGCTCTGCGCGGGTATGAGGCCCGGCTCTTTCCTCAATTACCACATCTATCACACTGTATTACTCTAATTATTTGGGCACATTACTTTCCTTCCAACTAAACTGTGAGCACCTCCAGGGCAGGGGTGCCTGTGGATTCCTCTCTGTTTACCCTGCCAGGGCTAAGCCACAAACGCGCACAGGCAAGGTGTGTGAAATGAGAGCGACTCCGCAGAGACGGAGCAGCGACAGAGCATCCTGGTTCCTAATGAGGCGCTGCACACAGGCCGGAGGAATCCTGAAGATTCAGCTGACAGAGGGGATGGCCCCTGGGGACCAGGCCACCTGGCCCTCCCACATCCTGTCCTGGAGCACGTGGTCTGTGCCTTGTGGGTGGGGCGTGGCCTCGGTGGTGGATGTGGTGACAGCTCTGTCCACACTCCCCTCAAGGTGGGTATGAGATACATGGGGACCCTCCTGTTGCTTTGCCTTGGCAAGGGCACAGAGCTGGAGCAGAGTTTAGATCCCCGGTTATTTCAGAGAAGATGTACCCACCGCTTACACACCTTTGCTGAACACTTGCAGAGAAGACCTCAGCAGACCCACAAGCCAGCGTGTGGTCCTTTATAGAGAGCCCTGCCATGAGAAATGCCGACTCAGGACCTGCAGGGAGGCCAGGCCTACAGAGGGGAGCCTAGGGCACACCCCCAGGGGGGCATGCGGATACCCCCCATCCTTATCCACACATGCCACGCCCCAGAGCCAGCCAGCCGTGGAGGACAGCGTTCTTTCAAATGCATCTGTGTTGACCGTGTACAGGCGTGGCTTGTTCCTTGTGATTCTCCCGAAGGAGCTCGGCAGAGCTGTCACCGCAGCCTTCCCAACCAAGTGGGGAATGAAAGTTGTCCTGAGCCGCTTCACATGGAAGGAGGCTGAATACGGGGTTTATGCAAATAACATGCCTTTTGCATCAGGGATGGTGGCACCCTCCGGTTTGGGGGTCCTAGAAGACGAATTTGCAGTGGGTATGGAAGGGGTCACTGTCGGGGCTCAGGGTGGGGGTGAACACAACACTCTGTTCATGTGAGAAGAGCTGAGCTCATGTGGGAGGCGGCCCCTCTTGGCTTCACTGTAATCTGTGTCTCTACGCCAGTCCACGTTGCCCTGTATTTTGAGGAGACTCACCGTGGACCCCTTGGCTGGGGTGGGATGGATGGGGAGGGGAGAGGAGCTGCTCGCCCTCCAAGCCAGTCCCCCACCACCCGCTCTGCCTCTGGAGCCCGGTTCTAATTCCCACCACTTTGGGGATGTCACGCCTTAACGCCTTCATCATGACTAGACTCGGCTGCTAATGGGTATGTAATTTGGGGGATAATGCAAAATCTGTTAACAATTAGGGCTCCGGATGTGTACCAGCTGAAAGAGTGGGTTGCAGGCCGGGTGTGGAGGCTGCTCTGCCCCCAGTACTAGACACCACGGCACGATAGTTCAGGGGTGGGCAGGAGGACGCACTGGGTGTGGCTGGGTGCCACCCACCCAAAGGTCTTGGGTGGGTTCTCTGTCCAGACCCTGTCCTCACAAGGATCTCCTAGACCGGCAGGTCTGGTGTGGAGGCCTGGAAAGACCAGAGGCCTTGTGCACAATGAAAGTCCCCAAACTCGCTCATTTTCCCCGGGCCGGTTGGTCATGTCTCAGTAAGACACCACTGGAAAGGGAGGCTGGAACCAGTGTACATGAGCATTGTGCAGACCTGCTATGCATGCATGTCTATGTAACCATTTTATTTAACGATGCTAGGGCTAGATTACTGAGCTTCCTGTTTATCTCTTGTGCCCAGCACACTGCCTGGAAGGCAGCAGGCACTCTCTCAGGATCCATCCATAGTGAGAGACTCCACTTCCAGCCACAGAGAATCCCTGACGGGACCAGTGTACCTCTGAGTGAGGCTGGCCGAGCCTCGTCTTCCACCCGAGCACAGGGGTGTTGCAGGAGACGGCGCGTGCAGCACCAGCATCACGGGTGCGTTCCTGTTCTTATTTTCCCTGTCTTGCTGCATTACCTGATGGAGATTACTTAGCCTCTCTGAGCTTCAGCCTCCTCTGTCTGAACCATGGAAAATGGAGGCCTGAGTCCTTGTCTGAGAAGTCTGGTCCGGATGGCAGAAAACAGTCTCGGCCCTCTTCCTAGCCCAGGACCTGACACGCTAGAGCCATTGGCAAATTCTAGGTTCTTGGAGCCTGCAACAACCACATGAGGAAGGCGCTCCACGCCCTGTCTTAGCGAATCTCCACTGTTTCACGATGCCTCCCTGCCCGTCTGATTCCCCTACTGTGTGCTGGCACCACAGGACATGGAGATAAACGAGTCTCCCTGCTTGCCACCATCTCCCAGGAGAGATAAGCGACCTCCACAAACACCTCATCGCTCTCCCTCTTGGCTTCTGCAATGATGCAACTGAACTGCAGAGATTGGAAGAAAAAAAATCAGGATGAAGGAGAAGGCGCGGAGAGGGAGATGCGGGGCCATATCAGTTTTGCAAAGGGGGATGATTCAAGTGGAATGCGGTACTAATTTAAATCCTGAAATGACTGATGTATTTTCCATGGTGTTCTATTAATCAGCCTCAGACGGAGCACAATTTGCAAATTTCATGTGGCAGCTATTAAACATTGTCTCCTTCGAAAGTAAATGAAAGGGATTTACTAATTCCAGCCGACACCTCATGAATCGGTAATGGGAGCAAGCGCCCAAACACATACGGACATATTGAAGTTGTTCAAGATGCCAGGCTGCGCTCCAATCCTGGCTAAATTGATTTAATCCTTAGCACGAGTTCTGAGCCCCAGAAGACTTGGCAACTATTGATGGGCAGTGATTATCGGCTCTTAAGTCCAGTAGAGTGAGGACAGTCCTGGAGCGAGGGCAGGGCCCATCCTCAGAGCCGATGGACACAGACGGTGGACACAGACAGCCGGATGCCAGCCCAGTTCTGCCTCCAAACGCCTCTTGGTTACAGTGCCTTTGGGTGGCTCTTGTGCCCAGCAGGAGGAGTGAGATTACCTTCTTTCTTATCTGCCCTCTCTAAGCCGATCTCGTGTGCAAATCCCACCTTTGGGGGAGGTTTATGGTACCAACGATTATTCTTTGTGCACCACTCCTGGGAAAGGTCTGATTAATTGTTAATGACAATGGCACACGGTGTCACGGGAAAGGGGCTTTGTCAGTACGCAGAGAGAGAGGAATCGGGGGCCAAAAGAATAAGGTGCCTTGTACCAGATGTATTGGCTTATACCTGCAATCCTAGCTGCTCAGAAAGTGGAAATAGAGAGGACTGTTGAGGCCAATCCAGGAAAAAAGTAGTAAGACTCATCTCAACAAACAAACTCAGTGTGGTGGAGCACACCTGTGTTTCCAAGTAGGTGTGTGGCATGGGTGGAAGATTATGAGCCATGTGAGTAAAAAGTGTTAAGATCCTATTTGAAAAATAACTAAGGCAGAAAGGAATGGGGATGTAGCTTAAGTGATAGAGCACCTGACTCTCAAGCATGAGGTCTTGAGTTCAAACTCAGTGCCTCCAGAAAAGGAAGGAAGGGAGGAAATGCTACATCAGGCCACAGGATGGGGTAGAGATGGAAGAGAGGCCATCAGGTACGACTTGTAAGAAACCGAGTCAGATGACCCCCACCTCTGCTAATAGACCCGGGAGCCTCAGCTCCTGGGGGAAGGGGCGAGGGCTCTAACTTGGTGTCGAGGAGACCTGGCTCTGTGAGCAAGTGGCGAGTCATATCCCCCCGTGGGCTCTCTTTACTTGTCTATAAAATGAGGGCCTTGGAACTAGGCCCGCTCAGTAGGACGGTGCCCAGGACGTGGTGCCTTAGGAAGGAAGCGAAGCCAGGAGTGAAGCAGGATGCAAGGTGTGTTTGGGGGGTGGATGCACTCGGTGCTCTGCGCTCGCGGAGCTACGGGGGCTGCCTGCGAGTTCTTCTGGTTTCTTTGACCCAAGTCAAATCCTCTCTGTGACCTCACAGATACTATGAAGCATCACCAGCAGGCGCCGGACCGCTCTGAACCCCTCACCCCGTCTCAGCCCACCGTCACCGCGGCCTCCCTGCCTCCGCCGGGCCAGTGCAGCCCACGCAGCTCCCCCCACCACCCCGAGCTTGGGCCGGGGTTTAAGTCTCCTGGTCCTTCTCGAGATGCCATCTTCGCAGCAGGGGGCTGGGCAGAGACAGCCCTCCCACCCCTTCGAGACAGGGCTCCTGGTCGATGGAGCGTCTCTGGCTGTAACATTTTACACTGGCAGAGCACTCTCTGCCAAACGCTATCCAGATTCATGCAGTATTTACCAGCAAATAGCCCAAAAGCCGTGTACACAGCCCCGACCCCTCCCCCCCGCCTCCTGACCCCTCCCCCCCCCCCCCCCCGCCGGCCCCCGGGCTCTCAGAGTCACCTAGAGCTGTCACTTCCCCTGTGGTGTGCTCCTGGGCTAAGGCTGTCACCCCCGCTCTGCCCTCGGCCCCCCACTTGGGACTTCTGGGCCAAATTGAGCATCACTGGCAGAACAAACCCTCAGTCCAGCAACAGCTGGCCCTGTGAGGAGGAAAGCAGACAAGGGTCCTAGTTGTCTCCCATCTTAAATCCAAGCCCTCCCGGCCCTTCCGAGCTTTTCCCCGGGGACAGCCCCACCTTTCATCCCTTCTCTCTATTAGCTGCTCGCCGCTTCCCGGAAGCAGAATCCGATTTCCCCGCCTGCTTGGCACAGTCCTGCTTACTTGTCTCACCCTCTTAGCTTTTCCACCATAAGTCTATCGCACCTCGGGTGCACCTGTCCCTCCTACTTCTCCCAAGACTCAACAGGACCTGTGGGTGCTCAGAGAGGTGACACCAGGGCCTCTACCTGGTAGGTGCAGAGAACCCAGCCCCTGGCGTGCCAGGCTCGGAGGATGTCTGTAGAGTGCCAGTTATGAAAATAAGGGCCTGTTGTACACGGACCCGTGTTAAACATTGACAGTTAGAGGGCAGGAGCAGTGGCTCCTGTAATGTCAGTGATTTGGAAGTGAAGATTAGGATGATCAAGGTTCAAGGCCAAACCAGGAAAAATGTGGACAAGACTTCCTTTCAACCAAGAGCTGGGCAGAGTGGCGTGCACTTACGATTCCAGCAATGCAGGAAGCACAGAGAGAAGGACTGTGGTCTGGTCAGGGCATACCTAAAAGACCTAATTCCCCAAATAATGAAAGCAAAATGGGCCAAGGACTCAAGTGGTCGAACGCCTGTCTAGCAAATGCAAAACTCATGCACACACGCGCGCACACACACACACACACACACACACACGCACACACACACACACACATGCACGATCCTACAAGGCAGCAGAAGTATCGCAGGAGGGGCCAAGGGCAAGGAAGCTGATATTCACACACCACTCCTGATGCCGGGGAGAAATGAGGGAAGGAGAAGACCAGAGAAATGGCACCGCTCCAGCACACAGGCAGGCTGAGCATCCGGGGCACCCTCAGAGGGCTGGGGGGAAACAGCTTTCCATAACAAGTTCCGGAGCAGCTGCTTTTCGAAGTGGAAGTCCTAAAGCCAGCCCTGCCCGTGGGCAGTGCCGCGTGTCCATGCTCCATCGACAAGGACAGGAAAGCACACCGCTAGGTTCTGGAGGCTGGCACGGTGACCACGGACATTCTCAGAACTTCTGGGAAGGCTTCCTTTCCTCCAGCACCGCGTGCCCAGCCCGTCTGTGCCTGACAGCGGGAGGGAGGTACCACCGCTGCCCCATCCCTGGCTCTCCGTCCTTGTCACCTTCCCAGATCACTGCACCCACCGGTGCTGAATCCTGGGCACACCAGAGAGAAGACCCTCAGCCTTCCCTCCAGGGGCCTCCTTCCTCTCCCCTCTCCTGTCACAGCTGCTTGGTCTCTTCCTCCCGTGAGATCTGCAGCCCTCTCGGTGTCTTCTGAGCTCACCTACCCCTGTCCTTGCACCACCAGTCCATGGCCACCCCCAACCTCAGGTCTTCCACATTTTCCCAGAGGCCTGCCTCCTGAGGACGCTGCTCCACGTGCTGAAGCGCCGGACGCTGGCCTTCCTCCCTGTCTCCCGGTCTCCAGGAGCTGGAGCCCACACTCGGAGCTAGCTGCTTTGCTGCTTCCTTCTCCTGGTCCTGAGACAGCTCGGCCCATCACTGTGTCAGTCCTGGGGACAGAGCTGTGTGGGACAGTTCTTGTCCTAAAGCCCAGCCTCTCCGTTGCCCTCACCGAGGGGGCTGGGGATTGTGCCGATGGCCCCTTGCATGGATCCCAGAAGGCCCCAGAATTCCAGAGGAGGGGTGGGTGGAGGTGGTGAGGGTGGGTGCTGTCACGGGAGGGGGGGCTGTGGATGGGGACAGCCTCGGCCCCTAGTCCCACGGGAGAGCCACCAACAACTCCACCCCTGGCTGGCTGTGTGGACTCCCGTCTCCAGCCTGGGGTTCAGGTTTGAATCGAGTCCCTCCAAACTCATGTTTTCTGGCTCCAACCCCTGCAGCTCTGGAGGTAAACTTACATAAAGATAGGAGTCATTGCAGATAGAACTCAAGACAAGGCCATGAGGATGGGCCCTGGTCTCAGATGGCCAGAAGCCCCATAAAAACATCTTTCATGGAGGTCTTGGGTCCATTCTGGACTGGCATCAGCACAAGGTGGCCGACAGGGATCCGTGCTGACTTCTGCATATGCATGTCCAGTTCCCCCACGCCGTTTGCTGGAAACGTACTTTTTCAACACATAGTTTTGGCTCCCTTGTCCTTTATCAGATAGGTATTGGTATGTGGGTTTATTTCTGGGTCTGCTAGTCTGTTCCACGGGTCTTCAAGTCTGTGTTTGTGCTTGTACCAAGCTGTTGTCATGATGGTGCTTCTGTAGTAAAGTCTAGGGACAGATAGGCACAGGATGACATGGCTATGTGACCCTGGAGACAGATGAGGACCCAGCTGTGTGACCCAGGAGTCACAGTCGCGCCCTGGGACCGAGCCTCCCTCCAGCCTAGGCCCTGCACCATTCTGACTGCGACTTTCAGTCCCCCAGTGGAGGCTGCTGTTCTTTCTACCAGTGATGGCTCCCAGGACCCTGCCTGGCTGGGCCACACTTCACACAGTGTGGAAACGCTCCCTGCTCCCACTCTGCGCCTCCCTGAGGCACGGTCCACGAGGCCAGAGGGGCCCCTGACACCCACAGTGATGACCACATTACATACACCCCTTTTTTCCCTGCCAGTCCCAGAGCTTGAACAATGTGCCTGCAAGCTGTCCCTGAGCTTCTTTTGCTCAAGGTTAGTGTTCTATCCCTTGAGCCACAGCACCACTTCTGGCTTTTTTTTTTTTTTGAAGTAGTTTATTGGAGATAAAAGTCTCACGGGTTTTCCTGCGCTGGGCGGGCTTCAAGCCTTGAGCTCCTCAGATCTCAGCCTCCTGAGTAGCTAGGATGACAGGCATGAGCCTCCAGTACCCGGCCACATCATCCCTTGCTAAGAGTTCTGTCATCATGGCTCTGTTCCCTCTGCTCACTGCTCCTGCATCTGAGAAGTATGAGTTTGGCTATGGGTTCAGGCCCAAAATCGGTCAACAAAGCAACCAAGGCCCCTAACTTTCAGGGAACGGAGCCCTAGTGATGTTGTCTGTGGGGAGGGGAGGTAGAAGGCTGGGGTGGGGCAGGGGCTGGTGCTGGTGCTGGGGCTGGGGCTGAAGCTGGGGCTGGGGCTGGGGCTGGGGCTGGGGCTGGGGCTGGGCTGGGGCTGGGGCTGGGCTGGGCTGGGCCTGGGGATGGGCCTGGGGCTGGGCTGGGGCTGATAGTTTCTTATCCTCTGTAAAGGAATCCTGGCGGGATGTGGGACTAAGTAGGAATGGAACCCAGGGATGTGGGGACAGCTCCTCCCTGTCTCCCCTGCCTCCCAAGAGCACCTTGCTGAGGAGCAGTCCCCCTTTCCACTAACAACAGATCCTCCGGAGGGCAGGGAACCTGAGCAGGAGGTAAGAGGAAACAAGGGAGGGGTGCAGCATACGGCGCGAGGCAGCTTTGATTTGATGCATTAAACTTTATAGAGAATTGGATGTGTTCTTATATTGCTGAAAAATATCTTGTTTTGACTTGTATACTGGCCAGATTGTAAGATCCACCGTTGATTTAACGGTGCTTTGTGGGAGGTGGGGAGAAGTCCTGACTTTATCATGCACATAAATGGTTACCGCCAAAGCCGACACACAGCTCCTGCTTCCTCTGGACAGCACGGGAGACCAGAGTCCAGGGTGGCCCCTCACACCATGTGCTGATGGCTGCGGGGCCCAGACCAGGGGACAGGTGCACGCGGGCTCCTGGCGGGGCACTGGTGCTGGGGTGTCACTGGGTGCACTGGAGAGTTGCTAGGGTTTCTCCTAAGCCTCACCTTTGTGAGACTCAGGTCCTGGCTGTCCTCCCCTGGAAGGAAGTGCTGAGTGGTAGGGTGGCCGGAGGCAGTCCCTAGATGCCTGGAGGACCGGAGCAGACTGTGTGGACCGCCTGAAATCCTGTGACAGGGATCACAGACTGGAGGGCCTCGGAAGCACAGGGTTTGGTGTCACAGTTCTCATGGGCCTGGCGTCGGGTGCCAGGTGGGTAGAGGCTCCGCCGGGCCTCGCTGGCGACAGGCATGGAGTCAGCTGGGCTGCAGCCTCCACCAGACCCCAGGTCCTCCTCTTCCAGCTCATTCACCTCAGAGTCATGTGGCTGTGGGACGGAGGTCTGTGGAGACTCCAAAGAAAGTCCTCAGCCTGCTGCCTCTTCCCTCCATGCCAGCTGGGAGGCACTTGACCATCTCCGACTTAAAGGGACATGTTTGAGCATCATTTACCCCATGGCAACACAAGGGGACTGATGCTGTGGCTCCTGCCTGCAATCCTAGCAACTCGGGAGGATCATGCTCCAGAGGAAAAAGTTCACAAGACCCCATCTCAAACAATAAAAGTTGGGCATAGCCACCGCACCCACATGGTCCAGGCCAAGTCTGGCCAAAAAAGTGTATTTAAAAATACAACTAAAGAAAAATGACTAGGGACATGGCTCAAGCGATAGAGTACCTGCACAGCAAGCACAAGACTCTGAAATCAAATCCATCCAAAATAGCAAGACAAAACAAGACAAAGCAATATCCTTACAATATCCTTGCAAGGGGCTTGTGTGGCGGTGCCACCTCCTCTATGCCCTCCCAGGAGTAGACAGGGGCTAGGCCATCGTGGGGCATCCAAGCATTCTGCCCACAAAGCTCAGAGTGAAGTGAAGCTCCAAGCAGGGGTGAGGCACACAGTTCTTTCCACTCTTCATACCTGCAAGGCCCTTGGTGGCTCAGGTGCAGATCTACCAGGTCACTGTCCTTCCTTAGGCCACAGGCTGGACTGTGACAGCTCCAGATTGTGGCAGCCGGTGGCCAGCGGCCTCTGCAGGCTGGACATCAGGATACACTGGGGGGGGGCGGTGCTGGCAACCAGAGTCCTACACAAAGACCTTGGCTAGGGCCCATGCCTCCCTGTCCACCCCCCACCCCACACCCCAACCAAGCCCCGGCCCAGCTCTGTGACTCCGGGAGCCTGCACTGCCCCCTCCAGGCATGGGTCATAACTGTAGGCAGTGACCCAAGTTACAAGTAGACGAGAGGCTGTTCTAGATCACCATGAGACACAGGGCCCAGCTAATGTGAACACTTCCATCCACACAAAAGATCTGCATGTAGATATCCACCGCAGTCTAAAGTCACCGCTGTCAGGGAGCCACTGGAATGTCCTTTATCGGCAAGTGGAGACACATACCAGCCTGGCCACACAATGGAGTGAGTGCTTTGCAGCAGTGAAAAGGAGCGAGCTATGAAGCCACACGGGTGTGCAGGAGTTTTAAACGCACCCTGTCAGGTGGCAGGGGCTGGTGTAAAGGGCTATGCACTGCAATCCTGGGTAGATGGCTTTCGGTTATACGTGCATGAGAGGAGGGCTGGGCACGAGGGGCTCCTTGGGGTGCAGGAATGATGTGGTATGACTGGGTTACAGAGCCCAGAGAGCACGCGGGAGCCACAGCAAGCTCCCACAGGCTCCCTGTGGTCAGGGTGGTGCAGCCTGAGTGGACCACAGACATGGTCAGGACACAGAGAACTCCTGTGGGCCACATGGCCGTAAGTAAATGACTGAATAAGCAAGCTCACAGGAGAACAGGTGAAGACCAAACACCAGAGCATTCTATGTGCCATGCATGGGCATCCTGCCCCCTAGGGCTGGGACACCACGCAGGACACCACACAGAGACCGCTGGAAGGTGGCTAGGTCAAACACCCCCTCATAGGGCTTGTGGACAGCAGGTGTGGCCTGAATGTGACTCCTCCCCCCAAATACACGTGCTGAATCCCGCCTGCCCCATGGTGAGGGTGTTGGAGGAGGAGCCTGGGGGAGGGCAGGCCCCTTGCCCTCAGGAGACAGAAGAGATTAGTGACCCAGTAAGGACTCAGACAAGGAGCCCTCCCATGCCAATTCCTTCAGCCCTGCTTGGACTTCCAGACTCCTGGACTACGAGAAGCAAATTGATGTTGTTCATAAGCTTCCAGCGTGTGGTACTTCGTTATCGCTGCCAGGGTAGCTGACACCGAGGCCTTGATGGGACAGGATGAGAATGGCTCCTCACCCGAGGGCTCCCTCTGAAAGCTCATAACCGCAGTCCAATCATAAGAAAGACGTCAGACAAATCCCCATGGAGAGATGTACAGAATACCTGACCACAACTCTTCAGAGCTGTCAAGGTTATCTAAAACGGGATCATCTGAGATGCTGCCAAAGTCAAAGGCAGCCCAAGGAGACACGGTGACTGCCTGCCATGCGCGTCCTGGAAGTGACCTCGAAATGTCTGGAAAATGGACATTCGATTAAAAGCTAGGAAATCTGGCCAGGCAAGATGGTGCATGCCTGGTGTCCCAGCTGTATGTGAGGGAGAAGTAGGAGGATCGAGGTCTACAGCTGCCCCTGTACAAGACCTCATCTGAAAAACGAGTGAGGGCAAAAAGGGATGGAGGCATGGCTCAAGTGGTAGAGCACCTGCCTAGCAAGCATGGGGCTTCAAGTTCAACCCGGTACTAAAAGAAAGAAAACCCACGAAGCAGGACCATATGATAGGAAAATAAATAGGAAAATAGGACAATAAAGCCAGTTGAAACAATTTTAAGAAGGGGGAGGGGGTGAGGGAGAGTGATGGAGGAGGTGAGGTTGATTGGGATGCATTAAATACATGTGTGCAAATGTCACAATCAAATGCCCCTTGTGCAACTAACGTATGCTTTTCTTTTCTTTTCTTTTTCTTTTTCTTTTTTTTTTTTTTTTTTTTTGCCGGTTGTGGGGCCTGAAATCTGGGCCTGGGCCTTTAAAAAAATGTAGGGTATGTAATTGATAGAATCTGGTTAATAATAATGTGCAGTATCTGTCATTCATTGGGACAAACACATGAGTCTAGTGTAAGATATGTAAAATAGCAGGGCACTGGTGGCTCACGCCTGTCATCCCAGCTACTCAGGTGGCTAAGAGCTGAGGATTGTGGTTCAAAGCCAGCCCTGGCAGAAAAGTCCATGAGACTCTTATCTCCAATTAACCATGGAAAAAAGCCAGAAGTGGATGGTTCAGATGGCAGAGCACTAGCCTTGAGCACAAACCCTCTAGACAGCAGGCATGCAGACCCCAAAACAGCAGGTCTGTGGGCCCCCAGGGCTCCATCTCCATGCCCAGCAACAGTCAGGGGCTTGGGACTGGCTATTTGGTTTGGGGGGGAGGAGAGGAGGGAAGCCATCACATTTGGGATAAAAAGACTCCATTTGCTTTCCCTGGTTAGTGTTGTGAAGAATTAGATCCGCGAGCCCCAGTCCACTTCCCGATAACACACCCCACTCCCGGCCCCCCACCCCTCTAAGGAGAACCCACAAAGGCCCACTTCGCTGCCGTCCTGAGCAGGGTGGAGGGGGCATGCGCTCGGTGGCACACAGAGGGGCGGCAGTCACGATGGTCTGGGCCTCCAACTGGTCACGCAAGCCACCACAAGCCCACCGCGAGGCAGATGGAGGGGACAGCAGCCAGAACCAGGGAACAGTGCACCACACGCTTCTGGTTGGTCATCTCAGGGATGGCCGGAGAGAGCCGGCCTGGGGCCTTGTGCCTTGCTGCCTTGCTGGCCCAGCTAGGACCAGGCGAAGGGGAGCCTCATGACAAGCAAGGAGGAGCTCACATGCATCCTCTGGACACAACCGAGCCCCCAGAGAAAGCAAACCCAGAGAAGACACCAGCAGAAGGAGGCAACGTGGAGACGGTCCATACCAGCTCACATCTGCTCTCAACAAACCTGTTCCTGGAGCCACCTCAGGTGACCCATATTTTAGGTCACAGACAGCGCGGAGAATCAGATGAGGTCTATGTACCTTTGTAGAAAAGTTGACACATGCCCACACACAGACACAGACAGACACACACACACACACACACACACACACACACGCATTTGGCTTATCACACTCAAGGTCTCAGGGCCTCAGTGTTGCCCCACGGAAGCCCAGGAGCACAGAACATGCCTGTGTCACTAACAGCAAAGAACAAACAATTATAAAAGATAAAATTAGATGTCTACCTCACCACCAACACAAAAATAAATTCCAGATGGATGAAACCTAACTGTGAAATGCAAAACTGTAAAAAATGTTTTAAAAAAAGCACAAGAGAATGTTTCTTTTATCACATCTTGTTGGGGATAAGACAATAAACATACATACACATTTTTAAAAAGCTAAATAACCCAGTAGACATGTGGACGGGAAACAGGAAGTGGCAGGTCGCCGACAAGGGAACCCCAGCCATCCAGAGACAAGAGAAGAGAGAGGTGTTCATCTGCTGGAAAGCGGGAGACATGGAAACAAAACCACAGCGGCACACTCTGCACGTCTACCCGCCAGCCAGCGTGGACAGGACCACCACCGGCACTGAATCTTGGTGGGAATGCAGAGGACCAGGCCTCCTGCGTGCCTAGCGAGCAGAGCAGATCTCTGGGGTGGCTTTGGAGAGTGATTTGGCAACTGCTACCCAAGTCAGATTGCTTCTGATCTCTCTGTAACCTCTCAGTTCCGTTCCCAGGCAATGCCTTCACCTGCCTGTGGGTTCATCAGCGATCGTGCGTAACCGCAGAAATGTCTGCAGAACTTCTGTCTCTAGCGGGAAACATTCTTATCTGTAAAGAGGTAAAAATTCTGACAGTGGAGTACTCTAGTCAGGCTCAGTAAACCAGGTCTTCATCCATCAGCAAAACATAGCAGTGAGGGGAGCAGCAGGTAACTGAAGGGTTATGGAGGACAGCCCTGCACGTGCAACTTTCAAATGCACAGAACAATGCTCTTTGCTGTCCGTGCACAGCACCGGTGGGGAGGAGAGGCAGGCTTGGCCTGCTGCTGTAAACTGCCCTTCCCCTCATCATTCCGAAGGCAGGGAAGGCTCGTGTGGTTGATGGCTAGCACCTGTTTGTTTGGGGCTTAGAGTTTGTAAAAATGTCAATTATCTTGTAGTTGGTACTCCTCTGCAGGTTGAGAGTATTTCACCATTCCCCCCACAAAAGGAGAAAGAGCATGTGCCAGTTCAGCAGCTGGCTTCTCTCCCCCGCTCCCTGATGGAGCCTGGCCGCCGAGCCCCGCAGTGACCAGAGCACGAGGCCGGCCAGGCTGACCTGAGGGCGGGCGCACCGCCCGGGACGGGACGCCCGTGGGGGGACGGGTCGTGCTGGGGTCCCATGAGGACCCATCTGGACCCAGCCTCTCAGAGCTGTCCCAGTCTGGGCCTGAGGCCAGGAAGAAGCAGAAAATAGACTGGACCATTTTTTTTCCCAGCCCTTTCTTGCCAACTCCGCCTGCCAGGCTTGGATCTCACCCTCGTCTCTGCTATTGGCCATGTTTTATTAAGGAATCTCAGCACTCCAACGGCAACGAGTTTCCTGGAGGGGACAGAGGGGTCCTGTGAGGGTGGGCAGCGCAGGTCTCTGCAGCACTTGCCTCCCGAGCTGAGAACAGGAGGACAGAAAGTTCTAGAAACTTGGGGAATTACAAAGGCCCCTGAGATCAGAGAGGATGTGGTGAGTTCAAGGACCACAAAGGAGCCCAGTGTGTAGCAAAATCAGGACAGGAGGGGCTAGAAAACAAGTAGAAGAGGAAGAGGCTGAGCCCCGATCCTGATTCCTGAACTCCACATACAGAGCCCTCAATCTAGTCACAGACTGAGCCCGTCACACACAGAGCCCGGATCCTAGTCTCCCGGATCCAGGTTTCACTTTGAACTCCTGATCCTTAACATACTGACCCTGGTGTCATGTGGACACCTAACCTGAATATCACCCTGAGCCCTAAGCCTTCACAATTTGAGCCTTGATCTTAATACAGACTAAGCTTTGATCCTCAGAACAAAGCTAACTCTGATGCCTGGTCATGGAGTGGTCCATGGTCTCTGGTCAGACTTGTCCCTCCTCTCTAGACACGGGCTAAGCCTGGATCCCAGGTCACCAGCTGAGCCCCATCTCTGGTCACTGTTATTCTTGGTCACTGGCCATGGGTTTTTGTCCTGAACTAACAGGCAGGAAAGGGAGGAAGCGCAAGATGGCCGCATCCGGCTGTGCAGTGGGGCGTTCCTCCCTGGCCTCCCGGCCCGCCGGGCTGGGCACAGCTCAGCTCCTTCCGAGCGGGTCCTTGAGCCATGGAGGACGGCCAGCCACGCAACGCGGGCAGCTGCTCCGTGTGTGTACGCAACGCTACCATTTGGTCCATGATGCGGTGCTAATTGCTCTCAGTGGCGCCTCATGCTTTGTTAAAAATTTTTTAATGTTGATTTTATTGAAAAACAGAAATAGCACAACATATGCTCCGAGCATCCTCAGCGCTAACTGGAGCCGTGGCTGCCCCCTCCTTGGTCCCCCTGGAGACCCCGCAGGGGGCTGACAGCAGCAGAGTTAGGAGGTGCTTCCTCTCCCGCTGTGTCCTGTGGGCAGCAGGAGCGGCCAGGCCTTGGTGTCCAGATGGCTCATGGCAGAAGTGGCCTCTGAGAGCCTTTACCTGGGGATCAGTGGGTAGGGGACCGCGCAGGGTGATGATGGTGACAGCCTCTTGTGATATATGGCAGCTAGGAGGAGGAAGGGGATGTGGACAGGTGTTTGTGGGGGGGAGGTGGTGATAGGACAGTCGCCTGTTTCCTGTGGACAGTGGGTTCAGGGAGGACAACATTAGAAGCAGACCTGGTTGGGTGCCAGTGGCTCATGCCTGTCATCCTAGCTACTCAGGAAGCTGAGATCGAAGGATTGTGGTTCAAAGCCAGCCTGAGGAAAGTCTGTGAGACTTTTATCTCCAATTAACCACCAGAAAACTGGAAGTGGAGCTGTGGCTCAAAGTGGTAGAGCCCAGGCCCTGAATTCAAGCCCCATGACCAACCAAAAACCTACAGAAAAGAAGAACTAAGTCTGACTTCCACTAGCCCTGCCCAGCTCAGTGGCGGGGGAAGAGCTAGGGTTTCCCCAGCCTGTGTCTTACATGCAGTGTGTCTGAATGGGCCTCACATGGATGCCAGGTGGAGCTGCAGCATGGAGACCACAGGGCAGAGCTGCAGCCTCTACCCAGCTCCAGCCACCACATGTGACCTCTGACCCCACTTCCCAGCAGGAACAGCCTCACTGGTCTTGTGACCTCTGACCAGCCCGAGCCTGAGATTTGTTCCTGCAACCGTCAATCATTTTCCTACTCTCCGCAGCCCCTGCTGCCCCTCCTTGCCTAGCTTCTGCCCCGGGGCCCCCTGAGCAGCCCGCAGCCTCTCCTGGACACCCTGACTTTGTGCTCAAAGGCCTCTGGTGGATCCCCATTCATAGGTAAAATGGAATTCAAGAGTAAAACCAGATATGTTCACTTGACATTCAACATCCTCCACAAGCAGACTGCCCTTCCCCAGGCATCCTCACGAATCCCTTTCCCACCTCCTGCTTGGAGTGAAAGGTGATGGCACCTCACGCCCCCCACACCCGTGACTGCCGCCCCCTCTGTGAAGACACAGCCTCCCTGGCGGCCACCAGCAGCCCCTCCGGCCTCCTGCTCCTCCTCCCTCACTCCTGCTCCACCTCCACCCGCCTGTAAGATCAGAACCCACCTCCTGATGACTTTCCTGTGGCCTCCAACCCCAGGGGGCCTTGCCTCCCTCTGGAGCCTTCTAGATCTGGCAGGGCACCAGCGACGTGCTCTGCTCTGCGCAGTCCTCCACCTCTCGCTCTGGAGGGTGCTAATTCTGACACGACTGACAGCTGAGACAGGAACTGGGCCTGCAGGGGTCATAAATATGCCAGGCTGCTCCCCACCCCGGGCTGTGCCAGCCTGCACTCCCGTCCGCCCCTGCTCCCAGAGCCCCCTTCCCCCGGCCAGATGTAGCTGTAAAACCCCAGTCTCTGGGGTGCATCATAAACCTCCTTCCCCCTGACTCCCCCTCCCCGCTCATTTGCATCTCAGCCCTGGGGGGGAGGGGACTGGCCCTGGGCAGGCAGGGGTCACCCCACACAGGGAAGAATGGCACGGTGGTGGCCGAGCACAGGAGGGGCACGGGCTGGGCCGGCCCAGGAACTAGGCCTTGGAAAGGCAGAATTCTGTCACCTCAGCAGCCTGTCGCCCCTGTGGGCGAGCCCGCCACATCCGCACCGAGCCACAGCCCAGGGAGAGATGGAAAGGCCTCATTTAATTGGAAACACCTGCTCTTCCATCTCAGCTGACCTGGGAGAGGAAATCAGCGCTGCATGCCAAGGGGCGCCTGAAGCCGCCTCTTCTCCAAGCCGGAGCCACGCACCCTCCGCTCGCTCGTGAGAGGAAGACAGGAGGAGAGGCTCCTGGCGGGGGGGCTCCGAGGTCTCTTTTGCTCAGGAAGGGGCAGCCTCCCCTGCAGGGCTGGGTCCCTGCACTCAGCACGGAGTCCGCCGGTACAGAGGGCGCGCCTGCACGCACAGTTCCTGCCTCCTGCTGCGGCCAGCTCCAGACTTAGCACTCCCAGAGCTCAGGGTTTAAGGCCAGCTGCTCTGTCCAGCTCTGGATGGGAGATGGGGTGAGCCAGCACATCCACACTTCTGACTTGTGAGTCCGCAAACCTAAGCCAGCCCTTCCCATCATCACCCTCACTGCCGGACAGAACCCGGTGTGGAGACGCCCCAAACCCAGCTCACACGTACTCCACCTCTCCCTCACAGCGAGATGCTCACAGCATGGCTGGGAGGACACAGGTGGGCGGACACAGCCCAGGACAGTCCCTGGCCGTGGCTGAGTGAGAGGTACGTGGTCTGCCCTTGCTGTGGGACCAGGCGCGAGCAGGCCTGCAGGACCGGCAGTGAGGGCTGGTGCCCTGCGCCTCAGCCTCCCGCTGCGCGCTGCTGAGGGCCTGTCCCGCAGGTGTTGAACTCCTGCCCCCAGTGGAGGTGGGAGCAAGCTGGCTGGTGTACCCCGGGGGGAAGGACATCTGTGGGACAGTGGACTGACCAGTCCCCCTCCGTCATCCCTCCCCACACGGAAAACTCAGGGCCAGGTGGCTGTGAGCCCAGGGCGTCTACATGACACCCTGCCAGAGCAATCAGCCCACCACACCCTGTCCTCTCTTGCCCATTCTCAGTGGAGAACTGGGCCCCCGGCTCACATCCCTTTCAGAATGGGCACCAGGGCAGGGTGAGGGCGGCAGGGTGCTACCTCCCAGCTCCCCGGAGAAATGCCCAGGCCCATCGGGCGCTGGGGTGTGGGGTCCATCCCGGGACCGGGGACGCTGAGACCCCCAGCAGCCTGCTCCAGAACACCAGGGTCTGGGCCTGCGGACAGAGCGGGATGTGTGCCCAGGCACCCCGGACACAACCCAGCCAGGGGGCCAGCCCACCATAGAGAGCTCCAGGGCCACGTGCGGACAGGGGCTGGCTGAAGGCTTTGGGCTCCCAGGAGCAAGCAGTGAGCCTCGGCCACTCAAGAGAATGGGGCTGGCACTCGCCGTCAGCAGCAGGGGTGGTGGGAAGGATACTGGGCCCTCCAGCCCCAGGGACAAAGGGCATAGCTTTGACCTTGAGGAGTCATCAGGACACACCTGAAGAAACTGACAGGATTGGCCTCTTTCAGCGCTTCCTCCTTCTAGGGGGCCCAGGGGAGGCTGCAGGAGTCTGGGGGGAGGCTGCAGGAGGCTGGGGGAGGTTGCAAGAGTCTGGGGGAGGCTGCAAGAGGCCCAGGGGAGGCTGCAGGAGTCCTGGGGGAGGCTGCAGGAGTCCCGGGGGAGGCTGCAGGAGGCTGGGGGAGGCTGCAGGAGGCTGGGGGAGGCTGCAGGAGTCCTGGGGGAGGCTGCAGGAGGCTGGGGGAGGCTGCAGGAGTCCTGGGAGAGGCTGGGGGAGGCTGGGAGAGGCTGCAGGAGTCCTGGGGGAGGCTGCAGGAGGCCCGGGGGAGGCTGCAGGAGGCCCGGGGGAGGCTGCAGGAGGCCCAGGGGAGGGTGCAGGAGTCCTGGGGGAGGCTGCAGGAGTCTGGGGGAGGCTGCAGGAGGCTGGGGGAGGCTGCAGGAGTCTGGGAGAGGCTGCAGGAGTCTTGGGGAGGCTGCAGGAGTCCTGGGGGAGGCTGCAGGAGGCCCAGGGGAGGCTGCAGGAGTCCTATGGGAGGCTGCAGGAGTCTGGGGGAGGCTGCAGGAGGCCCAGGGGAGGCTGCAGGAGTCCTGGGGGAGGCTGCAGGAGGCTGAGGGAGGCTGCAGGAGTCCTGGGGGAGGCTGCAGGAGTCTGGGGGAGGCTGCAGGAGTTTGGGGGAGGCTGCAGGAGTCCCGGGGGAGGCTGCAGGAGTCCCGGGGGAGGCTGCAGGAGTTCCAGGGGAGGCTGCAGGAGTCCTGGGGGAGGCTGCAGGAGTCCTGGGGGAGGCTGCAGGAGGCTGCAGGAGTCCTGGGGGAGGCTGCAGGAGGCTGGGGGAGGCTGCAGGAGGCTGGGGGAGGCTGCAGGAGTCCTGGGGGAGGCTGCAGGAGGCTGGGGGAGGCTGCAGGAGTCCTGGGGGAGGCTGCAGGAGTCCCGGGGGAGGCTGCAGGAGTTCCAGGGGAGGCTGCAGGAGTCCTGGGGGAGGCTGCAGGAGGCTGGGGGAGGCTGCAGGAGTCTGGGGGAGGCTGCAGGAGTTTGGGGGAGGCTGCAGGAGTTTGGGGGAGGCTGCAGGAGGCTGGGGGAGGCTGCAGGAGGCTGGGGGAGGCTGCAGGAGGCTGGGGGAGGCTGCAGGAGTCCCGGGGGAGGCTGCAGGAGTCCCGGGGGAGGCTTCAGGAGTTCCAGGGGAGGCTGCAGGAGTCCTGGGGGAGGCTGCAGGAGGCTGGGGGAGGCTGCAGGAGTCCCAGGGGAGGCTGCAGGAGTCCCAGGGGAGGCTGCAGGAGTCTGGAGGAGGCTGCAGGAGTCCTGGGGGAGGCTGCAGGAGTCCTGGGGGAGGCTGCAGGAGTCCTGGGGGAGGCTGCAGGAGGCTGGGGGAGGCTGCAGGAGGCTGGGGGAGGCTGCAGGAGTCCTGGGGGAGGCTGCAGGAGGCTGGGGGAGGCTGCAGGAGTCCTGTGGGAGGCTGCAGGAGGCTGGGGGAGGCTGCAGGAGGCTGGGGGAGGCTGCAGGAGGCTGGGGGAGGCTGCAGGAGTTCCAGGGGAGGCTGCAGGAGGCTGGAAAAGGCTGCAGGAGTCCCAGGGGAGGCTGCAGGATTCTGGAGGAGGCTGCAGGAGTCCTGGGGGAGGCTGCAGGAGTCCTGGGGGAGGCTGCAAGAGTCCTGTGGGAGGCTGCAGGAGTCCCGGGGGAGGCTGCAGGAGTCCCGGGGGAGGCTGCAGGAGTCTGAAGGAGGCTGCAGGAGTCCTGGGGGAGGTTGCAGGAGTCCCGGGGGAGGCTGCAGGAGTCCTGGGGGAGGCTGCAGGAGGCTGGGGGAGGCTGCAGGAGTCCTGGGGGAGGCTGCAGGAGGCTGGGGGAGGCTGCAGGAGTCCTGTGGGAGGCTGCAGGAGGCTGGGGGAGGCTGCAGGAGGCTGGGGGAGGCTGCAGGAGGCTGGGGGAGGCTGCAGGAGTTTGGGGGAGGCTGCAGGAGTCCCGGGGGAGGCTGCAGGAGTCCCGGGGGAGGCTGCAGGAGTTCCAGGGGAGGCTGCAGGAGTCTGGAGAAGGCTGCAGGAGTCCCAGGGGAGGCTGCAGGAGTCTGGAGGAGGCTGCAGGAGTCCTGGGGGAGGCTGCAGGAGTCCTGGGGGAGGCTGCAGGAGTTTGGGGGAGGCTGCAGGAGGCTGGGGGAGGCTGCAGGAGTCCCAGGGGAGGCTGCAGGAGGCCCGGGGGAGGCTGCAGGAGTCCTGTGGGAGGCTGCAGGAGTCCTGGGGGAGGCTGCAGGAGGCTGGGGGAGGCTCTAGACTATGGTGTCACAGAAGGGGCTCAGCCTGCGACCCTCCCAGCGCCCTGCATAGCAGGGCTCCCTAGCTGTTCCCACAGCTCCTGCCGTGAGAACAGAACCATCAGAACAGGGCAGAACCCTGCTCTTCACCTGTGCCCCAGCACAGGTGCATAGACACAGCTGAGCATCATGAATCAAGGGCTGGCATCTTCCTCTCTTGTCTTGGCCCAGAGTTGGGATTGAGTGAATAAGTGCATGCAAAAACATGAACAAATGAATGAGTGTCCAGAATGGATGGATGGATGAACGAATGGGCGTGTGCATGAGTGAAGGGATGAACGATGAATTAACCAGCCGCGGAGACACGTAGGTGTGCTCAGCCATCTCCTTGTCTCAGTCACACCTGGAGACTGCTTGCTAACTTTGTCTCCCCATGCATGCTTTCCTGGGGAAGGGAAGGATAGAGGCTGGTCTCCAGGAACCCTGTCCAGGACAGAGCTTTGGAGGGTACTGTGGCTGGGGCTCTGCTGAGCACTTCACCAGGTTTCCTTCCAGGAGGTGATTTCTAGGGGAGTTTCACCTGGCAGGGTGGTGGGAGCATCAGGGCTGGGGATGTGCGTGTGTGGCCAGGGCAAAACCGGCTTTGCAGCTGCTACAGTCTCTGGGCTGGTCCACCTGTAGTGTTCACACCTGGCTTTGTCCGTGTCTCTCCTCTAGATCCAAGATGCCCCCCCGCCCCCCCAGCAGCTGCTATCACCTCTCCCTCAAGCCCCAAATCCCCGGTGCTCAGCAAAATTCCCCTCTGATTGAAGCAGCTGCGCTCAGAAGCTGAGCGGCTGCCTGAGCTCATCAAAGGCCCTCAAAGGGAAGATTAGCAGCAGAGCTGTCAGCCGGGCACCCTCTCGCTGGTCCTGAGCCGCTCCCCGCGCCGGGGCTGGAAGACACGGAATTAGAGGGAGACAGGGCTCTAAGATGCAGGCGCTTGCAGGGTGCAGTGTCACCCCACCCCGTCAGCTTAGGCTGCTGGATTTTAAGCATGCATCATCCCCCGAGAAACTCGGGCTCTTAGAAGTCACCACGAATTTTATTCTGATTAAGCTCGGGGTAAAATAAGTCAATGAAATCTTTGATACCGTCTTAGCCGTCCTGTATCCTAGCTTATCGGAAGCCAGGAGTTGGAGCATCTGTGTGCACTGGGAGCCGGGTTGCGGGGATCAGAGGGGGCTAGGCCCCAGCGGAAGTCCCCGGGGCCGGAGGACTCTGCACTCGGCCACATGCTGTCA
The DNA here is from genome assembly GCF_024711535.1 of Dipodomys merriami. Classification (NCBI taxonomy): domain Eukaryota; kingdom Metazoa; phylum Chordata; class Mammalia; order Rodentia; family Heteromyidae; genus Dipodomys; species Dipodomys merriami. Next base: position 669,834 of record NW_027203093.1, on the reverse strand, counting down.
ACGCTGGTCTTGATGCTCCCACATTCTGCCTTGTCCACTCTGGGCCTCGGGGCGGGGGGCAGGTAGCCCCGTCTACCCACTGAGCCTGCCACAGCCACCCCAGCAGGACTTGGCACACTCACCCCATCTCCTGGGCTCCCACAAGCTGATGGGGGCTAAGGTGATCTCGGGGGACATTCTCCGTGGTATCTGTGGCCCCGAGCAGTGGACCAGGGGGTGGCCGTGCAGCTGTCCCTCCCTGTGGAATGTTCTATCAGACCACAGCGCCACATCTGTCACCAGGGCGCCACCCTGAGCCCCTGGACCTGCAAGCTCTCTCGCTGTCCCCATGGATCGCCAGATCCTGAGACACAACTGTGTCCCCTAGTTCCCTGCAGATTGGTTCAGAGAGGTCCAGTATCCTAGGCAAGGCCACACAGCTCTGCCTATACTGTGAGCCTCTGAGGTCGGTGGCTGTGCAGGTCACGCAGTTGGTGACTTGTGACCCAGTTGAGAAAGGGAATCCCCGGAGGCCCTGGGGACCCACGAAGCACAGGAGCAAGACCTCTCTAAGATGGGCTGACCTTCTCCTCGCCTCTCCCGAATGGCAAGATTGAAGAGAGCTGGATGGTGAGAGGCTCCACCCAGGACCCCCCCCCACCGCCCCCACCGCTGTCCCTGCAGAGCCTCGGCCATGGGCTCGCTAGAGAGGCTGAGGCTGCTCCAGGGAGCAGAGCCGAGCCTGGGGAGCCTCAGACCCGCCGCGGACTGCTGCTCAGAACCTCAGTCTCTTCTTCAGCAGGGAGAGGGAGACGCCTGTCTGGCCCTCACATCCCCAGCGGCCGGGGCTCTGCCTGCGGGGAGGGACCGTCCATCTGTGGGGTATATCCCAGGTGTCAGCGCTCCTTGTGGATTAGTAGAAGTTTCGGAGCCAGCCGAGGTACATCTGGACTTGGTGTGACGGCGAGCCCTGCTGCGCGAGCTCGTGGCGATGCTGGCGCAGGGCTTGGGAAGCACACACTGTCCGTTTGCGTTTGTGTCCCCTGAGGATGACTGAGCCGGGGCTGCCACAAGCTCTGCTTTCCAAAGGGGCTCTGGGGTGGCTCAGAGCCAGGGCAGGGCCGGGGGGACCCGGGACCTCCACACCCACCTGTCCTGGATCACACACACACACACACACACACACACACACACACATACACACGTGTCCAGCTATGCAAACGGGGGCTGAGGAACAGCTGCTCCTGGGACAGGCAGTCCCCCCATCATGCTCCGGGGGCTCCCGTCCTCCCGCCAGGCCTGCCTACCATTATCAGCCCATTAAGGGTGAGTCAGCCTCCCCAGCGAGGCTGCTCTGAAATGAGCCGTGCAGGGGAGGGGCGGCTGACTGGCATCTACGTCTGGGGGGTGAGGGAGGGGGAGGGAGGGGGTGGAGAGTTCTTTGCCCCGCTGTCCCTTCCCCAGGAGATGCTCCACTACAGCACGGCTGAGCGCTGCCCTCGGGCTCCTTCATGGGGTGGACGAGGCCAGCACAGCCAGCGGGCAGCAGGATGGGGGACAGACGGGCTTTGGGGGGATTTCCTAATTACACCCCGCGTCCAACGGGCCTCCCGGCGTCCCCTGAGAACAGGAAAGGCTGACCCCAGGCGTGTGGGCTCATGGGTGTTGTGAGCCACACAGAGGTCTTTGTGGATGGCAGGGGTCAGGGACCCTCGTGGGGGCCATGGACAGCCCCCAGGGCAGGTGCCAGGGTCTGCACTGGGAGTCAGGACTTGGTGTGGGCAGAGTGCAGGCTTTGGCTCGGTGGCCTGGACGAAGGGAGCACCCCCCCCAACACCCCTCCCTCCTGCTCGCCTCCTCCTCTCAGTTCCCTGCCCCCATGCCTAGAGTCTTGGTGAGCAACCAGGCAGCCCCGTGGTCGCTTGGGAGGAACCCATCCCCAGCACTGAGCTCCCAGCACCGCAGGCAGCCCGTGCCCTGCGCCTGGAGCCAGCCTCAGCTCCCGCCGAGCGAGAGCACAGGCTGGGGAGGAGAGCGCTGGGGTGCCGTGACTTCCGGACATGCGCACACCGGCCCTTCCAGGGCAGCACCCTCTCCTCACTGACGGACGCAGGCCCTCCTGGCCCGGCTTACCCCACGCCCCGGCCAGGACCGCTCCTGACGGTCACCACGGCTACTGCGGTGAATGCCGGGCCCCTCGTGCCAGGTGAGAGAGGAGGGCACACAGGGGCTCCAGCCTCACTCTCTGGAAACTTCCAGTGGCATTTTTCCACCTGGTGAGGACTGGCTCAGTCTGCCAGGCCCGGCCACCTACCTCACCTCCTTCAGGAAGCCCCCATCCTCCCCTGCGCCCCTCCTAGAGGCCTGCACTTGGCATCCACCAACGTGCTCCGCCACAGATCCTTTGGTAAAAAGAAAGAAGGAAGGAAATCTGCCTCTGCCCCAGTGCCGGTCATTGCAGAGAGCATCCCCAAAGCCTTATTTCTTGTGCTGACCCTTGCCACTTCCACTAGGACCACCACCACCATCACCACCATCAATACCATCACCACCACCACCACCACCATCACCACCACCACCACCTCCACCACCACCATCACCATCGCCACTACCATCACCACCATCAATACCATCACCACCACCACCACCAGCTCCATCACCACTACCATCACCACCACTATCATCACCACCACCATCACCATCACCACCACCATCAATACTACCACCACCATCACCACCACCATTACCATCACCACCACCATCACCACTACCATCACCACCATCAATACCATCACCATCACCACCACCACTATCATCACCACCACCTCCACCACCACCATCACCATCATCACCATCACCACCATCACCACCACCATCACCACTAATATCACCACCATCAACACCATCACCACCATTGCCACTATCATCACCACCACCTCCACCACCACCACCACCATCACCACTACCATCACCATCACTATTACCACTACCATCACCACCACCACCACCACTATCATCACCATCGCCACTTACCACCACCATCACCACCACCACCATCACCATCACCATCGCCACTACCACCACTATCACCACCACCACCACCACCACCACCACCATCATCACCATCATCATCATCATCACCATCACCATCACCACCACCACATTACCACCACCATCACCATTGCCACTACCACCACCATCATCACTACCATCACCATCACCACCATCACCATCACCACCACCACCATCACCACCACCATCACCATCGCCACTACCACCCCCATCACCACCACCACCACTGCCACCACCATCATCACCATCACCCTCACCATCACCACCACAATACCACCACCACCACCACCACCATCATCACCACTACCATCACCATCACCATCACCATCACCACCACCACCATCAATACCATCACCACCATCACCACTATCATCACCACCACCTCCACCACCACCATCACCATCACCATCACCACTACCATCACCACCATCAACACCATCATCACCATCACCACTACCATCACCACCACCACCACCACTATCATCACCATCGCCACTTACCACCACCACCATCACCATCACCACTGCCACTACCACCACTATCACCACCACCACCACCACCACCACCACCATCATCATCACCATCACCATCACCACCACCACAATACCACCACCATCACCATCGCCATTACCACCACCATCATCACTACCACCACCATCACCACCACCACCACTGCCACCACCATCATCACCATCACCCTCACCATCACCACCACAATACCACCACCACCAACATCACCACCAACATCACCACTACCATCACCATCACCACCATCACCATCACCACCAATACCATCACCACCATCACCACTATCATCACCACCACCTCCACCACCACCATCACCATCACTATCACCACTACCATCACCACCATCAACACCACCACCACCACCACCACTATCATCACCACCACCATCAATACCATCACCATCACCAGTACCATCACCATCACCACCACCACCACCATCACCACCACCACCACCACCACCACCATCAATACCATCACCATCACCAGTACCATCACCACCACCACCACCACCACCACCATCAATACCATCACCACCACCACCACCACTATCATCACCACCACCTCCACCACCACCATCACCATCACCATCACCACTACCATCATCACCATCACCCTCACCATCACCACCACCACCATCACCACCACCACCACCACCACCATCACCACCACCACCACCACCACCACTATCATCACCACCACCATCAATACCATCACCATCACCAGTACCATCACCACCTTTAACTCACTGTTCACTGTTTCTCTGTGGTATTTTCTTCTCTCCTGTTAGAGTCGTACCCATATCCAGCCACTTGCTGTATTGGGCTGCGTGCTCTTTGCATCTGGGAAAATGGCATCGCACACTCCTCAAGTATCCTCTACTTGGCTGGAGTAAATGGTGAGGCATGGAGTCTTCCGGGATGTTCCATGCTCAGGACCCTCGGTGGGCCTTCTCTACGGGTCTGGCAGCGTGTGCTCTTTTCCTTCCGCAGGCGACGCTACTTGGTGAGCTATGCACCTGCTGCCAGAGGCTTGGCCCCCAGAAGGCCTTGACCACTGTCTTCCTGGTGACAGGAACCTGTCTGGTGGCACCATCCTACCAGCTCCTGGTGACAGCCAACGGCCCTCCTTCTCAGAGCCGTGCTGACCCGCTGGCCCTCATTCCAGGCCAAGCCTGTATCAGAGGTGCCGCGTGGCTCTGTGACAGTCTTTCCAGTTGGACGGAGCAGAGGGTGACAGCTGCTCACCTCCTCTGTGGTGAGGGCTCCTCTGTGTGTCTGGCAGGCCTGCTGCCCGGGACCTGCCCTCCTCTCACCACTGTTAGGTGTGTGGCCACCCTGGAGCCTGGTCTGCGCAGACGGCCTCTCCGCAGCACGCCCACCCCCTTTACCTGCGATTTCCCACAGAACCAGGAGAACGGCCAGGCAGGCAGAGCGCCGACTCTGTTGGAGAGATCGAGGTCACAGTGGGAACCCAGGGCAGGGGAGCGGGAGCTGTACCCCACAACCCACACCCACCGCCACTGGGCAGCACTGATGAGCCAGTTACACCTGCAAAGAGGGGATGCTCAGCCCAAGGCGCTCCTGAGAGCCAGGCTGTTATGAACCCCACTTCCCCACAGTAGGGCCCTCCCGCTCCTCTTCCTCCTCCCCCTCCTCCTCCTCCTCCTCCGCTTCCTCCTCTTCTTCCTCCTCTTTGAGTGAGTGAGGAGAACAGATGTGAGGTCTGGGCGAGACCAGAACAGCAGCTCCTTCCATCTTCACTCTCTTTGTCCGGGAACGTTGCACGGGGCTCTGCGTCCTCTTCCCACATGGCTGCCTGAGGAGCTGGCAGACAGGTGCTGGCCCCCCTCACAGGGCAATGCTGCCTACGGGGTGTGCCAAAGCCTCCACTGAGGCCCAGCACTTCACAGCCTCCCTGGCTCTTCCCAAGAGCGAGTGCTTGCTTCTGGCCACATGGGTCTGCTGGTCCTCCGGAGCCCAGCCAGGTGAATCCAGGCCCTGGGCGGCCCCAGGCCCTGGAAGATGCAGTCCCAGCTTCAGGGTGCTCTCGTGGTGGAGCACAGGGCACCAGAGGGGCTGGGGAAAGGCAGGCTACTTCCTAAGACACCCCACTCCTCGGGGGCCCAGCACCACTGCGTCTCCTCGGGCTACGGCCTGGGTGCGGTGCACATCCAAGTCCCTCACAGGCAGAGCGGTCCACGCCACCCGCAGGGCGCCTTCTCCCAGGCACGAGGTGTCAGCTACAGATGTGATCTCATGGGGAGGAGCAGACACCATGCCAGTCCGTGCCCCATGGGTTCTCGAGAAGTCAGGTGGCACTGTGGGCAGCAAGGATGTGGTTGTCCCTGCAGAGCTATGGGGACCCCAGGCGGGGCTGTCTCCTCCGTGGGTCCCCCACACAGCTCCTGGCTGCTCTGGCCTGTACTGAACGCTCAAGATGAAAAGGGAAGGGGCAGACAGGGAGCCAAGACCCTTGGTCCTGAACAGGGAGCTAGACAAACACATGCTTGCTTGACTTTCTTGGAATGAAATTGAGTTTTATATGTCAGCATTTGGCCGGGAAGGAAAAATAAATGCCACTGAAGGCCAAGTTGTCATGTCCATGTCGCCATCGCTTATCAGAGCTGAAACACGGCAGTTAACACAGAGTGAGCGAGAGGAGGCCGCAGAGCTAAGACCAGCCGCTGGCCTGGCGGCGTCAGGCACGGAGCTGAGCGGGCACCCGGGCATCAGGCCGAAGCTGAGCGGCACCCCCACCAGGACGGGCATCAGGCCGGAGCTGAGTGGCACCCCCACCAGGACGGGTGGAACAAGGGGACCCTCCTGTGTCTTGGCAAAAAAATGAGCAGTCCCTGCACAGTTCCCTGCCACCAGCACCTGCCGATCCCCCCGGCTGCTCTGCCACCCCCTTCCCACCTCTCCAGGAGTCCTCCTGCACCCCAGCCCCGCCATCCCTGAGCACCTCTCCTTCCCGGGGAGCCTGACTGCCTCTCCTCCCTGATCCGCACCCTCCATTTCTGGCGGGAGCCCTATTGGGTGACAGGATGTCACGGCCCCTCTGGTCTCCCCTGGGATGGCCCCTTGGCTTTGTTTGTCCCCACAGCTGACACAGACAGATTCCTGAGGACACAAAGGCCAAGTTTATGCACAGGAGGTTCTGGCATCTGAGCCCTGTGTACAAATTTGAGGCTGGCCGGCTACGTAAGGCCTACGAAACCACTCCAGCTAGATTAGGTGAAGAGGCCAGGACCCAGGACCGGGGGGGGGGGGGGGGGGGGGGCGTTGCCCGCCCTCCCTGTGTCTCCACAGACAGCCACAGTGCTCCGTCTTCCCCTGCATCTTCTCCGCATGGTGGTGGGCCGGGTCCGACCCCTGCATCCTCCTGGGTCTCTAGGAGTCTTCCCGAGGCTTCTCTGTCACCATCCTCTGCCCGCTTCATCGCCTAGGACCTTCGCCTCCAAAGCCCTGGAACCCTGGGAGAGCCATGCTCCTCTGTGCCATCCACTGTGGAAACTAAAGGCATGAAGCTCAGGGCTGGTCAGGACTTGGGAACAGTGACACAAGCCCACACCACCCACCTGGTTGTTCCTTGGCTACACACACACACACACACACACACACACACACACACACACACACACACACACACACACACACACACACACACACACACACACACGCTCCACCCTTGCTTTCCTGTGCCTCTCTTTCTGAGGCTCCTGCCACTAGGAGGTGAGGTCCCTGGCTGGACCTTTGTGTCCTCTGCAGGCTCTCTGCCCTCCTGGGGGCGGGGGGATGATGACAGGGGCCTTGTTGGGCGCTGCCAGACTGGGGCCCATGGTGGGGGGGAGGGGCCCCTCCCCCATTCTCCCATTGGTCACAAGGGGATGAAATTGCTGCCGACTGAGTGTGAAGAAAATAGGAACGAAACATTTGGAAGAGCATTGACTAAAGATTCTATTTCCAGATGCCATTGTTAAAATAATTATACATATTTTAATAGACTTTCTTTTTCAGAGCAGTGTTGGGTTTCAGGAAATGTTTGCAGAGAACACGGTTCTGGTGGTGTTATAACAGACGGGCGGGCAGTCACCGACGGGCGACCAGTTGGGCAGGACCCCTGGCTGGTGGTGTGAGTAACATCTAAGACCCCAGTACCCTCACAACAAGGTGCACTGTGTGTTAGGAAATGGAGCTGCGAGCATTAGGAGAGACAAAGCGGACGAAAGGAGAGGAAGAAGGCGGAGACCTCGGCAGACCAGAGCAGGCTTTGATCATGCTGCAGAGGGACTCCATGGACACCGGGCAGGATGGAGAACCACGGAGCGGGGAGTGGGGGGGGGGGGCGCTAGGTTTTTATACGTTCAAGGGAGAGATCTTCCTTGGAATGTCTTTGTCCTCTCCTGTTGGGGTTTTGGTAGGGTATCCTTCAGACACCCACAGTCCCACGCTTTTAGATAAGGTCAGGGGTGAGGTTTTCCTGAGAACGGGGTGGGGGTAGGGGAGGGGGTTCCCTGGGGGAGGACGTTTGTGGGAGCAGCAAAGAGAGCAGAGCAGGTTCCCGCCACTGTGTACAAGAGGAGCCATGGCGCTGTATGCCCAGCCCTTGGGCAGTTACCACCCAGATCCCTCGTGATTCTGAGAGCCTGGGGGCTCGCCTCTGCACCCCAATAGAGGAGCAAGGGCTTATCATACAGAAAGAATCACAGGGATGGACTCTGTCCTGGGCATCAGAGCTCCGGCAGGGGCCACGCCAGGGCTGGGGCGGGAGAGGCAGCCCACAGGGTGCTTGTGACCTGGCGGGGAACCTCGTCCCTGGGCGGGGGACTCAGGGCACTGGTCTTTGGGGGCCCAAGATGTGACTGGAGCCTTGGCAAGCCATCCGGGCCCTGCCCAGCTCTTCCTCACTCTCCGCCAAGTGCTCCCTAGCCAGGCACTGTCCCGCGCTGTCTTCAGGCTGAGGTCCGCCCCTGGAACCTTGGAAGGTGTTTGTATCTTGAGATGGGGTCTTTTTAATAGAACAGATTTTATTCTCTTTATGTAGTTGTTCAGAGGAGTGACCACTCAACATGTCAGTTTGCAAACGCAGTGCGTCTGGATCCACACCACCCCTTCCACCTTCTCCCCATCACGCCTAGCCCAGCCCCACTTCAATTTTCCTAATCTTAGAGGATATGCATTGAACATGATGACTGCACCCTCCCCTGCCTCTCTCTGTCTACCCGCCTCTAGAGATGGGGGTCTTTATGGGGTGATTCAAGTACAATGATGTCATGGGGTGGGCCTTAAACCAGTGGACTTGTGTCCACTTTGAACTTCTAAGGAGATGGGACACTGATGCGTGGAGCGTGGAGACACAGCGGGAGACGGCTTCCTCCAGGAGCAAGGCCTCCGCAGGAGCCACCCCACGCATGGTCACGGCCACGGGCTCCAGACTCCAGACCTTGAGACAAATGTTCTGTCATTGAAGGCTGCTGCCGCCCCAGCTGGCACATCCAGGCATGAATTTCCATGGTTAGTGGGCAGACTGAGAGAACACAGCCCCATCGACCCACAGCCAGGCACGTCATTACCACGTGAACCCAGAGGAAGTCTGACCAGCTTCCAGAGGAGGTGAAGACAAAGCAACGAACAAACACATTTCACAGAAAGGATTGAGAATCTGAATGTCATTGTCAATACCGGATGCTGGAAATCAAGAGCCTGCCACGAAAACAGCCCCAGGGAACTGAGTCCTGCCCAACCCCACCAGCTCAGAGACCGGGCAGAATGAGCCTGCTTGTTTACCGAGACACCCCCACCCTCTTCCCATGCCTTCCCAGGAGAAATCGGCCTCACCAAAATCAGGGAGGAAAACAGAAAAAGGGAGGAAAATCCGAGCATCCTGGAATGGTCCTAAACAGACCTGGCCAGGTGAGAACAACCTATTGCTACATTCAAACATCCTGATGTATTTACACTTCTGGGCGAGCATTTGAGGTAGAATTAGTGCTATGGGTTCCGGCAACTAAGCAGAGGGAAAATGGAGACCATTATTAACTGCAGGGGAAGAAAGGAGCCACTGCGGGCTCAGCTTCGAAGAGTGTTTGCAGTATTGATCTAGAGGAAAGCGTATCATTACTGCTCTGAGTGGAGGCCCGCGGCTGACCGGCTGTGGAGGGCGGAACACGCAGGCTCTTATCTGCCCACAAAGGTGTGGGTAGATAAGGGATGTGTGCACACCAGCTTTGGGAGGTAAAATACAGCATTTGTCAGGAAGGAGATGAAGATGTGTGCCGGGGAACGGGGGCTGGGACTCCTGGCTCTGAGCCAGTGAAGATCTTCCTGAGGACTTGGACCCCTGACCCACAGTACCCGTAACTGTTTCATCTCCTGGGGTGGCAATGATACATGCCCACAAATAGGGCTCTGAAAGCAATGTGAATGTACCTTTTCTGAGTCTGGAGGCCGGAAGTCTGAGTGAGATCAAGTGTAGCAGAGCCTCAGGGCCTCCTCCCTGCCTCTTCTAGCTCCTGGACCCCGGCATCCCTCAGCTATGGCTGTTTCCCTCCACCCCTGCCCGGTCTTTACCAGCTTCTTCTGTGCCTCTTAAACGAAACTTGTCTTTAGATGTAGGGCCCTTTCCATAACCCAGGTTAATCTCACCGGAGCGCTTTCACTAATTTCATTGGCAAAACCCTTTTCCAAATAGTCGCATTGCTGGCTCTGGGGTCAGGATGTGGTTGTGTGGCACAGTGGGCACAGCATCATTCAACCTCCCGCAGGAGCTTTGGCTAAAACAAAGGCAGGTTACAGCTCAGGCTTGCTGCAATGCACGCCTGTGGGGAGCCCCCCCTCCCCCAGTGCCTCTGGAGATGGAAGCTGTGGGCTCCCCACCCCTGGGGATCTCCAGGGCTAGCTCCTAGCACCCTGCACCTCCCAGGAAAGAGCACTCAGTACCCACAGCCCATGAGGTGATCCGAGGCCAGCCATGCTCCTGGACTTGGCCTGTTCCAGATATGGCCTGGGAACCAGGAGCTGCTGCTGGGAATGACAGAGCCCAAAGCCTGACTTCCCCATCAGATCCAGGCAGGGCCGGAGCCGGGGTGTGCAGAGAGGAAGAGAGAGCATGCTCTACCATCCTTAGCCCACAGCGGATGCCCAGGGAGGAAGGAGACTCTGGGGGAGGAGACCAGCTAAGCACCAAGTCTCAACCCTAGAGGATTTCACAGTCCTCTTAATAAAGGCCAGTGGCCCCCGCAGGCACACTCCATCTCCCGTGCAAATTGATTTGCCTTCGCCTTTCTTATTCCCCCCCCTTTCAACAATTAGTGCTTGAAGAGGCTGGTTTTAAATCAGGAAAATGAGACATCAGACTTCAAACCGGCTGACAAAGAGGCTGAGCAGCCGGCGGGAGCTCTGAGCTGTCCATCTTCTGCGGAGATCAGGAGGGGGCCCCGTCCCAGGGGGCAGGGACTGAGGACTGGCTGAGAGAAGGACCATGGGGACTTGGGACACTGGCTGTGAAACAGACTGCGGATTCTTTTCCTCCTAAAATTATGTTGTAGTGACGTGTACCGAGCGCCCTTTCTAAAGGGGTTCCGCGGGGTGCTTCCACATAGGCATACAGCATGTACGGCACAAAGCTGGCGCTGTGGATCCTCTTTCACCCCAGCCCCTAGCAGTGGCCGGTCCACCTCAGGTCCACCGGAGGAGAAGACCTGAGTGCCCCCACTCCCAGGTCTGGTTATGCACCATGGTGCAGTGCCAGCCATTGTGCAGCCAGTGGCAGGGGTTCACTCTTCATGGCTAGATACTACTCTGCTGCAGGCATGGACCACAGCGCTCTCCCGGCGCACTCATTCACCGGCTGAGAGGGGCACCTGGAGAGAGACAAGCTCAGGACGCCTCACATGCAGACACGGTGGGAGGCGTGTGGCCTGCAGCCAGGCCTCCTCCCCCCACCCCGGAAAGCCACCTAACATACTGCCTGGGCATTTATTTCTACAACCCCGGGGAGAGCCCCACTTGTAAGACACTGTGGCTTCCTACCTGTGTCTGCAAAAACCCTGGGCCTCAGTTTACCCCAGCTGACACCTTGACCGTCATCTCAAAGAAGACCAAGCAAGGACCACGCAGAGAGAAAGCTGTCCCTGGGTCCCTCGCCCATGGCGACATATGAGTGCTTATTGCTCCAAGATGCTAAGCTTTGTGGTAATGAGTTACATAGTGACAGATAAGCAAAGGAAAGAGAGGAGGGGGAGGGGAGGGATGAGGACAAGAGAGGAGAGGGGAGGGAGGGTGGTTTGGTTTGGGGAGCTTCTCTGGGCAGAGCGGGGTGTGGGTCTGGCTCAGGGCCTCGCCCTGGTCCTCAGCGGCACCTGGGCTCTGGCAGGATGAGCTGTGCACTTGCCAGCTGCTGCGGCTGCCTGCCGAGGTGGGAGCTCTCCCTGGGCCTTTGAAGGAATATGGACACGGGCTCAGATCTACAATTTCTGCCTGGGGTGTGGAGCTCACCCCCAGTGCAGGGACGGTGGGTAGGCACTCCACACCCGCTGCCTTCCAGCCACCCACCCAGATGCCTACCGCATGAGTCCCGCTCATGAAGCACCCCAGCCCGGCTGCGCTGCCCAGCTCCCCCCCTCCCCCGCAGCCCTGAGCACCACCCACTACGGGACCACTCACCCCCACTGGATGAGCACCATTGGAAGTGAGGCCCAGCTCCCAGTGTGGGCAGAGAGGATGGCCAGCCCAGCCCTCTAGGTAGACACACCTGGCCCCACTGGTGGAGATGGCCTTTGACCGCCAGGCCATTCTGGGGTCCACTCCTACCTTAAAGGCCATCCTGCTCTCTCCTCTATGCCAAAGAAGCATGAACTGCCTGTAGGAGAAGAACACAGGGTCCTCCGTGGCCCAGAAGCTTCCTGAAGAGGAATTGTGGGGTCTGAAACCACTGAGCAAAGCCCCACACTGTCAACGCTTCCGCCATCACATCACATCTGCTCAGTCATGTCCAGTCCCAGCGCAGCACACACTTCATCCCAGCCCGCCCCAGGTCCCCACTGCCAAGATGAGGAAAGAGAGGCACCAAGACACTGGGCCATGCATCCAAACCACAGGGAAGTAGTCAGGGCGCCTGGGAACCAATGCACAGCCACACCAGCTGTGTGGTCATGTTGCTATCTCCAGAGAGACTGGTTGTTCTGAGTGCATGGAGACTTCAGTGCTGAGCAGAGCCTGAATCCTGTTCCACCTTGAACAAATGTGCACCCTATGGATGGATGGAAGGATGGATGGATGGGTGGATGGGCAGATGGATGGATGGGTGGGTGGATGGATGGATGGGTGGATGGGCAGATGGATGGATGGGTGGGTGGATTGATGGGTGGGTGGATAGATGGGTGGGTGGGTGGATGAATGATGAATGGACAGATGTGACTAGTATGTCAATCAGTGGGTGGGTGGATGGATGAGTGAGTGGATGGATGGGTGGGTGTATGTGTGTATGAGTGTATGGGTGGTGGGTGGGTGAATGTAGGTGGGTGGATGAATGAGGAGGTGGGTGGATCAGTGAGTGGAAGGATAGTGGATGGATGGATGGGTGGGTGGATGGGTATATGAATGTAAGGGTGTGTGTGGGGGTGAGTGGATGAGTAGGTGGGAGGATGGATGGATGGATGGATGGGTATATGGATGGGTGGATGGACGGTGATGGACAGATGTGATTGGTGTGTCAATTAGTGGGTGGATGGGTGTGTGAGTGATGATGGCTAGAAAGAAGGGCCAGATAGAAGGGTAGATGGATATATGAAAGGAGGAAGGGAGAGAGGGAAGGAGGGAGGGAGGATAAGATGAGGAATAGATGGATTTCTCAGTCCACGTCTTCCAGATGCTTTGCCCCCTGACTGGTGCCATAAAAAAGTCTGCCCCTCCCAGGCCTCTGCAGACACGGGGGCCCATAGTTTCGGGAGCCATGTCTAGTTGGGACTGCCCAGTGGAGGAAAGGTCCCAGCATGTGCACTGCCCACAAGCAAGCCCTCCCTCCCCAGGGCGGCTCAGGCAGGACAGGCCCCTCCCGCCCAGCCTGGGGATTCTTATCTGCAGCTGGCCTCCTCTGAAGGCAGATTGGCTGGGCTGTGGGGGCTGGGCTGGCTGGCCCGGGATTAAATCCCTGCTTTGACCACACTGGGGAGGTGGTGCCCTTGAGTTGATGTCACAATTTTCTCTTTCCCCTAATTAAATAGACAGCCCAGGCAGCAAAGGGGAGGAGAGAAAATTAAGAATTGAAGGCATTTGTCTGCACAAGTCCGGTGGTTCCAGGCCTTCCATTTAGTATTTAAAAGCTCCCTGCATGTCTGCCGCACAGAGATAGCAGCAGTGAGGGAAATGGCAATTTCGCCCCCTCTCGCCAACCACGGTGCGCACGGGGGAGGGGCGGCTTCGGGAGCCAGCCAGGGTGCTCCTCTGCTGTCCAGGAAGGCTGAGACCTCTCCAGGAAAGGCTGGGCCACTGGCTAATCCTAGCTCCTCGGCCTTAGACCTTTGCCTCCCAGGTGGAGCAGAAGAAAGCTCTGGAAGCTATGAGGATTGGGGTGGGGGACAGCTGGGCCCTTCCTGTCCCACAGCACAGGCTGGACACTGCTAAAGGACTGTTCTGTGTGCAAGACCAGCAGACAGCAGCCGTCCTGGGGACAGGAGATGCCGCTTCCCTGGGAGGGGGCTCTCCTACCCCCTGTGCGGAAGCTACTGCCCCAACAGGTTGCTCAGGGACACGGAGGACAGGGCCTGGCTTTGCCCTTCTTCCCTCCCTGGCCCGGGGCTGAGCGTGGCCTCTAAGAGTCCCAGGAAAGACTTGGAAACAGCAGGTGACACTTGGTCCAGGAGTGCCAGCCAGGGCTGGCCATAGCTCTGGAAGTGGGGAGGAAGGGCGAGGGTAGAGGAGGTGGGCAGCCTGGGGGAAGGGGGTCCTGTACTCTATCACCGGGAAGATTTGAATCTCCCTCAAGGAAGCAGCAACCTGGCGTAAGGGAGGACATGTGTGAAGGAGGCACAGGCGGACACGGATTGGCTGTGGGGCACAGGCCTCCCCTCGGAGAGGCTGGCTGTCCCCAGGGACAAGGCGGCAAGGTTGTCTGGAAGGATCTTTAGGATAAGCAGGTGTGGGGTCCAATCGCCCCCTCCCATAGTTGTAGGTATTCAGTGGCCTTTGGCGCTCAGAGTCTGAACCTTCCGCCCATTATTTCCTGACAGTTTATGTTTTGCCTTGCATTGCTGCCCCCTGGTTTGGAGTCACTGAGACTTTGCCTGCCTGTGACGCTCCCTCAGACACCTTGGGCACCACGTCCAGTCCCAGGTACTCTGCGACCACCAGTGCCCTCTGGCCACGTCCAGCTGACCCCTCCCACAGGACCGCCCTTGTCTGTTTGGTGATGCTGACTTGTCCACCCCATGTCCCTCCGTGCTTAGCGAGAAGACCCTGGGCTCCATGGAGAAGGCGGGCTGGCCCTCTCACCCCAGAGGTGCCCCTGCCCCACCTTGTCTCCATGGAGACCATCTGTGGATCTGGGAGCCCACCGCCCAAATGCCCAGTGCCTCCAGGCTCTGCCTCCCCTCCCAGCCCCCCCCTCCTGCCTGTCTTCTCCGCCCTGACCCCTCCCCGCAGCAGCCCCCCCTCCTGCCTGCCTCCTCCATCCTGACCCCCTCCCCTCCCAGCCCCCCTCCTGCCTGCCTCCTCCGCCCTGACCCCCTCCCCTCCCAGCCCCCCCCCCGCCTGCCTCCTCCATCCTGACCCCCTCCCCACAGCAGCCCCCCCTCCTGCCCGCCTCCTCGGCCCTGACCCCTCCCAGCAGCAGGCCCCCCCTGCCTGCCTCCTCCGTCCTGACCCCTCCCCGCAGCAGGTCCTCTGGCCCTGCCCGCTGCGACCCCCCCCCCAGGGCTTGCTCTCTCAGAGGCAGGGCAGGCCCTCACCAAAGAACGATAAAGCCCGTGCTGACGTCTGAGTGGCCTCTGCCCCATTTGGGGTCAGTGCAGGAAGTTGGTGAGCACACACCGGACTGGCCCCACTGTGTCCCGGGGCCAGAGGCACCAAAGAACCCCGGTGAGCAATGAGTCCGTCTCTCCACTAACCTGCCCTCTCCATCCCGGCCTCTTCCTGGTAGAAATCTCCTGACCATTGGAAGAGGATTTTAAAGATGAGGACAGAGCAGGGGTGACTGGCACCCACCGAGCACAGGCAGCTCAGGGCCGGTTCTCAGTGGGAGGCTTTGGATGGGCTCTGAGATGACTTCTGTGGATGCTGGAGTGTGGGGCAGAGGTGGACAGGCCAGGCCGGGGAGGGACGGCAAACTGTCCAGGTGGGTGGAGAGGGGGACAGGACAGGCTGGGACCCAGTGTCTGAGGAGGTGGGGGAGGAGAGAGGGCAGGGGCGCGGGCTGGAGCGCCCGCTCTGCTTGGGCCTTGCTGACCCCACGCTGGCCTGTGACCCACCCCTGTGGCTCCCACCTGACGTGGAAGGCCACAGAGTCCTGTCCTCCCCTGGCGTCCAGCACGTAAGAGACCTTGCCCAGGCTCTGTGGATGCCTAGCCATCCTGGCTGGGGCGGGGCTCTGCCTGAATGTGGAAGCCCAGCCTCGTCAGCCCCTCTGCCCCGCCTCTGCCCTCTTGGAGAATCTGCCAGAGCTCTCAGCTGAGCTGGGCATCTCCAAAACCCAGCCATCCTGACACAGCTGTGGCGGCCGTCAGCGAGGTCCAGGTAACCACGGAAACATCGACCTATGCCCCGGGGATCCCCCGGGGATGGACGGGCAGGGCCTGATGGCAGAGCGGTCTGGAGTCTCGGCATGCCATCTAAATGCCAAACACTTATTAATCTCACAGCACGAGGCCCTGAGGTTATCCCCCCCACACACCCCTCATCGCCTTTGTCCGGGACATAATTGTCTGCCTGCCTCTCCAATTCTGTGATTAATTGCTTTGAGGAAGACAGCTCAGTGGCTTAACCCTTTCCCCTTCTGCTTTGGTTTCTGAGGATTTGACAGATGACACTGTACCTGACCACAGAGGGACCAGGTCCCTGACCCCAGGGTCTGACTCCTCCTGGGCACCAGCATCTAGCCTCAGTTTCCCCATTTCTAAAGAGCAGGTAACACCTCTGGCCCCGCTTGCTGGTTAATGCATCTGCTTGGTGGAATTCAACCCCAGCCTCCTGACGCGGATTAGACACATTCAAGCGTGTCTATCGCTGCAGTCAGCTGTGCGGGGCTGTGGCGGGGCTGTGGGGGGGAGAATGTGCCAGCCTTGGAGACCTGAGGGAACGTGGCAGGCTCTCCTCGGGCCTCCCGCACGATGAGCCGTTTCCAGGGCCGGGGGGCAGGACCCACACTGGAGGAGGGGTCCCGGAGGAGGGGTCCTGGCGGCAGCATGGAGCAGGTCCACCTGCAGCACCTGGGTGTGCAGACCTGCTCTTCAGCGAAGCAGCAATGAGCAAGGGGCCCTCATGAGGTCCCTGGGACCCTGCAAGGCCTCTGGTACCCCACGAGGGGCAGCCAGGACAGATGAGTAAACACCACCTCCAACGCAAAGGCTGCAAAGCAACCATTGAGGTTCCACTCATGGGGACAGGCTGCCCGAGGGAGACATGATGTCCTTCCTGTCCTCCTGTGCCAGGCCCACCCATCCCAAGAGCCCCTTCCCCCTGCACTTGTCACCCCAAGTTAAGAAGAGCTGACACAGTGGGGGGCTCTGTGCAGCTCCAAACTACCTGTGAGCCAAAAGCTGAGCAAGGGGCTGCCTCGAACCCCCAGCCCAGGCCACGGTAGTGGGGGGGGGGCACTGGCAGGGCTGGGCCCACAGGCCGGGGGCTCGAGGTCCAGGGCCTCCTGAACACAGCAGGCCACAAAGGGAGAGCCTGGAGGGGAAGAGGAGAGCGTGCAGGGTGGGGGTAAGACCAGAGGCAGAGTCCAGGACTCTGAACCACAGAGCAAGATGGACGGAGGGCCCAGCCCAGCCAGCTCTGGTAGAGACACCAGTCCCCTTCCCCAGGCTCCAGAGGCCAGCGCGGTGGAAGTGGACACAGCTGTCCGCCCAGGACAGGGCCCAGGACAGCTGGGCACACCACCTGCCCTTTGCAAAGTTCAAGGACCCTGAAAACAAGGAGAAAGATGATGAGAAATCCCCAGGCAAACAACGTGCTCAAACTTCATCCCCAAGCCACAAGCATAAAATCCCAGTGACCAAGAGAAAGCGCATCTCAGGTTGTGTGATGGGCGCCGGAGGAACCCAGATGGCTGCACATGAGCAGCGTCCCTGTGCGGTCGCAGACGTGTGACCACAGAAGTCACTTCACCGGGACCTTGGAAACAACTTAACGCAACAATTTTGCATCCATCCAAATGGCTATGGTGGGAGCTAGGCAGGGTGATCTACATCCACAGTCCCAACACTTGGAAGGCAGAGATGAGAGAGTCGTGAGTTCGAGTCCAGCCTGGGCTACATAATGAAACTCCATGAAAAGAAAAGGAAGGGAAAGACAGAAGGAAGGAGGAAGGAAGGAAAAAAAGGAAGGAGGGAAGAGGAAGAGCGAAGGGAAGAGAGGAGGGAGGGAGGAGGAGGGCAGGAAGAGCGTGCTGGTGGAGAAGCGAGGCTGTGAGCATCTGGAAAGCACGCCAGCACGCCAGCACGGCGGGACAGTGGGGCCCCTGCAGGCCAGCACTTAGCACCCCAGCCCCTGGAAATAGATCGTATTGTCAGAAATAAACAGCGCTGTCCATTTGCAGGACCAGGCATTTGACCCTGAGTGGCAAATCAGGAGTAGCCTGCCGCACAGTGGGAGGCCCACAGGAGTCCAGGACCAGTCAGAAGGGGCTGGGAAGAGGGGACCTCAATAGCATGAGGAAACAGGAGCAAACTGTGTGCATGCCTGGCAGCGCTCGCCCAGAAAAGCTTCCGCCGCACACCACGGGAGCTCCCTTCTGAAGTTCGATCGGCCTCCCAGGTGCCTGAGTTCGAACTACCCTAGAGAGGGTCACAGCGCTTCGTAGACAGTGTCTGTGACTGGATGTGAACCCCGAGAGCACTCGGACCAGTGAGGAACTGGGGAGGGGTCCCCACACACCCCGCACGCCCCGTGCACCCCTCACGCGAGGTATAACTGACATCGTCACCTGAACATGTTCCAAACATCAGACAGACGCGTCTTGCACAATCACCATTGAAGTTTGCCTCACTCAGGCTGACCTCTGAGTTCATCCAGAGTGTGGACGGTGCCTGGGCTCCTCGCACGACAGAGCCAGGCGGACACATCACTGCGGCGGCCCTGGTGGCCAGAGGCAGGCAGCGCTCACCTTCCCTTCTCTGATGCCCCAGCACGCGGCCAGCAGGGGCTGTGAGGGTCAGGCCCAGCAGGCTGGCTCCCGTGTCCAGGGACTGAGAGCTGAGGGTTGTAGCTGGCGTGCCTGGAGATGCTGGACCTGCCCAGTGTCTCTCGTTCTACTCCAAGGGCCGGTGGGCTTTGCACATCCTCCTCAGTGGACAGCCCTGAGCACTCTCGCTTTGAGTCACTGCTGTGTTCCACCTGCTGACAGCCCCTCCCCCCCAGCCACAGCCCACAACAGTGCCCCCATCCCCCCAGAGCCAGCCCACAACAGTGCCCCCATCCCCCCCAGCCACAGCCCACAACAGTGCCTCCATCCCCCCATGCTACAGCCCACAACAGTGCCCCCCATCCCCCCCAGCCACAGCCCACAACAGTGCCCCCATCCCCCCCAGAGCCACAGCCCACAACAGTGCCCCCATCCCCCCAGCCACAGCCCACAACAGTGCCCCCATCCCCCCCCAGCCACAGCCCACAACAGTGCCCCCATCCCCCCATGCTACAGCCCACAACAGTGCCCCCCAGCCCCCCCATGCTACAGCCCACAACAGTGCCCCCATCCCCCCCCAGCCACAGCCCACAACAGTGCCCCCATCCCCCCCCAGCCACAGCCCACAACAGTGCCCCCATCCCCCCCAGCCACAGCCCACAACAGTGCCCCCATCCCCCCCAGAGCCACAGCCCACAACAGTGCCCCCATCCCCCCAGAGCCACAGCCCACAACAGTGCCCCCATCCCCCCCCATGCTACAGCCCACAACAGTGCCCCCCAGCCCCCCCATGCTACAGCCAACAGTGCCCCCATCCCCCCCCAGCCACAGCCCACAACAGTGCCCCCCATCCCCCCATGCTACAGCCCACAACAGTGCCCCCCAGCCCCCCCATGCTACAGCCAACAGTGCCCCCATCCCCCCCAGAGCCACAGCCCACAACAGTGCCCCCATCCCCCCAGCCACAGCCCACAACAGTGCCCCCATCCCCCCAGAGCCACAGCCCACAACAGTGCCCCCATCCCCCCAGAGCCACAGCCCACAACAGTGCCCCCATCCCCCCATGCTACAGCCCACAACAGTGCCCCCATCCCCCCAGAGCCACAGCCCACAACAGTGCCCCCCATCCTCCCCAGAGCCACAGCCCAGAGTCAGACAGGCAGGGAGGGACCACCCTGCTGCCCTCCTCATTCAATCCCCCTTCCCAGAGAGAACCACGGCCAGCAACCAGGCATTTATCATTCGCTTGTATTTTCCTCTTTTACTACGTTTTTATGTTCCCATAAACAATGTACAGTGTTCTTTCAGAGGGTTTTAAATTTTATCTAAATTGTATGCCACCACGCACACCGGGCTGGTGTTCGCCTTCGGTGTGCAGACTCGGCCGCCTTGAGTCATGGCGTTCAAGTTCAGATGTAAGTGCCAGCTCTTCTCCTGCACATACCACAGGAGGCTGACGCGCGTGCGGGGTGAACGGGGCTGGCCCCCAGCGTTCCCCCACATGAAGGAGGCTCAGGGACATTCCTTCACACAAATGCACACTGCCCCGTGAATCCCCAGGAACTTTGTAGAAGCAACGTTGCAGGGGGCTGTTGGCCCGGAACCACTTCGCAGCTAGGCTTGTTCTTCAGAGGGACGGGGCGGGTCTCATCCATGGCTCAGGGCAGACTCCAAGGGCTGCAGGCAGACTCCATGGGAGGCCCAGCTTCTGCGACCTCCTGGCGGGCTATGAAATGGCACTATTGAATCAGCTGCCGTTTTCCCCAGGTAAGAATGAGCCGGTGTTTCTTTTTGCCTATAATTATTTGCCGTTTTCCACTTCTGCCGGTTTGTGTGTGAGGTCTCCTCTGTCTGCCTCGTGGAGGCCGGGAGGCTCTCACAGCCTGGAGGCTGACAGCGCCCCCTCCCCTTGTGGTGCCCTCCCTCCAGACTCAGTGCTCCTTTGTCCACAGCCTCTCACTCAGTAATTTTCTAAGGCCTGTCTAGGTGTTTCATGGACACAAGACTCCTTCCTCTTCGCAGCTGAGTAGTGTTACATTATGTGGGTCTGACACAACACTGTCTACAATGGCTCACGTGTGGGTGTTCAGTAGACTGTTGGAGGTTTTGACTTGCTATCAACAGACCTGCTGTGGGCATTCGCTCCGGAGATCAGGAATGGCCCTCTCGAGGGACCTGGCTGGATCACATGGTAGGTGTATGTCTAGCTTTTAAGCAACTGTCATCCTAGCTGAGCGCAGTAGCTCATGTCTAATTCTAACTCCTCGGGAGGTAGAGATTGAGAGGACTGAGGTTTAAGGACAGCCTGGGGGGAAAGTACTCAAGAGTCCCTATCAACAGGAAAGGCTGGGCATGATGGTGAGTCCTGTCATCCTGCCACACAGGGGCATAAGTAAGAGAATCATGGTCCTGCCACATGGGACACGAACGGAGATCCTCTCTCAAAAGTAACCAGAGTCCAAAGGGCCAGAGGTGTGGCTCAAGCGGTAGAGGGCCTGCCTAGCAAGCTCAAAGCCAGGAGCTGAAACCCCAGGACCTCCAGAACAGAAAAGAAGAGAAGAAAGAAGCAGTTGAGTCTCTTTCCCAAGTGGCAGTGCCACTGGGGTCCCCCACCTGCCACCCCCACCTTGGGGCTCATCTCTGGCTGCTGAGGCACGTGTGCAGATGTGTCTCACAGGGGCTCTGGCTCACCAAGGTTAACCAAGGTTAATGCCTCCTCATCCTCGCACTCCTGCATTCTGTCTTTGTTGAAGTGTCTGTTCAAATCTTCTTTATTGAATTGTTGGGTTTTGAGAGCTCCCTGTGTCGTCTGGTTAAAAGTCCTTGATTAGACACATGATTTACAAAACATTTTCTTCCTCTCTATGGCTTCTCTCTTCATTCTGGTTTTAAAAAAAACTATCTTCCAAACAGCAGATGTTTAAAATCTTGTTGAAGTCCAATTTGTTCTTTTGTTAAGGTTCTTCTTTTTTTTTAACGTCATGTGATGAAATCTCAACGAGGTTACAAAGGTTTTTCTCTATGGTTTCTTGGAGATGCTTCATAGTTTCAGATTTAGGTCTTTGATCCATCAGAATTGAATGTTTGCATATGGTGCAAAGCCTGGATTGCTACTTCTTTTAGGGGTGTTTAATTGTTCCAGCACCATTTGGGGGAATAGCGTCCCTTCCACTGAATTAGCTTTGCACCTTTTTTTGAGAATCATGTGTCCATATGTGTGCAAGTCTATTTTGAGCTTCAGATTCTGTTCCATTGGTATGTCTGTCTGTTTTTGTGAAGTGTCACTCTGTCATGTCGCTGTAGTTTCATAACAAATCTTGAAGCATCCAATTTTTGAAGGTTTTTAATGAAAATTATTTTTATTACATTCAGACTTTTATATTTCCCTGTGAATCTTAGAATCCGTTGAAAATACCTTTGAAAGATTTAGATTTTTACTGGGCTTGCATTGAATGTATAACTCAACTTGGAGAGAATATCAACAATATTTTCCTTTCCTTCTTTGTCAGTACTGGGGTTTGAATTTAGGGGCAGACGCTTGCTAGGCAGGTGCTCTATCACTTAGCCACACTCCCAGTCCAGCAATAAGGGAGAAACAGATGTACTCTGGCACACAGACAGGTACATCCCCATTTACTTTGGTATCTTACTTTATTCAGCAGGGTTGTACAGTTTTTCAATCTACATTTTATCAGATTGATTCCATATGCCACAGCTCAGATGCTTTCCTAACAGCACTCACATTCAGGTCCTACCTGTTTCTTGCAAGTGCATAGAAATACATCTTTTTGTATACTGATCTCATACCCTGCGACATCACTAAACTCGGTTATTGGATTAGGAAGCCTGAGTTTTTGAGAATCACCTTCTGTGAGTTGATGCACAGGACAATCTTGTTTTCTGTGAATAAAGACGATTTCTCTTCTTGCTTACCGATCCTCATGACTCCTCTTGGTCTGTCTGTTGCCTGCAGTGCAGCATTGTACAGAAATGCTGGGTATGCCCATGCACGGTCCGGGCACTGGGAACACATCAGGCCTGAATAAAAGATAAGCAGATGATCCTCAATCAAAGATATGCACAGAGCTGTGAACATTTCATGGGTGGCTCTCATTGGCTCCATGTAGTCTCCTGTCACTTATTACTGAGGGGTTTTTTTTGAGTCATAAATACAAGTGTTGGACAAATATGTTGTCAAATATTCTTCTAGAACTATAGGTGTAGCTCACAAAACAGTAAACTAGACTGGCTGACCAAATGTCCAATCACTGGCAGCTGAACAGCCAGTGGCTCACACCCGTAATCCTAACTATGCAGAAGGCTGAGACATAATGATCGCAGTGCAAAGCCAGCCCTGGGCAGACAAACATGAACTTTTGTGTCTGTAACTGCGTAGCAAAAAAGCTAGAAGTGGAGGTATGATTTAAGTTCTAGATCAGCAGTTTGAGGCAGGGGTGGGGAGACCCTGAGTTCAGTTCCCTGTAAAGTCACATTTTAAAAAAACAGATCTTGGATTCCTGGTGAAAAAAGACTCTGCATGACCGTGGCATATGTGCCGTTGGGTTAGATTTGATACAATTATGTCTCTAGCTTATGCATCTATATTCACGAGAGACCTTGCCCTATGGTTTTGCTTTCTTGAATAATTTCGTTTGAGTTTCAGAGTAATACTGGTCTCTAAGAATGAGTTGGAAAGTGTTCATTCTGTTTGGGGGAAATGCAGTCAAAAAAGCAATGAATATCCTACAAAATTTAAAAAAGTGAGGGAAAGGGTGGGGTTGGGAGGGGTGGGTGAGAGTGTGTTGAAAGGTGACTTTGATGAATACGCATAGCATTCATAAGCTGCTTCATTAAATGGCAACAACTCCTTTGTACAACTACAGGATGATGATGATGATGATGATGATGATGATGATAACAATAACGTATCTCACCCAGTTTGATTTTCTGGATGAGTCTGTACCAACCAATATTATTGTTTTCCTAAGTGCTCAGTAGAATTCACCAGTGAAGACAGTTGGACTAGTGTCCTGTTGGGAATTTTTTTTGGGGGGGGGGTCCGGTCGTGGGGCCTGAACTCTGGACCTGGGCGCTGTCCCTCAGCTCTTCAGCTCAAGGCTAGCGCTCTACCACTTGAGCCACAGCACCACTTCTGGCTTTTTTCTTTTTGCTTACGTGGTGCTGAGGAATCGAACCCATGGCCTCATGCATGCAAAGCAAGCACTCTACCACTGAGCCACCCTCCCAGCCCCCTGTTGGGAAATTTTTAAATTACAAATTCAGTGTCTCAATTGTAGTTTTTTTCATGTGATCTTTTTCTTCTTAAATACATTTGTGTCTTTCAAGGTATTGGTTTTTCTCATCAAAGTTGTCAATGAATCAGTAAAAGTTGGTTCCTGCTATTCTTTTATCTTTTTAAATGCCAGCAGAACTTGCGTGTATTTCGACCTCTTCTCTATAAATCCTTCTAGTGTTGTTTTGTGTCTTTCAAAGCTAATCTAACTAGACAAATTTGTTTTTCATAAACTTTGCTCATATCTAAGAACTTTTTATTTCATTGACCTTTTCTGATGTTTTTACATTTTCAATGTCATTGGTTGTTCAGTTTGATATGTATAATTTCTCCCACTATATTTGAGTTTAACCTATTCTTCTAGTTTCTTAAAGGAAAACCTAAAGCTGGCTGTTGGTGGCTCATGCCTGTAATCGTAGCTACTCAGGAGGCTGAGATCTGAGGATCACGGTTCAAAGCCAGCCCAGGCAGGAAAGTCTGTGAAACTCTTATCTCCAATAAACCACTCAGAAGACTGGAAGTGGCACTGTGGCTCAAGTGGTAGAGTGCTAGCCTTGAGATGAAGAGCTGAGGGACAGTGCCCAGGTTCAAGCCCCATGACCAACAACAATATTTTCTAATGTGTTACTATTGCTATGTTTCCCTATAATATCACCTGAATTCTGATGTATTATATTTCCAGGTTAATTAGCTCCATTTTGGTATAATTTCCATTTAAAATTTTCATTTGACCCATACATACTTTGTAGGTATCTGATTTTCAACTATTTCAAGATATCCCAAATATCTTTCTGTTTCTGACTCATACTTTATTTTCACTGTGGTCAGAAGACATCTTTTCTATGACTTGAATTTTTTTACAATTATTCTGAGTTCCATTTATTTATTTATTTATTTATTTATTTATTTATTTATTTATTTATTTATGGTCAGTCCTGGGGCTTGAACTCCAGGCCTGGGCTCTTTTCCTGAGCTCTTCAGCTCAAGGTGAGTGCTCTGCCACTTGAGCCACAGAGCCACTTCTGGTTTTCTGGTAGTTTACTGGAGATAAGAGTCTCACAGACTTTCCTACCCAGGCTGGCTTTGAACAGTGATTCTCAGATCTCAGCCTCCTTAGTAACTAGTATTACAGGCATAAGCCACAGGTGCCCGGCTTATTCTGAGTTATTTTATGCCCCCCAAATAGGGCCTATTGATGAATGTTTCATGTGATTTCAAATTCATGTATATCCTACCTGTGATGGTGGGCTGCTCTGTAAGTGTCCATTAGATCAAGTCAGTTATTCAAACCATCTCTGTGCCTAGTACTGCCCTGAGCACAGTCAGTTCTTGAGAGAGGTGGGTGGAATCTCAACTTTAGGTGTGCCCTTGTTTCTCCACGAATTGCAAAGTTGTCACCCGGGGACCCTGGGGTTTTGTCTTCATGATGATCTTATTCTTGGTGGCTATTCTCTTCATATATTAGCATAGCCACACTTAGCTGTTTTTCTTAGATCTTAAATGGAGCAATTTAATTTTTAAAAATGAACAGAGAAGTCCAGATCCTCCCCTCTGCGCCTCCCCTATTATTTCAGGCAAAATTAATGCATTGCAGTTGCGTGGAATTTTGACAAGTGTGTCACGTCAGATACCCACCATTGAGTGCCATAAATCTACTGCCATAAATCCCCTGTGCTCTTCCTCTCCACCCACCCCTCCTCTGTTTAGCTTGCCTATCTGTGTGGCCAGCCTTGCCTCTGGCCCCTGGTGACTTGTTTCTAGTAATAGTTTTTGTGTGTTCTTTGTTGTGTATTTATTGACTATCCCTATGATTCCATTTTGTCGCCATTGGGGAATGATGACCTCTAAGTCTTCCTTTCATAATATTAGGGGTTGCTTTGGGCTTCCTGGTAAATGTCTTCACCTTTCTACCACCCAGTGCTACTCTGCCCAAATGCAGAACAGCAACCCAGCAGCCAGCCGGGCACTGCCGACCCCGCAAAGCCCCGTACTGCCGGGCTGTGTAGCACTTCGTTGTGTCACATACCTACATGTCCTTACTGTGCTGCTGTTCTAGGAACACTCAGTTTTCCTTCAGGGTTTTTAAGTAACAAGAAAAAGTCTCATCAGTTTATTCTTGTATCGTGTATCCCTGGGTTCTACAAACTCTTGCATAGATCTGTATTTGTATCCTGTGTCATTTACTTTCAAGCTGGGGACGTGAGCATTTCTTGGAGTGCAAGTCTCTTCACAGTTTTTGATGTCTGTAGAAAGGTTTCTTTTCTCTTCTTTTTTTATTATTTTTTTGTTGTCAAGGTGATGTACAGAGGGGTTACAGTTACATAAGTAAGGTAATAAGTACATTTCTAGTTGAACTTGTTACCCCTTCCTTCATTTTTCTCCTTCTTTCCCTCTCCCCTAACCGCCCCCCAAATTGTATAGATCGTTTCCCACATATTGTCTTGTGAGTATCTCTGTTGCGTTGGTTTCCCCCTTGTCCTTTGTCTCACCATTCTGTTGTTCCCCTTCCCTTCCCTAATTCAGCTTAACATATGTACAATACCAGAGTAACAACATCAAGTACACTGACAACAGGGAATATACCAGGGGGAAGAATACACAAAGGAAACGAGAATAACATAGTATGTTAAAAACAACAACAAAGACAAACCTCTTTTGTCCATGTCTTGGAGCTCATTTCGCTTAGCATCATCTTCTTGTTGAAAGTTATGTTCACTGAGCATTGAGGTCTAGGCCGAAAGCCTCTGGGCCCCATTGTCTCCCAAGTGACGTATTTCATACTGAGAAAGCACACACCATCCACGTGGTTCAGCACACACCATCCACGCGGTTCTCCTGTGAGTGTCTCCCTCCTTTGACGGGCGAGATGGAACTGTGTTCCTGGTCTCTGTATCAGTGCACTCGAACATTTCAATTAAGATGTGCCATGAAGTAGATTTCTTTGGGTTTTGACTTTGAGTTTTGTTGAGTTTCTTTCTTGGTTTGTGGGTTTTGCTAATCTAGAATTTTTCTATTATTTCCTCAAATGCGTTTACTGATCTGCCATTGGGGACTTCGATTGCATATATATTAGATCAAATGCAGTTGAACTCTAATTATATTTTCACATTTTTAAAGTGCTCCTTTCCTTCTGCTTCATTTCAGATGGTTTCTATGTGTCTTCAAGTCACTACTAATGTCTAATGAATGTCATATTCACCATTATTCCCACCCAGTCCACTTTTCATGCTGAAATTGTCATGTGTAGAAACTTAACTAGAGCTATATATTTGTAACTTTTATGATTCTACCCAGCTTTTTGCCCCCTGATTAAATTTATGCAGTTCTATTTCTGCTTGATTTATGAACATATATATATATACATATATATATACTTGATTTATGGACATATATATGTTCATTTGTTCTGCTTTGACTTCGATGATTATTTTTCTCATCATGGCTTTTTGTTGTTCTCTACCCCTTCTTGCTGGATAATGCCGTGTGGCATGCTGGGTATAAATTTTGTTTTGGTTTCATTGCTAGTACCTTTGTATTTCTGCATTTTTGAACTCAGGGGTGAAGTTAGTTACCATAAAAAAATCTCATGCTTTCAGGATTAGGACTCACATGTGTCTAAGCACCTGTTACTCAGCGGTACTCTGTGGTCCTCTCCTTGTGTGGTCCTCCAAGATCCATAGGCTTTGAATTTTTCCAGTCTGTTGGAGGGGCTGTCACTGCCCCTGGCCTGTGTGACATCATCTGGAGGAGCTGTCCCTGTCCCTGGCTGTGTGATGTCATTGAATCCTGTGAGGTGTCCCTGCTCCTGGCTGTTGTTTTCGCCGCACACATGTGTACAGATCCATACCTGATCTGAAGCAGAGCCCTCCGCGTCTCTCCACACGTCCTTCTCTGAGGACTCAGGTGATTCTTCGTCTCTGGGAAATTGTCAGCCATTACCCTTCAAAATTGCTTCTTCACTATTTTATCCAGTGGGAGGCTCCATCTCTCCCTCGCCCTTACGTCTTGCTTTTGTGGATTTAAAAGCTATTTCATTTGATATCTTGTGAGTGGATTCTTCAGCACGGCCCTCTAGTGCAACCCTCTCCCGTATGTATCCTTCTGAGGTTTACTTCTTCTCTTACACTTCATTTTTTCGTGACTATTTCTCATTTTTTACATCCCAGATTGTGATCTGATTACACATACACATTTGATTTCCTTCTCTTCTCACCCTACAATTTCTCACTGTTTCTTAATAGGAAGCATACCTTCGTTCCTCTCTGTAAGGAGCCTGGCCATGGCTCACTGCCTGACCCACAGGCCGAGACACCACGAGGCCCCCTTCCTGCCCCCGCCTGCCCCCAGGGCCTGTGGCCCTCTCTGACACTCCTCCCTGCACCTGTCCTAGCCTCCACAGCCCCTGGGCTGCCCGCTGAGCACTGAGGTTTGGTTAGGCCCTGGGATGCTGTCCTGCAGAATCTGAGGAGCCTTGTGTTTTGTTCTTTCCCCTTTCTCTCTCCTCCTCTAGGCTGTCTGGCATCTCGCTCCGGCCCTGCATGACTCCATGCAGACCGCAGAGCCTGGCCGCACAAGGGCCACCAGATCCTGACCTCCAGCCAGAAGCCCTTCTGCTCTCCATTCTCTCCTGGCCCTTGGCCCAGCTCTGGCTGATTTGGTCACAGTGAGTCTCCGGTTTCTTTGTCCCGCCCTTTGCAAGTGGCTTAGGGAGGCAACCCGGCCTCAGGCCAGGAGGCTGCCCCAGTTCACTGTCCTGCTGGGCTTTTAGTGCCATTTACCTGTGGGAGCCAAACACTCAGCCCCCACTGCTTCTGAGCCTCAAGCCAGGACACTCGCAGCTCCAGCTCTGTTCCCTGTACCTGGGGCCGAGGCCGAGGCCAGTCCCCGCTGCCTCCCTCCAACCCCTCTGTGCTCCTCTGCTGCAGCCCATTGCAGCCAGCCCTGCTTCCCACTTGAGCTTTGCCCCTGCTGCCCCCAGCAGGCCTGGGTCAGAGGAGGAGGGTTCTGACTGATCAGAGGAGGAGGTTCCTGACTGGTCAGAGGAGCAGGGGTCCTGACTGGTCAGAGGAGGAGGGGTCCTGACTAGTCAGAGGAGCAGGGGTTCTGACTGATCAGAGGAGGAGGGGTCCTGACTGGTCAGAGGAGCAGGGGTCCTGACTGGTCAGAGGAGCAGGGGTTCTGCCGGGTCAGAGGAGGAGGGGATTCGTGACTGGTTTGGATGAATACCTGCGGTTCTGCCCTCTTGTCTCCTGTTGGGAAAGTTCCAGGCCTTTCCAGACTGCTGCCTTCACACACTCTGGCACGTAGCACACCAGAGAAGACTCACCTGGAGGTGCCACTGGCACGCTGTCTGCATGGGGCACTTTGCGATGATCGGCCTGCACGGGCCATGCCGGGGCTCAGTGGGGAGAGCAAGGACAAGACACAGTGTGGTAACTCGGGGCAGCATGTGGTTCATGAAGAGCTGCCAGCAGAGGCCAGGCAGTGCCCAGACCACCGAGGGCACGCTCGGCGTGAGGACTTACACACCAGAAACCGGCTACTGTGGAGGCACTGCCACTCCAGGACCCCAGGGGAGCCAGGAGCCCACCGGAGAAGACACAGCCCAGATTCCAAGAGCGCCCCCACTGGATGGCTTCAGGGTGAGGCCGGCCAGAGCCGAAGGGCGGCCTGCGCCGCAGAGGGCCACGCCGAAGGGCCACGGCCTGCGGGCTGCAAGCGCCCAAAGCCGAAGGGCCACGGCCTGCTGGCTGCAAGCGCCCAGCGAACAGTTCGGTGGGAGGGTGCCGCTGAGGACCCTGCATGGCAGCCGGCAGACGCGCAGGTGGAGCGTGGGGGCTGGGCTGCAGGCACACGCTTGTGGCTGTGACACCACGCACCTGTGTTCTGGTTGTGTATTGTGCGTTGTGCATGTTACGTCGTGTGTGTTGGGTGTATGTTTCTGTTGTATGTGTATTGTGTATATGTTATGTGCTGTTGTGTGTGTTGAGAATTGGGTGTGTGGTATGTTCTGTTATGTGTATTGGGTATTGGCTATGTTCTGTTGTGTGTGTTGTGTATTGGCTGTGTGGTATGTTATGTTATGTGTATTGGGTATTTTATGTTCTGTTGTGTGTGTTGTGTATTGGCTGTGTGGTATGTTATGTTATGTGTGTTAGATATTGGGTATGCTCTGTTGTGTGTGTTGAGTATTGGGTGTGTTTGGTGTGTGGTATGTTCTGTTGTGTGTGTTGTATATTGGCTGTGTGGTATGTTATGTTGTGTGTGTTGGGTGTTGAGTGTGTGGTATGTTATGCTGTGTGTGTTGGGTATTGGGTGTGTTCAGTGTATGGTATGTTCTGTTGTGTGTTAGATATTGGGTGTGTGGTATGTTACGTTGTGTGTGTTGTGTATTGGCTGTGTGGTATGTTATGCTGTGTGTGTTGGGTGTTGAGTGTGTGGTATGTTGTGTGTGTTGGGTGTTGGGTGTGTGGTATGTTATGTTGTGTGTGTTGGGTGTTGAATGTGTGGTATGTTGTGTGTGTTAGATATTGGGTGTGTGGTATGTTCTGCTGTGTGTGTTAGATATTGGGTGGTGGTATGTTCTGTTGTGTGTGTTGTGTATTGGCTGTGTGGTATGTTATATTGTGTGAGTTGGGTGTTGGGTGTTGTGTGTGTTGTGTGCTGGGTGCGTGGTATGTTATGTTGTGTGTGTTGGGTGTTGAGTGTGTGGTATGTTCTGTTGTGTGTGTTGTGTATTGGCTGTGTGGTATGTTATGTTGTGTGTGGTGGGTGTTGAGTATGTGGTATGTTGTGTGTGTTGGGTGTTGAGTGTGTGGTATGTTGTGTGTGGTGGGTGTTGAGTGTGTGGTATGTTATGTTGTGTGTGTTGTGTATTGGCTGTGTGGTATGTTATGTTGTATGTGTTGGGTGTTGAGTATGTGGTATGTTGTGTGTGTTGGGTGTTGAGTGTGTGGTATGTTGTGTGTGTTGGGTGTTGAGTGTGTGGTATGTTATGTTGTGTGTGTTGGGTGTTGAGTGTGTGGTATGCTCTGTTGTGTGTGTTAGATATTGGGTGTGTGGTATGTTATGTTGTGTGTGTTGGGTGTTGAGTGTGTGGTATGTTATGTTGTGTGTGTTGGGTGTTGAGTGTGTGGTATGTTCTGTTGTGTGTGTTAGATATTGGGTGTGTGGTATGTTATGTTGTGTGTGTTGGGTGTTGAGTGTGTGGTATGTTGTGTGTGTTGGGTGTTGAGTGTGTGGTATGTTATGTTGGGTGTGTTGGGTGTGTGGTGTGTGGCACGTTGTGTGTGTTGTGTATTGGCTGTGTGGTATGTTATGTTGTGTGTGTTGGGTGTGTGGTGTGTGGCGTGTTGTGTGTGTTGGGTGTTGAGTATGTGGTATGTTGTGTGTGTTGGGTGTTGGGTGTGTGGCATGTTGTGTGTGTTGTGTATTGGCTGTGTGGTATGTTATGTTGTGTGTGTTGGGTGTGTGGTGTGTGGCATGTTGTGTGTGTTGGGTGTTGAGTATGTAGTATGTTGTGTGTGTTGGGTGTTGGGTGTGTGGCATGTTGTGTGTGTTGTGTATTGGCTGTGTGGTATGTTATGTTGTGTGTGTTGGGTGTTGAGTGTGTGGTATGTTATGTTGTGTGTGTTGTGTATTGGCTGTGTGGTATGTTATATTGTGTGTGTTGGGTGTTGAGTATGTGGTATGTTGTGTGTGTTGTGTGCTGGGTGTGTGGTATGTTATGTTGTGTGTGTTGGGTGTGTGGTGTGTGGCATGTTGTGTGTGTTGTATATTGGCTGTGTGGTATGTTATGTGTGTTGTGTATTGGCTGTGTGGTATGTTATGTTGTGTGTGTTGGGTGTTGAGTGTGTGGTATGTTATGTTGTGTGTGTTGTGTATTGGCTGTGTGGTATGTTATATTGTGTGTGTTGGGTGTTGAGTGTGTGGTATGTTGTGTGTGTTGTGTGCTGGGTGTGTGGTATGTTATGTTGTGTGTGTTGGGTGTGTGGTGTGTTACATTGTGTGTGATATGTTGTGTGCTTATGCAACTGCAGGGATGGAACCCAGCTCCTAGCATGTTCTCACAAGAACCTCGCCACTGAGACACCCCAGAACCCAAACACACGCCAGGAGTGTGGAGGTTCTCTCGGGCATGTGGAGTCCGTGCCGGGACAAGGACTCGGCTGTGAGGGCTCAGCAGGGAGCTGAGACCCCTCCTGCCTCGAGCCTTCCCCTCTGCCCACCTCAGCCCCGCCTGCCCTCCCGAATGCCTGTGCCACCTCTGGATACGGCGGTGCCTGTCGCCTGCCCCGGAAGCTTCTACAGCGATTGAGCTGTGCAGCTGCCAGCCCTCGCAAGCTCTTTGGTAACCGCGATTGATTCCCAGGCTGGGGTCTAATTGCTGGCCTGTTGCTGTGATCTCAGAAAAGGCTGCCGCGGTGGGGGAGCCGGAGTGCACCTCACGCCTTCCCGGATAAAATGAAGGAGGTTTGCTCTGTCCTCCTTTGAATGGTCGGCAGGCAGGAAACCGGCGATTAGGCATCAAAGCGTGCGCGTTTATACTGCGGGGAGCGGAGGGAGGACTCACTCCTCAGCACAGTCTGCTGCGTCGTTCCCACGGCCCGGGGTCATCCATCCAGCTCCACTCGCCGGCCACTGAGCTGCCCCGAGTCCGTGCCTGGAGCCACAAGGCGGAGGGAGTGGCTGGGCTGTGGGCTGAGCACCCAGGCCCCAGAATCCCAGGACCGCTGAAGGTGTCCAAACAGCCGTCCCAGCCTGGGCAGCCCAGGGCTCTGGCTCGGCCGGAGCGCTCCAGGGCAGCCCAGCCCCGGGGATGGGTGGATGGGGTCTCTGTCCAGCCATGGCGGAGATGAGGAGGACCAGAAGGAGCTCCTGAGTGGAGGCAGCCAGACCCGGGCAGGTTGGGGCCTGTGCTCTCATTTCAGCAGCAAGGGCGCCTGGGGGCCTCTGTGAAGGCACTGCCTCTCAGGGTCACCCCCGTTGACGGCCCTTTGCTTGGTTGCCTGAGTTTCCTCAGGGGTTGGGGTGGGGTGTGCTGAGCCCTGCTCTGAGTACAGCTGAGGCCCGGGTGCTCGGTCTCCATGTGGAGAAACAGACTTCCCACTGCGGCTTTGGAACTCATGAGTCCAGGGAAAGCAGAAGCCTAGCCTGGGATTTGGCCTGGAGTCCAGCCTAGGACCAGCCTGGAGCCCATTCTAGAGCCCAGCCTGGAGCCTGGCCTGGGACCAGCCTGGAACCCAGCCTGGAGCCTGACCTGGGACCCAGCCTGGAGCCTAGTCTAGAACCTGGCCTGGAGCCTGGCCTGGAGCCCTGCCTGGAGCCTAGTCTAGAACCCAGCCTGGAACCCAGCCTGGGGCCAGCCTGGAGTCTAGCCTGGAGCGAAACTAGAGCTTCCTGTGGACTACTTGGGGCCTCCAGATGGTGCCGATGACCCTGAGCAGGAGTGGCAGTGTCATCTCAGTGCCCACGATGCTCTCTCTGTTCCTGGCACTGGGATGTGGAGGAGCTATTTGGCTGTGGGATTATCTTCTGCTGCCATTGGGAAGGTCTTAGGCCTCGGGCCCCGGAGTGGTGCCAAGGGGAGGGGGTGGAGTACAGGAGGTAGGGCCCGGTGGGGCCTGTCAGCCATTGGGGCCTCGCCCGTGGGGAGGATTGTGGGACCAGCCCCCAGTCACTCTGTGGCTTTGCAGCCAGGAAGGAAGCAGTTTGCGCAGGGCCTGCCTCACCACGGACCCAGAGCCCCCGGGCCCCGTGGTCATGGACCGGAACCCCAGCACTGCCCCACAGAGCACACTCCCTCTTCACAAGCTGATGGATGGTCTTGGGAACTGGGAACAGGTCCGGAAAGCTGGCTGACACACCTCCTCAGCAGACGCTGAGGTCATGAGACCTTATCTGAAATATAAAGCAAAAACGGGACTGGGGCCATGGTTTGGGTGGGAGAGTGCTTGAGGCCCCGAGTTCAAACCTAGTACTGGAAAGAAAAGAGAAAGGATGCATTGATGAGGGAGGTGGTGTGCACAGAGAGGCGGGGGGTTCGCTGCTGGGGGTGGGCCGCGACCCGGGCACCGCCAGCTTCTCTGTCATCCCCAGCCCGCCACTCTGCCACCCGAGGAGAGGGTGAGGGCCGAGGCCCCGGAGGACCCCTCTCCGGGGGCTCGCCTGGCCTGCAGGAGTCCCCATCGCACACCGAGGCGCTGGGGACCCCCACGTGGTGTGAGCGGCCTCCGGATGAGGGCGGGACCCTGCAGCACTGGTGAGGAGGAGGACAGTGGTGACCATGGTGACCGGGCCGGCACTTGTGGCTCCACGCGGGTGTCTGGCTATGGGCCATGGCAGCCCACCATCTTGGGCTGTGGTGACTAAGGAGCCCGCCAGGTAGTGGGGTAGCAGATGCAGATAGAGGAGTGTGCTACAGAGCCTGGTCACCTCGGGGGAGGGCTGGGCAGGGCAGGGCAGGGCTGGCTGGGCTGGCTAGGCTGGGCAGGGCAGGGCAGGGCTGGGCTGGGCAGGGGGCTGATGCTACTCCATGCCTGACTTCTCCTGGCTCTGAAAGCAAACATTGTTAAAAATAGGAACGATTTGGGAATGCTAGTGGCCAGGTGGCCAAGACTCTGGTGGGTGCAGGCTCCAGTGGGCGGGGTTCTAGTGGGTGGATCTCAGGACCCAGTGGGCGGGGTTCTGGTGGGTGGGACTCAGGACCCAGTGGGCGGGGTTCTGGTAGGCAGGGCTCAGGCTCCAGTTGGTGGGCTGGGCTCATGTTCACGTGGGCGGAGCTCAGGTGAGCCTGGCTCTGGCTCCAGTGGGCGTGGCCTTGTCCTGTGCAGCCCAGCCAGATGTATCTGCTTGGCACTAGTTTTTCAAAGCTTATTTTTAGTCTTCTTGGAAAGACCTGATTACACATAAAGAATGAGCAGGCCTCATTTGCTTTCTCTCCTTCTCTCTTGGTTCTAGTCCTGCACAGTCTAAGGTCTAAATGGGAGTCACCGGCCACAGGTGGCCGTATAGGTGGAAAGTACAAAGAAGCAATAGCAAAACTTTGCTCTTCATCACATGACCCCATCTCAGTGCTCAGTCTCCAGCTGAGCGCAGTGGCAAATCTCTGCTGGCCACCACTGTCTCCGCCTGGGGGATCCCTGGTCTCTCCAGGCTCGGAGGGGGCCCTGCCTCTTGTCCAGGGACCTGCTCTTGTCCAACACTGTAGTCATTCCTGGACAGGCAGGAGGGGAGCAGAGCCTGGCCCACGTGCCTGGGCCCCGACTCCTCCCTGGGTGGCCAAAAGTGTCCCTGGCGTCGGAGCAAGGCCAGCTTTCACCAAAGTACCAGCGGCCAGGAGTGCCAGGATGTGGAGCTAGATTCCTCTTCTGCGGGACGCCTGGCACCTTCAAGGCAGAAGAGATGCAAAGGGAAATCATTCTAGGTGCAGAGAAGCAAGATGAGCCCTACAGCTTACCCTCTGATCAGATCAGCTGAGCCTAGACTGACAACCAGGCCATCTGCTCCTCTTACGCTTCCCCTGAGTGGTAGGCAAGCCTGCTCGCGGGCTTCAAACCCACCGCAGACAGTCAGGAGCTGGGGCTTGTCCCCAGCCCCTCTCCACAGTGGGAGGGTAAAGCCCTCTAAGAACCAGGGTGTGGGTTGTGAGGTTGGGCTGTGGGGCATGGGAGCAGGGCTGGGAGAGGAAGCCCACTGATCAGGAGAGGGGCTCCCGTGGGGCACACTCTGCTACAGGCCATGCCCCCGGGGACACAGAGCCTGAGCAGACACCACCACGTGCTGCATCTTGCTTAGATCTAAATATGAGATGAAGCTTACCTTCCATCTCCCAGCCTAGCCCAGAAGGGGCCAGGCTGAGCCTCTGAGCACCAACTCAGCATTAACTCTCATTGGCAACCTCATACCTTACTGCATGCAGGAAATTCCCACTCCACCCCCCCCAAAGCAAACCTTCGGATAAACTGTGTATTAGTCAGAAGCTGTATAACAAATAGTCCCAGACTGAAATGTTAGTATTTCACCACCCTGCAGGTTCTGGGAGCAGGGACCCAGTGTGACGGCTGGGCTGTCAGCTTGGGATGTCTCAGCCTATGGTCAAGGTACTGGCCCAGGCCTCAGCCACAGAGAGCTGTCCCAGGAAGACCCCGTCTGAGCTCGTCTGCCTGGTGCTAGCAGGATTCTCCATACTCCTGAGCAGAGACCTTGCGTCTTTGCTCAGCGACTCTCCCTCTGGTGCTGAGCAATGCACAGGACAGGAGGGGATGGACTAGGGAACGTCACAGTCCTGTACAGGCTCAGACCTAGACCAGGCCCTGCGTTCACCCCAGGACATAAACTGCAGCGCTGCCTCCAGTGGCCACCTGTGCTGTGATGGCTTGCATGAGTGGCAGCAAGCCACAGGGTCATTCCGTCTTCAGAGACGTGAACCCCAAGGGTCATCCCAGGGGCGGCCCGTCCTCACCCCATGCCTGGGGAAACCGAGGCCCTCAGACCACCCACACTTATGCAGCTGAGGGCTGCAGAGCAAGGATGACAGAAAGAAGCCCAGTCTCCCTGCCCATCCCTCCAGACATCCGACAGCTCGGGCTGTCAATCCAGGAGCCCAGCTCCCAGCTTAAAATCAGATGTGACATCCCTTAGTGCACACAAGGCCTGGGCAAAATGGAAACGATTCCATAAATATGCAAATCGCCTCATCTTGGTCCCCAGGAGGGCTAACCCCCCCCCACCTCCCACCCACCCCTCCACGGGCGCTTAAGAGGATCGGCGATTGGCTCTTTAATGAAGTTAGAGCCGAATGAGATGCGTAATCCTGCCGCACCAGGAGGGAAAGCATCTCCCACCTCCCCCAGCACCGGGCTGGGGCTGGGCTGCGGGACTTCTGTCCAGGCCCAGGGAGAGTCAGCTCTGACACCCTGGCAGGGCTGGGAAGGCACCATCCAGCCTCTTGTGTGAACCGATAGGGAAACTGAGTCTGAAGTTGTCCTGACTCAGCAAAGGACAGAGCAGTTATGAGTCAGGATAGACCTGGTGCCCACACCTGAGGCTCACACACCTCACACCGGGGCTGGGAGAGCCTGGACTCCACATGACGAGGCTTCCAGCAGGCCGCCTGGGTCCCACAGCAGCCCTGTTCAGTACCTGTCATGTGTGTAGGGAGGTGTGTGTGTGGAGGGGGAGAGGGGAGAGGCATCCGGTACTGCCCCTTAACGTCTTCACTCAAGGCTGGCATTCTACCACTTGAGCCATACCTCCCCTTCTGAATTTTTGCTAGTTAATTGAAGATAAGAATCTCATGGGCCTTCCTGTCCAGGATGCTTCAAACAAATCTTCAGATCTCAGCCTCCTGAGTAGCCAGGATGGCAGGTGCGCCTGGCTGGCCCTGTCGCTGCTCCTCCTCCTGCCCTGCTCACAGGATGACAGCAGGCAGGGCCATCTGCTGGGTCAGAGAGGAGGCAGGGCCAGGGCGGCTGTGTTGTACGCAGGTTGTACGCGGACAAGCCAGGCGCGCAGAGGCAACAGCAGCCACGTTCTGGGTGGCAGCCATGGCGTCTGCCTGCACCCCTCCACAAAGCCTTCCCTAGGCCCCCTCCCTCACCCCACCCACTGCCTCCTGTGCCCTGCTCAGCCTGGAAGACCTCCTTCCTCCCCCACAACAGGTCACGTTGCACACATCTGCCCAGCACTGGCCTCTCCCCACCCCCCCCCCCCGCTTGGCTGACCCAGCCTGCCATCGTCCCCTGCCCATACACCCCGGCTGCTGCCAGCACACTGCCTGGTACCTCTCCCTCCCCCACGGATGGGGGCCGAAAGGGACAGAGGGGGACACGCCGCCTGATGTGGTCTCCTGGGTGCCAGGCTGTGCCCTGTGGCTCTCTGTGTTCTATCCTGAGTTTGTCCTTCCACAGACAGCACATAACACTGCTTCCAAGGCTGTGGCCCAAAGTGTTCCAGAGCCTGGATCAAGGAGAAGGGGGGCCGGCGCCCCACAACGCAGCCCTGGAAACTGCACACACACAGGGTGCGGAGAAGCGGCGCTCTCCTGGGCTCTTCAGTAAACCCAGGGTGAGCCGGGCTGGGCTCGTGCTGGGACTGGAGCCTCACAGACGAGGGCCGGGGCCACCCCGGTTCGCATTCAGCAAGTACCTCTGGAGCACTCACAACCTGTGGACTACTGGGAAGCTAGAGGTGAAAGGGAACGTTCACTGCCCCGAGGAGTCCCCTCCTCTGTCCCCATGCTGCCACGGCCTCCGATGGCCTGGCAACTCCCGGCCTCACTGAGTCTCCCTGGCAGGGGTGGGTGTCTGGCCGGGGTTAGACGGATGGCAGCCCAAAGGTGCCAACAGTTGGAGAGGAGCCGCTCGGCCCTGCGAATGAAGATGGGGGGCGTGCACCCCCAGGCCTGGGCTTGGACAATCAAGCCTGCCCCCTGCCTGGCACCAGGAGCACTGCCTGGGATGAGGGTCCGAAGCTGAGCGTGGGATGGAGTGTGAGGGCTGGGTCAGGCCTACTCAGACCTCGGTGTTCTCGTGCTACAGAATGGAATGCTAGTACTTACCCAGCAACACCACTGTGAGAAGTAATTAAATGAGATAATCTGCACGAGCTACATAATCAGAAGCTGAAACAGAATCGTATTTGTGCTTTGGTTCCACGACTGGGGAGATGAGACACTGCCTTCTGCTTGGATTGAATGCTGGGGGCCAGGTGTTGGGGAGGGGGGGAGTAGGTGGTGCTGCAGCCTGAATTCTAGAGAAAGGAGCCAGCATCCCTGTCTCCTTGGGCCCAGCACAACTCCTTGCCTCTCATTGGCCATCTCCAGATCACATGCACACCCCCTCCACCAATCACATGGCTGTGAGAATGTGCTGTCGTGATTGGCTGAGTCCCGGGTCACAGATTCCAGGAGGGCTTTCATTTCTCCTGAATCCCAGGGAGGGGATGTGTGGGGGGAAGGGGGGGATGGGGGGGGGGTACGCCGGACAGGAACCAGTGAGCACCAAAAAAATAAAAATAAAATAAAGTACCGTCTTCACCACCCTGCCCAGCACCCTGGAGCATGGTCCCCTCCACCCTGCCCAGCACCCTGGAGTATGGTCCCCTCCACTGGGCACTGACTGCCTTCAGGCCCTCTCTGGCCTCTGAGTCTGCCCTCTAGGTCCTCTCCAGTTCTTCCTCACAGGGATGAGGGGGTACAGGAAGCCGGACAAAGGGCCAAGGGCTCTCCCAGCCGCAGCCTGCTCAGGAAGGAAAGGAAGCAGGAAAGGGAAAGGAACCAGCCCAAGGTCAACTCCTCTAGAGTTAGTATCAGGAGGAGAAATTGGATTCTCTCCATTGGCCCAGAGAGAGCCAGAAATCTCCTAGCTGGGCTGGGCTCCTGACAGCACTTAGGGAGGGGGCGGAGCCTCGGCCCTACAGGGGTCACCGCCCACTGCCTGCCAGAGCCCAGGGCCTCTGAAGGCTGAAATCTGCTCACAGCGCGACCCCTGCATAGGAAGGTTTTGGGAAGCTGGCAGCACAGGTGGGAGGCAAATGTGTGAGTCATTCCCTGAGGAAAGGCAGAGCCTAGAGCTGGAGGAGGAGTAGAGGAAGGAAGAGGAGGAGGGAGAGAGGGGAGGAGGAGCAGGGGAGCGGGGAGCCGCCAGAGGCCTTCCAGCCCCACCTGTGATGCTACAGAGAAAGGAAGCGGACAGGGCTGCCTCAAGGTCACGCCCAGGGGTCCGCGTGGCCCGCAGCTTGGCCTGGCTGCTCTGGGAGGCAGGGGGGCCAGAGTGGAGCAGAGAGCTGGAGAATGGAGCAGGGATGCCAGGCCAGAGCCCTAGAAGGGCTCACCACGGGGCAGCAGTGGGCACAGCCACAGCCTTGACTCCGTGTGGCGGCTGGCAGGAGTGAGGAGATGGCCGGGCTCTGTCAGTCCGTGGTGAGACGCCCAGGTCTCCTGGTCACGGTCCCAGGGCCCCAGCGTGGTCCCCTCTCCAGGCCCCCTCAGCTGCTCAGAGGCCTGGCCCTTCCGCACCGCCAGCCACCTTTCCAAGTCACAGCACAGACTTGCTGCTGTGGTGCGTCTCAAGCCAGGTGAACCCCTGGACGTGGGTCTGTGTGCGCACGGGGCGGGCAGAGTGGGGTGCTGCTCCAGGCAGCACAGCCATGGCTGGGGTGACAGGCAGGGCGCAGGCAGGCAAGGAAGCAACTGGCTGCCCAGGAGATTTGGGGCGGTACAGAGAAGACCCCTGGGGACCAGTGCCTCACCGTGGAAGCCGTGCCCTACCGAACCACACGCCAAACAGACTTTACGTCCCACCTGAGCAGGGAGGGCCAGGCCGAGCGCCAGGGCCTGCG
This sequence comes from Dipodomys merriami, assembly GCF_024711535.1. NCBI lineage: Eukaryota > Metazoa > Chordata > Mammalia > Rodentia > Heteromyidae > Dipodomys > Dipodomys merriami. Next base: position 629,285 of record NW_027203093.1, on the reverse strand, counting down.
GGGTGTGGCGGGGCGGGTGGGCCTGGTGTCTGTGGGACGGGGCTGCAGCTGCTTCTAGCAGGAATGAGACAGGGCTTGCCCTCTGCCCGTCACCGGTCTCACCTTGCAGCCTCCAGGCCTGCTGGGAGCAAACCCACGCTCATGGGTCTGGGCGAGCTGAGCCTGCATGGTGGGGAGCCCAGGGTCCCTGTCCCTGCAAAGGCCCTGCTCCCCCACACCACGTGCTGGGGGCAATGGGGACGCCACCAAGGAGCTGAGTAGACTCCCCAACCCCTCGCCAGGACAGGATCAGCCCTCCAGCGCCAGAGGTCCAGGAAGCCTGTGCCGCCAGGCCCGCCAGCATCCTCTGGGCCTGGTAAAGTGGTCCTTCCCCTTGGCCTGACACCAGACCCAGGGCTTCGCGCTGTCATGCCCCACCTGACCCCTCGCCCTCCACATAGGGTCTCCCCCTCCCATTCTCCACTCCCCAGAAAGTCTAGGCTGCAGATCCTGCCTGAAAGCCAGCTTGTTCCATCAGTCCACAGGTGTTAACCAGCACCTACTGCAGGCCCAGAGTCCCCCCCTTCCTCCCCCTCAGGGGCACACAGGTGAGGGTGTACCTGCGTGGGGCAGAGTGGGCATCTGCCTACAGAGGAAACATAGCCGTGACAGTGTGGGCCTGGGTTTGGAGGCAGGGCACAGTTTGGCAGTGATCTTGGGGGGCAGAAGGAGAGGCTGATCTAATTCATATTCTGAAAGATGAGCTTCTGTCATCAGCAAAAGCATTGGAAGGACTGAGTATGGCCAGAGTCCTGTAAGGAACGGGGCTGTGCTGGCAGCATCTGAGAGACAGAGAGACGGGCACCCAAAAACCCCTGACGTGAGCCAGGCGGACCTTGGCAGTGGAGAGCAGGGGGCCGGCGCCTCTCCAGCCTGAGCGAGGCTGGGGCTGAGGCGCTACAAGGTGTAGGATGCTGGAAGGAGCGGGCCGGGGTGGGACAGGAGAGCCCGGCACAGAGACCCTCCAGAAAGCCAGTACCCTCGGGGTCCTGGCTGAGGAAGGCCTGCACTGCACCTTCCCCCCACACCCCCACACACCCCCGCCCCAGACACCACTTCCCACTTGGCAGCCACACGTGTCTGCAGATGCTTCTTGGCAACTTGGCAGAGCTGGGTTTGGGGGTTTCTCCCCAACTGGGCACTGATCAATCATACCCCTGCAAGGTTCCATCTACCCCAATGTCCTCTAAACTGCAGCCCCCGTGCATGGTCCGCAGACCCCAGCGCACAGCTCCTTAGGAAGAGGAGCCGCCGCTGGGAACACGGCAGAGCCAGGGCCCCTGCCCGCCATCCCCGCCCTAGTGGCCACCTTCATCTCTTGCTCCGCTCTCTAAGATGTCGTGTCCTCAACTTGTCAGCAGAGATTAGGAAATCTGACTGTTCCTGCCTTCAAAAGCACTTTGAAAATTCCAAATTAACATAAAATAGTCATGCAATTTATTTGTAGGCTCTCATTCGTAGATAGAAATTTTGACCTTCTCCAGGCTGGGATGAAACCTGAACCAATCCACTTGGTAGTGGGAAGAGAGAGAGAGCTGAGAGCTAGATACCTTCCCAAGGTCAAACATGTTGGGGGGCAGGGCTGGTTCTGGCCACCCCCATTCCCCCCCACCCCATGGGGCACCTGCTGCCTCACCCAGATAACTGCTCGCCCCCCCTCCCCGGACTCAGCTCAGCCAAGCCAGTGCCTGACCGGCTGACACCCACCCCGCTCCCTTTTACAGCCTGGGTAATTGGCACAAGAAGCACAAATACTTTGTTCGAATGCTGGGAAGTGGAAATTTTTTCTAATCTGTCAGGCAAATTCTTCCTTTCTCCTTTCACATTTTTCCCCCAACAGGAAAAGACCTTGCATTTGGAATCTTTCCGAGGCAGATGTGTGAAGACTCTGGTAGCGACAGCATCTCGGGGACTGAGCATCTTCTATTGATTGCAAAAACACACAGCCCGGGCGCCTTTGCAAATCACAAGTCACATTTTTCTGGCTTCGAGAGGGCCCAAAGCCAGCCACGGGGCCTCAGCGCCCCCTGTGAGCCGCAGATGGTACTACACAGGGATCGGCGGGCAGCCCCCTACCCCTTCCCCAGCTCCCCGCCTTACAGGGGAGCGCAGGCCTACCCCAGGACAGCCATCCTCCGAGGCCTTGGAACAACTCAGCTCACCCTCCCAGTCTCCAGCACCCCACCTCCGCGAGTGGGCATTTCAATGGTGCACCTCTGTCATCTCCCTTTCTGCAGCTCACCCACAACCTCCGGGGGCCGATTAGAAAATCAGACCATTGCCATAAAATTGGGATATAGCCTGCATGCACTCCAAGACTTTCAGAATCAGCGGTGGGGCCTGAGAGCCATGCAATCTCTCTGCGATTATGTCACATGTGGAGGTGAGGAGAAGACAGCCCCAGCCGAGCGCCAGCGGCTGCACCCAGCCTCTACATTTGTTGGTTGGTCCCACCAGTGGCAGGAAAAGCCAAGGCAGCGAGGATAGCGGTGTCCCCAGTGGGGGCAGGCCTCACTCTGACTCCTCCTGGGCTGTGCGTCCCTATCCGTCCCCTGGACCAGCATCTGCAGTGCCCGGGGCCCAGGGCCAGCTCCCACCACAGAGTCTCTCGGGCAGAGGAAGAGCTAGACCAGAGCTTGGCCAAGGGAGACCCCAGGAGGGTGGAGGGCCGGCCAGGGGAGGCTCCCAGTGGTCCTGTGGGTAACATCGAAGAGCCACATGGGGGCAGAGTGGCATTGGGAGCCAGTGGGAAGAGCCTAAGGAAACTAGACCAGCCCTGCCCTTCCACCCCAGGGCTGGTAGGAGGCCTGGCCTTTCCTGGGGAGAAGGCCCTACAGAAAAGGGTAGGCTCAGGAGGAGGCGGAGGCCCTGGAGAAGCAGGCAGCCCCAGCCTGAGTCGCTTGGAGGGCAGAGGGAGGCAGCACAGGACCCCACGCAAGGGAGAAGGTACAGGGCAGGAGTCCGTGTGCTCCCTCCCCCCACAATCGGGGCTGCAGCTCCAAGAGGGAAGAGATGGGAGGAGCGAACCCCAGGAGGGCCTATGAGCAGATGCGCTCACCCCTGGCCAGGCACATCTGGAAGGAACAGCTGTGTCCAGCCTCGGAGGACGCCGGGGGTCCCCGGGGAGGCTGGCTTATCTATGATTGGTCCGCAGGCCACGGCTGCCTTCTGAAAGAGATGGGAGGCTCACAGCAGGGCCCCCGATATCCTGGTGGGTACCCACAGGAGAGGAGCAAGCGGGGCCCCACGTCTGGAGTCTCTGCCGACTCCCGGGAGTGAGGGCTGTGGAGGCACCACACCCTTGAGGACCCTCTGTGGGTGCTCACGCAGTCCTGCAGGCTGGGCTGAGGAAGTGGAGATGGCCAGGAAACAGGCCCAGATGCAAGAGGTGGCACTGGCCCCGGGCCTCATGTGTTGATGGAGTGACAGCAGGACCTACACAAGAGAGAACAGGCCCAGCCAGCCAGGCTGGCTTCAGCAGCTTCCATGACAGTGGAGTCGCAGGGAGACCCAGGCAGGGGAAGCAAGGCAGCTCAGGAGCTTTGGCACGTGTGCACCAGGCCTCCCAGGAGTCCCCATCCTTGAGCTTGGAGCCCAAGTGTGAAGGTCCCGGGGCCTGCAGGCCCCTGCCCAGCAGGGCCAGTGTCCCTGAGTCCAGCAAGGACAGGAAGAACAGGCAGGGCTCCGGGACAGAGGCCATCTGTCCAACAATTCATCCCTAAACAAGAAGCTTCTGCAGGCTCCGAGACCCACAGCTGTCAAGCTGCCCAGCCCTGGCCAAGAGCACCATCCGGCCCCATACCGCCCGCGCTGAGACACAGGTCAGGAGCCTATCCTCTCTCAAAGGGACACAGAAGCTTCCAGAAGCTAACGTGTGCATCCTGAGCTCTGCGTCCTGCTCACCTGGGCACCAAGGCCACTTCCTCCCAGTGCAAGATGGCCACCCCAGAGGAGAGGATGAAGGCCCACCTGGCCCAGCGGCCCGGAGAGCAGAAAGCCGGGCAGCCAGGTCAGACAGCAATGGCCCCACACCACAGGCAGGACATGTCGAGGGACCCTGTGTGGGCCTGAGGAGGGGCCCAGGCTTGGTCAGAGGAGACAGGAACTGAAGCTTTTTCATGAAAGTAACTCAGGCACAGAGAGGCGAGGCTACTTGCCCAAGCCACACAGCTTCTTACAAATGCCCTTTCAAGGCCTCTGCTCCATGTGCCTGGTCGGGGGACGTGCTGAGGAGGCTGTGGCTGCTGGCCTTGGAGACCAGGAACCCAGTGCTGAGAGCGGGGAGCAAGCCCCCTCGGGCCACGCACCTGCCTGTCAGGTGGCCGCTCGTCTCCCTGGGGGTCGGGGATTCTGAGCTCTCCGCCATCCCGAGGCTTTCTGTCCCTCTGGCACTGGACACTGGACGGTGCAGGGGTGTGGCGGTCACCACCATGCTGTCTCATCCCTATCAGAGGTCACTGGTCCTTTAGCCACCGAGACCCTATGTACCCAGAGCCACCTTTGTGAGTCTCCACTGCCTGGTTTACAAGCCAGGCGCAGCCGGCCACGCACACCCTCCCCGATCCCGCTCCTTATTAAACCGTTTGTGATCTAATAAGTCACCGCGTGACACACCACTCCAGAGAGCTTTAATTTCCACGGTGACATTTGGAGTGAGACACAGTACCCAGGCTGCCCCTGGCAACCCAGGACTGTGGGAATGTCAGCGTGGGAAGGACTCAGGTCACCACGTGGAGCTCCCTCATCCTTGGGGCCAGGACTGGGGAGGAATGGGCAGCCAGTAGCCGCCCCCTGCTCCAGGACACACATGGGTTGTGAGCATGCCTGGCCCACAGTCCAGCCCAGGGCAGGGGCTGCTTTCTGCTGCTTGTACCCTCACGGGTGACAAGGTGGCCTATGAGGCTTTAACTTCATTTTTCAACACCCTTTCCTCTGTGACACACAGGGGAGGGTGGGACCCCGCTGGGGGCCCTTCTGTGCGTGGCTGGCGCCGGTCAGGGCTGAGGGATGTGGAGCATAGACATCTGCGGGCTCCACGGCAGAGCCCCGCCTCAACCACCTCAGGGCACGGGGCCATACCAGATCCCACCACATCCCCAGGCGGGGGCCACCACGAGGAGCTGGCTGACCACAGGCTCTCCCGGGCTGTGGGACTAGAGAGGAGAAAGCTGGGTCTGTAGAAGATGATAGTTGGCTCCATGGTATCCAGGCTCTGAGCCCTGGTGCGCTCCAGCCCTGCCCGCTGGCATTGCCTGGCCCACCCAAGCGCTGGCCTCTCGGGGGCTGCTGTCCCCGTGATGGTCAGGTCAGCGTTGTGTGGCATGCAGGGGCTCAGCACCACACGTCCCCAGCCCTGGGTCCCAGTGCATAGTTCCCCACCCACCCTGCTCATAGCAGAAGACCCAGGGCCCAGCGCACTCGAGATGCCCTTGGTGACAGCACTGCCTTGGGCCCCAGAGACTTGTCAGACACAGCCCAGCCTTGAAAACAAGTGGTGTTTCCAAGCAACAGGGCATGGCTTCCTTCCCATCTGCCCATAGGGCATGCCTGTGCAGACACACGTGCACACACACACACACACACACACACACACACACACACACACTCCTGAGGGTGGTGAAGGGACAGTGAGTACCCCAGACCAGCCCCCCTTAGGGTAAATATCAAAAACCCAGTAGTCCCACTTCTTGGGAGCAGGCTGGGGACAGCTGGGCCTTCCCCCAGCCTGGTGTCCACGTGTAGCCATCCTCCCCACCTTGGGAGAGTGTGGTCTCAGGGCTGAGCGCCCACAGCCCAGGCAGGGGCCCTGGGCTGCCAGCCAGGCCGGCTTCCCCGGGCTGTCTTACCCCTGGCTGTGCCTCTGAAGGTCCAGGCACCTCCCAACCTCCAGGGCCCCTTTGTGAAGCGTGAGAACCCCAGGGGAGCTGGGACCCTCGGTTGGGAAATCTGCCCAGTTTGTGTTCCCCTCTTGCTCCGGTGCCTGGGGCCAGTTGCTCTTCTGATTGCCTGAGATCCCCAAAAGGGGAGGGGAGGTGTCCCGGGGATAGCGGTTCCCAGGCCACCAGGTCTTACTCTGAGGAGGGTCCTCCCTTCCTGGAGGCTGGAGGGGAGGGGAGAGGCTGCCGGAGCAAGGGGTCTCCATGGCAACGCCTTGGATGGTTGAGAACGTTTCCTTTCCGTTCTGCCCAATTAAAGGGCCACTTCCAGGGTCCCACTGAGCACCAAGGCTGGGATCGGTGCTCCCAGAGGAGGCTCCGGAACGGCTCTGCAGGTCGGAGGGACTCTCGGTCTGTAACGCATCGCGCCTACCTGCCCCCGTGGGAAAGCGGTCCGTTCTCAGCCCGCACACAGTAGGTGCCCTGTGGTTGCTGTGGCATTGGTGGGGAGGGGACTTGGGTTTGTTAAAAACCCACTGACCAGGCCTCCTTCACTCCTGACTGGTTCGCCTGCAGTCTCCCTGTGTCCCCGGGCCTGCTGTCTGCGTCTCTAAAATGGGGTGGGACGTGCTCCTGGCAAGGGGATATGGGGGCCCTCGCCCAGAGGGACTTGTGCTGTGTGGAGGGACCACAGCCCTCCCCCAGCTCCCATGACCAACAAACAGCCCCAAAAGGCCTCTGCACACAAGGCGCTGGAGCGGATGGGAAAGCCGGAGCTGCCCACCCGCCCTGGGCCTCCCCACACACCCCAGGCCCTGGGCACAGCATCAGGATCCCCACACACAGCCCCAGGAGTACACGCTTCTAGTCCAGGGCAGATGAATGGATTTCTCCATGCGGGTCAAGAGTCCTGGGAAGACCAGGAGTGCAGTGACTGGGGCAGAAGGAATTTTACACATGATCCCCAACTAGCCCTCAGCCCTCACCTAGAGGCAGATACAGGGCTAGCCGTGACTCAGATGGGCTGCTGGACCCAAACCAGGCCGGAAGCCTGCCTGAGACACACAGCTCTGGAGCTCCAGTCCCAGAACACGAACCCCACCAGCTAAGGGGCTCTATCTCCACCCTGACTGGCCCCTGCCTGGCCTCCCTGTGCCTGACTCCCCCCCCCCAGAAGTACCTGTAGGGTGAGCACAGGGGCGGTGCTACAGGGCTGCAGGGGAGGGAGGGGTGAACAATGCTTCTGTCACCGGCCAGCCCTTCTGGAAGGGAAGCCGCTGTGCCACCAAGAGGACGGTGTGGCCGGTGCCAGCCCTGTGAGGGCTGTGGGAGCCGGGACACGCGTGGCTTCCAGCGGGGGGCGGGGGGGGAGGATTCTGCTACTCTGAACTGGTCCTGGGGCTCCCTCTTCTAGCCAGCAGAGCCTCGGACCCCAGCCTACGGCAGGCTAGACACCACTGCCCGCCCTGGGAACAGGCTGGGGGGCCAGACAAGGGATCCGGGCCCGGCAGAGACAGGGGCGACCCACAGGCTGGCCCGGCCCTGAGCACACAGCCCGGCCTCTGCCCCGGCAAAACACGGGCACGCCACAGACGATACAACCTGAGCTTCCACCTGCGACTATGAAAAGTGGGACCAGAGAAGAAGGCACCTCAGAAACAGCCCCCCTATGCCCAGGCCTGCAAACAGCCCTGCCCCACCCCCCCGGGCGAGTCAGGAGCGCGGCCGTCCCGGGGAGGCAGGTGGACTGACCACCCTTCCACTCAGTTCCTGCATGGTGCCGGACCCCAGGCCCACCCTGCCCCACCCTGGAACATCGATCGAGCTATGGTGTCAGATGGCGGCTAATGACAGAGGGCCAAGCTCCCCTCTCCCCCCACACCCCGTACAGCCCGGGCAACACCAGAGTCTTGTGCCCAGCTCTGACCCACAGCACCACTGCCCAGCTCGCTGCCCTCGTCAACCTCAACTGACCAGGACGTCCACACTTGCACTCTTCCTGACCCTGCTGACGGTCCACATCTGCAGTCCCCACCATGACCCGGCACCCAAGTGGCCGTACCGCCGGGTCCCGGCTGACGGCATCCCAGGACACGTCCCGGCCCACACCTGCCTGGCCCCTCCCCCGCCCCAATCATTGCAAGCCCAGCGCCCTGACCACACAGCCTGGCTCTGAAGCTGCATCTGAGCCACCAACCCCCGCCATGCCCTTCCGGAACCCCCCGCCATGCCCTTCCGGAACCTCGTGTCTCTCTTTGCCATGTGTGTCCTTGGTACTTCCTGTGCGTCTGTGTTATGCTGTCCTCTGTCTCTCAGCCCCAAAGCCCCGTGGGGTAACTTGTATTCACTTTTGCTCCCCAGGCTTACCCAACAAGCACCAGGAGAAGCTGTTTGGCACAGTGACAGACGGAGCTCGCCTCCCAGAGTCAGAGAGGTTGTGTCACTTGCCCCAGGTGGCACAGCCCCCTGTGACAGAGCTTGAGGAGCTGGCACACTCCCAAAGATGCAGAGCCACCTCTGCAGGCTGCCTCCTGGCCCCACACCCTGCAGCCCAGACACAAGACTGTGCAAGTGCACACCAGCCCCGGGCATCCTGGCGCAGGCCCCAGAAGGCCCAGAACCAGATCAAGTGGTTTCTTGAGTCTGCCCAACCCAGGCCTGGCTGAGGACCACCCGGAGAACAGCAAGGACCTGGGACAAGAGCAGATTGTCAGCAGAGACAGCCCCGCGCCCCAGCTCCCAGCCCCGCGCCCCAGCTCCCAGCCCCACGCCCCGAACTCCCAGCCCCACACCCCAACTCCCAGCCCCGCGCCCCAGCTCCCAGCCCCGCGCCCCGAGCTCCCAGCCCCACGCCCCGAGCTCCCAGCCCCACGCCCCGAGCTCCCAGCCCCACGCCCCGAGCTCCCAGCCCCACACCCCGAACTCCCAGCCCCACACCCCAGCTCCCAGCCCCACGCCCCGAACTCCCAGCCCCACACCCCAGCTCCCAGCCCCGCGCCCCAGCTCCCAGCCCCACGCCCCGAACTCCCAGCCCCACGCCCCAGCTCCCAGCCCCGCGCCCCGAGCTCCCCACGGGCTGTTTCCAGAGAGCACGATGCCAAGGTCTCATTTTCCAAGACCGCGGGTGCTGCTCCCAGGGTTCCGAGGAGACCCGGCGACATTTGGAGACGGCAGAGGGAGGAGGAACGACATCCAGAGAGGCACAATCAGGGGCTCATTAACATTTTGATTGCAGCAGGTCCCCTGGCGCCTGGGCCTGGACACACATTCAATCTGGAAGGGAAGACGGTGCAGGGAGAGGAGAAAGAAAGAAGCAAAACAGACTTATTTTAATAATGCTAAAAATAGCCACATCAATACTCCCTTCTGCTTGGGGAGCCAAGGATCACTCCTTAGCTCACCTTCCTCCCTTTCCTGTCCAGGCCCAGCAAGTGACCCGACTGGACTCAGGCCTCCCACAAGCCCCGGCTGCAGCCTGGCCTTACACCCTGGACTGTGCAGAGACGGCTCCTGCGGCTCGGCTGGCCTCCAAGGCCTTGGAGTCCCTGAGAACTGGTCTTTCATGGAACAGATGAGCAAACAGGCCTGCTGCCCCAGCCAAGAGAAGCGGTGCACCCCCATCTGGGGAAGTAAGAGGCTGCTGTCCACTGAAGGGAGTTTTGCACTCGCGGGTGGCACTGACCAGCGGTGGCCTGAAGCCAGAAGGGGACAGGTATGGTCAGATCTCCTGCGGCCAGATCCAGGGGTGATACAGACCCCAAGGCTGAGGGCTTGACCCCTGACCTCGCCACCCGTACCGAGGAGCTTTCGAGACAGGTAACATGGCTCTGCACCGGACGCCGGCCCGGATTTCAGAGGGTCACCGTCCAGTCCCACCGGCCTCACGGCACCATTCCCGAGGAGGGGTGGTCTAGAGGCTGCTAGCTGGACCCCGTTCCACTGGGGGCACGGCCTTGCCCCTCTGAGCACAGCTGTGCTCTTCTGAGTCTGCAGCTCTTCCACCTCCATAATGCATAGCGGGGCCCCCAGAGCCCGAGGACCCTGGGCCCTGCCCCAGACACAGCCCATGCACAGCCCACCGGCGGGCAGGACGCTCGGACTCCCAGTGCTCCCAGCCGTCTCCCGGAGCTCGCTTCCCTGCGTGCACACTGTGCCGCCCCGCTGTCTCCCTGCTGCCCGGCCACGTCCTTCCCTTCCCTCCCATCCATTTCCTCTTCCATCTTCCAGATCCAGACAGACGTGTCTCCCCTGCAGGTGGTCTTGCAGCGCCTCGAGTTCTGCCTTGAGAGAGGCAGCCGGAGCCCAATCCGCCCATGTGACCACCCGCCCTGCACGGGACACAGGCAGCCAGCTCCTCTCATAGATACTCGGCCACCACACCTCCTTTGCTCACGGATGAACTACCATCAATGATCATCCTACCTCACTATGTGGAGCGAGAGCCCAAGGGCTTCAAACACTCCTGGCAGAGGTGTGTGCTCAAAACACACTAGTTACTACTACTGTCAGTGACGTCATCGTTGTCACCACCACCACCACCGCCACCACCACATCATCATCATTTGATCACCAGTACCAACACCATCACCACCACCAATAACATCCCATTATCACCGTTATAATGACCATCATCGTATCATCTCCACCCCCAGCATCTCAGTCACCGGCGGCCACGGGTCCCTCCCGGATGTCAGTTCCTTACAGGTAGGGAACACACAGAAGTCCGTTTGTCTTCCTAGACGTGTGGCTGACACAGAGCAGATGCCTGCTAAGTCTTGGATGATGAAGTAGCCAGGCAGGGGCCGGAGGAGTAAGTGAGTCAGCGAAAGGCTGGTAGAGGGTTGAATGGATGAATGGATGGGAGGAACGCGTGGCTGAAGGGGCGGGGGATGGCTGAGTCAGGGCTGAGTGAGCTGTGTACCGGTGGGCAGGTGCAGGCTGAGGGGGCTCCTCCCACACCCAGGTTGCCGGTGCCAGGCCTCATAGCAACAGCAGACATCGCAGCATCCCCGTGGAGCGATGCGGAACTCTCTGGAAGCTGCAGTCAATATCCGGGGGAGACTATCTCTGGAGCCATCAGCAGTGGCGGCGGCAGGGCGATGGTGGTGGTGTGTCCCTGTCCCCTGTCCCCTGGGTCCTGCTGGGAGGGTAGCATTTCCTTTCTGATGCTTCCAGAGTGGAGCATGGCGGGCCTGAGGCTGCAGGGGTGGCTGAGCCGCTGGGCTGGGCTGGGCCTCCCCTCCCCACCTCAGCCTCAGGGTCAGGACAACATGCAGGCCACAGCAGCCCGGGCACTGACCCGTGGCCGGGACCACCACCCCGGGCCGAGGGCAACGCCCCTCCCCACCTGAGCTCTCGGGACCCAGTACAGAACCCGAAGGCGGCGAGCACCCCAGCACGTCTTTGTTGATGAACTGGTAGCTGCGGTGTCGACAGTATTTGAAGTGAAGTGTGGCATATTTAAAAATACTAGTTCTTTTAAAAATAAATAAACCATTGCAAGTTAACACATATGCCATATTTTTATGAAAAATCACCTTTTTTTAAACAGAAAAAGAAGGGGAGGAGGAGGAGAAAAAAAAGGAAGAGGAGGAGGAGAGGAAAAGGAGGAGGAGGAAGAGGGAGAAGAGGAAGGAAGGGAGGAAGAGGAAGGAAGGGAGGAAGAGGAAAAGGAGGTGGAGGAAGAGGAGAAGGAAGAAGAGGAAGAGGAGCCCCATCCTGGCTGGAGTGGGAGGGGCTTGGCTCGCACCCCGGGCCGGGACTGCACACACCCCTCACCCCTGTGGAGCTTTGATTGCTCACCCAGGAAGTGGGAAGCAGATCTCCTCAGGGTTTGTCCAGGGCGAGCTACACTGAGCGTATCCCTGGCTCCACACCAGCGTGGGCACGAGTAACCATGGCACACAGACCCTGTCACCTCCCCACCCTTCCTTCTGCCAGCCCCTCCTTGCCCCTGCACACACATCCCTCCATGCCGGCTTCCCGGATTGATCGTGTCTCCTTCCCTCCTCCTGGTCCCTAGGACCCACCTGTGGTGTCACTTCTTCGCCGAGCTCCAGGCTACCCTGCCTTGTCCCACGTCCCTTGCTGGCCACTCCGGTCTCGTGGGACCTCAAGGGAAGGGCCTGTGTGGGACAGGATGATGTAAAGTCCTGCGCTGAACTCAGGCAGCCTGAATTCTGAGGTCTACTAGCCTGTCCTTCCCTCTACCAGTGGGGAGAACAACATCTCTGGTAATGACTAAGATGGAACTGTGTCCCCGGAGAGTGCTGACCATGGGTCCCAGGCCGATGCTGGCTCCTGTCCTCACAGAAGGGGGTGAGGAGAGAAGGGGGTGGGGAGCCAACGTGGAACTAATAACCAGAGAAGACAGTGGTGTGCAACCACAGCCAGGACAGAGGAGACCCCAGAGGTCCCCTGGAGGCCAGGGGCCGGGTGACCAAGGGGGACCGGCAGGTGACCAAGGGGGACCGGCAGGTGACCAAGGGGGGCCGGCAGGTGACCAAGGGGGGCCGGCAGGTTCCAATTGGGCCCTAAACTACGGGGGTGAAGAGTGGACTCTGGGCTGCAGCAGCTGATGGACTGGAGGGCAGGGCAGGAGGCGGGCTCTGGAACACCCCCAGAAGCACTGGGGTGCTTCCCCGCTGGGTGAGGGCCGCTCAGGCCAGTTCCCAAGGAGCTCCATTGCCCGGCAAGGCTGTAGCCAGGCCGCTCTGACCCAGGGCTGGGTGCCCAGCACACGTCTGTCCAGGGCCCAGTTGGTTCCTTAGGAAAAGGGACAGTGGTAATGAAGTCATTAGCACGAAGCAGATGAGCTTGTAGTCCCTACAGTGGGCGAGAACATACGAGGACCCCGGTAGGGGGCCTGCCTGCAAGCCAGGATCCCACGGCGCACCGCCAGGCCCAGTTCCTGAGGCCTCCACACGGAGGTCCAGGCCTCGTCTCTGAGAGGCTGGCCTCAAGGGCCTGGTCCTCCCACACCAGACGCCCGGAGTGCATCATCACGGGCTCACGGGGCCTCCAAGGAGCAGGGCTGGACCTCCTGCCCGGGTTCACAGTCAGCTCCCCAGCGCTTGGCAAGATACCCAAGATATGTGAACTTTCAGGAGGAAAGGTTTGTTCTGGCTCCTGGCTTCAGAGGTTTCCGCCCAGGGTGCCTTGGTCCTGTGGCTGTGGGTTGTAGTGGGGTAATCCATCATGGGGGGAGGGGCAGGGGGGCAAGGAAGCCTGCCCACCCCAGGGCAGCCAGGAAGCAGAGAGAGAGGACTATATATATATATATATATATATATATATATATATATATATATATATATATATATATGGAGAGACAGACAGACAGACAGACAGACAGACAGACAGAGTCAGAGACAGAGAGACAGAGAGAGATAGAGGTCTGTATTTCATATCCCTATCAAAGACATGGCCCAGTGACCTAACCCTCTTCCTCTAGGCCCCACCATCTAAAGGTTTCGCGGTCTCCTATTAGCTCTGTAGGTTGGGACCTTACCTTTAACCATGAAGAGTTTTCTAGGGGACATTGCAGGTCAAAACGTCAGCACCTGAGCATGTGTAGGGCCCACTGTGCAGGGGGTGGCACCTCTGGAGTTGGGGAGCATGCTGGAGGGACAGAGGGAGACAGCCCTGCACCCTTGCCAGCGGGCCCTGCGGGTCTGCTTGTCCACCTGCCCCCTAGCAGAGCCTGCGTGGAAGGGAAAGGCCTGGGAGGCAGCCAGCGGCCCCGGGACAGCGACCTGCCTTCCCACGCTGCTCCGGGGCAGCTGACATCCCGCCCTGAGAGACAGCTCTGGGGCCCGGCTCCTCTCGCCACCAGGCCCGAGGCGCCTCAGTGCTGCCTTGGTCTCCGGATGACACACGTTCGTAGGAAATGGAGGCTCAGCACCCACCCGGTGCCAGGCCTGAGAAGGTGGCCGAATCCCGGCCTCCAGGCTCTGCCCTGGTCCCTCTGGGCCTTAGCCACGCCAGCCGGGCGGCCTGGGAACAGCTCCCCTGCCAGTGTCTTCACGGATCCCTCCTCCGTGTTCTCCCGCAGCCCTTCCAGAGGGCTGTCCAGAGGGCCGCTTACTCCTTCACCCTCCCCACAACCAAGGGCCACCCTCTCCCCTCACCAGCTTGCTCCATGGCTCCCACACGCGGCTCTGTGGTGAAGGTCTCTGCAGCCTCCACCATCGCAGTGGGGCAGACCAAGGGAGGGGCGCATGCTGGGCCCAGGCTGGTACATGGCAGGAGTTTAGTCAAGGGAGGGAGGGAACTGAGGCCCCTACATCCATTCAGCTTCCTCCAGAGTGCCTCGCCCCCCTGCCCTGCCCGTGGGTGCCCAGGGCTGGCGAGGCTCCCCTACCCTGAGTCAGAAGGCTGTGGCAGGGGCCTGTGGCCGTGGGAGGCAGGGCTGGGGACACTCCCATGCCAACCAGGCAGTTTTCGCCGTCCTCGCCGCCTGCACCGCCCCCGTCGCTGCTTCTGAAAATGTCAACTTCTTATCTCGCCAGAATTTTTCCTGACTTGGAGAATTCAATAAAGCAGCTGAGTAACACTTAAAATAATAATGAAGCTCTGTATTTCCACGGCTCTCGGCCGGCTCTGCAGGGCCAGGCTGCCTCTCTGCCATGATCTATCTTCATTTTCACCTTGGGCAGACAGCTCTGCTGGGCCGGGCTGGACCGCAGCCCTGGGGGATTGGGAGGGAGGCCCAGGCGCAAGTGGTGGGGCGGGACTCAGGCCCTGACCAAGGTCCCCTCGCGCCCCCCATCCCACCACCCACAGCCTCCCCCTCCGCCCTGTTCCAAGCCCACACTGCTCACCCCACTGCCAGCTGCTTCCCTGGCATCACCCAATGCCATCCTGTTCACCCTTCAAAGCCCAGCACAAGGCTCAATCCTGCCCGGCCAGTCCCCAGCCTAGCAGGGTGGGGCTCCTTCTCTGCCATTCCACTGTACAGAGGTGAACCGGAAAGGCCTTCCTGGACCTCCTCACCCTGGAGCCCTGTGCTGAGGATGCCGGCGGCCGGATGAAGGGACAGGTGGGAAGCCAAGCCCTGGGAGGTGGGTCTCTCCGGGATGCCCGGGCAGCATGGAGGGAGGGGCGAACATGGCTGGGTGCTGGCCTTTGCACTTGGCCACGTTGGTAACTCATCTGCAAGGCGGGGCTCCTGTCACCCGGCCTGCGCCCGAGGTGCTGGGGTGAAAGGGCTGAGAAGGGAGACTCCTGGGGCCTGAGGCCTGGGTGAGCCTGTCCCGCCAGGCGCTGAGCGGAAGGCCAAGCGCTTCCGGTCCTTCCCTGCCTTCCTCTCCCGAGCCAGCATTGTTTGGTTTGAATCTCTTCCAATTTGTCAACAGCCTTCTCTCATCGAGCTCTTATTGAATGCCAGCAAATTGACTCCCCGGCTAACGAGAACTAATTAATCTCCCTCCTCTCCCCACCGCGGGCCCCGTCCGTGGACCCTGTCGGTCACTGAGCCTGTCTCAGTAGGTCAGAGGGGCCCAAGTTTGGAAGGGCCACAAGAGGAGAGCCAGGGCTCTGGGTAGGGATACAACAACCCTTCCCCCTTCCTGACTTCGCAGATGCTCTACCTTGGCCCTCATCAGACACTCCCAGGGGCCCTTTGATGTTCAAATTGGATAATAGGTGTTTAAAAATCCTCCAGAGACGTAGGAGACCTGCAGAGATTGGCTGAGCACAGCACGAGTCCCCAGGCGAGGTAGGGGGGGACGGGGACGGGGACAGGGGGAATGGGACACATGGGTACAGAAGCACCCTCTGCCCCACAGGAGTTCCTGGAGGAAACAGTCATTATGTTGGACAAGGTTGGGACAGAAGACAGAGACCGTGAGGACAACAGAGCCAAGAGGGCCTCCCCTCTGGTGTGGTCAGCAATGTCCACAGAGCCACGGGCTTTGGAGGATGACTGAGGAAGAGGGCTCTCGGGCTCTCTGGACCCACACAACCCTCCCTCCCTTTATCCCTCCCAGAGCACCCAGGACACGGGACGCAGGGTGGCCTTGCTCCGGCCTGTCCCCGCTCCAGTGGAGGACCTCTGTCTGCCTTCAGCCTGCCAGGCTCCAGCTAGCCTGGGGGTTCCTCTGTCCCCTCAAGTCTGGAGCTGGGCTGAGGAATGCTCCCGCACACCCCCAGGTACACAGCCAGACTTGCCCCCCCCCCCCGCCAGCAGAGAACCAGACCCCACGGAGGCCGGGCTACCTCACCAAGGCCCCTGGGGAGGAGGCCCATCCCAACTTGAGCCTCAGCCTGAGGGTGGGAGTTCACTGTGAGCCCTGAATGATTTGGGGTGCTAAGGAGAGTTCTGGGGGACAAAGTGAGGGGCTGATAGGTGTCTCCAGAGTCCTGGGTGCCATTGTGTCTCCCATCTCCCCCTCCTGGGGCCAGATCTCCATTCATTCCCAGGGTAGAGTGACTCAACCCAGGCCTGCTCGTTACCATGAGCCCTGGGGAAAAGCAGGGTGGGAGAAGAGGGACCTGTGTTCACAGGACACAGGTGGTGGAGGACAGCTGGGGGCAGGCAGGGAGAGGCGTCTACCTCAGGTGCCAGGGCCAGGCCTGCCGCAGTCAGCCATGATAGCTGAGCTTTGACACCCAATGCTGCCCCAGGGCTAACAGCACCGGGGCCTCGCCCCCCAAGAAGTTCAGGCCTAGGTGGAGAGTCGGAGCCTGATTACCAGATCCCAAGAATGACACGAGCACCGAGTAGGAAGGACAGTGGGATGTTAGGCTCTGAGCTGGACTGGTGACTGTTGAGTGGACGCGAGGGCCTGGGCCGATGCAAAGAATGTGGGACAGAGCATCAGGGATGGGCCCTGAGGCAGCTGGGTGCCACAGCAGGTCCGGTCCTGCACCAAGGCCTGGGGCTGCTTTCAGGTGTCACGGGGAGCCAGGAGATTGAGGACAACCCACCGAGTTCCAGCAGTGACCCGGAGGCACAGACAGTCAGGTGGCATTTTGGATGGGAGCCTGTCACCACAGGCTACCTTCACAACCAGCAGGCCACGTCCAAACGCAGGAATCCAAAGCCACCAGTCTGTATGTCATTCAAAACCAGCATCCCACTCCCCCCCTGGGCCCAGCCCGTCCCCTCACCCAGCATCCAGCGCTAAGCGATATTGCCAGTCATTATGTGCATGACAGTCACAGACACTGGTTACCACCGCCTAATTGGATCATAATTTTGACAGATGTGTCATTCCAGAGATCCTGATTGCAGAAGGAACCATAACCTCAACCTCAGGATGGCGCACTGCCCTCAGCCCTGAGCCTTCTCTCTGTTTCCTCAACTGTCCATCTCTGCTCGTTGTACAAATGTGTCCTGTAGACTGTGGGGTTCCTGCTCACGCTCCTGGGGTCGCTGTGGGAGCTGGGCCCCGCTCCCCTCCCCTGGTGACCATATCAGGGAGCTGAACGGGAGGTGAAGAGGGGGGCTGAACCTGGGAGGCTGGGAGGGGCGAGGGGGGCCAAGCCTGGGGACCTGAGAAGGGGAGGGGCCTGGACCTGGGAAACCTGGGAGGTGGGAGGGGGCCTAGGGAATGTGGGAGGGAGAGGGGTTTGGCCTAGGGAAACTGGGATACTTTGCAGGTACCCCTAACCCTAATCCTAGCCCTAAACCTAACCCTAACCCTAGCCCTAGCTCTAACTCTAACCTTAACCATAACACTAACCCTAGCTATAACCCTAACTCTAACCCTAACCCTAGCCCTAACCCTAACCCTAATCCTAGCCCTAGCTCTAACTCTAACCTTAACCATAATACTAACCCTAGCTATAACCCTAACTCTAACCCTAACCCTAGCCCTAACCCTAACCCTAATCCTAGCCCTAGCTCTAACTCAACCCTAACCATAACACTAACCCTAGCTATAACCCTAACTCTAACCCTAATCCTAGCCCTAACGCTAACCCTAAACTTAACCAAACCAGTCCTGGGGTATGAATTCAGGGTTTGGGCACTGTTCCTGAAATTCTTTTTCTGAAGGCTAGCTAGCACTCTACCACTTGAGTCACAGTGCCAGTTGTGGCTTTTCTAAGTAGTTCATTGGAGAGAAGAGTCTCATGGGACTTTCCTGCCCT
Organism: Dipodomys merriami; assembly: GCF_024711535.1. Lineage (NCBI taxonomy): Eukaryota > Metazoa > Chordata > Mammalia > Rodentia > Heteromyidae > Dipodomys > Dipodomys merriami. The sequence goes on along the minus strand of NW_027203093.1, from coordinate 611,274 downwards.
GGCTGGCTTTTGAACCGAGATCCTCAGATCTCAGCCTCTCGAGAATTAGGATGACAGTGTGAGCCACCAGGACCCAGCTGTGAGCACCTTTCCAACTCTTCGCAAGCTGTTTTGAAGTCAGGGCCAGGCATGCCCCTGCCCGGGGTCCCGGAAGGCAGGCCTCTTCAGACAGGCAGGTTCTGCTCTTCCCCGTGGGCTGTCTTGCCTTCAGAGCAGTGGGCTGTGACCATAGGACATTAGACACTTGGTGGCCTATTGCACCTCTTAGAGACATCCATGCTGGTTGGAGGGGGTCAGTATCCCCAGGTCCATCCTGACTCCTCCACTCTGAAGGTAGGGGCTGTGTGACCTCAGTTTGCCCACCCACAGGGCCCCGTGCCCTGTGAGGGTACCGTAGGTGATCTGCGTCTGAGGATGTGTACAGAGAAGAGCCTAGCCATCCACCAACACCTGCCACGGGAATGGCAGAGCCATCCACGACTCCCGCCACGGGAACAGCGGAGGAGCTGCTCTAAAAATACTGCCTGCTCACAGGCTGTGTGGGCGGCTGGCTGCCTCCCTCATCTACGTTGAAAGCTGGCTCTGCTCCAGGAACGGGGGGGGGGGGGGGGCGCGGGCGGGCTGCCAGTCTGGAAGGGGAGGGGGGTTCCGAGGAGCCGGGGCACTGTCTGGGAGGGGGTTCCGAGGAGCCATTGTTGGGAGAAGCAGCTGCAAGGCAGACCCAGCCCAGCCCAGCCCCGTGGTGATGATGCCCGGCCTTCGCTGCTCCCCCTGTGTCTGATGCAGGGTTTTGACCAGGACGATCACCACAAAAAGTTCTGCCAGTGTTCCCAGTGCCCACTCAAGGTCCATTCTCTGGAGAAGAGGGTTTGGGGAAGCGAGGGTGGATCGGGGAAATTGTTGAAAAGGAGCAGTCTGTGTGTCGAGGCCTCTCCCATGGGCCCGACACAGGCTCTGGTGGGAAGAGGAGGGGCCCACAGTGGGGAGGGGGCCAGGCTCCAAGGTCCAAAGGCTGTTTGCCTACCCACCTGTTGGACACCTACCTGGTGCCTCAGTGGACCCCGCCTACAGCACTCCTGCAGGATACCAAAATGGGGCAGCTAGGAACTATGATTTGAGGAAGGGGGGGGGTCAGGAAAGCATTCTAGAGTGCACCATGCCAGCCTGAGATGCCCGGGAGCTGCAGAGCTGGAGAAAGGGAATTCCCAGCTGCACCTGCAAGCCTCTCCCTGGCCAGCCTTTAAGTGCCAGGCTCACGCCAAGCCCCAGCTCAGCTCTAGCCCATCCCCCACACAGCCACAGGGACCCCTGAGTCTCCTGCCCAGGGCTCACAACCCAGCAGGACATTTGTATTTCTACCATCCCAACTGATCACCAGTGTGGGTCATGGGGAGGAGAGGAGCAGGTGACTGCCCGGGAGCCTGCCCCCAAAGAGAGGCCCAGGGGTCCCCAGCCTGAGAGAGCTTGTTCCGTGAGGTGAGATATCAAAAGAGGACAGGAGAGAATACATTCTATCACACAATTTTATTTCACAGCCTCCCCTGAGCCGAACAGCGATTGCCAACGCGGGGTTGGTGTTATAAATAGAGGAGCTTTCCAGGCTGGGAGGCCTGGGACTGCCTGCCACCCCTGGCCTTACCGGTGGCACTCCTGTGCCAGCCAGCACCACTGTGGAATGGGGGGGGGCTGGCAGGCACATTCCTGAGACCAGCCACACCAAGCCACGGGTGCTGTCCACAGGGAGACCCCCTCCGCATGAACACCCCAAGAGAGACCCCTCCTTTCCCAAAGAGTTACAGAATCCCAGGCAATAGGAGGGGAAGGCAGGTGAGGCAGGAGACATGGAGGAAAGGGAGAACAGCGGCTAGCCTGAGGAAGCCAGGAACGCTCTCCTCTTCCCCCTGCAAATGGCACTTTCCCCAAGGATGGAGGCCTGTGGAATGCTGCGCTGTGGGAGTTGGAGGGGTGGACGGACCTTTCTAGGGTACAGAGACAAGCACTGAATGCCTGAGCCAGACCTGGAGGGGCCGTGGGGAGGGGACCAGCAGAGAAACCAGGACAGGAGAGTATCTGCAGGAGAAAGGGAGACAGGCCGAGCTCAGTCTGCAGGGTCCCCTGCTTTTCAACCCCAGCCCACCCAGGACTGGGGCTTGGCTCTCCAAGCTCCGTTCTGACGCCATGCTCTATGGCGATCGGCTGCAGCTAGCCTAGACGTGGGCCGTGGTGGGAGCGGCCGAGTGTGTTTGGAACTTCACGCTCCGGGGAGCATTTCTGAGGCTTTCCCCCAGCCTGGCTAATTGTTCACACCCAGCTTACGAAGCAGAGACCCAAGCTAAGCTCAAAGGCCCGGGAGGCCGTGGCGGTGTTGGGGGTCCTGGGCCAGGAACAGGGCACACGCCAGAACTCACTGTTGGAGACTGTCTTCCTGGCACTTTTTCTTTGGGTTCTAAGCTCTCGCACCAGGAGCAGAAAAGCAGCGCATGCCTGCACACTGTGCCGCACACGCTTGGGCTTTCCGGTGTGGGTCAGGTTCTAGCAGTGGTGTTCCCTCCTCCCCTGGGAGGCAGGACAGGAGGCTCCCAGGGAGGGCAGGAGGGAATCTGAGACAGCCCCGCAAGGGTGAGGAGAGGACGGGTCCTGGAGCGCAGGGGCAGTGCCCTCGGCACCTCCCTCCCACCGCACTGGCTGGTGCCGGGAAGTCAGAGGCCGCCGTGCTACCTGGCATGCCAGCATGGAGGGAAGGAGGAGGCCAAAAGCCCTGGGCCAGGGCTTCATGCCTCACACAGTCCCCTAACCAGCCTCAGGGCTCAGAGGCTCTGCAGGGGCAGCAGAGGGAGGACAGGGAAGGGCTAGGGGGAGAGGGCTCCCTGTGTGCAGGGAGACAGGCCATTTGGCTTTTGACAGCAGGCTCTTTTGTTGCCAGCGCAGAAGGAGGCTGCTCCATCACCCCTGCAGCTCTCTCCACTCTGCTCCCCTGCCTCTCTGCCCAACCCCTCCCTCAGCCTCTCCCCATGCCACACGCAAACGCCCACATTCTTCCCCGACTTGTGGAATGATCATTGAAAGCATGACCCAAAGCTGCCAGCAACTGTCCCAGGTCAGGGCCTGACCAGGTGGGGCGGGGCTTCCAGCCCTGGCCTGACCACACCCCTTCTCTGTGGTGTCTGCAGCAGACACCTGCTGGTGGTCAGCACACTCTGTGTATGGAACTCAGAGGTGCTCCTCCATGCCAGCCCTGCGTGCCCCTCCTCCCGCCCTGCCCGCCATCACTCGGCCTGGCCTCTGCTGCCCACCTCCCTCAGGGCGGCACACCAGCTTCTCCCCTTAAGCAAAAGAGGCTGAAATGGTGGCCCCAGTCCCACCTGGCCATCGATGCCCTTCAAGCTGTGCTCAGTGTGCTGAGTGTTGGGTGCTGGGTGCTCAGTGCTGAGTGCAGAGTCCGGAGCCGGCAGGCACAGGTTGACATTGTGACGTTCATTCTAGGGAACTGACGTAGAGATTTGGGGACCTGAAATCTACATGGCCAGCAGAAGTGATGCTGAGGTTGGGGAGAGTTCCATCATCCTCTGAGGGACTCGGTCCTTCCCGCCCTTGTGGCCTTCCACAGAGGGGATGAGGGCCACTCAGGGGTGATGAACCCCACTCCTGCCCTGCCTCCCTCCAGCCCCCGACTACCCAGTACGAGCCACCTGTGCGGGCCCCGCCACAGGTCCACTGAGGTGTCCCCACCAGCCCAGGTGTTAGTGACTGGGGGTGGTGTCATGGTCCTGTGCCCAGGATTCACTACAGACGGAGTCATAAGCTGACCGCAGTCCTGGGAGGTGGTGGAAAGAAGATGGGGCTGGGCGGAGGACGTGGGGTTAGGGGCCAAGTGCTGGATGGAAGGGCAGAGCTAGCCTGGTTTCAGAACCACTACCAAGGGAGTCTCTCCCTCGGCCACTGCCTTCTGCAGCCTCCGCGCTCTGCAGAGACACCCAACCACGGACCCACCGCTGGCCCAGCAAGCCCAGCGAGCCTGTACTCTGCACACCAATTGTCTCAAGTATCACATCGCAGGGGCAAAGGCTGCCAGCACTGCCCCTGTGTGTGACACCACGCCCCTGGACCAACATCCCAAACAAGCCAGTGGTTGGCTGGGGCACAGGCAGGGGGGGCTGGGCGGGGGAAGGTCTCACAGGGGAAGGCCTCACAGAGGAAGGTCTCACGGGGGGAGACCTCATGGGGGAAGGTCTCACAGAGAAAGCCCTCGTACAAGTAGGTGGGTTTCCCTGCTGCAGAAGGCTGCCCTTGCCTTTGATACTTTTTTTTTTGAGCCAATTCTCTATGGTTGCTGTCAGATATCAACATCTCCCACACCTTAAGCAGCTGTGCGGAGTGGGGCCTGAGGAATCACCCCTCTGATAAACCTTGGCACCCTCCCTCCACCACCTCCATGTAGCTCTGAGTCTCAAGAAAAAAAAAATCTGGATGCATCCGGCAGCCCCAGGGGCCCCCTGAGCTGCAGGGGCGCTGGTGGGCTTGGGTGTCAGGGGCCCTGCACACTAAATGGAGGATCACAGTACACCTGAGGCCCCTACCACGTGGCCCGGAGCATCCTCTCAGATAGCAGGACATCTCATCCAAACTGGGACCACAGCTAATAATTAAGGTGGGACCAGAGACACAGAGGGGACCCTTCCTGATGCTTACCAGGTGACCACAGAGACAGAAGCTCAGATTTGACCAAGTCTGTTCCCAGGCTGGCACCCCAGGAGTCTGGGCACAAACATCTACCAAGTTTACCTCGTGCTTATGCAAGTCCACGTGTGCCGTGAGCACTGCCAAGGTGGCCGGCTCCAAGGCGTCCCGAGTGGCCAACACTTTCTCGCCTGCAAAGATCGATCAGCCACACTCACACCCGCGGCTGGACACGGGGGTCCCAGGGCTGGGAGAACACAGAGACGCCATGCTGTCAGCAAGCCCCAACTTCTCCCGCTCGGTCAATTTATTTTTCACAGCTTTCAAATCACGGTGTCGTCCTGGGTCGTGCTGTGGCCGTCGCCAGGAACCATTCCTTCCGTGTGCAGCTGGACGTTTGCAAAAATATCTGCCTTTCCTGCCCAGGGTACAGCGGTGGAGATAAGGGAAAATACCGAAAATAAGAGCAAATAAAATCAGGAGAGCTTTGCTTACCGCCCACCAGGCAAAGGCAAACACGGCTGCGGCTGAAGGCAGGTCCTTTCATTATTTTTAATGTACTTTCTTCATGGCCTGTTTTAATATGGTGGTGATCGTTTTATTCTACATTGTTGGAATCGTATCATATTATATTACCAGTGAGGAGTCTGCTTCCCATTCCCTGCAAGCATTCTCTGTGCAGACTCTAAACAAACATTATTTCTTTAATGGCTGTTAACTCCTCTCAAGTGGCTAGATGGTAGTTTACTTAAACATTCCCCCATGCGCAAACACTCAGGTTGTTCCTAATTATTTTGCTACCGATAGATACCTCTATAGAGAGACATCTCTGTATCTATAGATATCTATATAGAGAGATATAGATATCTATCTGTATCTACCTATGTCGATACTCAGGACAGAGTCCTGACAATTAGCTTTTGGGTGTCCGGGAGTGTTTCCACCAGGGTGGCGTGCGTGGCTGATGGCCTTCCTGGCCTGCCTGCCCACCCCCGAGGCACACATAACTTGTATCCCAGCAGCACACACGGGCTGTCACTACGCGTCAGAGCCTGTCCCCCACATTCTCGAAAACGAATGTTTGGTCGTAATGTGCAGTCCCTTTATTGCCAGAGCGAGAGAAGGCTCCCGTATCTGCTTCCTAATTATGCCCGAAGTTCCTGTGGGTTGGGCCGCCGTGTACTTGGGCCAATAATCTACTTGAGGTAGTTGGTGTTCTCCTGGACTTTTTATAAACTCACTACACACTAAAGGCATCCAGCCTTAGCATGCTGCCCGCCAGGCTGCTTTCCTCAGGGAGTTTGCTCCTTTATGCATCTGCTGGAGTGTGAAAGTTTCTGGTCTCTCTACATAGTTTTGCTTGTCCTGATTTCTTGTATGTGTCTCTTCTTGAAATGCCCTCTCCTCTTGGGTCTAGGGGTTTAGCACGAGGCTCTAGGTTTCCCTGTTCCAGGATGGTTTTAACACCATTGTCTCCACAGAACCAAACCGGTGCACACATAAGCCCGTATGCTCGTCGCATACTTTCAGCTCACAGCACCCCCATAGGGTGCTTTGAACCCCGGGGGTCCTGTGCAGCCATGGGCATGGGGAGGCTGGAAAGTGGGGTGTCTGCTGGCATGGGCCCCTGGGAGGGGAGGTCCCTTCTTTCCCAGGTATCTTCTTCCATGCATGCGTTGTCAGAGCTCCTCTCTCGGGCATGCCCCACGCCCCTGCCCCCACCCCGGGATGCTTCTGTCTCAAGAGCGGAGACTGGGTGCCACTGACAGCCCTCAGTGCCCAGGACAAGGACAAATGTCTGTGGCTTTGCAACGCCACATGGCTGCTTTATCTACTTCCTGCTAAACACAGCTGTCGGGGTGCTGAAGGTGGGCACACCTGGCAGCATCCCTCCCTCTCCTTTCTTGTAGACATGGGTAGAGGAGAAAGACTTCAAATCCCAGCCTCCCTTGCAGCTAGGTGTAACCATGAGACCAAAGTTCTGGCCAATCAGATGCAAGCAGAGTATTGAGGGGCTACTTTTGAGACCCAGTGAGCAGTCAGCTGCTACCTCGCCCTCAGCTTCCTTTCTGCACCCCACATTGCTGACACAGGCAGCACCCAGGCCCCCAGCCTGCCCTCAGGCCCCAGAGCAGACATCAAGTCATACAAGTGAATCCCAAAGTAACCCTGGAGACCACACAATGGCTGATTAGAGACAAGGTAGCTGCCAGGGCAGAGCAGGGCCCCATCCCTGCACTGCATCTACACTTCAACAGTCACTGCAGACTCTACTTTCATCGCATTTAGAATCCAGTAGCCACAGACAAAACTCCTTCCCCAGTGCTCTTCATCCCATTCCTATGAGCTCTTTGTTGAAACCCAATATAGCTGCTTCTGCTCCGGCTATCATGTCGGCACTCCAGGGCACACCCCCAACACTGTTGTGACATCAAACACAAAAGAGGCAATGTGGCCTGTCTGACATCACACAGCAAGTGGCAGCTCTGGCACTCAAATCCAGCTGGACCTAACATCGCGGATGTTTGGGAGAAGGAAAACCTTGGCAGAGCAGCAGGGAAGTCCTCCAGGGGGAGGTGAGGGCTGCTGAGACTAGCAGGCTCTCAGCCCTGGTGGTGGGGCCAGGAAGTGTCCCGGGGTGGCGGCCCAGAATGCTGGTGGCCAGGGGGCTCCATCACTCCAGCCTGCTGCCAACTCATCTGGATCCTTAGGACCTGAAGAGGGTGTAAAAGTGACTTATGAGCTGAAATCAGGTGTTCAGGCATAAACACGCCATGGCCTGTGATTGATTTGACTGGATAAATAGCTTTTATAATTGGTCTGTTTTTTATTAAATTTTAAAGGCTGCTACTTCTGTGCAAGAGAATCGGGGGACAAGAGCACATGGCACAGATGGGCATCCCTGCCTTCCTCTTCTGGCAGAGCCCCAGGCCGATAAAGCATGTTTCTGCTGGCCGGGTCCAGGGCCGGAGGAGGGCTGGGAGGGCGTGGGGAGGCCTTGATCTCTTAATTCCAGGTAATGCCTGGGTCGGTTCCAGTCACCCAGCGACTCAAAGCCTGCTCCGGGCTTCAGTCCAAGAGGTTTACAGAAAGGAGGGTGGGGTGGGGCAGAGGCTCCAGCTTGATTTCTGCCCCTGCTGGACACAGAGGCTGGGGCTGGCCTTGTTCCATCCCTCATACCTGCAGCTTCTACCAGGACAGGTACACACAAGACCCGGGCATTGGCAGAGACACAAGGCTGGGCTTTGCCATGCGGTGCCCACTGACCAGGGAGCACAGAGCAGTGGCCAGCGGGGTCTCGGAGAGCCAGAGGCTCGGTGGGTGTGAGCAGGGCATTAGTTGTGGCTCAGACGCAGGCTCTGCAGGTCGGGACAGTTGGGCCTCAGGCTCCCCAACTATACCGTGGGAGATGAGATCCTCACTCTGCCTGCCCACTGCTCAGGGTATATAGGCTGAGGGGAAGGTTCTGAGGAGGAGGGTGGGGCCTGGTCTTCCCAGGACAGCCTGCCCAACACCTGCTACCATCCAAGGAGGGAGACTGCCTCCCTCCCCTTCCCCCGCCCCAAGACTTCAAACCAGGAATGCCACACTCCATGTGTAAGGGACCTGATGAGTTTCACATGAGTCCCAGATGGACAGTGGAGCTGCCTTACCACCTCACACCACAAAAAGGTGTGAGGGTAAGCTGACCAAGTTCAGTGGTAACCAGGACCAGGGCTCAGTGTGTAATCAGGGGTCAGGACTCAGTGTGTGAGCAGGATCAAGACTCAGTGTGTGATCAGGGTCAAGACTCAGGTATGAGCAGGGTCAAGACTCAGATGTGTGCAGGGTCAAGACTCAGTGTGAGCATGTCAGGGCTCAGTGTGTGAGCAGGGTCAGGGCTCAGAGTATAAGCAGGGTCAGAGTGTGAAGGTCAGGGCTCGGTGTGAGCAGGGTCAGGGCTTGGTGTGAGCAGGGTCAGGGCTTGGTTTGAACAGGGTCAGGGCTCAGAGTGTGAGCAGGGTCAGGGCTCAGAGTGTGAAGAAGGTCAGGGCTCGGTGTGAGCAGGGTCAGGGCTTGGTGTGAGCAGGGTCAGGGCTCAGAGTGTGAGCAGGGTCAAGGCTTAGTGTGAGCAGGGTCAGGACTCAATCTATGAACCTGTCCTTTCTTGACACAGGTCCCTTTCCTTCCCTGTTCCTCTAGGACACAGTGCCTTGGGCAGCCGGCTGGTTAGTTCTCTGGCTGTTTAAATAGGGCATGAAAATCAAGGCACCCTTCATGGAACTGTCCACTCCCCTCCAGTAGCTGCATCCAGATCCCAGGGTCTGATCCAGCCTCTCCTACCTCTGTCTGATCCAGATCTTGGCTTTCCGTCTAGGCCTCAGCAAACTCCCCTACCCCTGTGTGAGCCTCTGCTGTCCACAGGTCCTCTTCAGCCCAGGCTGAAGCCAGGCTCAGCTCCTGACTCGGCGTCCTCACACAGAGCTGGAGTGCAGCCGGTGACAAGGACCAGGCCCTGCGAGCAGCTTTCAGCCCCGGCGGGATGAAGGCAGTGGTTCTGGGCAGGCCTCCCTCCTCCCTCCTCCAGGGAGGACAACAGGGAGGTGAGCCCCGCTCTCTCAGGGTTCGGGAAGGGGCTTGGGTGGATGACGGGCAGCCACGCACACAGCCGCCACTCCTGGGCCTCCGTGGGCAGCCGCTGGCCTGGGCCCAGCCTTTCAGCCAGTTGCTGTGTTGCCGTGCCCCCTGTGCTCTGCCCCCCAGCTCCTTCAGGTGAGGGACAACAGCAGCTCCATAAAGCCGAGTCACCTGACCAAGCCCCGCACAGCGCCAGGGCTGTTTTCTGAGGCCCCGGCGGAAGGTGAAGACGGCAGGGTGTGTGATGCGTCTTTCTTGACCAGCCCTGCAGTCCCCAAGACAGCCTGCTGCCAGGCCAGAAGCTCAGAGCCGGGAGGTCAGGAGGGACGGGTGGCTGCCCGCTCTCCGGTGCCTGGGCCGCTCCCCTCACGGCGCTCCGGTTCCAGCTATGCATCTTCCCCTCTCTGTGCTGCCCGATGTGTGCCATCCCCCACATGGTGACCCGCCAACACCGGGTCTTTCCTACAACCTCTGCTTTGGGCAAGAATTCAATTGGCGCCTACGACTCCTTCCAGGATGTCGGTACCGGCCACGGCTCGCGCAGTTTTGTGTTTTTGTTTTGGATAAATGTCACAGGACAGTTCGTCGGCGTCGGCTTCCCTGCTCTGTGGCTCCCGCGTGAGGCTGGCACGAGGGCAGCTGTCCTCACCCAGGGCAGCCCAGGACAGCCCTGAGCAGAAGACCCAGCGGGAGAGGCCTTTCCCAGGCGTGTGGGGCATCCCAGGGGCTTCTCCGGGCATGCGTGTGAGCTGTGCGGCGGGAGGGGCACCGGGAGCCTAAGAGGAGAGACCTCTGTGTCCAGCACGTGAGCTGGACTTGGCCCTGAGGTACTGGAGGGGAAAGGGGCCTGCAGGTCAAGAGCTTCCAAACCAGGGATTCCAGCCTGCAGGACACACAGCCCACAGGAGTGCTCGATGGATTCTCTTTGGAGGAAGAAACGGGATGAGCATGAGGGAGAGGACAGCAGAGGAGGCCGCTGGCGGGCGGCAGTGACCGGCAGCCCGTGGAAGGAGCTAGGCCGGGTGGTGGCGCCCCGCCCCACACTGTTCTTCCGAGTTCCATCCTGTTAGCAGTGTGGCGATGAAAACATGTTGTGCTGCAGGGGCTCGGGAGTGAGGCCTCCACAGCCCGCCCTGCAGGAAGAGGTGGCAATGCCACCGTCAATGGGTGGGAATTTCCGGAGAAGCCTCTGGGCTGGGCAGGGAGGGGGAGGAGGGCTTGGGCTGGGTAGGGAGGGGGAGGAGGGCTTGGGCTGGGCAGGGAGGGGGAGGAGGGCTTGGGCTGGGCTGGGCTGGGCAGGGAGGAACAGGGCTGAGCTGGACTGGGCTGGGCATGGAAGAGGAGGGTCAGGGCTGGGCTGGGCTGGGCAGGGAGGAGGAGGGTCAGGGCTGGGCTGGGCTGGGCATGGAGGAGGAAGGCTGGGCTGGACTGGGCATGGAGGAGGAGGGTCAGGGCTGGGCTGGGCTGGGCTGGGCAGGGAGGAGCAGGGCTGGGCTGGACTGGGGAGGGACTGGCCCCAGACTCTGAACCTCATACTCAGGTCCCCTTCAACCCCAGGTACACAAGAAAAGAGGGTTTCCCCAGCCAACCTTCCTCCCTCCCCACTGTACCACTGAGCCTCAGTTTCCCCAATTATTGAATGGGGTAACCATATCAGAAAGGCCTCTGGACGGTGCTTCGGGATGGATGGCACGGACACCCCATCTGGCGCTGCTGCCAGGGTCAGGGGCTCCGGAGCCCAGAGGCCTTCCCAAGGGTGCTGGCGGGAAGGAGGCGGACACTGCCCTCTTTGCGTCTTGCTGGCCTCTGCCCTTGAGTTTCTCTCAGCTTCTGGGGGGCACAGCACACACGCTCCGAGGAGGGTCGGGAGCCAGCAGTGAAGCACGGGAGACACAGCAGCTGTGTGCTCAGAGCTGGGCTCGATGTGAGCCCAGGACGTGGCCACAGAAGAGAGAGCAGTTCCTATGCACCCAGCCAGCAAGCCCTGGCCACAGCTAGCTTCTAAGCACATGGCCGAGCACTGCAGTTAGAGTCCTCCGGGCCCTGCTGCCACTGGTATGTGCAGACCTCGGCAGCGGAGGCCCGGGTGGAGGCTGACCTCCCCCAATGCATGCCTTGGGCTCCCAGTCTGTTTGCTCAACAAAAAGTCTGGCAGACACATTTCCCCTGCTTTCCAGGTCCTTTTCAAACTAAATTCATTTGATTTCCTCTTTATTTTGGCAGGGGAAAAAATGTAATTTCTAATTTAAAATTTAAACTATCACTCTCCTCATCAACATGCATTCGGCTCAGATGGTGTTTGGGCAATTAGCTGTGTCACTCTCCAGTCCACCAGCCTGGCAGGGGATGAGCTCTCCCTCCTCAACGCATGCTGACCCCCACCTGTCCCCACGGGACAGGGCCGAGACCCCCACACCCGATGTGGGCTGAGGCGGTATCGGGGGACACCGGCTACTGCGGGTCCTGCGTTCTGGGGCGAGCCTACTCACCCCGCCCCAACAGCTAGCTACACAGAGCTCGGCCCCTCCCTCAGTGGTGAGGGCTGGGCATGCCTACTCCTCTCCTCTTCATTTGCAAGACACTCAGGGCTGGAGACAGGCCCAAGGCTACAGATGTCCATGGCTCTTGGTGCTAGAGGTGGAAACACGACATACCAGCACAGAGGCGAACGGAGGCCTGACTTATTCGCCCAGTCCTGGGAAAGCTTCTCAGTGTGCACACAGGGAGTTCGCCGTGTGCTTGTTCACAGTGAGAGTGCTGAGCAGCTTTCTCTGAGGCCAGGTGCTTCTCTGGACAGGGCCAACATGGAGAGCCATCAATGGTCAGCAAGAAACACCAAGGGAGTACCAGGACCTGACAGTGGAGTAAAATGTGCAAGAGAGTGTTCAGAATTGGGCGGGGCGGGGCCACCTCTCCAAGGAAGGCATTCGGGCAGCAGGGCCTCCCGGGCACCTCCCTGTGGGCAGTCTCCTCATGTTTGCTGAGTGTCTGCCGCCTCTCACTGCAAGCTGCAGTTCCTGCTGAAGTTCAAACCAAGCCTCAGTCAGACCTTGGTTTATACTGAATCTCAGGGAAGCACTTGGATTGGCCGTGGTTGTGTTGGGTGGTTGCCTGCACCAATCAGAGGCAGGCAGGAGCGGGCCAAATGAGGAGTGGCAGCTCCCACAGTATCCCAGGGGTTGCAGAAGGAGGAGAGAACAGGGCCGCTCTTGGTAGCTTGGAGTCAGGATTCAAATGTAGATCTCACACACAGCACCCTGAGGGGTGCCCAGAATTCTTCCCCTTGCACAGCCCTGGCACTGGTGTGTGTGCATGGGCATGCGCGTGCACGTGTGCACACACACACACATACACATACATGCATGCACACACACACATACACATACATGCATGCACACACACGTACACACACACACAGCACCCTGTACAGAGGACTCCAGATCACTGGGTAGGTGGGAAATGAGAGCAGAGCCTCAGCTGCCCCTTGCCCCGGCTCGCATGGAGCCTTCAGCGGGGGGAGTGTGGGTTCCCAAGCTCTCTTAGTCCCCTTATTCTCCTTGCCCTAATTCCTCCCCGCTCAGCCTCAGCTCTGTTCTGAGGCTTAGATGATTGTTTTAGCATATTTGTTTTGTTGTCCACGTCCTCCTGCTTTGGAAGGCCAGAGCTTGGCCAGGAAGGCCGAAGCGGGAGGGTGACCCCGGGAGGTGGAGGGTTTGTGGGTGCAGTGGATGCCACTGAACCCAGAACAACAGAGAAGTGATTTCCGTAGTGGCTGGGGTCATGATGGCCAGCCTGACCGGCCGGGCCTGTCCAGGCGCAAGTCTGACAAGGAGCGGGAGTCACAGCTGCTGGCTGAAGTGGGATCAAGATCATTCGGAACAAAGCCGGAGGCTAAAGGGCGGCATGGGCAGGAGCACAGAGCCTCAGACTCAAGTGCCTGGTGCCAGGTGTGTCGCCTCATTCCAAGCACCCGGCAGTGCTCACCCTGGGCAGCTATGTTGTCACCAAGAGGCCTTGGCTGGCCTCACCCACCCAGGCTGGGGCACCCATCCCGTGCCTGAGGGCTGCCCACATGTTGCTCGTGTCCCCACGCTCACGGCCTTCGCAAAACCATTGAACAACTGTTGGCTACGAAGGAGACAAAGTTGAGGGGGTGCCCAGGTTCAAGGCCAGCACGCATGCTCCGTAAGGCTGAGTCACGGGTAGACGTGGCCTCTGTTTCCCTTCTCTGTGGGGGAGGGGATGACCCACACACAAACCTCTTTCTCCAGCATCTTCCTTAGAAGAGAAGAAGGAAATGATTGTGCAGTAGCTTTGCCCACAGCAAACACAAGTACGAGCAGGGTGTTGCTTTCCGGATTATTCTTCTGCAGGAGCCTTCTTTGTCCTCCCACATCTGGGAGTTCTGGGCCCATTTGGAGGTCACAGAGAAGCTCAAAGACCTGGGATAGAATGAGGCCATTGGTGCTGTGAGCAGCCAGTGCAAGCCAGGGCCCCCGAGTCAGGGAGCTGAGTCAGCTTGGGTCCGGGGGAGAATTTGACTGAAGTTGAATCAATGGCCAGGACTGGGTTAAAAAAAAAAATCCTGAACTGTGGACAACTGAAATGAATTGAAGAAATTGAATTTAGTCACATTGGGGGAAAAAAAAAAAGGAAATCGAATTGAACAGAAGGAATGCAATAGAAAGGAATTAAAACAAATTGAATTGGCTCCATTTGATTTGACTTCAGGAATCAAAGTCAACGCAGCAAGGAGTTGAGTTGGAGGTCTCGGCTGAGTTGGGGGAAGAATTGGAAGAACTTGGGGTGAATGAGCTGAATCGAGTTGAACTGAAATTTTTCCACAGCTTCAGTTCCCTTTTGAAGCCCCCAGCCCGAGTGACCTTGTCCTGGATCTGGTTGTTCCAGATTTATGTAGTACCCACTGCATGCCAGGACCCGGCTTCACCCCCCGCCCAGGGGTACTGAGCATAATTGTCTATAAGCACTGAGGCCCTGAGGTTGGAGCCCTGGAGCTGCTTCGACAGCCACGGGGCCCACGAGGGGTGGAGTCACCGCGACCCTGGGGCCCGCTGGGAGACTGGAGCCTTGGAAGAGGAGAAGCTGAGTGAGTCAGGATGACTATAGCCTTAGGGCCAGGCCAGCAGCCACATGCTCGAGACCATAGGGGCTCAGCACAAGCTGTGGATCCAGCTCCCCGCTGACCCTGGGATTTTGTGTGTGTGTGTATGTGTGTGTGCATGTGTTATATACGTGTGTGTATACGTGTGTGTGTGAGAGAGAGAGGCAGCTGTGGTGTACTGGAGGAACGCTTCACAAGGCTGGAGAAGCGGGGAGCAGGTGGCTCGCCCCTGTATGCCAGCCACTCAGGAGCTGTCAGCTGACAGCTGGCACTGTGAAGCCAGCCTAGGCAAGAAACCCTGCAAGACTCCTCTCTCCAGTGAACCCCCAAAAAGCCAGAAGTGGAGGTGTGCTCGAGTGGCAGAGTGCTGGCCTTGAGCAAAAACGCTCCTCTGTCCTCTCTCTGCTCTGGGCCTCCCCAGGCGGGCCGCCCGTGCTCACCCAGGGCCTCTCTGCCGCCCCTTGGTCCTCTGTGCCACCTCCTGGCAGGGCCCTGGCACTGGCCCCCGAGCCGGGAGCCCCTTCCAGGGCTCCACGCCTGGAGAGACGGCCCAAGCCTCTCCAGGCTTCCCTCCAGGCTCGCGTCCTCTGGCAGCCTGTCAAGGACTTGTGCAGACGGCGCGTCGGAGGCCCCTCAGCCTCCTTCCGCAGCGTCATTGTGAGGAGCTGGTCCTGCGTGGCGCGTGCCTCGGGGCACGCCGGCGGCTGCTGAGGCGTCCTCCCTTTCCTCTCACCTCCCCAAGTTGTGCCAGGTTCAAGGATTTCTAGTCAATTAGTCCAAGAACACTCGGGCCTCGCTTTCCTTACTTTCCTAAGCGTCTGGCACACCTGGGCCCCGAGCATGCCGCGCCCCCGAGCCCCCACGCTGCCCGCGCCGCGGCTTCCAGCACTGCCTTGTGCTATTTCCTGTCTCCCTTTTGTTGGGAAAGGGGTGGTGAAGCAGAGAGGAGGGCCGGGAGATGCTGCACTTCCACTGCCCCCGAGGCCGCCCCGGGGAGCCTGGAGCACGAGATGCCAGGCAGCCACAGAGGGGGCTCTGGGCCCAGGCCTGGGGTGCAGGTCTGCTCCCCCATCTCTGCTGTGACCCTACCTGCCTCCAGAAGCCCTCAGGCCTCTGTGCCCTTACCTTCACAATGAGGGCAATAATCAGCCTCCCCCAAGGTAGACAGGCGTGCGCATGTGGGTTAAATGAGATGCTGTGTGAAACATACTATGCCATCACTGAGTATCTCACTTCTTTCTTTCTTTCTTTGTTCTTAGTTATTTATTTATTTTGGAAAAGCCCTTTCTGTAGCTCCCACTGGCCTCGAACTCACCCTCCTCCTGTTTCAGCCTCCCAAGCACAGGATTTACAGCTGTGTGCTCACAACAATCTTCGTTTTAGGAAAAAAACCAAAACCCTCCTCAGCCAGGGGCGGTGACGCACCTGTATAATTGGCTTGAGAAACAGAAAGAGGGAGGATCACAGTTCAAAGCCAGCCCAAGAAAAGAGTTAGTGAGCCATACTTCTCCTCATCTCAACCAATAAACCAGGCCTGGTGATGTACATCAGTCATCCCAACCACGCAGGATGGGAGGATTGTTGGAAAGATAACTGAAGTATGACTCAAGTGAAGAGCACCTGCCTAGCAAACATGGAACCCTGAATTCAAATTTCAACACTACAGGGGGAAAAAACCTTAAGGAAAATCAGGGGGAAAAATCCAGGAAAAGACAGAGAAAAAGTAACTCTGTCAGCCACACTGGCCACACCAGCATCACACCAGCAAGACACCCAGGGTCTGCATCGGCCTGGCCCGTCCTCTCCTAAATCACCTGTCTCCTTGAAGACTTCCTGAACTTCGCATCCCGTGCATTTCCTGGCACCCAGAGCAAGTCTTATAAGCGCTTTACTTAGTGACGGAATTAAGCCTTTGTCTGTCAGATTTGCTGTGGATGTGTTTTCCAGGCGTGTGATTTCTGGCCTCTCATTGGGTGGTTTAATTCTGACATGCAGAAGATTTTCATTTTTATGCAGTCAAGCCTGTCCACATTTTCTCTCCCAATTCCTTGTATTAGCTCTAAACTTAGGCAATCTCCTCTCTTCTGAGACATGATGAATATTAAGTTCTACTTAATTCTCACTTTTCTGGGCCCTGGCTTTCTTTTTTTTAATAGACTTAATGCTAATCCCAGTGGAATTCAGTTGGGTGGGCTGAGCCGGCTCAAAGGAGGGGCTCCTCCACACGGTACCAAGACCTCAGCCCGCTCCCCTGGACCGGAGCCCGAGCCTGAGCACCTCCCCAGGGACCCCACAGCTGTGGGGTCCAGCCCCATAAAGCACCCAGTCCACCAGTGCTGCCCACCCCTCTCCCCCGGAACTCCTGCCCCGCCAGCTAGACAGAGCTAGGGGGTCGCAGATCCACTTCAGAGGAGCAAATGCGAAAATCCTTGATGAGCCCTGAGGGGACCCCAGGGCAAAGGACCCCAAAAGGGACACATTTGGTGAACACTTCCGCCTCGAGGCTGTGTGCCCGCTCTGGGCCTTGCTGCTGCTCAATCCTCCTGGAGCCCCATCCCAGGGTAGACTCCACACCCCAGCCTCCTCTCCACGCCCGGCCTCCCCTCCGCTGCCTCTACTGCACCCACCCCACCCCACCCCGGAGAGGCTCCAGGCACTACCTGGAAGCCTTCCCTCAGACTTAAGAGCCCACAAAAGGCAGCTCTGCCCCTACGCTGCAAACAAGTAAACTGAGGCACCGCGGCTTGCCCAGGGTACAAGTGGCCTCTCTGGCGGCAAATCCATTGCCCTGCAAGCCCCAGGCTCTTCTGTCGTCTGTGAGGCCGTGTGCACTGCCCCGCGCAGGTGACCAGTGCCTCTGTCGGCCTGTCGCTCAGTGAGGGGTGCTGTCCAGCAGTGCTGCGACCCCAGGATACCCCGGGAGCCGCCTCAGTTTACCCTCCTGATTGATCTGGGTCCTTCGGGGTCAAGCCTGCCACTTTCCAGGGCCTAAGGGTTCTATACTGAGCCCAGCTTGGCCGGAGTTCCTCCAGGGTGCAGGCACTGTGCAGGACTCAGTCCTCCATCCGACCTGGAGTTGCCCAGAGCTGATGCATGCGAACCTCTGAGAGATCCCTCACCCTGAGCCTGGAGCCCCTGCACCTGGGGGGCAAGGGAGGCTGCTCAGAGAGCCGAGAGGAGGGAATTGGAGAACAAGCAGAGACTCAGAGCCTTTTTCTGCTCGCTGGGGAGAAGGAAGATGAAAATGCAGCCAAGGTAAAACACCCCCCTTTCTCCCTCCCCTTTTTCCCCCTTCCCCTCCCTCCTTCCCCCCCCCGCCCCCGCCCACCATGTTTCCAACTGCAACTTCAGCAGATTTGCCTTTGCACAATACAGCAGTTTCCCAGCTGAGATCAAATCCTCCCTTCCCGGGGCTGGAATCACACGCAAGACCCGGACTCTGCGTTCAGTGTTTGCAGATGGCAGCCCGGTGGGGCCTGGGGCAGGGCTGGGATGCGGCTCCTGAGTCTGGAAGGGTGGGGGGGCTGGAGAACAAAGGAAGAGCCAGGCCAAGGGTGGAAGAAAGGAGAGAGGCACGGGAGGAGGGGAGGAGCATGGCCGGGCAGCAGGTACAAAGGCTCCAAGGCAGGGGGTGCCCGCTGCGGTGCCCTCTGACCCCCTCTGAACAAGGTGGACGCCACCATGGTCAGCCCGTGTCTGGGCTGCTCCAGCCTCAGCACAGGGCCTCCAGCCTCCTTCAGGGCAGCCTGTGGCATGGGTGCAACTCCACCGGGTCTCTATATACCCCCACTTGATGTCCAGCACACCTGACCCCCACCTGCCCCACCTCCACAACCCCCCCTCCCCTGCCCAAAGCCAGGGCTAGGGCAGCAATGACTGACCAGGGCATTCAGGCCTCTCCAGAATCCAATCCACTTTCTAGTTGAGTATGAACATCCAGCCTTCCGATGGGCACAAAGTAGATGCCCGGCTCTAGCTGCCCATCTGTGGGGCAGCCAGAAGGGGTATGATGGGCGGCTAGCTTCACCCCTGGGCTCTGCTGCTTAGGACTCTGTTCCCTGCCCAGGTGGGGCCTGCTCACACCAGCTAGCTAGAGCAAACCGTGGCAAAGACAGCGGTAGGACCAGCACACCAAGGCGAGCTGCCCCGGCCTCCACCCTCAGCCGGAGGAGGCTACTGCCTGCCGGTCAGCCCTGTGCCGGCACCTGGCCGGCCTCATCCTCGTAGTAAGCAGGAGGTTCCTGCAGCTCAGCGGGGAACGCCTGTGGCAGAGCAGCCCCCGGCTCCTGCGGGGCAGGCACCTGCAGGCCACTGTCCTGTCTGCAGGACGGATTTCTGGAGGTGCGCTGACCTCCTCTGTGGGGGGCGGCTGGCCCTGCTCCCTGCACAGCAGGCACCCGAGACTCCTCTTCCCCTGCAGCCAGCCCCAGGCGGGGGCTGCTGGCACCTATTTGTGTCATTGGGAGTAAATTACAGCCCAACCCTGGGCTGGCCAGCGAGAGGGATGGCGGGTGCTCTAACTGTCAATGTCCTGTGTGATTAGAGAGGAAATTAATAGGCCAGAGGCTCTCTGCCTGCCTCCCCCTTCCCCCCAACCCCTCCATCCCCCGCCAGCTTCTCAGGATCCCATAAACTCACTGCTGTCCAAAGGCCAAGGCATGGCGTGGGCTCCACACCCATCAGCTCGTGACCACCTATGGTCTTCCCAGAGAGCCCTCCCTCACACCAGCAGCCAGAGATGGGGTCTCAGTGTCACCTGATGTGCCACTGCCCACCTTAGGACCTCGAGCCCGGGTGACAGCTGGAGCCTGGGCAGACAGGAGCAGACCAGGGCCTGGGGTTGATGAGGATTGGCTCTGTTCACAGCCTGTCTTCCTGACAGCTGCCCTCCCCCCTGGGGGGGGGAGGGTTCATCTCTTCTGCTGCATTGTCTTGTGTTTGCAGTGGAGGTACTGCTAAGTATGAGCTGCCTGAGCGCCACAGCGATGGGGCCTGGGAGGGGCCTTGGGCACCGCCCCCTGAGGGCCCTGGGCACTACCCGGTGAGGGCCTCAGGCACTGCCCCGTGAGGGCCCTGGGCACTACCCTGTGAGGACCTCAGGCACTGCCCCGTGAGGGCCCTGGGCACTACCCGGTGAGGGCCCCTGGGAGGGGCCTTGGGCACCGCCCCCTGAGGGCCCTGGGCACTACCCAGTGAGGGCCTCAGGCACTGCCCCGTGAGGGCCCTGGGCACTACCCGGTGAGGGCCTCAGGCACTGCCCCGTGAGGGCCCTGGGCACCGCCTGTGTCCCCCTTTGCCCACCCAGGACTCTCTGGTTGATGAGGCTGAGGCTGAGGCATGTGTGTGGGCATGCTGGTGTGCAAGAGTGTGTGTGTGTGTGTGTGTGTGTGTGTGTGTGTGTTTCTGGGCACACCTTCTAGAAGTTCTTCAAGCTCTGCATGCCCTGGGCAGGGTCTGCCCCTCGGGATAGGTCCCTCAGTGGGATCCCAGGGCAGCTGCAGAAGGGGACCAGACTTGGTCACTCTGCAGGGCGGGCACAGGGTGGGGTGGGCCGTGCCCCGTCAGTCAGCCACGCTGCCTCCGCGGTCACCTCTGCTGTCTCTGCTGATGCGTGGAGGAGACGGGATGCCTCTGGGCCGTCCTCGGTGCTGCTGGGTCCACCAGGGAGTCATCTGTGCGGTGCTAGGCGGGGGGGGGGGGGGGGGCTGCAAACCCCCAGGCACATTTCAGGCAACCGGTCACCAGCCCGAGGCCAGTGAGAGGGCTGCAGGGGGCAGGTGGGCATCCTGGGGGGTGAGCACCACTGGGGGGATGGGCATCCTGGGGGGAGGGGCATCCTGGAGTCTCCAAGGGTGTCCCTGTGTGACCCCTCCATGCCCTGGGCTGCCATTGGTCACTTCTCCATGCTTCCTTCCCCCCTGCCATTCATGACATGTGCCCGGTGCCACCTCACCGCTGGCCTGGTAAAACTTCCAGAGCCCAAGGTACTGGTGTGCACTGGGCTGGGGGCTGTGGATGAACAGTGTTCAATGTGTTCAGAGTGGATGAAGCTCCCTGAACAAGCAAGGTAAGACTGACGCGGTGCACTTGGATAGACAGGCGGTCAAGAAATGACCAGCAGTCAGGGTGGGAGGGGTGCCCAGGGGCTCAAGCATGCTTCCTTCCTCTCTCCTTCCATCCAAGCTCCAAACAGAAGATACTGTGAGCCAAATCCATGGCAGCAGGGAGGTACTGCGCTCACTACCTCTGAGATGGGCGGTGGCGGCTGGAAGCTGGAAGGCCAAAGGACTGGGCTTAAGTACTGACTGACAAAGAACACACCTGACGGAGACTAGAACAAGTGCTGGGGAACCCTCAGAGATCCATTTTCCTTCCTGTGCAGTTGAGTGATGTAGAGACAACGCTCTGCCTTCAGCCCTGAGCACAGAAAAATCACTTAAAATACAAAAATAGCATTTTATGGTTATTAAAATAATAAGCATTGACTGAAAAAAAAAAGAGAGAAAAAAGTCCACCATGAAATAAAGAACTAAGATGATCCCTAAAGGAATGCTGAAGTGAGAGGAAATTGCTGACAGTCTCCACTCCGGCACCATTACCATGTTGGTAAACAGCTATTTTTAAGCTTCGTATTTGACATTACTCTTGTTCAGAGCTGGAGGGCCGGAGCCGTGAGGAGTGGGTTTCACCAAATGGCCCCATTTGAGTTTGCAGCCTGCAGTCTGCAGTAATGGCCTCCCCAGGCTTCGCCCAAAGCGCTGCCTGCCCGTGGACCTGCGTCCGCCCTCCGTGGTAGCACCCGATGCCCAGGACGGGCATTGTTTCCAGCTTTGCGCTACGCAGCAGCTAGCCCCCCACCCCCATCTGCCCAGGGCCTCCCGGCTCCTGGTGCTCACAGCTGCAGGCTCCTATCCAATTATCTTGCTCTGAGCCACCCCTGCCAGGGAACTGCTGCCTGGAACAAAGGGTGTGAACGTTGTAAAACCCCACAGCTCCGTGCCAACTGGCCTCCCAGGAAGCCGTGATGATGTCGCCGCTGCCCCCACGCCAGGCTCCAGGCACGCATCACCCTCCCTCCCTTCCTTCCTCCAGCCTGGGGGTCACGAAGCAGACACAGAGTTTCAGATGCAGAAGAGAGGCGGGTGGCCTTCGGACGCAGGTTCCCGCTCCTTCCTGGGCATGAAGTCCACGTCCTCTTTGTTTTGAGGGTATTCTGAGCTCCCTTTGAGACAGATAAAGAAGGGCATGAAGAAAAGATGTCCAAGCTGGAGCTGTGCTGAGGATTTCTCTTTTTGGAGAACGTGGAGAGTGTGTGTGTATATCTTCATGTACACAGTGCTCCTATACAACACACACCAACAACACATGTACACACATGCTCCCATACCATACACACCAACACGTGTGCACACATGTTCCTGCACAACACACATAAGTGCACATGCACACATGCTCCCTATATAGCACACACCAACACACATGCACACATTCCCATACAACACACATCAACACACTGTGCACATGTGTTCCCACACAACACATCAACACACATGCACACATGCTCCCATAACACATGTCAACACATGTGCACACATGCATACACATGCACCAGCATGCAGGAACCCAATGCTCAGATAAGTAGATGAGTCCTGGAAAGGGTGCCATCCACAGGGGCGATGAAGGAAAGACAGATGTGGCTGAGGGACCTGCTCTCCCCAGAAGGCACCCTCTGGTCTATCTCTTGTCCCAGCTGCACGTCTACTTACTTTGCACATCCGCTTCGCAGAGACCAGCATTGCCTGTGGGAGGAGCGGGAGCGGGGAGCTCTGGGACAGAGGGGAGCTCTGTGCTGTGCTTTTGCAGCTCACGGCCAGCACTCTGACCCACGGCTGGCTCAGCCATCCCCCACATGCGACCACTCCAGCCTGAGGCCAGGTGTCCATGGTGAGCCTTCTCCCCTACTCCAGGGCATGGGACCGAGGCCTGGAAGCAGGGATGGATTTGATGGCCTGCAGTGTGAAGGTGGTCAGGGGGCCCTGGCAGCCCCGGTGAGGACGGAGGCTTTCCCAGAACAGGCCTGGGGGGGTGGCTCAGCCCCTCCTGTTAGGGTGACCTAGGTCTTAGTCATTGCTGCTGCTTCACCCTGGCTTCCAGTCTCAGCTGTCCACTGCCCCCTGGACTGGAGGCCAAAGGCCACGGTCAGGTCCAGCGGTGGGAATCTGCTGAGGGCCACATCCCAGCCCGTGCCTTCGCACCGTGTCCTCACAGGGGATGGAGTACAAGGGTGTCCTCTCAGACTCATTTCATAAGGACACCGGTCCCCTGGGAGGGAGGCAGAGCAGGACTGACAGTGCCCAGCAGGCAGTGGGGAGGGATGGGGCAGGTAGGGACAGGGGCGGGTAGGGACGGGGGGATGGGGTAGGGACAGGGGCGGGTAGGGACGGGGGAGGGGAGCGTCAGTGGAAGAGGGAGGGTTGGAAACAGGAAGTGAGAAACCTGAGTGCTTGAGCCTTCACTTATCATGGGGGGAGGGGTTAAGGAATGAGAGCTTTGGGGCAGGGGCATAAAAGCCATGGATGCCTCAGTTTCCCCCATCTGTCAGGCAGGGACAGTCAGGTTCGTGACTGTCCCTGCATCCTCACGTCCTTAGAGGACTCAGTCAGTAAAGAGCGGGAGAGGATCCTATAGGGGACTGAGGAGACAGAGGCCAGCGGCTCAGCCAGCCCACGCTGTGGGGTGAAGGGCTCCCTGTCAGATCTGCTGTGGGGGGGGGGGGAGGGGGGAGGGGCTGGCACGAGGCGTGAGCGGGAAGGCTCCCTGTCAAGTGCCACGGGAGCTCGCTCCAGCAAGTGCCACGGGAGCTCGCTCCAGGAGCTCACGTGATGACGCCCTCTTGGGTCTGTCTGCCAGCACCCTTGAGGCGGAATGTTCTAGCTACAAGGACTCCTGATGGATGAAGGTGACATGGTGGTCCTGGCAGAGGGCACTAGAGGATGACCAAGAAAATCAAGACCGGAGCACCCCCCACCCACCTCCAGTGAGGTACACTGGCTTGGGGTAGGAAGAGCACTCTGTGCTGCTAACCTCTCTCAGGGACTGGCTTTCCTTTAGGCATGGAAAAAGAAACAAAAACAGTCTCCAGAGAGAGAAAAGTAAGAGGATTTGTTGCTAACAGTCCTATTTCTTATGGAACGGCCAGCAGAGTCTCTAAACCGAAAGGGAAGAGTAGAATAAGAAGCCATGGGACACTGTAAAGGAAAAAGGAACAGGATGGGTAAGAGCGGGGCTGCTTGAACAGACCTGCCTTCTCGAAGTGCTCTGCATTATTTCTGATAAAGTGATATCATAACACTGTTTAAGGCCCTGACTTATGCACAGAAAGTAGCTCAAACATTACAGAGGAAGGCAAATAAGCATACAAAGAAGTAAGTTTTCTTAACTTTACTCAAACTGACAACAGTTTGTCACAAACAGAATAGAAAGTTACATGTATATTATCCAGTGCCTACTGCAACTTCTGAAAACAGGCACTAAAAACAGCATAGGTAGACTAAAAGTGAGATTCTGAACAAAGGCTGTTCAAGTAACCCCCAAAATGCAGGAAAGATAAAAAGAGGGGATAAAACAGAGAATGAACAGAGCACAAAACCAACATGATAAAACTCACATATCAGGAGTTAACATTACATGTAAATTATCTAAACATGTCAGTGTAAAGACGGGATAGCAGAGTGGATTAAGTGACATGGCCCAACTGTAAACTGCCTGCAGGAATTTCACTTCAAATGTGATGACAAAAACGGGTTACGTTAAAAGGACTGGAAGAGATGTATAACATTAATCAATAGATAGCAGGCTTGCTTATATTGCTGTCAGAGGGAGTAGGGCTCAAAGGAAAAATCAGAGACAGAGAGAGAGAACTGAAGAACACCAAACAGACACAGCAATCTTAAATATATATGCACCAAGTAACACAGACTCAAATTATATAAAGGAAAAAACTGATGGAACAAAAAAGAGAAACACAGGAATCCATAGTTACATTTGTAGCATGACCACTCTTCTATCAATAATAAAAGGACTACACAAAATCAGCAAAGATACAGAAAAAAAAACTCAATGGCATAAAAAAAAACTCCAGGGTATAACCAACATTGATAAAGCCCACCTTTTACACACACACGCACACATGCCCACACACACATACAAATAATAGAGTTCACACTCTGTTTGAGGCCCTCAGAATATATCCTAGATCAGGAAACAAATTTCAAGCAATTAAAAGTCCTTTATATTAGAGAATCAAATCCAACTGCAAATCAATCATGGAAAGACAAGGAAATCTCCAAACCATTGGAAACTACTTGACCCGTGAGTCAGAGAAGAAGGCTAGGGGAATTTTTCAAGAAGTGTTGAATCCAATGAAATTGAAAATACATCAAAATGTGTGGGACTCAGTTAAAGCAACATTTCAAAGGACTCCTTTGGTACTAAATGTATGTCTCCCAGAAGATAAAGCATCTCAAATCAATAATCCAAGTTCTTACAGCAAGATCCCAGGGGGGAAAAAGAAGAGTAAATACACACGCAATGCAAGCACATGGAGGGGAAAAAGAGCTGAAATCAATAAGGTTGAAAAGACAATAGACAAAAATCAATGAAACAAAAAGCTGGTTCTTTGAAATGATCTATAAAATTGACAATCCCCTAACACGCTCAGGAAATCCACCTCCCGACTCGGGGGCCGTGCTGCAGCGGTCCAGGCCCAGAGCACTGAGTCCACAGGGTCAGCAAAGCACGGGAAGTTGATGACACTCTAGTTTGAGGGAGCCGAGGGGGCCGGCGGTGTGCAGTGCTCCTGAGCACCCAGCAGGAAGGAGCACGGTGGAAGGCAGGATGCCCCATCTCCAGACACCCACTTCTCCAGAGATGGGGGAGCTGGGGACGGCACAGGAACTGCTCTCCCCCGGGAGCCCTGACTCCACTCAGGCTGGAACAGGACAAGGCTGTGAGGTAGGGTAGGGACCCCAGATCAACAAGGGAGTTTGACGGTGACCCGTCAGCTGATTCACTCCTGTTGTTCCGCCCCACCCTGGTGAGTGCCCTGGAAAGTGGAGACTCTGAGCATGGTGCAAGGGTATCGGTCTAGTCAGCAGGAACCCTGGCCCGGGCCCAACTTGGTACTTGAGCGGGTTTCCTGGCCACGCTGCTGCCTGTGTCTGTGTGCTGGAGATGATGCCAGCAGGCTCCACATCGCAGGTCAGTGTTGGGAACAGCCGGAAACAATCCAGGCTCAGTGCTTACCCCTGGCCCATGAAGACACTGCTGCACCCAGACAGCGGCTGGCACTGCCCGCTGCCCAGATACTGTGCTGTAGATTCTGCCTGCCGTGCTGCTGTTGTGGTTTCCATGACGTTTGGCCATCATGCGCTTGTCCCCATTTTTCCTGGAATCTGATGCCACTTCCCCTCCTGGCCTCAGCCGCCATTGGCATGATCCCCAAGCCCATGCCACTTGTCACCTGGTCACCTTGTGCAGGACACCCCCCCAAAACCTCCCCCAGCCCCAGGGCAGCCCAGAGGTCTGTGTGATCCCGGCTTTCCATCTCTGGGACAAATGCCTGAGAGAAACAATTGAAAGCCTCACGGTGTTGGCAGCTTTGATCCACGTTGTAGGGGGAGGGGTCTGTAGACATGTGGGGATTGGGGATGTGCAGAGCATCATAGGAGCCTGGGGTGGAGTCAGTCACCTCATGGAGAACAGGAAGCTAAGGGAGAGACATAGGATCAGAGACACCCCCCACAGGACACACCTCCAGACCACGCCTGAGAGGAAGCTCCACCTCTGAAAGTTCCCCAGAGGCGCAGTGCCACCAGCTGGGACCAACGGGGGGGGGGCGCGTCAGGGGGAGGGCCAGGCAAGGGGGGTCTTCAACACAGGAGCCCAGGGGGACATTTCCTACTCAGACCACGACTGTGTCTTGGAAGCTATCCCAGCCCATCTCAGCGGAGGCGCATGAGCTATGCAAGGCTGGACAGCAGGACACACGACCGGCTCTGTGCAGCAGGGACACTGGGAAATCCTGAGGATAAAGCCGTATACACAGCACAGAGGAGACGGCTGAGCGGATCATGGGGGCCTGGCTGTAGCAGCAGCCGCCTGAGCTGCTACAAGCCACACAAGCACCTGCTCCAAACCAGACCCTCGCTGACTTCCTCAGGCCTCAGTTTCTCCATCTGCAAAATGGAAACAGTGATCATACTTAGCTCATGAAATTGTGGGAAGCCTGGGACTCCGGGGCCAAGCGTAGGCTCGTGAGTGAGGCCCACGGCTCACGTGGGTGATATCCTGGTGCCTGGGCTCCAGCGCCTCCTT
The DNA here is from genome assembly GCF_024711535.1 of Dipodomys merriami. Classification (NCBI taxonomy): domain Eukaryota; kingdom Metazoa; phylum Chordata; class Mammalia; order Rodentia; family Heteromyidae; genus Dipodomys; species Dipodomys merriami. The sequence continues at coordinate 584,483 of NW_027203093.1, read as the reverse complement.
CTGACTGCCAGGCATGCACCACCTGTTTCCTGCCCTGCATGGGGAGAAGCATGGCTGGCCGCAGGGCTGGGGATTACCCGGTTGCAAGGTGCTGCATTGCAGCGGTGCCTGCTTGCAGTGGGTGATGGGAAAGCACTGCTGCTGTCACTCAGGTCACCACCCCGTGCTCCCGCAGCCCACAGAGGCTGGCAGAGGGCAGCGCCACCCTGCGTAGGAGCCCCCCTGCCCTGGCTCCATCCGGCCTGAAGGAGACGTTCCCCCAAACCCCACAGCTGCGGGCTCCGTGTCCGGATCTTCTCCCGCTCCTGTTTGCCTCTTGCCTTTGATTCACAGTTTTCATAAAGCAGGGTCTGCCTGCGTCAGAAGGAAGGAGCAGCTTGCAAGTGATCCTGTGAAGGAGCTGCTGAAAACCAGGCCCCGCTCACCCTCCACACCACACCGGAGGCCTGGACTCCCTGGGAAGGCCCGAGGTCCACACACTCCCCCGAGCGGGAAGCTGGGAGGCGCACAGCATTGATGACGGAGTCCACACAGGGGCCAAACGGACACAGCTGGCCTCACAGCCAACACTCACGATGAGAGAGCCTGTCCCTGTCACCAGAAAAGCCACACTGTACCTTCATCCTGACCCCAGGACAACTCTGGTCCAACTGCATGCCTGGCCTAGGGGTATACTAAGTCCTGGTTCTAGGCAGAGGCTAAGCCTCGATCTCACTCACAAGCTAAGCACTGACTCATATCAAAACTAATGTTAGTCACACATCAAGGCCTGACCATTTTATGTCTTGATCTATACTGAAGTTTTACCTTGCTCACACTGAGCCCTGACCCTGCTTACACACTGAACCCTGACCCAGCTCATACTCTGAGCCCTGACCCTGCTCACACACTGACCCCTGACTCTGCTCACACTCTGAGCCCTGACCCTGCTCACACACAGAGTCCTGAGCCTAGTCTGTACTGAGCCTGACCCTGGTCAGAGGCTCAGCTCTGTTCTCTCTCACAGGCTGAGCCCTGATGTTGGCTGTAGCTTAGGCCCTGACTCTGATCTAGACTGAGCCTAGACCCCAGCTACGGACAAAAGTCCTACTCCCCGACCCTCTGGAGACTTGTGCCCAGGGAAGGCAAGGGCCAGGAACGGCCAGTGCAGCCCTTTCCCTGCTGACCATGGTGTGGGCAGGGGCATCCGCATGACAGGCCTGAGAGCCATGCACCCACGGACGTAGCTCAGCCTGCGTTCACGGCCACCAGTTGCCACTGCTCTCTGGGGACCTAGGAAGACACCTCTGTCTCTGTCTCTGTCTCTGTCTGTCTCTGTCTCTCTGTTCTATCCCCCCCCCGCTCCCCCCCCCTCCACCCCCACCCCCCGCTGGTCCAGCCTGCACATCTACCAAGTAGTAGATTGGTGTCAGCTTGGCTGTCTCAGTGTTGCTCTGAGGATGGACTAGGGAGAAAGAAGGAGCAGAGGCAGGGTTGCTGCTGCCACAGTCCCAGCAAGTGGAGGGAACTGTGTGATTTGGACCTCCCTCCTCCTGCTGCTAGGCTCCTTGTGACTGTCTGTCCATCATCCCCAGTGGCTCCTTGTGTCTGTCTGTCCATCATCCCCTGAGGCTCCTTGTATCTGTCTGACTGTCCATCATCCCCAGGCACTCCTTGTGTCTGTCTGTCCAGCATCCCCTGGGGCTTCTTGTGTCTGTCTGTCGGTGTCCTCTGGGGATCATTGTTTATCTGTCCTGCATCTAGGATCTTATCCCTGGTCCCTGCTACACATAGTCTAGGGTAGAATAAAGATACAAATGATGCTCTGATTCATCAAGCAGAAGCTTCCAGCAATCCTGAGCAGCTGTGTGACACTCAGATATCTCAATTAAAAATGACACAGTGCCCGTGGAGAAGGGTCCCGGCCTCTCTCCGCCTGGAGATCATTGTTTTTTCTGAGGTGTTGGGCATTCTCTCCTGGTCTCTCCATGTGGCTGTGCTAGGCCAGCTTCAGCTGCATCTTTGTCTTCCACAGGGCTCTCTCCCTCCCTCCCTCTTTCCTTCTCTCCTCTCCCTCCCTCTCTCCCTCCCTCTTTCTCTCCCCCTCTCTGGACATATAAAGCACCCAGCTGCTGCTTTGCAAGAAAATATGGCCATTTCTGCAGAGATAAGCAGGAGCTTTCTTCGTATGAAAGGAGCCTCAGGAGCTCCATGTTTGCCTTGCAGGGTGACAGCCCTGTCATGCTGAATCGGAGTGTAAACTTTAAAGTAATGTTAAAGGATGGTTAGTGGAACACATGGCATAGACCAACTAGCAGGAAGACATGCACAGCTATATATCAGTTAGCAATTGCGGCCTAACAAAACACCCCAGAGTAAAGAACTGCTTACAACACTTAAGTAAATCAGCGCAGTTGCTTAACACAATAGAATTTAACAGTGACCTTGGCAGGCTATGAACCGGAAGGAGGCACTGGTCTCTTCAGGGCTCACTCGTGACCTAAGGGTCAGCGGGGTTGATGGATATCTCTGCTGGTCTCAGCTGGCTGTGGCTGACCCAGAATTCTCTTGGCTGGGATGACGTTGTCCATTGGTGTGGCTTCACCTGCCAACAAGTTAGCCTTCAACAATCCCTGGAGGCCCTGCACAAAGAACCCCCCCGCCCCAGCTACTTGAGACTCAGCTCCATGCTTTGAGCGAGGTCACCTCAGGATGTTTTGGCCAGTCATGTGCACCTCTCCCATGACCTCTGCGCCCCATGACCTTGGGCCTCGAGGGAAGCATTTATGCCAAGGAATCTCCCACCACTGCACCCCCAGGGCTGGGGGCTCAGAATGTGGGGAGAGCCTGTCCTGAACACAGAATTAGACACATTAGACACAAGTTGAATCGCAGCCCAAGGTGGGGGGAGGACAACTGACTGAGCCAACTTACCTCAGTTTGCCCGGACTCTCTGTGTTAGGCCTCCGAGCCACATGTCCCCAGTCCCCTCAGTCCGGTCAGTTCAGTCCCCTCCTCATGTAAGAATGATGAAACTCACCCTGGCGCAGACAGGCGAGGGGCTGGCACGCAGGCACGCTCGCCACCCATCCCCGCTGCTCAGGTTCACACCCACAGGGCCTGACTGTGGCACCGGCCCTGACTTCCTGCCAGCCACAGTCCCCACTTCCATAAACCCCCCAGCTTCCAGCACGTAGGAATCCACCAAGAGGTTTGTCTTAGAATTAGTGCAGCTCGCTCATTACATATGAACTTTGAAACCCGGCCGGGTGCGGAGCGGGAGGCGGGAAGGGGCTGTGGCTGGGTGGCTGGTGAAGGGCACCCCGCCGAGCTCTGAAGCAGCACGCTCACTCCCCAGTCCCAGAACAAACAGCCACAGCCTCTTTTCTTTCCCCCTGGGCGAGTGTGTACCTCCGATGGCCTTTTGAGTCCCGCGGGCGGGCTGCGTGCTCAGCGCGGAGGGTCAGGGGACAGGCCAAGCTCCGCTCCAGCTGTCTGATCTGCGTCCCTGGGAGGGGTGGGCTGGAGGTGAAGGCAGGAGCATTTAGGCTTGAAAGGTTTCTGCAGGTGGATGAAAGAAGGGAGGGAGAGAGGGAGGGAGGGAGTCAGGAAAGGGGGAGGGAGGGAGGGGCTGATGCGCTGACAGGCAATAAGGCACGAGCGAGCGAGGGCTTGCACCACGGCACATGGAAGCAGCTTTCTCTTGGGAAGGCCCAGGAAGGCCCAAAGGAATAACAGATGGAGATTCTGGGCCGCAGCTCTGAGGGCCCCTCGGCACCTGGGGCGGCACGTGGGGCGGGAGGCCCGGTGGAGGCACAGCCTTCCAGGCAGGGGTGGCATTCTCGTCCCCAGGGAGCCTGGTCTGAGGCCCTGTCCTCAGTGATGGCCGGAGCCCAGCAGCACCCTTGGGTCCAAGGGGACCGGGCCCCGGAGCCCAGAGCACACGCGGGGCCGCCTGCAAGGAGGCTGCTTGCTATTCCGCCCCAGGCCCCCGGCGCAGCTGGCTCCAAGCCCCGGAGTGGAGGGGCTCCCCCTAATTGCGCTAATGGTTGGTAATCAGGCATAATGGGGGTGTTTGTACACACGAGCCGGGGAGCTGCAGGTGTGGATGCAGGCGAGTCCCATGGGCTCCCCCCAGGCTCAACCGCATCGCCAGCTGAGGGGCCGGGGCCTGCGAATGCGTCTCCCGCTCGCGGTGAGACTCTGGCGGGCTTCCCCGTGCCCGGGGAATGCGGGGTCTGCCGCCCATCCCTGCTTCCCCCCAGCTCTTGATCACCAGCCGGTCCCCGCTCTGAGGCCTACGGCCGGGGCAGGCAGACAACGTGGAGAGACACAGAGCAGGCAAGATGCAGACCTGACACGAACGCCCCCACGTCACAGCCAGGGTGCCATGGTCCCTTGGGGCCTGAGCCCTGAGAGGCAGGGACCAGGCAGGGACCAGGACAGCAGCCGTCACCAGCCTCGTGAGTGAGCTCCCCCTAAACACTCCCGCAAAGGCCAGGACAATGCCACCTGTCCTGGAGTCTCACAGATCCGAGAAACTGAGGCTCCTGGAGATTTGTCACCTGTCTGTGATTGTGCAGCTACTTAGGAACACAGTTTGATCCCGTGTCGGACACTAAGAGTCATCCTGCTGACCAAGACAGGGCAGGGGAGCTGGGAAGGGAGCTGTCGTCCAGCAGGGTTTAGAAGGAGGCATAGGAGTGCAAAGCTGAGGTTTGGGATGATGTCACCCTTACAAAGGCATGGGATGGTGCTGGCACAGGCAGGCAGGAGATGGGGCTGGGAGGGGCCGGGGCTGAGCGGGGAGGCCCTGGCTTGGGTTCAGGTGTCCCATGGGCAGAGGTGGCCTGCCTGGCTCAGGCGAGGATGGGCTGCAGACCAGGGAGAATGGGTGGCAGGGGCCCTGTGTGCCTGAGCTCAGAATGCACCCCGGCCCCACCAAGAGTGTGCTGCGTGACCTGGGGCAGGGTCTCTGCCCTCTCCGTGCTGCAGCCCACTCACAGAGCTGATATCCCAGCAGACCCAGCAAGTCCCTGGGGCCAGCTGGAGCAAGAGGGGAGGCTTAGGGTGTGGGACCTCACATCCATACAGGGGCTGGAAGGCCCCGACTCTTCTACACCCACCCTGCGGGTGTAGCTCCAACAGGGACCAGGCGCTGCCAGCCCCAGCAGCAGGACAGGCCTGTCTCCCCCACAAACAGTTGGGGGATGGTGGGCACCTCGAGACCCGAGAGCTCATTTTGGAAGTATCAGGGGGCTCCCTGCAGTGCCATTCAGGCTACAATCAGGAGGGCTGACCTGGCCGAGCGGGCAGCTGCTTTCCCTGAGGACGGTGTGCTGCTTGTATATTTTTAAGAGCCCTCATCTTTCAGAGATACACTGTGAAATGTTCATGAGTAAAAAATGAGTAGCTCTCGATGCGGTGACATGAAGATGTTCATAATTTATAACGTGGAGTGAGCGTCGCATGCGACAGATCAATGCATCGAATGGAGCCCCATTTGTTTTGTAAGGGACAGAACAGCAAGACGACCCGGAAGAGCCGTGACACACGCAAGCCCCGCTGGTCATCTCCAAAGGCAGCGTGCACCTCTCCTGTTTGGCTTGAGGTCAAAATGTTGTCTGTGGGGAAAAAGTGGGATGACTGAAGAGACGGAGACATGGCCATCATCGGCTGGGACCCCAGAGGAGGCCACCAAGCTGTGGACACCTGAGCATGGAGACCACAGCAGGGGCGGAGCAATGAAGGACAGTGGGACACTCCAGGGACTGTTCTGTTTCCTCTGTGTGTGTGCGTGTGCGTGCATGTGTGTGTGTGTGTGTGCAAGTATGTGTACACACGTGCCCCAATACTGAGCCTTGAGCTCAGGGCTTCAAACTCTCACTTAGCTCAAAGCTGGCGAGCCACAGCTCTACTTTCAGCTTTGTGGTGGTTAATTGGGGATAAGAGTGCTTGGCTTTGTGCCAGGGCTGGCCTCGAACCTCAATCCTCAGATCTGAGTAGCTAAGATTACAGGTGTGAGCCACTGGCACCTGGCTCGATTTGTTTTCTTTGCTGCTAAATGGTAAGGTACAGAAAGGCTGGGAGGAAACCCAGTGATTGAGAGGCCTTCCCGTGCAAGCATGAGTGCTGAGGCCTTACTGGGATGCCGGCTGTGATGCTGTGGAAGCCTCCTGGAAAGGTGCTCGCCTGGAATGTGCCCGGGGTGTTGACCGAGGGATGGGGGGCGTCGCAGCACAGGTGGCTCCCTGCGGGGGCTGTCTGTGCAGTCTTCAATGCTGGTTGGAAATGCTCCATCACAATTGGAGGACTGTTAGCAGGGGGTGGCGGGGAGGGGTGGGGTGACCCCAAATTCTCCCTGGGGAGGGAGAACGGAGACATTGCCTGCGGTGACATTAGTGACAGTGGCGGTGACATTGTCCACCTGAGCCTCGAAGTCTTCCTCCAGCCGAGGGACAGTGTGGCCCAGGGATGTGGTGGATTGCGGGCCCGTGGATGAGGAACTGTGCATGGTAAGGAATCGCCAGCACCCTCTAGGAGGGAGTGGACTTGGCTCTGCGGGCCGAGGGGGCCACTTGGATTCCGCCAAGGCCAGACTGTGTCCTGGGGCCACGGGGTCCTCCAGGAACTCTGACACCCTCCATCCAGGGAACACGGCGGCTCTACCAGCGGCCAGCATTACAACGTTGGAGAATTGTCTCCGGGGCTTCTGTGAGTCAGGCAGGCATTTTCCCACCCCAGCAAGAATTCCCTGTGGAGCCTCCTGAGCGGGAGGCCAGGCAACAGCCATGGGAAGGGGGTGGGGAGAAGAGGAGGAGGAGGAAGAGGGGAAAAGGGGAGGAGGAAGAGGGGGAAGGGGAGCAAAAGAAGGGAGGGAAGAAGAGGAGGAGGAGAAGGGAGAAGACAGGACTAGAGCCGCCACCAGCGGAGAGCTCCACACCTCAGGTTAGGAGTCCTGTGGCATGGCTCGTGGTGTCCTGCCTTCTGCTCAGAGCCTGAGCGCTGTCCTGAGTTCTGTGCTCAAGGCTGGTGCTCTATCACTGGAACCGCAGGCCTACTTCCGGCTTTTGGGTGGTTAATTCAAGATAAGAGTCTCACTGACTTTCCTGCCTGAGCTGGCTTTGAACCACCATCCTCAGATCCCAGCCTCCTGCATAGCTAAGACTACAGGCATGAACCACCCGTGTCGGCTTTGGGGGTTTGTTTCTTGACTGAGTTCCCTTGCAAGGAGGAGGGGTGGGGCACACTGTCTTGGAGGGGGCCTGGGCGGTGGGGCCTGCAGAGCCACAGACCCACCACCCAGCTGTGTCTCGTCCTGAGCCCAGACCTCTGGACGCACACGCGAGGATCCAGGCCCCTCCCTTTGCTGTGTCCTCAGACTGTGCCCCTAGGACTCCAGGGACACCTGAAACCATCACACATCTTACCCAGGTGACAGAAGGGGGCCGCAGCCTCTGGCTCCCGTCCCGCCCTCCTCCGTGGCCTCCTGCCCCACTGTGACACCCCTGGTTCTCTCTGTGCCTCAGTTTCTCCATCTATCCCTCTGCCCATGCCAGTTGAGTGCCCAGGACAATGTTCCACAGCCTCCAGGGAAGCCTGGCTGGGCTGGGCAGGGCCAGGCCTGCAGGGAGGGAGCCCACGGAGGGGCAGGCGGTGGAGAAGGCAAGTCCCACCTCCACGGCCCTGCGGCTCCCAGCGCTGTCACGCTCCCGCAAAGGACAAAACCTGCCGGTTATTAAACACACAGAGCCAGACTGCGCAGGGAGATAAGGGGCGCTCCATCACTGCGCAGGGAGGGGGCCTCTCTCTCTCTCCCTCTCTCTTGCTCTCTCCCCCCCGTCCCTCTCTCTCCCTCTCTCTTTCTCTCTTTTTCTTCTTCCCTCATCTTGGGTATTTTCGAGCTTAGAAGTGATTGCTTTAATCAGATCAGGAGAGCAGCAGGAGGAGGTAGATTCGCTCAGAGAAAATGGGGGGGACTCCCAAGGCGTGGTGAGAGGGGCTGGTTCTAGAAACGCAGAGGAACCCCTGGGATGGGATGAAGACACCAGGATCCCGGCTTCCCAGCTCCCAAGAGCACGATGTTCATCCCCAGGCCTGGCCCACATCTGGGCAAATGGATGAGAAGTCGATCGCCAGAGAACAGGGGACACTCTTGAGAGCCACTCTCTTCCCCGGGGACAGAGCCACAGCCAGCAGGTCATGTGTGTCGAGATGACAATGCGTTGAAAATACACGAAGGTGGATCCACCTGGGCGGTAACAGCCAGGCACCTCCCGGACCAGTGTCGTGGACCAGCATCTCAGAGACTCCCTGGCCAGGGCCCTACGCAGCAGCAGGACCGGCTTTGTGCTACACAGCGGGAGGACCGGCTTTGAGCTCTGGGATGCATGAGGCTACGAAGGAGGAAGCACCAGAGTAGCACTCATTCTTTCGTTTTTCTTTCTTCCTTTTTTTTTTTTTTTTTTTTTTGATGCCTATCCAGGAGGTTGAACTCAGGGCCTGGGCTCTGTCCCTGAGCTTTCTTGCTCAAGGCTAGTACTCTACCACTTGAGCCACAGCTCCCTATCTGGCTTTTTTGGGTAGTTAATTGGAGATCAGAGTCTCACAGACTTTCTTGCCTGGGCTGGCTTCAAACTTTGACCCCCAGATCTCAGCCTCCTGAGTGGCTAAGGTTATAGGCGTGAGCCACAGCTCATCTTTAATAAGAGCACTGTCCTTTGTTCATGAGACAGGTGTGGCTGTGCATTTCTGGGAGAGCAAGGATGTCTTCTGTTCCCCCCCTCCCCACCCTCCCCCCACTGTCCCGTCCCAGCAGTGGCTGTGGCTAGGACCAGGCTGAGCATCTCAGTCCAGCCTCAGCATCTGAGCCCAGAGCCAGCTGAGTGCGGGGTGGCAGCAGGCTCTTCCTTGGCCAGTGGACTTTAACGGTGTCCAGCTGCTCTGGGGTCCAGAAAGAGCATGGCGGCTGGCCCTGCGGCTGGCCTGACACACAGCCCCTCCTCTGCTCGCTGCAGCACACCCCCCCCCATGTGTGACAATGCAACGCGTCTCCAAACACCGATGGCCATTGCACACGCGCATGTGCACACACAGCATAGCCAGATGACGCCGGAGGCAGGGCGGGGGGGGCGGGGGGGCCTCCCTGGCTGAGGGTCTGCCCCGGGCCATCCTCCCTGTCCACAGCTGTGGCACACCCAACCACTTCCAGTGACTACATCCCCTGCTCTGTGTCTGGCTGTTCGCATCTTGGAGACTTGGCACCCGAGGACCCTCTACTAGGAATGCCCCCAGTCCCTGACTCCAAGGGCTTCTTGGGACGTGTGAAATGGCTGTTCCACCCTTAAGTCTCTGGAGCCTCCAGAGGGAGGCCTGTAAGCAGAGGCCACAGTCATGTGGCCTGCATGGGACAGTCTCAGTCTGTGGCTTCTAAAGGGCCTCTGGGGACAAATAACAGAGCTGACAGAGCTGACAGAGCTTGTGCAGGGCCATCACGGAGACACTGTATGCAGGTCCAGCTGAGCTCAGTGGACTCGTGTGGATCCTGGCCAGCGGCAAATACCCAATGAGCACCAACAGATGAGGGGCCCTTGCCACCATTTTGCCAGCAATCCTCCCCAAGGGCCTCCCCCTTCCCCCTCCCCCCCTCCCCAGCCCCCTCTCCCTGCACCTCTCCATAGGCCACTCTCCCAGCCAACTCCCCTTCTGCACCTCTCCCTCCCCCTCCCCACCTCCCCCTCCCTCCTTCCCCAACCCCCTCTCCCTGTACCTCTCCATAGGCCACTCCCCCAGCCCACACTCCAGCTCCAGCCAGGGCCACAGCATGAAAGGATGTGAACAGTGCTGGCCTCAGGGAGGAAGCTGGGCAGCACTGCCCCCCAGAGGCTGGCCTGAAGCCAGGCTGCCTGGCAGAGTCAGCCACAGAACCCCACACTCAGCCAACCCAGCCAGGCCCAGACCCAGGCCCAGGACCCGGAGAGGTGGCATCTGAGCCCAGCTCCCCGCACCCCCCGCACCCCTAAGGCCAGGAAGGAAATGCCGGCTTCTCTTCCTTCCCCACCTGCATGGGGACACCTGCTGCGTGGCTCCACCCACATGGCCGACTGAATGATGGGAGGGCAATGTGGAGGTATGGGAAAGGCATCCTGTAGATATCAACACATCAATTTTACCACAGAACAACAATCAAACATTAATAACCACTGCCGGACACCACTGCCAGGTGGCAGCTGTCTGCTGCGCCCCGAGCCAGGGATGCCAAGCGCTGACAGCCCCCGGCAGTGCCGATGACCGCCTCCAACCCAGCTGGGCGCCGGCCAGACCTGGCCAGGGCGACGCACAGACGGACCTGCTCCACAAGGCGTCCCAGCAAGACAGGCGGGCAGGCCCTGGGCAGGCAGGGAGAGGGAAGGGAGCGGGGACGTCTAGACTCAGCCCAGAGAGGCAGCCCACAGGCAACGACCTTCACTTGGCAGATGGGGAGGGGAGGAGGTGACGGTGACGAACCCGGCATCACACAGCAAAGGACAAAGGCCCCGCCAGGACTCCCGTTGGGCCATCCAGAGCTCTTACCGTGTACTTGGTTCCATATCTGCTCATGAGAGAAGACAGAAGTCAGGATTGGAAGGTCACACACACCGCCCATCCGCTTACCCCAAGTCAACCGACTTATTCTCGCGGGCATCCACCCACCCATAAATCCTTCCACCTATCCAGGCACTGCCCATCCACTCATATTCTCCACATCTCCACACGCCTACCAACTCACCCATCACCATCCACCCATCTGTCCATCTACGCATCCATCCATCCACCCATAAATCCTCCCACCCATCCATCCTTTCTCCCATCCACTCATATTCTCCGCATCTGTATCTATATCCACATGCCCACCTGTCACCCATCCATCCATCTGTCCATCCGTCCACTCGTCACCCATAAATCCCTCCGCCCACCCATCCTTCCATCTATCCATGCACTGCCCAGCCAAGCCTTTTCTCTCTATCCATCCACCCATCCTCCAACCTACCACGTGCCCATCCATTCACCCACTCCTCACCCCGTCTACCCATTCATTTGTTCTTCTGTCCTTATATCAGCCTATGGATCCTCCCAGCCAGCTACCCATCTCTTTGTTATTTTACTTGGACATCTACCCATCCGTCTATCCATCCTCTCACTAACTCACACCCATTTGCCTATCTTCCCATCCATGTATCTCCATACGTCCAGCCCCTCTCGGGCCCACGCATCCCACATTGCTGGCTACGGATGGATGTTGCTTGGCTCTGTGCTCAGTAACTCTGGCTGGAAAAGGTGCCTGTGCATCTCAGGAAGCAGGCTTCAGAGGGAGGGAAGGAGAGGGAGCAGCATCACGCTTGGTGGTGCTCCCGTACACATACACCAACCCCCTTCAGCCCCTCCCACAGTGCCCTGGCAGGGCCTGCGTTCCCCAAGCTCCACCCGAGCCCCGTCCCACCACCATTCCCCCAGGTAAAATGGAAGCGGTTGCTGTGGTGAAGTTCTGGCCTTTCCTTCTCCTCCTTCTCTGAGTTGTAAACAGTCACCCTGGGCTCTGTCCCCACTCTGTCAGGACCACCAGGGGAAAACAGACAGGCCTGTCCACGCCTGTGCCCTGAGTGGACACGGGGCTCCCTGGAGCCCAGGCTGTCCCCCTCACACCCCTCTGGACCTTGGTCCTCCACCTGCACCATGAGAAACTGGGTCCAAGAGCCCAGGGAGGCTGCGCAGGAGGCCTGGGTCATGTGCAGGAGCACAGGAGGTCGGCCAAGCCGCCAGGGTCTCCGCCTCCCACTGCCCGGGGGCTGCCAGTCAGCGGGCTCTGAGCCAGGAGCCCTGCTCACTGCCCTTCCTGTGACTCACCGTCGACACCTAATGAGTCACAAGGATGGCAGGTGGGGACAGTATTCCAGCCGCCCCCACGCCAAGGACTCGGCCCACCTCGGCCACAGCCTGAGCGGAGCCTTGGAGGGAGGTCTGTCCAGCCATGAGTGGGAGAGGCAGCCCATCCCCCAAGGCCAGAGAGCGGCCGCCCTGCCCAGCACAGCCTCCTCTCCAGCGAGGCTGGTCTGCCTCTGTCCTGCTTTCCCGCAGCTCGGGGCTCAGGTCTCCAATGGGCCCTGGGTGGGCAAGGACCCCACACACACATACACACATCTGACCATTCTTGGGCCCCTACTTTCCAGCCCTGCCCCCCACTCCTGCCTGGGAGAGAAGAGAACAGACCCCTAGTCCCCAGCAGCTCTGCCCACTCAGGCCGGGCCCAGCTTCAGCCCTGCTGCAGTGAGTGGCAGGGTCCCTGGCTGTCGGGTGACCTGGCTGGTACTGAAGCTGGCTCTGCTGTCTTTCCCGCCTCTGTTCTGCAGCAGGAGGGACTGGGCTGGGGCCAAGAGGGCCGTGGGCACTCGGGTCAGAGCCTCGCTGTGGCCGTTCTGCTCCGTCCTGCACCTTTGCTTCTTGGAGGAAGGACTGCAAAGCAGGAAACTGTTGCTTTCTATATCTCTTCTGTACCAGAGTCCACGAGCCTCCACTCTCTGGCCCTGGTAGGGCTCGTGGCCACAGGCCCTTTGCTCTGGCTATGAAAAACAGCGTGTGCTCCAGGCACCACAGAGGTAGCTGTAAAGCCACTGTTCCAGCCGTGTGTGTTGGGGGAGGGGCATGGTGCCCTCTGTGTGGACGCCGCCCGCTGTCTGGGGTGACCAGGCTCCCTGGGCTCGGCCGGAGCTCAGAGCTAGAGAGCAAAGATCTAGGTGCCTGTTGCAGTTCCGGAAGCCAGGAAACTGGGCCAGCAGCAGCTACAGGAGAGGGCCACCCTGGCGCGTAGGCGGAGGCAGAGGCGGCTCGGCGAGCCACGCTGACACAGAGGCGGCCCACGTCACTCTTGGGTGATAACTCCGGGACACAGCGGGGAGGTGGCAAAGCCCCAGGGGCTGGCTCCGCTGCCTGCCGCCCCCGGGAGGGCCCTGTCCTCAGCCACCAGAGGAGTCCAGCTCTGGCCTGGCCACCCTCACCATCCTCCTGTGGGGACCTCGCTGCCCTTGGCCCCCATGATGCAGCCCACTGCCCTCAGCCTCTGTGATACAGCCCCACTGCCCTCAGCCCCCATGATGCAGCCCACTGCCCTCAGCCTCTGTGATACAGCCCACTGCCCTCAGCCCCCGTGATGCAGCCCACTGCCCTCAGCCCCCGTGATGCAGCCCACTGCCCTCGGCCCCTGTGATGCAGCCCACTGCCCTCAGCCCCTGCGATACAGCCCACTGCCCTCAGCCCTGTGATGCAGCCCACTGCCCTCAGCCCTGTGATGCAGCCCACTGCCCTCAGCCCCCGTGATGCAGCCCACTGCAGTCAGCCCCTGTGATACAGCCCACTGCCCTCAGCCCTGTGATGCAGCCCACTGCCCTCAGCCTCTGTGATACAGCCCACTGCCCTCAGCCCTGTGATGCAGCCCACTGCCCTCAGCCCCTGTGATACAGCCCACTGCCCTCAGCCCTGTGATACAGCCCACTGCCCTCAGCCCTGTGATATAGCCCACTGCCCTCAGCCCCCATGATACAGCCCACTGCCCTCAGCCCCCGTGATACAGCCCACTGCCCTCAGCCCCCGTGATGCAGCCCACTGCCCTCAGCCTCTGTGATACAGCCCACTGCCCTCAGCCCCCATGATGCAGCCCACTGCCCTCGGCCCCCCGAGATACAGCCCACTGCCCTCAGCCCCCCGAGATACAGCCCACTGCCCTCAGCCCCCCGAGATACAGCCCACTGCCCTCGGCCTCTGTGATGCAGCCCACTGCCCATTCTTCAGGCTGGACGTAGGGCGAGGCCTAGAGCTCACCTAGATGCCAGTCAGCATGCCATTGGCTGCTGTCACTCCACCAAGCCCTGCCGGGGCCACAGGAGACCAGAGTGTGTGGCTGCCGCTCCTGTCTAGAGGGACAGGGAGGAATTTCCCACTGCCCACCGACCCCTTTCCTCCTCCGCTTCCCTTAATCGGTTTTATTATCAGATTCACAATATCAACGTGTTAATACTTAAAGCGGATTTGAATGAGCATAACTGTCCCTCAGGGAAAATAAATTAATGTGAGTGCGTAAGAAGTTTCTCCAGACAATTAGAACCCAAACTAAATTAAATTAGTATCTCTAATCTTCCCTACTCCCACGGCAAAGTCCTGCCTCATAGAAGGCGCAGAGGTCCGGGGCACAGCTGGCCCCTGACCAGATGCACCTCTGTCCCAGCACGGTCCCTGCCCGCAGCCAGGTGGAGACCAAGGGGACACTGAGGCAGGCTGGCCCAGAGCAGGCAGAGGGTAGAGCGGCAGTGGCGGCGACGGCGGGCACTGAGACCGATTTTCAGGGGGCCTTGAAGAGGTGCCTCAGGCAGCAGGTCCAAGCCAAGCCCTTAGGGGAGGAAGGGGCGGTGGCACGTACCCAGAGCCCCCGGGGCCTCACCCGCTGTCACACGTCACCTTACCTGCCCCAAGCCCCCTCTGTGCTTGGCTGCCCAGGAGCCCGGCTGTGCCGCGCCTTGCAGGTCCACCCGATTGCTGAGGACCTCTCAGATCACAGCTGAATTGACCTGCTCAAGGTCAAATAGGGGGAGGAGGTGCTGGCTCTGCCAGGGCCTGGGGTCTCCTGGCTCCTCCCACATCCTCAGCTCCTCCCCCACGAAGCAAACCTCCCCGAGAGCCCTGGCCTGCAGGGACCGCCTCTCAGACCCTGGAGGAGGCAGGTGGGGGCGTGGCTTAGCTCTGCTCCAAGGACTTCCCAGAGTATGGTCCTGGCTGTGATTCCTCAGCACCGTGCCACGCCCCCCCCACCCCCCCCACCCCCCCACCCCCGCCACATTCCCAGAAGGAAACCATTCCGGAACACCCTGCAGAGTGAACACCCCCCAAACCCCAGCACACAGAGCCCACCAGCCTTGGCACTCCAACATGTCCTAGCATGTGTGTGTGTTTGTGTGTATGCCTCTGTGCCTTGTGTGCATGTGTACCTGTGTGTGTGCATGTGTATCTCTGTGTGTGCATGTGTATCTCTGTGTGTGCATGTGTATCTCTGTGTGTGCGCATGGCTGCATGTCTGTGCATACATGCCTCAGCACGTGTGTGTTTGTGTATATAGGTATGTGTGTGTGTGTTTGTTGTGCCTGTGTGCCTCTGTGCGTGTGTGTCTCTCTGTGTGTATGTCTGTATTTGTGCATGTGCTTGTGTGGGTGTTTGCATGTATGTGTTTGCATGTGCACAGGTATATGTGTGTGTTTGTGCCTGTATGCCTCTGTGCATGCGTGTCTCTGTGTATGTATATGCATGTGCTTGTATGTGCCTCTGCATGTGTGTGTTTGTGTGTGTACAGGTATGTGTGTGTGTGTGCCTGTGTGCCGTGTGCCTATGTGTGTCTCTGTATATGTCTCTGTGCGTGCATATGCTTGTGTGTGTACACGTGCCTCTGCATGTGTGTTTGTGTTTGTGCATGTGTGCCTGTGTGCCCCTGTGTGTGTCTCTGTGTGTCGTCCATGTGTGGATGTATATCTGTTTGTGTGTGTGTGTGCCTCTGCATGTGTGCACATGTATGCGTGTGTGTATTAGGAGAGGCTGCTCACCATGAGACGCCCCTCCATGCCTGGCCGCTGCACCTGCCTCCCTCCAGCTGCCCCGCAGGTGCAGCCCACGCTCCCTCCTGACCTGGGGACTGCCAGCCTGGCTGTCGCTGCTCTGCAGAGCAGGCGGAGGGCAGCCCGCCAGCCCGGCACCTCAGCCCGTGCCGGCCACTCAGCCAGCTTCTGCTTGCCGAGTGTCCTCCATGCCCTGTCTGCAGCCCCCGACAGCCACCTGCGCTGTGCCAGCATCAGGAGCCGGGACACTCATTTTCCCACCTTGAACGTGAACTTGGCATGTGAGTTCAAGTCGACCTCTCAGAAATCCTGGGCCCCAGGAAGAGTAACATGGATTAAGATTCATTGTGCCTATCAACTGCTTTGCTAAATTGAAATCCCTTCATACAACTACCTAAAGTAAAAATAGGAATAATAATAATAATAATAATAATAATAATAATAATAATAATAATAATAGAAGTGCTGTTCCTGATTCCATCTAGCAAAAGCCAAATTACATTCATACCACACAGGTAAAGCAGGAGCTGCCAAATCCAGCCTCGGGTCTACCGCTAGCTCCCTGAGAATTATTCTTCACTTAACTGACCCCATGCTCCTGGCTCCCATCTCTGAGTGAGAAGCAGCTGGGAGGCGCGGGCGTCGGGCCCCTGCTGAGACCCTCCGTGCCACAGTCCAGAGGTTGGACATGAGCTGAGCAATGAGCAGCGGAGGTCCGAGGTTGGCGCAGGGACCTGGCTCTGCCCCTCGCTGCCGGCTGCTTCCACGCCCTGCGCCTTGGAGCCCCTGTGTTTTCTAGAGCACTGATGCTCCAGGCTTGACAGCTGTGTGGGTGAATCACTCTGAACCCAAAGATTCTCAGCACACACACCCCCAAGATCTTTCTACTGGGACAAGAGGGAAGCTCACCCTGTACCTAGTCTTCCACCTGCGAAGGCCACCATCCAGAGGCCCTGCTCCCAGGGGAGCCGCTCCTGGCAGTCACTCACATAACAACTGTTGTGCCAATGGCTGTCCTGTGCCAGCTGAGCCCTGGAGACGGAGGGCAAGGCCCCGGTCTGCCTAGGGGGAGCTCCCAGTGCAGAGGAGCCACAGCCGAGGGAGCGGGGGTGAGCAGAGACCCAAGGCCCCTTGTGGAAGGACACAGAGCTGGCGGGGAGGGGTCTGTGCAGAGCCCGGCAGGCCCTCTGGGGGCAAGGCACACATCGGGCTCTGGAGATCAAGAAAGCTCAGCAACCCAGACCGTGGGAGAGGGTGAGGAGAGAAGGCAGATGGAGGGACACGTGTGTGCGCGTGTGCCTCTTCCACACAGGACAGCGGGAGGACACCCGGGGCACGCCGTGCGCCACGGAGCGAGCCGGTCACTGCGGGTCGTTCCCAGCCTTGCCAACAGAAAGGTGCCAGGGATTTCTGCAGGCATCGTCTTTCTCCCCTTCCTGCCCAGCTTTCAGAGGAAGGAGGAGAGCAGGTGCTCTGCACAGCCTCCTGGGGCTTTATCGGGTTGCAAGAGAGAGCAAGAGAGAGCCTGACTCACGGAAGGCCCGAGTGCTGCCAGCGTGGGCCTGGGCGTCGGGTCCAGCCGCATGCAGGGGCCCGGTGCTGCCATCGGGACCGAGCCTCACTCACCTCGCGCTGGCTTCTTTCCCAGGCTCTGCAGGCAACGGCCCCGGCCCCGTCTTCCCCGGCCCAGTGCGATGGAAGGAGCGCTCACACAGTCAAGACACGCTCTGACTGGACTGTGCTGGGCCACGTGTCCACACCTGAGCAGACCGCAGGGGCCCGGGCACGCGGCTCTGATGGGCAGTGACATTCTCCTAAACTCAGGAGCGCTGAGAACCAACAAGGACCAGAGGAGCACCACAGCGCCTCTGAAGTCTGGAAATGAGGGTGGAGCCTGCCCACACGCAGGAAAATGGGGGGCCCAGGTCGGGGGCCTCCAAGCGGATCAAATCCAAGAGCACCCCGAGAGCCCCAAGGGCGCTGGGTGCAGAACCGGGGAACGGCGGGTACTAGGCAGAGCTGAGGGCCCTGTCCCAGCCCCTGGCTGCAGGGGGCTGTGGTTATGACAACACATGGTTCAGGCAGCCCGCACAGCTCACAGAAGCGTTAGCTCCCAGGTGACATCTAGAACACACTTTCCCTAGGGTGTAGGCGAATGCAGGTATTTGTGTGTGTAACACTTAATATATGGAAGTGCACAGAACCATGCCTGGACACAGGACATCTGACCACAAGGAGATCAATAGACCCAGAGAAACTGGATACCAAGGAGAAGCTGGCCACAGAGGAGTAGCTGGATGCCAAGGAGAAGCTGGACACTGAGGAGAGGCTTGACACAGAGGAGAAGCTGGACACCAAGGAGAAGCTGGATGCTGAGGAGAAGCTAGACACAGAAGAGAGGCTGGATGCCGAGGAGAAGCTGGACACTGAGAACTATCTGGACACTGAGGAGCGGGTGGACACAGAGGAATGCTTAGGCCCAGAGGCATCACTGGAGAGTCTCAGCAATGTCAAAGGTGACGCTCCTCCTCCAGCCTCCGGGCAGGGAGACGATGCAGCAGACATCAGATGTCTGCCCAAGGCCCTTCCTGCCTGCAGCCCTGTCTGGCGGCTTCCCTGGCTGCCTCTGGACAGCTTTGGTCAGCATCTTTTCTATTTGATGTTCATTGCAAGACTTTTTCCTGGAAGAGATTTTCACTGCTCTCTAAGAAGTTAGGAGCTTCCAGACACCATGGCTCACGCCTATAATCCTAGCTACTCAGAAGGCTGGGATCTGAGGATCTGAGGAGCCAGCTGGAGTAGGAAAGTCTTACCTCCACTTGACCACCAAAAAGCCAGAAGTGGAGCAATGGCTCAACAGACAGAGCACCAGCCTTGAGAAAGAAAATAAAGAGCTCAGGGTCAGTGCCCAGGCCCTGTGGTGTGAGCGTCAGGCGCAACACACACACACACACACACACATACAGGAGCCATGGATGACGTGAGGTGAGGAGCATGCAGTGGCTGCAACACGATGGGTAACAGGTGCGCTGTGTCTGAGTGGCAGGTGCGCTGTGTCTGGGTGGCAGGTGCGCTGTGTCTGGGTGGCAGGTGCGCTGTGTCTGGGTGGCAGGTGCGCTGTGTCTGGGTGGCAGGTGTGCTGTGTCTGGGTGGCAGCGCTGTGTCTGGGTGGCAGGTGCGCTGTGTCTGGGTGGCAGGTGCGCTGTGTCTGGGTGGCAGGTGCGCTGTGTCTGGGTGGCAGGTGCGCTGTGTCTGGGTGGCGGGTGCGCTGTGTCTGGGTGGCAGGTGTGCTGTGTCTGGGTGGTGAGTGCACTGTGTCTGAGTGGCGGGTGTACTGTGTCTGGGTGGCAGGTGTGCTGTGTCTGGGTGGCAGCGCTGTGTCTGGGTGTCAGGTGTGCTGTGTCTGGGTGGCAGGTGCGCTGTGTCTGGGTGGCAGGTGCACTGTGTCTGGGTGGCAGGTGTGCTGTGTCTGGGTGGTGAGTGCACTGTGTCTGGGTGGCGGGTGTGCTGTGTCTGGGTGGCGGGTGTGCTGTGTCTGGGTGGCAGGTGCGCTGTGTCTGGGTGGCAGGTGCGCTGTGTCTGGGTGGCAGGTGCACTGTGTCTGGGTGGCAGCACTGTGTCTGGGTGGCAGGTGCGCTGTGTCTGGGTGGCAGCGCTGTGTCTGGGTGACAGGTGCGCTGTGTCTGGGTGGCAGGTGCGCTGTGTCTGGGTGTCAGGTGCGCTGTGTCTGGGTGGCAGGTGTGCTGTGTCTGGGTGGTGAGTGCACTGTGTCTGGGTGGCAGCACTGTGTCTGGGTGGCAGGTGCACTGTGTCTGGGTGGCAGCGCTGTGTCTGGGTGACAGGTGCGCTGTGTCTGGGTGGCAGGTGCGCTGTGTCTGGGTGGCAGGTGCACTGTGTCTGGGTGGCAGGTGCGCTGTGTCTGGGTGGCAGGTGCACTGTGTCTGGGTGGCAGGTGCGCTGTGTCTGGGTGGCAGGTGCACTTGTCTGGGTGGCAGGTGCGCTGTGTCTGGGTGGCAGGTGTGCTGTGTCTGGGTGGCAGGTGCACTGTGTCTGGGTGGCAGCGCTGTGTCTGGGTGTCAGGGGCGCTGTGTCTGGGTGTCAGGGGCGCTGTGTCTGGGTGTCAGGGGCGCATGTCTGGGTGAAAGGTGTGCTGTGTCTGGGTGGCAGCGCTGTGTCTGGTAGGAGCGGCTGTGGTGGTGAGAGGCAGCGGGAACGGCCATGGTGGGGCCCTGCCATGGCTGGCTGCCCCCATGGCTGCACCAGGGGGCTTGGGACCCTGCACAGGGTGGGTGATTGGTGGAGTGTGGATGACTTCTCCGACCAGGGGAGGGAAGACCAGCAGATGGCGCAACACGGGGCAGAGGAGTCTGCCCTCCTGGACGCGGACCCGGGACACAGCCACCTCATGGAAGCCTAAGGAGTGCAAACGCGTGACATTGCCAGTGACTCAGCAAACCCACGTCCAGGGCGCGACACCGAGCTAGCCGGTTGTCCCGTCTGTGGGCGTCATTTGAGCCGGTTGCAGAGCTGCCCCGCTGGCGCCCCAGGGTGTTGGAGAGCACGTCTCCTCTTCACCGGTGGGGAGGCGGAGGGCAGTAATGCACGCAATATGTCAGCCCAAATCCAGGTCCCCAAGATTTGTCTCACTGAAGGTGCATGCAGTTCCTCTTGAATTACTTCCCAAACATGCCCGGTGGCTTTGCCCCTTTCTTCTCAGCGTTGACTGGATTGCTGATGACCGGTGAGACTGTGCCAGCGGGGGAGGAGGAGGGTGTGCTGCAGTCACAAATGTTCTTGCCAGTCTTAGGATTTGAAAGCAGAAGGAGCTGCTTCTTGCAGACGCTTTGCACCCACGGAAACTGCCTGTGAGGGTCGGCCACGCACGGGGACCCCAGCCCAGTGCAGCCCCCCGCTGCGGGCCTCTGTGGACCTCAGAAACGAACACAGGAGGCCATGGGTCCTAGGAGGAAGGAAGGGGGAAATTCCTCTACTGTCCACCTCGTAGACAGGAAGGACTCCCCAGTGTGTGTCCATTCTACAGGACTCTGTGAAATACAGCTAAGGACACGAGCAACAAGGTGCTTACAAAGCACCAACGGTGCATTATGCTGAAAAGGAGAGAGGGTTTGGGTGCAGCTGTCAACTGGTCCAGGCCATGGTCCCTGGAGGGTACAGCAGCTAGGGAGGGGGGGTCCCCAGAGCTTAACCACCCATACTGCACTGACACTACTCATGCAGGTCCCAAGCCTGCAGAAAACTAGCTCTAAAGAGAAGTTCTTCACCTCTTCGCTGCTCCCTGGTAGCAGTCTCATACACACACACACACACACACACACACACACACACACACACACACACACACACACACACACACACACACACACACACACACACACACACACACACACACACACACACACACACCCAGGCCAGATCCTGCTGGGTAGACTAGACTCCAAGGGAGTCTAGTACCAAGTTTACCAAGTTAGCTGCAGAACCAGGAGATGAGACCAGGACTCCCCCTGGAAAGACAGCCATGGCCAACTGTCTGATCGAGATCTCTCCCTGTCATCAAACAAGAGCCCAAGCACAAGGATGCAGTGCTTGGATGCTGCCTTCTGGAGCAGCCCCAGGCCCGTGGGTGAGGCAGACATCTTAACACCCTTTGCTGGTCTTGCAAGCCTTCCCCCAGGGGCCCCAGCCCACCAAGTGAGCCCGTGGCTGGTGCTTGAAGGGCACAGCGCCGGAGGACCCGCAGCCCTCACCTGGGCACAGCTCTGTCCCCTGAGCCCCTCAGCAGCGGGGCCGCGGTCAGTTCTGCAGCAGGTATAGCTGCCTACCTCCCCAGGACCTCCACTGGACTCAGGACATCTCAGGGTGCATTTCCAGCCACCCGAAGAACTTCCTACAATTCCAACACCAC
Organism: Dipodomys merriami; assembly: GCF_024711535.1. NCBI lineage: Eukaryota > Metazoa > Chordata > Mammalia > Rodentia > Heteromyidae > Dipodomys > Dipodomys merriami. The sequence goes on along the minus strand of NW_027203093.1, from coordinate 562,952 downwards.
TAGGCATGATCATAGCAGCGAGAACACAGGAATATCTCCCCCCACACAACCCCGAACCAATGAGCCTGGCAAACCACAAGACTGCCAAGCACTGGAACATGGGCTAGACAAGAGGAAAGAAGAAGCGTGCTTACCCTCCTTATCTTCGTAGACTGGCGGGGGAGGGGGCCTGAAGAAGGCCTGGAGTGGGGTGGCAGGGACCCCCCAGGAGGGAGGCAAAGCCTTGTTCTAAAAACCTGCAATATCTCGGAACAGGATCCGGTGTCTCCGTGAGGAGCTGACGTGGGAAGCGTGAGCCAGGCAGGCAGGGCTGGGCCTCCTGCGCTCCAAGGCCAGCGTGGGCCTTCTCGCTCCGGCTGACCCCTTCCCATCCTGCATCCCAGTTGCCTCTGGCCCTGTGGTTGTTTTTAAACTCCTGCATCTCCCTGCTGGGCTGTGTGGAGGGAGGCTGGGCGGCCTGCAAGCTGGCTACACAGCGTGATCCCGCAGGAGTCGGACCACAGGCCCGGCGGGTGGCAGCGATGTCCCAATGCCCAGGGGACCCGTCACAATGTCAGATGCTACTGGATCTGGAGAGGGCACCCATGTGGGATCCCATTAGGGCTGTCCTGCCAGGCCATGCTCAGGACAGTGGGCAGCAATTCTCGCAGGCTGCCCGCCTCCCTACGCCCCAGCAGAGAGACACTGGCTGATGTGCCCTGCCAGCTTCACCAGCACCCCATGCCCTCGAGGCCTTGGCCCTCACAGCAGAGCCCACCTCCCCTCCCACCCTGTGCAGCAGGGAGGCTGCAGCATCTGCCCGGAGCAGGCATTGGGCTGCTGGAGCCCTGTGCCCTGACTTCACCTACTCTCCTTCAATAAGACGCCAGGCCCCGCCGCCAGGGGACGGCTCCTGTTCTGAGCAGCGGGATCCCGCAGCCAGTTCTGCTCGGCAGCTCTGAGAAGAAAGCGGAGACTGGAGCATGGGGGTGGGGATCAGGAGAAATCCCAGGACTTTGAGAACTGGGCTGGGGCAGGCCAGAAGCAAACTTCTAAGGGTAGAAATGAACTTTGGGACTCAAAGACACCGATTCAGAAGCTTTGCTCTTGAAGTTCAAGTTCAACGTCATCATTTCCTGCAAGCATTGGATCAAAGAGGAAGGACACTCTGAAGTCACAGAGTGGCTGGCATCACATGGTTGTGCGGGTCCCTGCTGCGTGTCACATGGTGGGGGTGCACACAGATAAAGAGGCCGCTGGGCTCTGCCCCAGGCCAGATGCCACCAGGGAGCACAAAGCATTGTGGGCTCCATCCAAGCCTTCCCCAGCTGGGGCCAGACAGCCAAACAGAGCCACGCAGCCTTGGGAGTGGCCAGTATGCATGACCACCGTGGTGCGTCCGGCCACGAGAGAACTACGTGGCCAGTTTCTGGTGCCATGTCTTCATGCAGGCTGAGATGGACAGTTCTGGGTGGTAAGTGGATTTACACTGGGCACCTCAGGACCCACCTCCAGGCTGCAACTCAGTCACCCCAACACTGTGAACGTGTGTTCTGCTTCTTCTTGCACGCCCACTCCCCTCAGACCTACCATCTTCACCCCACCTGGCAGTGGCCCAACTCCCCCAGGATGTTGCGCCTTAACACCCCGTTTTCCTGTAGGACAGAGATTTAGGGAGTCTGGCAGGGGTCTCAGCAGCTGAAACTGAGGGGCGGTGTGCAGAAGGCCCCAGGTGCACACAGGGATTGGCAAGTGCAGGTCCCTGTGGCTGAAGGACCGGAAGCTGGCAGCCTGGGGGCGGGCTGGGGCTGGGGGCCGATGCAGAGGAGTGCTCTGCTCTCCGCAGGCTGCTCTCTGTGCAGGGGCCTTCCCCGGGGGCCTTTACCTGCAGGTCAGCGGGTCAGTAGGCTCCCCTGGGCTTTGGCCTGTCTCCTGTTCCTGCCGGGTCAGGGCACTCAGTCAGGGATCCCAGCGATGACCCTGGGCCTGCCTGAGCTCCCTCAGCCCCCCTCCAGGTGGGACACAGGCCCGCCACGGCCAGAGGGGTCACTGGCCCATTTCCCGGCTGGAGGCCAACCACAGAGGCAGAAGAAAATGATCAGAGTGTGGTTGAGCCCTCGAGACCCCTGGTGTGGGTGGCAGAGCAGGTTGGGGCGGCTGCAGGGCACCGCATGGCCGGCTCCCCACAGGTCCCACAGGGCAGCCAGACACTGGCCTTTCTGTCTTGGCTCCCGCGTGGCCAAGTCATGACCTTGGCTGCCCGGGGCAGCTGCTGACCTCGCTGGCGGGAGAGCCCCAGGCCTGCAGTTCCCAGGCAGGGCTCTTTATGCTGTCCACACGGCGGCTCAGAGACGGGCCGAGCAGGGGCTGGCTCTGCCACACTGGCTCACGCCCTTTGCCTCACTGTGCCCGGGGCCCCGTCCGTGCGGGGTAAAACACGGCTCCTCACCCACCCAGCTGCCACGGGAAAGCAAAGGCTACACAGTGTCTCACCCTCTGCTGATGTGAAAAGCGTGTCCATGCAGAAGGCTGGCACGCCCCGCCCCGCACACCCAAGGCGCACACACACATGTGCAGGCGCACACTTCATCCCTGGGCTGGGCCGTTCCTGCCTCCTGCCTCCCCCACGTCCCTCGCCCTGTCGTTCCTGCCCCACCCGCCCTCGAGCCAGCTGCACTCTGGCACCCTGAGCTCACCCTGGGGACAACCTGGAGCAGAGATCATGTTTATGCCAGGCCTCCCTCTGCAGCGAGACCAGTCATGTCCAAGCCTGGCAGGAGGCCCTGCTGCCCATCACCAGTCTTGGCCTCCTCCTCACCATCAAGGTGTTTCTTGAACAGGGTACCCTGGGAACTACTCGGGGCTGGCTGGGTGCCCGCAGGGGCTGCCTGCGATGGCAGGTCTACAGGACGCTGGTGGCCAGAGGTGTCCCTAAGCGGCTAGTTCCACAGGGAGGGACAAGTGGCCTCAGGGCTTGGTGTTGTCCAGGCCAAGGGAGAGGAAGGTGGGCCAGGGGGCCGTCTAGGCCCATCTCACAGCCCAGGCCTTCGCTTCCCGGCCCACCTCCTGTCAGCGTCCAGGGCAGGGAGAGGCTGAGGCTGTGTGGTGGAGGCAGTCATGCAGTGGTGTGGTGGAGGTGGACGTCCAGGAGTGCGATGGAGGTGGACGTCCAGGATTGTGGTGGAGGTGGACGTCCAGGATTGTGGTGGAGGTGGACGTCCAGGATTGTGGTGGAGGTGGACGTCCAGGATTGGGGTGGAGGTGGACGTCCAGGATTGTGGTGGAGGTGGACGTCCAGGATTGTGGTGGAGGTGGACGTCCAGGAGCCTCAAGGGCTCTCCCATACCTTGACCTTGGAAGAGTCATGCTTCCATGTTTCCAGATCGCAAGTGCAGCCATCAGTCATCGTGAGAGCTGAGTGAACCAAAGGCCAGGGCTCAGCCTCACCCTAGCCTCGCGAAGGGGCTGTGAGCCCAGGGGTGCTGCGTGGCTGCTGCTCAGCACCCTCTGGCACCAGCTCCCTGGTCCTACGCTGAACCCAGGGCCATGGTGACCCAAAGAACCCCTCCCCCCAGCCACTCAGGAGCCCAGCAACCTGGGCCTCCCTTGAATCTGCCTCCCCAGGCCCCAGCGGGAGAGGAGCCTGGAGGGAGGCAGGGAGCTGGGAGCGTTTAAGAAAAGCAAGAGAGTGGCTGCAGAGCAGCCGCGTTCTCCTGGTGTCTACACGAGCAGCCGTCCAGCCGAGGGGCTGGGCACCCCTCCCTCACGCCGAGGGCTGCGGAATCAAGGCCCACTGACCAGGGATGGCATGTGCGCCCCCCGTGGCTGAGAAAGCCCCAGCCCAGCCCACCCTAGCTTCTCCCACAGGCTGTCTGTGACCCCTGACCCCGACTCCTGACCTCAGGCAGCACTACTCTCGCCTGGCTCCTGGCCAGCTCGGATCCGCCCACCTCAGCACAGCCTGTAGAGAAACGTCCTCCATGGATGATAGTCCTGCAAGGCAGGCTCCCTGGGTGCCCCTGAATGGCCCACAGCCTGGGACACCCAGCAGCTGGGGAAGGGCTCAGGAAGGCAGTGCGTGCTGCAGCCCCCCAGGCAAAGATGCCCCAAAGGGAGAGAGAGACCCACCCTCTAGAAGACCTGGCACTCCCTGCCGGGCAGTCAACCTGGTTCTGTGGGTACCAGGCATCCATCAAGGTGTGGGACAGGAAAAAGTGGAGGGAGGAGAGAGAGGCAGGAGGGTCGCGTGACAGGTCCACAGTGGATGTCCTCGTAGAGCTAAAGCAGGGGTCAGGCCGAGTACCCCACCACACTGCAGGCTCCTTGTCTGTGTGGAGGGCATGAGAGAAAATCAAGCACCCAGAGGCCAAAGGGAGCGGCCCCCAGCCGCAGCTCAGTGTCCCCACTCTCCGATGAGGCCCTCACCAGGGGGCTTGGGCAAGCCACACACCAGCCGTTGCACATTGAGCTCTGACCGATTCCCTGGTATCTCCAGGAACACAAAACACCAGTCAAGTAACCAACTGCAGGCAGCGGTGGACCTCAGCCTGACCCACCTTGACCACACTGCCTGCTGACCACCCTCTCCAAGGCCAGGAGCCTGTCCACCCAGGCCACTGCACAAGGCTTGTAGCCATGTGAACAACAGAGATGTGATGCTCACAGTTCTGAAGGCTGGAAGCCCAAGATCTGGGGCCTGGGCTGATGCAGGTCCACGGAGGGCTGCTTCCAGGTTCACAGGTGGTTCTGGCGGTGTCCTCACACAGTACAAGGTGGAAGAAGGGGCCAGGGAGCCTGGGCTCTGAGCAAAACTTACCTGCCACCATCCCAAGGCCAACTCCTAACACTTCCGACGGCAGGGTTGTGACATCAGCACACTGAGGAGATACGCTCAGTCCATTGTACCTGGCCAGAAAGGGACACAGCAGGGACAGAAGCAGGAGGCCCTTCCCTGACCTCAGCCTCTGCCTCGCCCTCCCTCACAACAGCCCGGCAGTATGGAGACGTGTTTTGTCCTGGTAGCACAAAACAAGCCTCAGCTTGTAGAGCCAGAGTCCGGCCTAGACACAGATGGCCACGTCCACTTGGAATTTCTCTCCTCTTGATCATCTCCCCAGAGGACTCCAGGGCCCACTCCTGGAGTGGACACGGTGCGCTGTGTGGGGGTGGGGTGGGAGGGACACCAGCAGGTCCTGCTGGGCCTGGGAGCGCCTCAGACAGGGAGCCTCGAGGCTGAACCACAAAATCACAAGCTGTCCTCCACATCTAGTAAGGAAGAAAAGAGAAAATAGCCAGCAGCAATTTTCCCAGTGCCTCTTTTAGACCCAGAGCTTCAATGCGGGGGAGGGAGGAGGGCTGCAGACAAAGTGGCCAAGAGAGAGGTCTGAGCCTACCCAGGAGCGGACCCTGAGAGTCTTGTCTTTAAGTCCAGTTTATGAAGACCCACATCAATTTCCACTTAAATCCCAGGTCTGGGATACCTTCTCCTCGGATTCTATTTTAAAACAGCGAAAGTGCTATTTCAGTGCAGAAATCAATAAAATGCACCCAAAAAAAATAAATAAATGGAATGGGGCACCCTGAGCAAAGCATCTCCCTGCCTCCTACTAAATGCTATTTTTTGAAAACGTCAGTAGCTGCAGCTTTTAACTTAATTCTGGGGTCTGAAGTCGGTCTATTTATGGAGTTTTATGGTGTAATTTTTAAGGTTGTGCCGTCTTGGCTGACAGGCTTGCGTGGTCGCTTCCACCCTCCCCCGCGGTCAGGGCTCCAGGTCCCCGCTTGCAGATCTGCGACCCTCTAGAGGGACGTGCAATGGCCGAAGAGACCCCTGGGGAGATGAGCCGCTCAAGTGAAGAGCAGACCCCCAGCCCTTCTCCCCTGAGCTGGGTAACAAGAAAATGCACAGAGGAACCTCGGAGCTGGGGAGGCCAGGGCCAATGGACGCAGGAGAGCCAGAGTAGAGCCTGGCCTCGAGCCTCTATCCGTGGAGAGGCGGCCACCTCCTTCCTGCACGCAGCACTGTGGCCAGTGCATCCTGGCTATTTCCCCCTTTGTGTTTTCTGAGGCCCTGGAAGTTTTGCCAAAGTGCCCTGCACCCGAGTGGGTGGGGTGCCCCCCCTCTGGGTGGAGAAGCCCTGGGGCCTGGGCGTGGGGACAACAGGATGCCCAGCCAGCCTCGGGCAGGAGTCTCTGCTTCATCGGGCAATTGGGCAATTGGGCCAGGCCCACCGTGGCCCTGCGACCGGGGCATTGGGCTGCCGCTCTCCGCTCCCACCCCACGCTCCTCCGGCCAGAATATCAAAATGACCCTGAAGCAGATCAGCTCCTGGCCCCCGCCTGGTTTGGGGGTTCAGGGAGTGTGCCTTTCCACACACCCCCGCCCCCAGCAGGTGTCCCAGCCTCGCTGGGGCTCCACTTCCCTTGGAGCCCTGTGGCTGGGATGCGGGGGAGGGGGGGTTGGGGAGGCGACCCCGAAGCTCAGCTGGCCTGGGACAGGGTGGAGAGGCCACAGCCCACTTGCTTCCTCCTAGACAGGAACATTAGAAACAGTCTCAACATTCTTCTGGAAGCTTCCAAGGTCACTCCTACCCAGGTCTTGCTCTGGATGCCCAGGACCTCCCAGAAGGAGATGAACACAGAAACTAGGAAGCACCTCCCCCAAAAGTGACCGGCGGGGCAGGGCCTGCCTCCCTCCCACCCCACCACCGTGGTGGGCAGTGGGGAGTGGCTGGGGCTGCCGCCACCGGAAATGTGCAGGAGGGCCCCGGCGGGAAGAGGCACTGGGCATCGGCCTTGGGCTCAGCCACCGCCCAGACAACAGGTTGGGGAGCTGGGGGCCTGGCACCTCCAAGTCTGCAATCCAGATGTCTACCTTGAGGCAGGTTGAGAGGAGCCAGTGTTGCAATTATTGTAACAAGGGACAAAGAAGCCGTTCTGCCTGCGGCTGGCACAGGCAGCCGCATTGGTTTTGATGGGCAGCTGCACGGCGGGGCCTCTGTGGACCCATTTTCCAGGCGAGTTCCGCGGCTCCGGGCTTCAGGGTAAGTGCCTAGAGCACTGAGTACCACAGCACCGTGAGCCGTTCTACCCCTGAGACCCGGGCCCTGCTCCACTTCCCACAGGCAGGGGGCCAGGGGAGCCCCACTTCCACTGAGTCAGGTGGCCTGACTGCAGGACAGATGTCTAGCCCTCAGAAGTGGACACGGGGTCCTAGAGCCAAGAAAGGCCCAGAGGCAGCCAGCGAGGGGGTGGTCCCCAGCCGCACAGGCTTGCAGCTCCTAAAGGGACGCTGTAGTTACCCTGGGGGGGTGGGGAGCATGCAGAACTGTCATGGGGCGGGGAGGGTGGAGAGGACTCAGATGGGGCTTCCGCTCCAGGCTGGGCAGCTGGGGGTCCTCGAGTCCTCTGGGTGGGCCCAGGGTGGGCCTGCGGGACAGGGCCAGGCTTCGAAGTGGTGCTGGCTCAGTGTCAGGCACATAGGAGGCAGTGGCGCTCAGTTCTCTCTCCCGAGCACCTCCCCACCTTGTCCCAGACCTACACAGGCAGAAGTCGCCCTGGTCACCATGGAAGCCAGTATGACTCCAGAACTAGAGTGCAGGTACCAAAGGGCTGCCCAGAGCCCTCCCCACAAGCCACCCTCCTCTCCTTCCCCACCTCCACTCACCCTCACCCAGCCACTTTCCACACCTGAGCCTAGATGTCTTATCTCAGGCCTAGACAACGCCCCCTACTGCCAATCCCCAGAATAACAGCGCACCCTGTTCCCCAGGCTGCCTGCATTTAGTCCTGCGTTTGTTTATTCAATATTAATGCCTGTTCCCGATAGCCCACCAGCATCCAAAGGCAGAGGCTGGCTGGCAGGCCAGGAACAAGATAAGATGCACGTGGCCTAACTTGCTGTGACCTTTCTTTTTTTCTTCAAAAACCACTTGCTTAAGAAAAATCACCATCAGTCAGGGTGCGTGGGCCAGAGCTGGAAGCCTGGGCGCATTTGTCACAGTGCAGGGGACTCTGACAGCAACCCACTCTGCAATCTGCAAATGGCACCCAGTCCTCTTGACCACTACCAGATTTCTCCTCTCCCACTCTTGACTCCCAGTAACCCCTCAGGGACTAAGGCAGCTCAGATCCCCCCTCCTCCAGGAAGTCCCACAGCCTGACACCCCAGCTGAGTGTGTACCTGTGGAGAAACTGACATGGAAGCTAACAGAGTCACGGCAAGACCCCCTGCTGGCCAGTCCATCTCGGACCAGCACAGACAGCTCTCTGTTCACAGCTGCATGCAGCACCCAGCCCCACCATCTGCCTTGTGGATAAAGCTTTATTGGGGCAGCGTGTCTCTTCCTGTCTGTGCAGTAAAGGGCAGAGCTGAGTAACTACAACAGAGATCGCCTGACCCATGGGCTTGAAACGCCGGCCTTGTGCGTCTGTGCCGAACTGTTTGCCCCTCCTTTGACCTGATTCTACCCTGCTGACTGCTCTGCCCATGAATGCAGACCAGAGGACTCTTCCTGCTTCCTGGAATCCAAAATCCCCACCCTCCCCCCCCACACACACCCCACCTCCTCACTGGACAAGGCGGCGGGTCAGCACATATCCAGAGGAGCCCTGCCCAGCCCACAGCCTCCTTGTCCGGGACTCAGAGCAGCATCCTCCCCCACCCCACCCCCAGGGCTCAGCCGCTCCCTTCCTGAGATGTGTGCCCCCTGTCCTGCCCAGGAGTGGGGTGTCTACACTTGCCCCTCTCCACCTGGGCCGGTCCTACCTTCTACTCTGCCCACAGGACGCCATGGGAGGGCACTGTACCAGGCGGGAGCCGCAGGCCATGTGCGTGTCTGACCTAAAAGCAAAATACATATAGTAGTCGTGCATTTAGTTAGGTGTCAGTGAGCTCCTAATACGCGTCAGTCAATCAGCATAGAATCTGTGTCAATCAGTCAGCAGTAAACACCTATTATATTAGTCATCAGTGGGCACCTACTATGTGCTATCAGTCAGGCACCAGTACCTACTCTTATGTGTCAGTCTCCAGTGAGCACCTACTCTGTGTCAGTCTTGAGTGAACACCTACTCTGTGTCAGTCTATCAGTCAGTCATATGTGCCAGCCGAAGGTAAAGCCTGACCCTTAGCCCGGGGGGCTTCCATCTGTTGGAAGACAAGGATAAAGAAAACTGCAGCTAAGCCTTTGTCGGCCCATAGCCATGAGGCCAGTGTGGAGGGACCCGCAGGCTGGCCCGTGAGAACGGAGGACGCAAAACGGACAGCACAGCTTGTAGCTGGGCTTGGAGGATCGCTGTGGGCCAACGTGAGAGAGCTCCGTCTCTGCTCCATACATAAGGAGAGGCCAAGCCTGAGGTGCCTGGGTCGGGGGGCTTGGGGAGCTGGCTGGGAGGTTTGGGGGGAGGGAAGCAAGGTCAGCTTCCCAATGTGAACTGTGAGCGCCCTCTAGGCACGAGCCAGCCAGCACAGGCAGTGGATGAAGAGATGGCCAGCAGTGGGCCTGACAGGGGCTGGGGCCCACGCTGGGGAGGGAGCAGGTCAGCGGTGTCTGTCCTGAATTCAAGGCCCATCTTTGTCCCCCTGGAGGGCCTAAAGGAGCATCACTCCCAGCCGCCCAAGGAGCCCTGTGGGGTGTCCGTGGAGGCCCAGCTCGTGGGCAGGGCCGGGCACAGCCCTCCGTCCCTCGCGCTCCTGCGGCCCCCAGGTGGGCAGGTGCAGGGGATGTGGCCTGGGAGACTCAGTACTCAGCAGACACTGTCTCCTGGGCAGGGCTACTGTGGGCACGGTGCCCGGATGTATCTGCTGGAATTTTCTTAAATGCCTGGAGCTACAGCCTCTGTGAAATCTGCATATATACATTCAGGCAAATCATATGCAAATCACACCTCCCCCAGATCGACTTGGGGAATGATTCTGCCTGCTCCTCTTCCCTGAGGGTCAGCTCCGAAGATGTCAGGCCAAGGAGACTGTCAGCTGCCTTCACACAAGTGCAGACGGGTAAACCGAGGCCAGACTGAGGGGTAGACTTGCCCTAAATTGCCTTGAATGTCCAGGCTGAGTGGGGCAGGAAGTCGCAGAGGGCACTGCGGCTCTGGGCGAGTGAGTGAGGCTGGGGCCCGGGGAGCCCGGCAGACAAGGCCCGGCAGGCTCTGGACAGGGCGGGCGTGTGTGCTGCACACGCAGACGCCTCTGTGAGAAACAGCAATATTTGTTCTTACGTCTTCTCCCAAGGGGACCCTGCCAGCAATCCCTCCACATCAAACGCAGCTCCACAATAAAGCTCCGGCTAGCCCCGCAGAGATTAAATGTCACCACGAAGAGGCAGAGGGTGTGGAGCGAGAGCTGGAGCGAAGGGTGCGTGGGGTGCCCCACGCTGAATGACCCCAAGCCCGGGCTTGCCTGGACCCTGCCGCGCAGGTGACGGGAACCCTGGGCCTCTCCCCCACTGCCAAACAGCAGTTCTCATGCAGGTCCACTGCTCCGGTGAGGAAACCGAGGCAGGGGGAGGTTGATGGTGTGGAGTGAGCCCATGAAAGCTGGGTCTCCAGCATCCTACCCCGCCAAGGCTGTCCAGACCTGCTTCTGTGAGGGTCCTGGGGCCCAAGGAGGCCCGCACGCTGGGCCAGGACGATGGCCTCCACTCGGACCCTGGAACCCACCATAGACAGAAATCAGGATGGAGCTCCAAGAGGCAGCCCGGGCACTCCCAGCACAGGGCGGGCAAGGGAGCTCTGCCCGTGCAGGCCAGGAGCAGGCTACATAGGACGGCCATGTGTGCAGACCTAAGTCTCTGTCCCAGAGTGGCACAGGTAGACACGGGTCACGTGTGTGGGACAGTGTGTGGCAGGCAGGAGGCTGCACCAGTGCCAGCCGCTGTGGCCAGAGTGGGGGCCACCTGGATACGCACATACCAGTGGAACAGCTCCACAGACAGGGTGTCTGCCCGCCTCCTGAGATCCTGTCCTTGGCATTTACTGCTGACCTCTGCGGCAGCCGACCTTCTGCCGGCTTGCTGGTCCTCCTCAAGCCCCAGATTTTCCCTCACCTGGCAGGTCCCTGCGATGGGGCCCCGGGGCTGCCCTAGGGTGCCCTCCCAGCCTGTATCTACATTTGTGGGATCTGTCTAGGGACCAGACAGGTCACCCTGCTGACCGAGGGTCACCTCGGGGCTGGCATGAAGGAACATTCACACCCTGCCCTCTGGCCAGGGGCACAGCTGTGACCTCCATTTCCACCCCTAGGCAGCGTCCCGGGAGGGTGGTGACCACAGCCAGGTGGGTCCATTGCTGATGGGAGTGGGGTGCTTAGCTCCGACACACGCCAGTGACAGGCGCCAACAGTGGCTGTGTCTGAGCAGGGCAGCGCCCCCAGCTCTGCTTCCTGGAGATGGCTGAGCAGCAAGGGAGGGCGTGTTTAGCCTCCATTGCCTCCAGGCACCTGCCTTGTGGAGGGCCCCAGTCCCTGTCCAGCGGGGACACAGAACTCCAGAGCTGAGAGTCCAGTGCCCAGGGCTCTGGGCCAGCCCCCAGTCCGCCCCAGTGTCGAGGCCTGCTCCTTCCCTGTCAGGGGCCCCTGTGGAGGGGCCCAGCCCTTCTTCCCCTGTGGAGAAGCCCTCCTTCTCCCCAGGTCTGCCTGTTCACTTGGCCCAGCCCTGAAACAGGAATGCTTCAAGTAGCCCCAGCCTCTCAAGATGTGCTCACAAAGATGACTAACAGACGGAGCCTGTCATTTTCCCTCTCCCTGTGTGCCGCGATGGCTCTTAGCAACGGTCACCTGATTGCATGGCCCTCATGGCTACGACTCCTCTCAGGCCTCTCTCAGCAGGGAGCCCTGGCCCGTCTTCTCTCTGCCCGCTCCCGCGCCACTTCCTTCCCACCTGGCTACTCCTGGAACTCGGTGCCGCAGCCAGGCTCTCTGGAATGGAAGCGGCTTCCAGATGGTGTGGGAGGGGGGCACGATGGAGCAGGGCCACAAGCTGAAGACACAACAGCCTGGTGCCCAGCGTGGGTCTCAGAGATGCCCACCTCCCAGGCTGCCCGGCCAGGGCGTTTCTCCTGGAGGACGGGGAGGGCACGGCACTGGGCTCTGAGAGAAAAGAAACGTGGTGCAGCTTCTCCCTCAGGAGCCAGGAGAGACCACCTTCCAAGGGAACCACCTCCCCAGGCCTGCCTTCCTGGAAGCTTCCGTGGTGAACAAGACGGGCGTGACTGGCACAGAGGGGCCAGGCCCTACAGAGCCTGGGAGCCTACGGGAGAAAGCTCTAGAGCTTCCTAGAGGATCCATCATCTCCATGGGGGCTCTGGGGAGAGCCCAGCCTCCCTCAAGGCCCCTGGCCGGTGCACGCATGGCCTAGTGTGGCCTGAGCCACAGGGAGCGCCTGAGGCACTGGGAAGGGGGCTGGACCTACGCCCACACACCAGGCCTCACTCCTCCCCGCACCAACCGGGAGCCCCCTCAGCCCCTGGCTCTGAGCCCCTCCTCCAGACCCCAAGGAGAGCAGACCACCCAGCCCACCCCTCCACGAAGTCTGCAGGCTTTACTTCCTCCCGGTGGGGCCTGGCCAGGGCCAAGAGAGAGGGCAAGGAGGAGGCAGCTGGGGAGGGGCCGAGAAGGAGGACTCTGCAGTCCCTGTTCTCGCCTCTCACACGTCTACCACGCCCACCCTCACCCTCCCAGCAGACACCAGCCTCCTGGTGCTGTCCTGGGGCTGCAGGCCACAGCCAACGGAGCCCACAGCCCCTGGTGGGTTCCACCCCTCCCCTGGACCCCTCCCTGTAGTCCCAGCTTCCCAGCACACTTTTCCTTAAGACCCAGAGAGGACCATGCTAGAGCTGAGCACTGGGCCAGCCCACGTGAGGAGAGATGAAGTCAGCAGTCCATGCCAAGGTGTGGCCGTCTACCACCTATCCTAGCCTTCCCAGAGGGAGCCAGGCCAGGCTGGGGAAATGCGGATGGACCAAGACCCTGTCCAGGCTGCAAGGACCTGTGCTCAGCTCCATTCAACAAGCAGGCTGGGCAGCACAGGCCAGCCCGGCAGGCCGATTCAATGACAAGGGCTGCAGGCATCCTGTCCTGGGTACAGCCCCGTGGGTGGAAGTAGTAGAAGCAGCCAGGCCAGGAGCCTCAGGAAACTGAAAGCAACTGGGGCCTTTATAAACACGAGCAGGTATTTGCTGAATGGATAAGTACCAGGATATTGACTGGAAGAATGGGGAATATATCTGCCTCATGAGCTTCCATGCCCCCAGTCTGGTGGGGAATCACAGTTGACAGGTTTTGGTTTTGGGTTTCTGTGACTTTGCAAAATGAACCTCCTGGTAAAGTGGGCGATTCACGGGCACCTGGTACACTTGCTCCAGGCGATTGCCACCTCTGCCTGGTTCCAAGCCTTCATCCCCACCCCCCAAGTTAGAAAAGGGAACCTTGCTCCCCCACCAACCTGCAATCTATTGTCTGGCTCCATCTGCTCCAGACCCATCCTGGCCGTGGGCTGTGGGCCTCCTGTGGCTGGCCAGACCCATTGGCCTGATCCCCGCTCACCTGCCTGCACCCCATCCTCGCCACGAAGGCCGCGTGCCCTGCAAGGCCCTGTGGCTGGGCTGGACAAGCAGGTCGTGAGTTCTGCCTGCCTGCCTGCCTGCCTGCCTGCTCTGGGCAGGCAGGGACACAAAGGCCAACTCCATGTATGGCAGACTAGGCAGACTAGAGGAGCCAAGGCTGGAGCTGAGCCTGGAGAGAGAAACTTGCTCCTCCTCATCCTGAGCACCTGTCAGTTGCCATGCTGGGGTGATTCCACATCACTTGTGTCCCGGCCAAGCCCCACCCCCACCCACACAACACAGGGAGACCCCAAGGGTGACACTGACTAAGGCTCCTCCCCATCCCTCCCAAAGTCCCCCCCCTGCCCCCACCCCACCACGTGACACCGGCTGAGCCAAAGCTGGCTACCCACAAGTCCCCTTCCACTTCGGGACCAGAGCCGTGCGGCAGCTCACTCAGAAAACCTCCAGGAACGTATCTGGCTTCAAGCCACTAAGCTGGGAAACCTTGTCATGCAGCACCTCAGGGGCAATTGCTAGCTGACTGGCACACCTGGTCCCAGCCGCAGGAGGCAGTGATCTAGAAAGGGATGAGACCACGCGAAGCTGGCTCTCCCCTCCCGACTCCACGGCCCGCCCCACTGCCCTCCCCAGATCTCTCGCGTGACAGCTTTTGTTGTTTCTTTTGCTCTGTTTTTCATTTCTCTCCCTTGCAAGGTAAGATCAAGGAAACCATGTTAGAAGCAAAACATGACATTTTTCTTCCATGACAGACTCATAAGGAAGACAGGCGTAAGGGAGCTTAGCACTGAACCACTCTGGGGTGCACCTGTAATTAGTGCTTCCTGAAGCAGCAATGGCACAGAGGCTCGGTGCCTTCCTGCCTCTCTCTAGCCCTGTGTGTACACATGTGTCCATCTTTCCTCCCTGTCCCTCTCTCCCCCTCCCTCCTCTTCCCTCCCTCCCTCCCTCCCTTTCTTTCTCTCTTTTTATCTCTGTCTTCCACTTACAACCAAAGTGTGTTAATGGTTGTTGTTGGGAAAATGGAAGAGAACGGAAAAGGAACAGGTCGGACTTGATCGTCAACAGGTGAGGACTGTTTATTGAGGAACAGCAAGGGGCACAGACTTCCCATGAGTTTGGAAGTCCAGCAAGGGATTGGATTTTGGGGTGGGCTTATCTATGGCTTAACAAGGAAGCAGAGAATTTAAAATAAAAAAAAGGGCTCCAGTCTCCTTGGGACCCAGGGCAATGTCCTGGGCCAGGCCCACCATGGAATGCTGGGTGTGGATTATCTGCTGGGGGCCCAGGTGGGAATGACCACCTGCCAACAAGCACGTGAGCACATCTGGGGAATAAGGCAGGACTCAATCCTTCAGTTTTGCTCCCCCTTCCAAGGGCCAGGGAGACTAGAGCTCCGAGAGTCCTGAGGCTGTGGTCCTGAAGATGTCAGAGGCATGTGGCATGTCCCAGGGCTAGCCCCAGGCTGGGGTGGACATGTCTCCAGACCAGGGTTCAGGCCTGTGAGCCGCCCTCCAGGATGCACAGGCCACCAGCCCCCCCCCCCGAGGCCGTGGGCCCCTGCAGCCCCCTCCTCAGTCTAGGCTGTGGCCACGCCCATCCTTCCTCCTCACCTCGGTACCCACTCCAGAGCCAGCCAGGCAGCACTGACGAGGACCATCCATCCACAGTTTCGTGTGCCTGGCGCTGGTGGGCGTCACCAACCTCTCGAGAGGCTGGAAGCAAAGACTGGAGACAGAAGCGTTTGCCCACCTGAACAGCCCTGAATACGTCACTGCGCTCACCTCTGCATCTGTGACGCAGGCCGACCTCCAGCCTTGCTTGAGGGTGATCGTGTTTGCAGAGCACCTCCACCAGGCTGGACCCTGGCACCACCCTGGCAGTGGCCCTCCGAATAGCCAACCACTGTGGCTGAACCCAGGTCCAACCACATCCACCCACCAAGCTCTTCAAACAGCAGTGAGTGGACAGCCGAGCCCAGCTCTGACAGTATCCCAGAGAAAGCAACGTCTGGCTGCAGTGTGGCGGGCGAGGGGCGGCCCTCCCACACCTCAGGACTGCCCGCCGGGGTCCCTGGCTCCCACAACAGTGGGGAAACCGAGAACCGCGCCTTCTGAATGGCAACCCCTTCCACTGTGGAACTCATAACATCAAGGAACAGAGGCCTGAGGGCTAGCCCCAGCGGAACCGTCCAGAACAACCGGGGGATGGTAGAGAGACCGCCTCGTAGCGACACACAGCCCCGCGCGCTTCACTAAGGGGCCTCAAGCTGTTTCCTGTGACGTCTGCTAAAAAGCAACTGTGCCCTAATTTATTCAACTTGTCAGCTTCCATCTGCCACCCACAGCTCCGGGCGAGCGTGCCGGGCTGGGGAAGCCAGCGTCTCCTCCCCCGGGGCCCGTCCTGGAGGAAGCCCAGACGCTGCTGCTCTCCTCCGAGTCTACACTGGCGGGACAGTGACCACCCCAGGCGTGGAGGGCAGCCGGTGCCAGCTGGCAGGAAGCCTGGACGGCATGTAAGCCAGCCCCTCCCTGACCCATGGGGAAACTGAGGCCTGAAGCTGGGAAGCCACTGGACCCTAGTTACCCAGCCCATTGTGCGGAACCTAATGCACACAGCAGCAGGGGAGGGGCGGGTTGTCAGCTTCTGCTGCCAGAGAACCAGGTTTGAGTCCCAGGGCACCGCTCAGAGGGACTGGTGCCTTCAGCAAGTCACATGACCCCCAATGCAGCAAGTCACGTGACCCCCCTCTGCAATGTCACGAGACTCCTTCTGCAGTAAGACATGGAAGCTCCATCTGCAACCAGTCAGGCGACCCCTCCCACTGCCCTTCCTCTCCATGATGTCCACTGTGTGTCCCCATCTGGGGGGGCTGGACACACTCCCCTCCCCACACCACAGCGGATTGGCATCTCCCTGCTGCTGTGCAGGCTGGTGGCTGTGCCCGGCACAGACTGCCTCTTCTCTTCCTGATGAACTCCTGGGGTCACCCCACATGTAGCCTGCCCTCTGGGCTCCCAGGAGCCCAAAGCTCCTGCGTCACAGAACGTAGCCCTCCAGGCAGGGAGTGCCCTTGAGCCTCTCCTGTCCCACACGCCAGCTCCACCCCTCCATGTCGCCCGCCCTGGGCCCTAGCACACTAAAGGCACCTAACCGATGCTTGCTATGCGAGCACTGGACGGATGTCCGGAGCTGGGCCTCCCCAGCCGCCTCCCCAGGCCTGGCCGTGCAGCTCCCAGGGCAGAGGGGGTGGGGGCTGGGGGCAGGTTTCTCAGCTGCAAGTTCGCAGCATGACTGAACCCAGGCCTGGGAAACAGGCTCAGTCACAGAGAAGGAGCTGAGCTGGGGGGGGAGGGGGGGGGGAGGGCGCCACAGGCCCTGTTCTGGAAGGGGTGCCGAGCTGGGAAGTTCGTTCTAGAAGCCCCCTGGCTCAGAGGGAGACAAAACAGGAAGTGTCCACCTGTGCCCCTCTTCCTGGAGGGGCGCTCAGCCCTGCCCAGACTCAAGGCTCTGCCCACCCGCCCAGGCAGCAGGGACAGGAAAGGGCAACACCGAGAATGACCCGCTGTGTGTCTCATCTGTGTCTATTGAGGACCTCCAATCAGAGACTTTCAGTGTGTGACCGGTGCCTTCGGATTCCCCCTCTGTGAAGGAGAGAAGACCCCTCCCACTCCTTGCTCCCCCCCAGCCGGCTAGCCATCCTTGTGCGGGCACTGCCCCCAGCACGTGCCTCTGTGTCCTCTGGCCCGGTGCATCTGAGGAGGCAGCTGGCAGGAGCACCTGCTCCACACTCAAGACCTGCCCAGGGGCGTTAAATGCTCAATAAAGCTTAACACTGAAAACAAGTTTTCAGATGAGTTAAGTTTATGACCAGTGCTGACTCCATTACCAGTACATAGCCAGGTCTGTGTGCTCAGACTGCAGCCCTATTGTGTGCCCTCTCCCTGTCCCTCCAGGACTCTGTGCAGGCCAAAGTATGCACCCCAATGCCAGCCCTGGGAAGCCAGACTCCCCCAACCAAGAGATGGAGGTCACTGTCAGGTTCTCCCGACCAACCTGGGATATGCAGGTAGGGCCTGGAGTATGTTTGGGGGAGGCCAGGGGGGCCCTGAGTGCTCTTTGACCTCTGAAGGCCACACTCTCGCCTGTTCTAGCAAGAAGACCCCAGAAGAGAGACCCCCCCAATCCAGGCCTGAGGCTTCCTAGGAAGGTGGGCAGGACTTCCAGGACTATCACAGAAGCTTTTGACAAACACTCGTGGGCTTCCCACTCAGAACAAGGCTGAGTGGGGCACCAGTGGCCAGGGCACAGATCCCAGGGAGCATCCAGACCAGAGGGGAAGATGGATGCAAACACCCGGAGCCAAGAGCCAGGGGCTCCAGACATTCTTACCTTAATCCACGTCCAGGGAGCTCTCGGCTTTCCTTGGCTTGTGGCTGCATCACTCCAATCTCTGCTCTGGGCCACCAAACTGTAGCAGGCACTCCTGCCCAGCTGAGCCCCAGGTTCTCAAGGACCCTCCATCCTCCCGAGACAGCCCACCTCCACCTACCACGAGCAAGGCCACTGGGCCAAGTCCATAGGAATGCAAAGGGAGGCATGGCGCACAGTAGGCGCTCACCCAGCCAGTCGGTGTTCCTGACCTCGAGGACCACCTGCAGGTGGCGCCCACGTACCCCTGTGCCTTTGAGTGCCACACAGCCCACGGCCCACGTAGCCTCCCGTGCCACGCAGGCATCCACACATTAGCACGAGTACAGTATTTATAACCAGGACTGTGTGGGGTTTCTGATTTCCCAGAATAATGAGGAACAAACTCTCTGGGTGAACAAGCAACCCCTTTCCAAAGTCCCAGCCCCGCCGGCACTCCTGCGTGGCTGGGTGCAGATACTTCTTGCTTTGGGGCGGGGCTGCACCCTCTCCCACCTCGACCCCGGCACACAGGGGCCTGGAAGGCCTCCATGCCCGGCGGCACACTCTGGGCTCTGCAGTCACCCCACGCCGTCTCCCTCCCCAGCCCCTGCTCAAGGTCCACGTGGTTTTCCGATGCTGGTGGCTCTTGCCACTCAGGGGACCTGCATCTTGCCTGTGGGTGGAGAGGCCGTGGTGGGCTGAGAGGCACCAGCAGTGCCAGTACAGTGCCAGCTTCCTTACCTGCCCAGCTGATGTCTCTGACTGTGGGGGACTGCCACTCACGCCCCACTGCACCCCCACTACAAAGCCTCTGACGGCCCCACACACAGAGCCAGGCTGAGGAAGGCCAGTGAGAGCCGCACTGCTAGGATGTCCACCGGCCGCCTGGGTCCAGGGCTGAGGTCCTTGGCCGGGAAGGTGGCCCTGGGCCCTGGGCTAGGGAGCAGCTAGCCCAAGGAGAGAGGTCGGGGCTGCTCTGTCCTCTGGCGCTGACCCAGGGGCGCCGTGTGGGCTGAGTCTCCAGAGAGGAATTCGGAGGCTGGTGCCTTCTGGAGGTCACTCAGAGGCCGTACCAGGCAGAACCTGGGAACGGGGAGAAAATTATAGCTCCTGTTTTATTAGGGCACATAAATAGAGTGCGTGTTCAATGCCACCCCGCTCCCGCCACGAGGTCATTAACAGGGAGGGCTGTATTTCTCTGTGTTCCCATGGGTTGCATCTCTGCTGAACACACTTGCCGCCAGCCGGGCTGCCTGGACGGGCTCCCCGGAGCATTCCGGCTGGGAGCCCCAGAACTGAACAGGTCCTGAGCTAGAAGAAGAGGAGGGTAGGTCGCTGCGCCCTTCTCTGCCAGTTCCAGCCTCCAGCCATTCATTCTTGAGGGTTTTGACAGGACGCTTCTTCAGTGAAGGCACCCCCATTTAGGGAGATGAGTCCCTTTGATTCCTAGGGGAAGCTGAGGTTCAGAGTGCATCCATCCAGGCCACCCAGCCGGACAGCAGCCAGAGAAATCCCCTTGGGGCTTTGGAGCGTGTGGCCAGCACTGGACGGTGGGTGGCCGCACCAGCCGGCCTTGCCCTGGAAGTCTACACAGGGTCTTGTGTTCACACATATTGATCTCTGCTCGTGGGCAGAGCCAAAGGGTCAGAGGTCACATGCCTGCCTCCAGAGGCTCTTTGGTGCTCCGGGCAGCAGAGTCCTTGAGCCAGGCTACTGCACACCTGGGCTGTAAACCCAGGCCTGACCATCCACATCCCCTCCACCGTGGGGACGGAGTGGCCCACGTCCAGGAGAGATAGCCTGGTCTCAGAAGCCTCTGGTCTCCTGGACACACCTCAGGGGTGTCCTACTGGAGAAATGGGGCTGGACATTTGCCCACTCATGCGGGGAACCTGGCAGCTGGGGAAGCAGAGGGTCCCCTGTCGCTGCCCCATCCTGGGCAGAGAAGTAGAGATGCGGTGGCAGCCACCGCCGTGTGCACGTCAGGGGGTGACAATGAGGACAATGCTCTTGGGGGTTTGGGGTGCTCTGTCCCTCTCAAACTGCCCTGTGGTCATCCGACAGGAAACTGATCCCTAGGGGGCCTTCACAGTACCCCTCCTCTCACTCCTGCCCTGGCCTCTTGCGGTGCTGTCCATGGTGCTGAGAGACGGAGAGCCCAGAGCGGCTGCCCAGTGAGCCAGCCCACCGGACAGCACGGAGCTGCCGCTGCTCTGGGGTCCCAAGGCTCGGGGTGATCGTCACCACGGTCCTGGATGTCATAGCCCAAGTCGGGCCCACTTTATGGGGAGGGAGAGGCAAGAGCTAGAACACGGGATGGCCAAGCAGGCCAGGCCAGGCTTGCAGCTCCCCTTAGCGGCACCCAGAAAGAGCTGCTTGGCACTGCCCATCTTTGGCAGATCAATATCCCATTGAGATGGTGTCGGAGCCTCAGTGTTTGATCCTAAAGCCTTGTTCCTCCACAGAGATGGAGTGTCGCATTTATTTTCAAATCCCCACAGGGGAGGCCAGGACTCTAGCTTTTCAAAGGAAAACACAGGCCCCTGGCCTGCCCTATTGTCCCATACAGAGCAGGCTCGCAGAAGGGCCCCGGGACCACCAGCTTAGCCAGCTAAACTCCAGGAGCTCTGGAGATATGACGTGCCTAACTCACACCATAACATCCCCCGATTCACCGACAGGGAAACTGAGGCTCAGAGAGGTTCGGCCACTCGTCTGAGGTCACGCAGTAGGGGTGGGCTTGACTTCAGGCTCCTGGTTTCCAGGTCCGTGTTTTTGTCACACTGCTGATGAGAACCAGCGACCAACCAAACTCTGGGCCCAAACTCTGGCTGCACCCAGCCCCCCAACAGTCACCGCCTTCTGGTTGAAATAGAAGCACCTTCCTCAGAAAGCTAAAGATTGACCTCCCTTATGACCCAGTCATACCACTTCTAGGCATCTATCCTGAACAACAGGAACCAGTATACAAGGACACACGCACCTCCATGTTTATTACATCACTGTTCACAATAGTCAGGATATGGAAACAACCCAGATGTCCCACCACAGATGAATGGATCCAAAAATTGTGGTATCTACACACAATAGTATTATGCAGCCATTAGAAAAGACAAAATAATGGCATTTGCAGGGAAATGGATGGAGCTAGAAGAAATCATATTGAACGAGGTAAGCCAAGAGCAAAGAGACATGGTCTCCCTAACAAGTAGATGTTAAATCCAAAATGTAAGGTGATACAACAAAATTAACAAGACTTAAGAAACAAAGGACTTCCACTCATCTGGTCGAATCACTACTGAATAACCCCATGCTGATGATCACATATATGGTATATATGTGCACACCAGAGGGAAACCAGGAGGACGACACAGAACTAGAGGGAATCAGGGGAAAACATACAACAGCAGGACCCATCAGCTGCACTGGACATTGACCAAAATGAACTAAGCAACTCAATGGCAGTGATGGGAGGGAGGGAACAAGTGGGAAAGAGGGAGCAGCTGACGCTATGCAAAACAAAAGAAATGTACATATCACCCAATGTGGAAGAAATAACTATCGCAAAGCTCATAGAACTCATAAATGTTATGGACCATGATAGATAATTTGCCCCAGGAAAGTTAGAATGTGTTTGTGACTTTAACTGAGCATCACTAAATTTGGGGAATTATGTAACCAATTAATCACAATAAAGAATTTGAAAAGAAAAGAAATGGAAGCACCTTAGTGCAGGGCAGGCCGCACGCACAGGAGCGCCCCACCTCCACGCACAGGAGCACCCCACCTCCACGCACAGGAGCACCCCACCTCCACACACAGGAGCACCCCACCTCCACACACAGCAGCACCCCACCTCCACGCACAGGAGCACCCCACCTCCACACACAGGAGCACCCCACCTCCACGCACAGGAGCGCCCCACCTCCACGCACAGGAGCGCCCCACCTCCACGCACAGGAGCGCCCCACCTCCACGCACAGGAGCGCCCCACCTCCACACACGGGAGCACCCCACCTCCACGCACAGGAGCACCCCACCTCCACGCACAGCAGCGCCCCACCTCCACGCACAGGAGCATCCCACCTCCACACACAGGAGCACCCCACCTCCAGGCACAGGAGCACCCCACCTCCACACACGGGAGCACCCCACCTCCACGCACAGGAGCACCCCACCTCCACACATGGGAGTACCCCACCTCCACACACAGGAGCACCCCACCTCCATGCACAGGAGCACCCCACCTCCACACACAGCAGCGCCCCACCTCCACACACAGGAGCACCCCACCTCCACGCACAGGAGCGCCCCACCTCCACGCACAGGAGCGCCCCACCTCCACGCACAGGAGCGCCCCACCTCCACGCACAGCAGCACCCCACCTCCATGCACAGGAGCACCCCACCTCCACGCACAGAAGCGCCCCACCTCCACGCACAGGAGCGCCCCACCTCCACGCACAGGAGCGCCCCACCTCCACACACAGGAGCGCCCCACCTCCACACACAGGAGCGCCCCACCTCCACACACAGGAGCGCCCCACCTCCACGCACAGGAGCACCCCACCTCCACGCACAGGAGCACCCCACCTCCACGCACAGGAGCACCTCACCTCCACGCACAGGAGCACCTCACCTCCACGCACAGGAGCACCCCACCTCCACACACAGGAGCACCCCACCTCCACACACAGGAGCACCCCACCTCCACGCACAGGAGCACCCCACCTCCAGGCACAGGAGCACCCCACCTCCACACACAGGAGCACCCCACCTCCACACACAGGAGAGCCCCACCTCCACGCACAGGAGCACCCCACCTCCACGCACAGGAGCGCCCCACCTCCACACACAGGAGCGCCCCACCTCCACGCACAGGAGCGCCCCACCTCCAGGCACAGGAGCGCCCCCCGTCTCCGCTGGAATCGTGAGGAAGCTGGTACCAGGAGCCATGTCAGTTTGGGACGGAGAGATCTCAAAACCAAAGAAGTGGACCCAGGATGCAGGGGAGCGACCTGGGGAGAAGTAGAAAGCCCACAGCCCAGGTGGAGGCAGCACACAGGGTCCGATCCCTGCCTGCCACGGTGCCCCTCCCACCCCAGAGCAAAGCAGCCCCAGGGCAGCTCCCCGGCCTAAGGGAGGAAATTCCAGCCAGGCCATCAGCGCTGGCTGCCCATCAAGTCCTAGCCTGTCAAACCCTGCTAACCCCTTGCCACGGTGGCTGGGAGCCACTGACTCGGCCACTCTCTGCATTTTTCTTTAACAGTCCTGGGTCTTGAATTCAGAGCCTCAGACTTGCTAGGCACGCTCTGCTCAGACCTGAGCCACATCTCCAGCACTTTCCTGCACTGGTTGAGTCTCACTTTCTGGGACCAATGCCCAGACTGCAATCCTCCTGCTGTCTGTTACCACTATAGCTGGGATGGCAGGCATGTACCACCTGACCCAGCTTCTTACAATTGAGAGAGAGCCTCACAAATTCTACTTCGCCCTAGCTGGCCTTGATTCCCCCCCAACCCCCGCCAGCCTCCCAAGCAGCTGGACTATGGGTATATGTTACCACTCCCAACGTGTGCTCCACCTCCCCAGGGGTCCCCTGAGGCCTCTGTCCAACTCCACTCAACAAGCCAGGACTTGACCCCCACATGCAAGGTCAAGGGCAAGATGGAAGAGAGGCTGTGTCTCACTGCTCACCATGCCATCCTAGCCCCTGGCCGCTCACGGCCACCGTGCCCTCCCAGCCCTGCCCCTGCAGGAGAGCACCAGCTCTGGCCAGGAGCCAGGAGAATGGAGAGCCTGCCACCTGCCCCTTTGCCCGGGCCTGCCCCCACCCAGCCTGTCTGAATGGCAGTCGGCTCATAGGATGCAGGGAGGTCCTGGCTGTCCACAGCCCAGGCTCCGGTGCCATATCTGGGGGAAGGGAAGGACTGTCCATGAACAATGGCTCAGTCCACTTGCCTACAAGATAAGGGTCTCCACGCCTGGGCGATTTTGATGTAATCTGCAGTCCGTGGCCACCTGAGGCCTTTGTGCATAGCGGCCCCTCCTGCCTGCCAGAACAGCCCGGATGCGCGGCTGAAGCGCCTCAGGACCCCCCACGCAGGAGCAGCACCCCAACTTCCCCAGCACTGGGACCCTCGTCTCCTCATCGCTCCAGCTGTCTTTGGGTTTCAAGGACTTATGCCCAGAGTTGTGAGCAAGTAAGATGTTCCAGGAGAGAACCTTCTAGAACCTACCCCAAGGCACACAGTTGGGGGTCAGTGATGAGAAGGCGCTGGCCCCCTGTCCCTCTCAGGAACAGCACTGTGTGTGCGCTGCACGTTAAGCCTTCTCCACCCACCCCATCTCAGTTTCTTAACCGGATTCTTGGCTGGTCTCAATCCGACAGACCCTCCCATCCAGCGGGAATATTTTTAAATGTAAAGGATAAATTTAGAAGTTACATGTGTGTCGCCTGCTAACATGGGACTCACTAACAATGTGCATCTTAAACACTTGACTTAACACTGAATTCCCTCTCCTGCTGGTGCCCAGCGGTCCTGGGAAGAAGGTATTATAACTGTTTCCACCTTACAGAGAGGAAACTGAGGCACAGGGTAAAGGGCCTGCATCAAGGGGGCCTCGGAGAGTAGTCACATCACCAAACAGGCCTGGAACCCTGCAGCCCGCCATGTGCACAGCTGACTGCAGTGCAAGTCCTAGGGTTTGCTCAGATGACCTCTTCTCCACCCCTGGGAGGAGCTGCTCAGATGTCCTCTTCTCCACCCCTGGGAGGAGCTCCAGGGGAAGCTTTGTAGACTGCCTGTTCCAGACCCTCAGGGACTGATCTCAAGGTGGATGTAGCAAATACTCACTGAAGGAATGCCTTTGATAGCTGGATAAATTGGTGAATGCGTGGATGGGTAGATCAATGGAAGGAGGGAGGGATAGATGGGAATTATGGGTAGGTAAATAGATGGTTGGATGGATTGATGGATGGACAGATGGGAGGACAGACAAATGGATGGATGGATGCATTGATGATGGATGGATGGATGGATGGACAAGTGAATGAGTATATGAATAGATAGATGATGGGTGGATAGAAATATATGGGTAAGTGAGTAAATGGATGGATGGATACACAGATGGGTGGACAGACAAATGTATGGATTTTTAGATATGTGGAGGGATGGATGATGGATGGATGGGTGGATGGATGGGCACAAAAACAGATGGTCAGGTTGATGGGTGGGTGGGTGAGTAGATAGATGCATGGATAGATGAAAGAGCAGACAAACAGATGGCCAGATTGAATGGGTAGGTGGGCAGGTAGGTAGATGGATGGACAGATGGATGGACGAATGGATGGATGGATGGATGGATGGATGGATGGAAGGATGATGGATGGGTGGGTGGATGGATGGATGGATGGATGCTTAGAACAAAGCTCTGGTTGAGGCCAGGCCTGGGGCTAGGGGATAGCATCAGTACTCTGCGTGGTACACAGTGGGTGCTGTGTGCATGTTTGTGCGCATGTGCAGTAAAGCAGACGCAGGAATTAATCACACTTTGGGCCTCTCACGAATCATCTCAGGATAAATTTGCTACTGAGTTTCTTATACGTGGCCATCATCACAGTCATTAAGAACAGCATCAATAACAATGCCAGCCTTGTTTTCCTGTGGGACCCTGACTTGAAAGCCGCCAGCTAGCTCCCCCTGCTGGACCCTCATGGCAGCCCAGGCTTCCAGCTATGTCTGGGGCCCTCCACTGCACCCCACCCACCCACCCACTGCAGGGCCTGATTCTAAGCTGGCATGTGTGGGTGCACCTATGACGTCTGTGTGTGCTCCCGGCTCTGTGTCGCAGCACGGGGACGGGCAGCCTCCTGCACACGTGGCCTGCACAGTCCTCCAGGGCGGAGCTCTTGGGGTATTTGATTGACTGCTCTCACAGAGCTGATCAATTGTAATGGTGAACCCTGACTTTTCATTTTACAGCTAGCCTCTCCCCTGATGGCTGTCATCATCACCGACTGGAGCCAGTCCCTACCCACCCCAGCATGGGCACAAGGGAAGGTACACACATCCCACCTTTTTCTTCCCAGGTGAAGCAGGTGTGGGGCTCTGCAGAGGCTCAGCTGAGTCCAGGGCTGATCGGCTGACCGGCTCTGGTTCAGGGCTGTTCCTGGGATTTTGCTGCCCATCCCCCATCACCCACCGCTAGACCCTGGGCCCGGGCCTGGCTGCGTCTACATGCCAGTAGAGAGACTGTGTCCGGGAATAACAGATCGCACCATTAGAGAGGCAGAGCCTCTCCATCCTTCCAGGAGAGAGAGAGAGATGAGGCTGTCAGGCGGGCCCCGGCCTGCGGCCGTGATTAACGGATCCAGCGGCCCACACGCTGAGGCAGAAGGTGCCAGGAGATGATTGCTTACAAAATGTACCAATTACCTTCGCGCCTGCCCGCCCACCATGCCGCCAGGCAAATAAACACGTCCGCTGCCAGCTCACTGCAGCCTGGGCTTGGAGAGGGCCCAGTGGCCACGGGACAGGTGGGAGGAGCTGGGAGGCCTCCTGGGAGTGTGGGGGAGGGAGAAAGGATCGGTCCCAGCCCTGTGGCTGCTATGGGAGACAGCATCTCCACTCCGGGAAATGTTTAATGTTCAAGCAGGGATGTGGGAAAACACCAAAGGCTCCAAAATGGGGCTGCCTCTCCTCCCCCAGCTGTGTCACATGACCAGGAACATCAGGCCCCCTGTCCTGCACAGAGGTTTGTGCATCTGTGTGCATGTCGCATGTGAGTCAGGGCCTGCGGCTCATACACGCGTGTGCCTACAATGAGTGCATCAGTGTGTGTGCATGAGTTTGCATGCATCTGGGTGTGCCAGGTCTGTGTGTGTGCTGTATGCACACATGTGCACAGCCACATGGTCTGCAGTACCAGTCCAGACCACCATGAATCAGAAATAAAGGAAGTGCTGGAGAAATCAGGACCCTCTAGGAAGGCGGCCTTCACCTGGTCCGGTCCTGCCTGGGATGAGAAGCCCACCCCCACCCCAGAGGAGGTGCAAGGAAGCCTTCTCTCCCATGGGAACCTGTCATAATCACTCACCTAGGAGTCTTCAGGGAAGGAGCAAGTGATGGGCTGAAGCCACCCAGGGAGCTTAGGGAGGAGAGTCGTGACTCAGAATCGCACACGTGTGCACACAGAAGCATACACATGCATGGGTATGGACAAACATACGCACCGTCTAGCCCCGCTCTGGCCCCAGAGACCCTGACCATTGACACAATCAGACATAGATATGATCTGAGGCCCCTGTGATCACACAGAGCACAGGTCTTTCGGCCAACGCCAACTGCAGCCAGCCACCTACAAGGTGACTGTGATCCTGGCCTGCTCACACAACTCTGAGCCTCAGTTTCCCCTCTTGGAAAATGAGCTTCAGTGTAGCTGGCCCTTACTGGATAGGCAATCATGACGCTCTACCAGTCACTGTCCACATTGGACACAGACATGGGCGCCAGGCCCAATTATTATCTCCCTACCTTTCCATTATCCATCATCTCCTGTCTCTATCAACTCTCTCGCTTATCCATCATCCATCAACTCCCATCTCTATCACCTGTCTATCTTTCCACCAGCTGTGCCTCTCTCCATCTCCGTAACCCCCGTCCTGATGGGATGGTTCTGAGCGTCTGGAGGCGCTGACTGCCACACCCGTCACCAATAGGAGAGAAACTGACCTCCAGAGCAATGACGGGGCTGACGCTGCCGGGCATCCAGCCACAGCTGAAGCACAGGCCGCTCCATGGCCAGCATGGCCCAGGCTGGCGCAGCCACACTGGCAGGGCCGGGTGGAGACAGTGCCAGAGCCCGTCTCCCCAGGGTCGGCACGCGTCTCTGCCCGTGCAGCTGCGTCTGGTCCTGGGGTTTTATCTGCCTCCAGCAGCTGTGGCTTGCATCCCTGTCAGGGCTGAGTGCTCCACACCCGAGCTCCACCACGGCCACCCTGATGTTTGAGGAAGATTGGATTGAATTTTCCGTGAGGAGAGGCAGGCATCCTGCGGGTCAAGGAGACAAAACGTTTATCTTATTTGATTGTTCTTGGAATGTCAACAAAAAATACCGAGATGAACGATGCGCAAAACCATTCCCAGAAATACTGGAGGAGGGCTCTCCACGGTCACAGAAAAGGCCTGGGGGAGCGGGAGGCCGGGAAGGGACGTGGCCAACCCCGGTGCCCAAGGCAGGGGCCGCCCGTAGCCGAGGGGGTGTCACGGTGAGGAAGGGATCGGGAACGGCTGCCTCCAGCTGCGGGACAAACGCCGGGTCCATCACACGCCACACCCCGGCCACTTGGCACCAGGAGCTCTGGCAAACGTGAGTGCCGGTTTCCAAGCACGATCACTGTGCTGCTCCCCTCACCAGGCTGAAGAGCACCCC
The DNA here is from genome assembly GCF_024711535.1 of Dipodomys merriami. Lineage (NCBI taxonomy): Eukaryota > Metazoa > Chordata > Mammalia > Rodentia > Heteromyidae > Dipodomys > Dipodomys merriami. Next base: position 534,564 of record NW_027203093.1, on the reverse strand, counting down.
AAAGGTCAGGCCACCCAGGGCCCGAGGATGCCATCTGATTTGGACACGAGCCGCATGGATGTCACCATGGTAATGAGGTCAAAACCAAGACGCCAGTCCACCCCATGGGAGCAGAGCTCCACAAGAGGAAGGTGCGAGGGGCGGGGCGGGAAGGAGCGGAGGTGGGCGCCCTGGCCTCCTGACCAAGGCTCCAGTGAGGAGCCCCTGGGCACCCACCGAGGTGTGTGCTGAGTGACTGAATGTCTGGCTCTCCTCACAGGCTGCCAATCCGCCCTCTGCTCAAAATGGGTGGGTGTCACCAGCAGGAGGGCACAGCCTGACCAGAGGGATCTCAGACCCCACCCCGCTGGCTGCCATGTCCTCTGACACCACCCCGCTGGCTGCCATGTCCTCTGACACCACCCCGCTGGCCGCCATGTCCTCTGACCTCACCCCGCTGGCCGTCCTGTCCCCAGACACCTTGGCCAGGGTTCTCTGCACCTGAGACTTTGATGGAGCCCAGCCCGTGGGCAGCTGAACAGGCCTGCCACGCGTCACCAGTGGGAATGACTTGGGGAACCAGCTCCCAGCTAGAGGAGACCCCGCCAGCACTGAGGACTCCCTGCCTCAGTCAGCCACAGAGACCCAAGATGGCAGTGTGAGGCCACAAGGAGCCGGCGTGGGGTGGGGTGGGGTGGGGTGGGGATCTTGCCTGCTTAGCTGAGCTGGGCGCAGAGCAGAGGCCTGCCATCAACCTCGACCTCCGGTCTCAGCAGGGGCCCAGCAGCCCCTGAGGCCCTGTGACTTTCCCGCTCGGGCTGAGCTGCAGAGCTCGGAATGATCCGCCTGCACACACAGAGCTGGGCTTCCGGGGGCAGAGGCTCTACTGGGGCACGGGGACACACCGCAGGGGGCCAGGAGAGGCACCGGAGCGTGCCACAGGTCCCAGCCCACAGACGCCCACCCAGGAGGAGACAGAGGTAGGGTTATTGCCGCTCGGGGCTGGTGCAAGGCGGATGCATGGTCCCTCTGCTTCCTCTGACCCCTGACTCCAATTGCAGCCGTCGGAAGGAAGGACATGAAAGAGGTGGGAGAAGCCGGCCGCCTCCTGGGCTCCTCTCACGCGGGATCCTGCCGGCCCCTCCTGCCACAAGGCCGGGACCCAGCGCCCGGCAGCCCAGAGCCTCGGCCCAAGAGAGACGCTGGGCTGTCCAGGGTGAACAAGGCCATCTCCAAGGGCCATGCCGCGGCCGGTCACAGGAGGCACTGGGTACTGGTCTCCCCAGCAGGAGACCCTGGCCTGCCCCCCCATCCCAGGGTCTAGGGGTGCTCTCCCAAGTAACGTGGTGCCCACAGAGACGCTGGGGACCCCGGGAGGCTGAGGGCGGGGCAGCTGTGGCTTCGAGCCCGGCCCCACCCCATGAAGACACACTGAGCCTGAGACTGTCCTTGCTGCGACTCCCAAGAACCGGCCTTGGCTTTCACGGGGAGCAAGGGCGGAGGGGCGCTGCGGCCAGCGCGCGGGAGAGGGGGCTACCGGCCACACGGGAGCGCTGGCGCGGCCCTGGCAGGTGAGGGGCCAGGACATTAATCCAACCCAGAACGTGATGAATCTGGCTCACTGGGGCAGCGGGGCGGCGGAGGGGGAGAGAGGCAGGGAGGGGCTGGGGCAGCCATGGTGTCCTCATCCTGCTCCTCTTCTTCCTCCTCCTCTCCCTCCTCCTCTTACTCCTCTTCCTCCTCCTCCCATTCCTCCCCCTCCTCTTCCTCCTGCTGCTATTCCTCATCTTCCTCTTCCTCCTCATTTTCCCACTCCTCCTCCTCTTCCTCTTCCTCCTCTTCCTCCTCCTCCCATTCCTCCCCCTCCTCTTCCTCCCCCTCCCACTCCTCCTCCTCTTCCTCTTCCTCCTCGTCCTCCTCCCTCTTCACCCCCCTCAAGGGCAGTCTTGGTCAGAGAAGACAGAGCCTCCCCTCTCCACAACCCTGTCACCCCTCCATCCCGCCTGAGTGTCTACACCCATCTGCACCGCCATTAATGTGGCCGCGGAGGCTGCAGCCCCGGGGAGCACGGGACACCTCTCGGTTGTTAAGTGAACCCCAAGCCGCCTCCTTCACATGTCAGATTCTGCAGAGGACAGTGGTCCCACTGCAGACCCACCCCACTCAGAGAGGGGACCCCATCCCCAGAGCCGCCTGGAGGTGGGACACACACACACATGCCAGCACCCTGCGGCAGCCCCCACTGTCCTCCCTGAGGCTGGGTAGTGCTGCTGCCACAGGGGACTGGCAGCTTCCCGTCACCCCTGGGGTCCCGGTGACCCCGGAGTCAGAGAGCTCCCGTCATGGCTGAGGACCGGATCATGTCACCGGAGCCATCCCAGTCCCCCACTGCATCCCTATCACACGTGGAAGGCCTAAACCTGGGGTGGGGGCCCAAGCAGGGGTTTCGGGGGGCTCACAAGAGGCTGGGACACTCAGAGACCCCACATCCTCCACGAGTCCTGGCACACCCAGACACCGCCTGCCTCCGGCATGACAATGGCGTGCCTGTCCGGACGGATTTGCCTCTGCTCGGTGCACCACGCTGCCACGCCCCACCGGCAAGGTGCTGCCTGGGGGCCGGTGAGAGCAGGGAGGGAGCGCGCCCCAGCCTCGGTGGAGCAGCCCCATCAGCGCCATGAAGTCCTGGGGACATGCCCCTGGCCCGGGCCAGCCCCGTGCTGACCACAGACAGGCCTGGACCTGAGGGGGAAGGCCGGATAAAAATAAAAATTAAAAACATAGCCGGGCGCCGGCGGCTCACGCCTGTAATCCTAGCTACTCAGGAGGCTGAGATCTGAGTGAGGATCGCGGTTCAAAGCCAAGTTCATGACATTCTTATCTCCAAGAAACTCTCAGAAAAAGCCAGAAGTGGCACTGTGGCTCAGGTGGTAGAGCGCTAGTCTTGAGCACCAACGCTTAAGGACAGCGCCCAGGCCCTGGATTCAAGCCCCAGGACTAGCAAAACAAGCAAGCAAATGAATATAAAAACTAAAAACAAACATGGTGCCCCACCTGGCCACACCTCCCTGATATAAACCCAAGTGGTTTTCCACCTCTCCTCCACCATTAAACAGATGGCGGAGTTCGCGAGGCCCCGGCCAGCACAGCAGTTAACTGCCGCTTCCAAGCTCTTGTGTGGGCGCGGGGCAGGCAGGGCCCCTTCCCTACGACCTCTGAGAATCTTAGCGGGCTTGTGAGAGGCCAGGGGCCTCTTGCCCAGCCTCGCAGCGGCCAGCTGGCCTGCCACGGGGAGATGGCTCCACTGAAGTCAGCCCGGCCACGCCCACAGGTGACAAACACCCCCCTCCACACCCAAGCCAGAGAGGCAGCGGGCCGGGTACCCAAGGACACTGCGGCCAGCTGTGCCTGGTAACAGATACCCACAGACGAGGGACCGGAAAACAGCCCCGTGAGCCCAGTTCTCAGTCCCCCTCAGTCACACGCCAAAGCCACATGGCACAAGCATGTGGGGCTGCCATGCTGCACCCAAGGGCCAGGCGGCCAGGTCTGGGGGCTGCCCTCCTCAGTGCCGGGGGGGGCCCTGAGCAGAGGCTCCACCGGGCCTCGGATCCCGTGGTGCAGTGGACGTCTGTGAAGAGGCGGTCTCAGAGGTGCTGCCCCATCAAGGCTTGGTCTCTGTGCAATCTGACTGTTCCCCGGGGCAGAGGTCACAGAATCACCTCCCGTGGCTCAGTCACCTTTGCCGTACATCACAGCACCGCCTGGCAGACCCCTCCCCTCTGCACATGCAAAGCCACGCGTCTGCAGAGAATAAGACTTACAGAGACCTCAGGAGGCGGGACAGGACTAAAGGACGCAGTGGTGTCCAGCCCCTATGTTAACATGAAGCACCACCGCAAAGTGCTTCTGGAAAGAGCCGAGGAGGAAGGGCGTCGGGATGGGAGATGAGCTGATCTCTACGCCTGCTTTACTTCTCCAGCTTGTCTTCCCACCCCAAACCCATCCACGGGACCTGAGGAGGAGGACTGCTCAGCTCCGGAGTTTTCTCACAGTGTGCCACGCTGGGCCGCTCTGCTGTCCCCAAGTCCTGTGTGCACAGGGGCCAGGGTGTGGGGCACCTGAGGGGCCCGGGAGCCCCCGGGGGAGCTGCTCAGGGGGCAGGGGCGGCGCCAGCCCCCCAAGGCCGCCTCTGGCTGCCCAGGATGCTGCGGCCCTTCATCTGGACAGGGAGGCGAGGGCACAGGTGGCGGCGGCAGGCGGGCCGGGGGCCAGGAGACCGGCACTTCCTGGCTGCTCCTCATTTCTCTCCCATTCATGATAGACTTCCGCCTCAATTTCAATAATTACGCTCCACTCAGCTTCATTCTTCCTCCCTCTGAGGAGGGGCGCGCACGCCCGAAGCTCTGTGAGGAGGAAAGTCTTTCAGACTCCCAGCATCTGTTCCCGCAGTGGTGCAGTGGGGGAGTTCAAAGTTAGACTTCCATCGCTGTCCTTTCCCAGCTGTTATCCTCACCCCTCCCTGGGGATGGTTAGAACCCCTAGACCCCCGGGGCAGGGGCTGGGAGGTGGGAGATGAAGAGACGGGTCAGAGAAGCCATGCGGGGGTCATTGTGTCTTCTCAAGTTGGAAACTGAGGCAAGCGATCTGTGCTCAGGGCTGGGAGGACCTGGGGTCTCCTGAGTTCCCCAAGGTGGCGGGGAGCAGGTCAGGCTCCCCCACAGGCCTGGCCCACGGTCTCGGGCATGAGGCATAAAGGGGACACTGCAGCAATGAGCTCCTAGGGAGAAGGTAGTCTGGAGAGAAGAAAACAGAAGTCACAGGCAGGTCCCTAGAGAGGGGACCGCAGACGGAGGGAGGGCTTTCAGGAGGCAGAGGCAGAGGGCTGGGCAGGGCTCCCAGAGATGGTGGCCTTTGGGCAGTCCTGGCCTCCACATCTGGCCAGCTCTGAGGCCCAGATGAGGGCTTCCGGGGTCCCCCCAGCAGCCCCCCCCCGGCCACCACCCACCAGCAAGGCAACAACTGAAGGCAGAACACGTCCCAGACAGACTCCAACCACCCTGAAAACCCTGCTGAACGCCAGCTCCGTGAGTGTGATTTATGAATCTGCCAGGAACTTTTCAAGATCATAATGCGGTATTTAGAATCTGCTTAACTGGGCCACAAAAACACCTAACGCAGGAAACGGTAAGTAATTAGCACATCAGGCTGGCCTTTCATGTCTGCACGCGGCTCCTTCCAGGATTTCTCCCTCGCTTGGAATCCGTTCCCCCCTGGGGATCAAAGAAAGCACCACGGTGGCTCTGGGGACCCACATAGAGAGCCCCCTGCAAGTCCCTGATTAAAATACAAGAGGGAGGATCAAGGTAATTAATTGTTTTAACTTTAAAAAGTTGTGTTTTTTTTTAAGCTCCTCATCAGCTCCTGTAAATGTGAATGAATTGTATCTGCTTATGTAAATAAAGCAAACGGGTGATAACATTAATTAGCTGCCCAGAACTTTTGCTCATCCGACTGGAGATAGCAGGTCGTTGGGGAAGAGGATTAATTCCTATTTTAATTAGAAATGGATGTTTTTGGCAGCTTGGCCTCCAGCACTGAGCAATGTCAGTGGCCAGTGACACCTTCCAGTTCCTTCCAAATGCGGCAGCTTTCTGAACAGCTCAGGGGACATTCACCTCTGGAGGGGGTCCCAACCAGGCATAGGACTGGCTGCTTAGAGGACATGGAGCAGAAGAAAGGTCCTGCATGGGCGCTGGCTCCTCCAGGGCTCTACCACCTGGCACGCACAGCCAATAGGAGGCCAGGGCCGGGGAGGTCCTGGGCAGCTGGGAGCGTGAGCGAAAGCTGGGCCAAGGGCAGGGCCACAGGGGCCCAGACACCAGGCCCCAGGACCCACTCATTGTAGAGCTGTGTATAGTGTACTTTGCATGGTTGTGTGTGCACATGTGTGTGTGTGAGGGCAGGGTACACACACCAGAATGGGATGACATGCTAACTTTGTGTTCGTGTGTTACTGTGGCTATTTGTGAGAGCGCTGTGCACTGTTGTGTGTGTGAGAGAGAGAATGTAAGAGAGGAAGAAAATATGAGAGAAAAAAATGTGTGTGAGAGCCTGGATGTCCGCGCTCACACCTGTAATCCTAGCTACTACACAAGAGGCTATCCAAAGATCACGGTTCAAAACCAGCCCAGGCAGGAAGCTTGTAATCTCCAATAAACTAAAAAAAAAGAAGAAGAAGAAGAAAAGCTGGAAGTGGAGCTGTAACTCAAGTGAACAAAATAAGCTCAGAGTCAGCACCTAGGCCTAGCACAAAAAAAAGGAAAAAGTAAGAGAGAGAGAGAGAGAGAGAGAGAGAGAGAGAGAGAGAGAGAGAGAGAGAGAACGTAAGCTTGAGTCAGGCCACCCTGAGAAGAAGGGTAATCTCTTGTATGCCTGACTGCCTGGGGGACACTGGTCCACACAGGCCCCCCAACTTCGCCCTCTTAGACAAAGAGACAGCCTGGGCCCCCTTCAAGACTGGTCACCTGGAGGAGGAGGCTGTCCACTGGACAGCCCTGTGGGATCCCCTCCCTCCTGCAGCCATCACCATACACTCCAGCTAGGAACAAGCACCCCTACGCTCCACCCCTGCTCCAACACAGGCCGTGGCGCGCCCTCCATCCCCGAAGGACGCAGCCCGCGTGGGAAGCAAACAGCCCTCCTGGGTGAGGCCGTCTGGCCTGGCGGCCAGCGACGAGAGCCTGGAGACAGCCCTGATCCTCTCGCAGGGTTTGCCAGGAGCGGGCAGTTTGCTAATCAGCCTGGGCAGACCCAACACTGTCAGGGGGGGTCTGTGGGGTGGTCACTCAGCCTGGAGCCAGGAAACAGGATGTGGACAAACCAGAAGCCAATCCAGGGCATGGGGCGGGGGGAGGGGGGAGACGACAGATCAGGAGAATGGGGTATACCCCCCCCAGGCTGTGAGGAAGCCTCCTTGTCATGTGGATGTCACAAGAAGGGCCCTATCTCACGCCACGGGGGGGGGGGGGCGGGGGGGACGTGACCCACCTCATCCTTGGAGCCACCCAGGGCTTGACCTGGGTGCCAGGCTGCTCCCCCCTGGGCCTCAGTTTCCTCTTGTGTGAAATCCCCCAGCCCCCACAGGTCTGCTAGGCCTGATTTTCTGTTCTGCCTGCAGAGGCTGGAAGTCAAGAGGGAAAGTGGCCTCTAGCAGCTCCCGGCTCTGGTAAGACCAGAGGCCCAGCTATGGGGCCGAGGAACTCTGCCTCACTGCCCCCAGCTCAGCCACACCTGGAAGGAGCAGGTGGAGGCCCCTCTTCAGCTCCAGCCCAAAGAAGAGACTGATGGGTGCCGTGGTAGGTGAGAGCAAGGACAGATGGGAAGAAGGACTTCCCAGCCTCCTAGAAGGACCCGGAAGCATGGGGGAGGGGTCACCTGCTGGACTCCAGAGCAGATCTCATACCCAGCTCAGGGTGGCACATCCATTGGCCTCCCCAGCCCTGCACATCAGCCGGCCGGGATGCCAGCTTCACACCCTGCACCTGAGACCCCAAACTCAGGGCCTGAGGAGCGTCCCTGGTCCCTGTGCCCTTCCTAGGCAGGCTCCTGGGAGATGCTGGATCCTAATCATGTGAAGCCGGCCCCTATGTGAGCCAGGCCCCATCCCCAAGCCGTCAGCCCCACAGCCTGTGTAACCCACTGTGCGAACAATCCCGTCCCGATTTCGCAAGGAAGGGATAAAGGTGGAGGGGGGTTCTTCCTCCAGGCCGCACCTGGGGCTGGCCAGACTAAAGAGCTGGGCACCAGAGGACTCTGAGAGCTGCCTCAGCCCCTCCATCTCATGGGTAGGAGGGTCGGCTCACTTCCCTGGAGTGAGCGGTGGTCAGCGGTGTGGGGATGGGAAGTACGTCCTCTGCCCCCTCCCTCCCTGTCAGACAACCAAGGCCAGCCCCATCCCTCCCTCTGGGACCTGGGGGTGGGGGGGGGTCACTTCACCTCTCTCCCAGGCTTTCTTGCCTCTGGAAGGGGACAGTGCCCCCTGCTGGGCAGGTCCTTTAGAACCACTGAGGACAGGCAGGCAGCAGCTGGCACTGAGTGGCATCGCACAGGCCCAGTGTCTGTCTGTCTGCTCCCCCACCTCGCCCTGGCCTGCAGCCCCTGGGGCCTCTGGCTGCTGGCTGCCCACCGCCCCCTGGAGGCCACCTTGTTCCCGGCAGGGGTGGCTGGACTTGTTCTGCCTCTGTTCACCACTTGAGGCGCAGGCCCCGCCCTGCCTGCCAGCCGGGCTGAGGAGGAGCAGGCACAACTGAAATCACACTTCAGGCCCAGCCCTGCCTCGAATCTCAGGGGAGCAGAGGGTCGGGGTAACTCCTCGCCTGCGGCTGAGCCTCGTCCCGAGCCTTGACTTCATCCCATCATCACGCCCGCACTGGCCGGGGTCCTGAGGACGGGGAGCCCCAGCCCCTCCCCCCTCCCCCCCCACACCCCCCCCCTCGCGCATCTGCCGGCCCAGGGGCTGCACAGAACAGCCATGGCCCCTGATTTGGCCAAAGCTACTCAGGGCACAGAAGAGGCCAGGGCAGCTCTGATGTGGGAAAGCTGGGGTCCGTGGGGCTCCGGGGGGAAAGGCCTCGAGCCATCACCACTGAATCCCCACCCACGGGGGAAAGAGGAGCGATCCTCACGCATGTTTTAGAGGTGCATGCTGTGATCCCGCTCCCCAATTCCACCAGCCCTGCAGCCCAACCTCCTAGTGCCTGACACCATGGGGGAGATGCTGAGTGTCTGCCCCCAGAGATAGAAACCCCCCGTGCCCCCCAGAGATAGAGCTAGCCCCCCACCCTGGGCCCTCCAAAGATAGCCCACTGTGCCACTGCCCCGCCCCGTCCTTCATCCGCCGGCCTCCCATCAGCTGGGAGGCCAGGAGACGTGAGGTCACTGGACCTGGCCAGGAGCTGGCTCCCGCTAGGGACCACCCAGGAAGAGTTGAGACTTCTCTCTACAGAGGCCTGGGCCGCAGGCTGCCTAGGGTGGGAAGGACCGCCCGGCAGCCGTGGGGATGAGCGGCTGACGGCCCTCCCTCATGGCCCCAGGAACCTGGACAGGCTGGGCCCCCGGGGCTGGCCCCCTGAGGCTGGCAGACCGGGGCCTTCTTCTTGAAGCAGGAGTTGCATTTCCGCAGTACCTGCGGCCAGCGTGAGAAGCTGCTCTACAGCCGGATACTCCACAAACACTCGGGTGCAGAGACCCGGAAACCGGGTACAGTAACAGAGCCGCCAGGCCTGCATTGACGTGGCAGTGGCCTCTCTGGCATTGTGGCCATACCCCAGACCCAGGAGGGTTCACGGATGGTGGCAGAGCTCAGACTGAGGCTACATGCAGAGTGACCCTCGCGCCCCCTCCCCCCCCGACAGCAGTGCCCCACGTAAAAGCACCAGAGTATGTTAGTGACCAGAATCTGAGCTCAGCCTATGAGTAAGGCTCAGCCTGAGATCGGGTCAATGCTCAGTACGTTTCTAAGATCAGGACTCAGGTGAGGAGCAGTGAGCCAGGCTCAGTCTATGACCAGGGTCAGGCTCAGTGTATGTTCAGGACTGGGGCTCAGCATGTAGCTAGGAAGTGTGACTCAGCCATACACTCCTGGCTAGCTCTGCATGTGTGTACACACACGTGTGTGTGTGTGTGTGTATGTGCACGTGCACACATACTGCCAGGTCTCCGAGGGGAGATCCCTAGAAACTGGCAGTGCTTCTGACGGCACGGGCGTGCGTCTGCCGATCGTCTCCTCCTCTCCCCTGTTCCCGGCCCAGCCAGGCAGGAGGAGAAGGTGTAATTAAAAATCAGGTTTGTTAACACGAATGCGACGTACATAATATTTAAAACATCCCAGCGCCTTTAACTTGCTGCCGACGTGTACTTGCTCATTAAGCGGGGATTTTTCTTTTTTTTATGGTAGCAGCACTGCAAATAGCTCTTATTAAAATGCTCAAAACACCATCTGGTCCTTAGCTGGCACTCCGAAGCGTGGCAAGGTGGAGACTCCCACCCACCCCTGGAGTCCAGGGGTCCCTTCTGCCCCCCAGGCCCTGGCCTGTGGCACTCATGGCACTGTCTTTGCAGAGGAGGACAGGAGGGCGGGAGCCGGGGACCCTGGCCTGCAAGGGCCAGCTGAAAGGAAAGCAGGGCTTGAGCCTCAGGCCCCCCAACAGGCCACACTGTCTCTGGGGGGCCCAGGGCTGCCACGTCCCTGCCTCTCTCAGGACATCCAGCAAGGGAGTGTGGCAGGGCAGGGCAGGAGCCGCCCCGCCAATCCGCCTGTGCAGGATCCTGTGGAAAGCGCGGCACAAACCCTGCGGTGGACCGCACAAGGCCCTCACCGGTGCTCTGGGGGGGGGACCAGCGGCACACCTGGGCCGCCCTGGGTCAGGCCTGGCCTTGGTGGGGTGGCAGGAAGTGGTGGGCTGAGGCTAAGTCTGCCCATCCTCCAGGTTCCAGAACTGCAGGGCAGAGCCTCCCGGAGCCCACACAGCGCTGCCTCCCACCCCAGCCTCCAGGAAGGTCCCAGGAAAGAGGCACGCGGGGCCGGGGTGTCCCCCGTGCCCCATCCTCCGTGACCCTTCCCCTGCATCCGCTCTCCCCCGCCTTCCTCTCCTCCATGCACTCAGTCCCTGGGCAGTGCCCTGTCCCAGCCCCGAGTGAGAACAGACACGCTGGCACACACAGCCCCCGCCCGCCCTCTGTACACGCAGCCGGGGGAAGGCTGAGTGCAGGGCCCGGCTCGGAGGCGCGGGCTCGGCGCCCCTCCCTCCATGCCTGGCGGAGGGGTTCCAGATGTTCCTCCATTCTGTGGGTACAGTGCCTAAAATTAGACAGGAGCAGGAAAGGGAGAATAAACTGGCAAAGGCAAGTACAGTAGATAAATAGACTTTGCTTTTCTTCGGGAGTGAAAGGGGGGGGCGCAGAAAGGGAACAAATGCAATCATGCAATTCAGGAGACACTATATGGAAAAGGAGAGTTTATTGTCAAAAGAAAGGAGCTTTTATTAGGAGTGACAGTGTACCCCTGAAAGAGATGGGGGACAGGAAGCTTAGCTAACAACTGATTACATCCAAGATGCTGGGTCTTCAGGGGTTCTAGCTTGAGGGTCTATTTATTTATTTACTGGGTGACATAACACTTAAGGTCCTGCTTGTGCTGCCCGGTGCCCAGGATCAGCCCAGGCACACAGGGGACAGCAGAGCACCGGGGTCCCAGGGTGGGCTGTGGGTAGGGTCTGGAGAGCTTCCTGGAGGAGGTGTGAATGTGAGACACGGGGAGGGGGAGGTGCGCGGCCCCGAGGGAGATGAGAGGTCATCCCAGGGCAGAGAACGGGAGGTCGGGAGGTCACCTGCGGCAGAAGGTGTGGTGCTCCTGTGAGCACAGGGGAGCCTGTGAGGGCCTCCTGCTGCGCTGGCCACTGGGCCACGGGGGCCACACGGGCCCTGGAGGCACATGCCGAGAGGCAGGCCTCGGCAGTGGCCCAGGCTTCCAGGGAGACGGCCTCAGGGTTGGGGGGTGGACAGGGTCACCTTTGACAGGAGGTGGTGGGAAATACAGAGAGACCTGCCAGGTACACAGGGTGAGGGGTCTGCAGGGGTGAGGGGTGAGGAGTCTCCAGGGGTGAGGAGTAAGGGGTCTGCAGGGGTGAAGGCTCTGCGGTGATGAAGGGTGAGGGGTCTGCAGGGGTGAGGGGTCTGCAGGGGTGAGGAGTCCGCAGGGGTGAGGAGTAAGGGGTCTGCAGGGGTGAGGGCTCTGCAGGGGTGAGGGGTCTGCAAGGGTGAGGGCTGAGGGGTCTGCAGGGGTGAGGAGTCTGCAGGGGTGAGGAGTAAGGGGTCTGCAGGGGTGAGGAGTCTGCAGGGGTGAGGAGTAAGGGGTCTGCAGGGGTGAGGAGTCTGCAGGGGTGAGGGGTGAGGGGTCTGCAGGGGTGAGGAGTCCGCAGGGGTGAGGAGTAAGGGGTCTGCAGGGGTGAGGGGTCTACAGAGGTGAGGAGTCTGCAGGGGTGAGGGGTGAGGGGTCTGCAGGGGTGAGGAGTCCGCAGGGGGGTTGCTCAGAGCAGTTGGTCCTGCTTGCTGCCTGGCACACCCAGCCCCACCCCCATGCCTTTGCATGGGTCACAGGTCACCTTCCCCGCGTGGAGACTCCAGGCAGGTCCCCAGTGCTCCCGCCTCAGGCCACCCTCAGTAAAAGAGAATGAGGGCCAGAGAAGTGTGGTGAGAGAGTGTGAGACCATCCCGGGCTCCCAGTCAGCCCAGGCCTTTGTAAAACCTACACACACCACACACAACAGGCACAGGCACCCATGCACACACACAGGTGCATGCGTGCGTCTTTGTGTGTGTTAGCACCTTCTTGTGCATGCACGTGCTACAAGACCACACGCAAGGCAATGAAAGCTGGTGGAAAGGGTTACAACAAGGAACCCCTAGACATTCCTCTCTGCTTCCCGCTCTGTTCCCCAGCTCCTGGGTGGGGAGCTGGACCCAGCGTCCCGAATAAGCCCAGGCTGCTCTGCTGTCCCCACTGATGGCCTGAAAGCCAAGGACAGGGCTACCGGCCCTGGGATGTGAAGCACCCTCAGTGTATCCTGGCTAGAAAGTGGGGTACAGGCCTCCGGGCCTGGCGAGTGGCCTCCTGCTCCCCACCCCCAGCCCCAGGGCTAAGCAGCAGCTTTTACACAGTGTCAACTTACTCCCAGCTGTTGTTGCCAAAAAAAGGGAAGAATTTTTTAAAAACCTTTGTGGTTTCAAGGAAGCTCACAACTTTAGAAGCCCAGAGATGATGGATGGGCTGTTCGCCGGCGCTTTCAGGGAAGGCCAGCGGCCGGCAGCTCCTGAATGTGGGCCGGGCTGGGGGGGAGGGGGGGCCTTCTCCGGTTCTGGAATTGTTCCTTTACCGGCCAAACCCAGCTTCCTGGAAGGAACTGCCTTTTCTTTCTCTTTATTCCCAGGAATAATGGCTCTTGACATAAACGGCTCCCGCTAGCAATTAGCCGTGATTAATGTAGAAGTCTGTGGTGGAGGAAGCCGGGAGGGGTGGGCGACGTTCGCATATTCATGGCTGAGAAACAGATGTGCACAAGCTAACTAATGGGGCTGGGGAAAAAGGGGCTTCCCCGGGGAGGGGTGGGGAGGGAGCTCCTGGACTTTCCAAGCTCCGGGCCTGGGATTCGGTATAGGACAGAGGCTGGCTGGTGACACGTGGCCCTGGGGCTTCTCCCACGTCAGGCACAGGCCTGTGACACCCGGAGGCCCGGATGAGTGTGACAGGCAGGACAGCAGGCCTCAGAGGGCCCCACAGTTAGCCAGGGAACAAAGCTGACGTTAGGAGCCCAGGTGACACCCATCTCTTGCCAGTGACATGTGCCTCAGTTTCCACAGCACAGGTGGCAGGGCAGAGCGTGGGACCCACTGGGTCCAGGACCGGTGAGGTTCTCACACATGCTGAGCCCTACCCACACTGTGTCTCTTCAGGCCCACACCAGCCCCTGGCCTGCTCCCATGCTCCCCGGCTGAGGGGAACAGCTCCCAGGGTGCCAGGCTTCCTGTCCCTCCCTGTCCCATCTCCAAGATGGGGTGCTGGGCTGTCAGCCCCTCTCCATTTAATTTCAGGGCTCGTTAGTGATGGGTACTTGAAGGGCCAGGGGAAGTGCTCCATCACCATGGCAACTGCCCAGCCGCTCAGGCCTGAAATGGGCTCGTCATCTCCTGCAGGGGCAGCCCCCAACCCAAAGACAAGAAGCTGCCCGGCCAAGTGTCTGTGGGCCCATTCCACAGACGAGAAACACAGCCACCCAGCACCCAGTCCTCCATCCCCGCTAGACCCAGGTCCACAAGCTCCCCAACCCTGCTCCTTCCCGCCTGTCTCAGCCCTGAAACACCTCCTCCTCAGGGGGCACCCAGCCTGGGCGACCTGAGCATCATCCTGAGTCCACACCCAACTTTCAGGAAACCCCAGGGCTGCCCCTGACCCAACCCTTCTCCTCCTGTGCTGACACCTGGTCCCGCCCCACCAAGTCAGCAGCCTGGCTCATCTGGGTGGCAGCAGTCCCCAGGCACCCCAAGATGTTCCTCCTGGAGACAGAGCACCACCCAGATGCCCCAGCTCCCAGCCCTAGGACCTGTTCTTCTACCCCTCCCCCATCTCCCCAGCCCTAGGACACATCCTCCCACACCCACTCTCCCACCGTGTTCTCCCCCCCCCCACCCCCAACATTCCAATACACAGAAATCATGTGCTGAGCTGGGTCTCTTCAGACCCGCTGAAGATCTCTGGGATCTTCTGTCCTTAGGAATGGATTCCTTCTCATGCACACATGAGGTCTCAGCCTGAGTCCCTCCCTCAGGTCCAGGAGAGCCTCCCCCCTTCCACCTGCCATGGGGGGGGGGGCTGGGGCGGGGAGGAGGGGCGGGGGGACGAGGGAGGGATTGTGACATTTCCCTCTAAAAACAGGGATTCTTTCACTTAGGGTCCTTGACTTCATCTCAGAGTAAGAATTTCTGGACAAGTCCCAATGGTAAGGAAACGGCAAAGCTTTGTTGAGTAAGCAAGCAAGCAGGCAAGCAGGCAAAATGCAGACAGGCAAGCAGACAGACAGGGGCACACTCTAACAGTGTGGGTAATCTCTGAGGGGGAGCAACACCCTGGGCTCTTTGACATGGGGTATGATGTGATAAAGGCAGGTCTGACTTTAAGTCTCTGCTCTAATCACTCTTGGAGTTACACCGTTACCCCTTGGGCTCAGGGTCCCTGAGGCTGACCAGTACTTTCAAGATATGACCCTTACGCTTGGGCATCCCGCTTAGGAAAGCATGCATTCTGCCATGCATTTGAAAACTTGTGTTTATCCTTGAGATAGAACGCATCCTGCCACAGCTGTTTATCCTTTGAGATTAGCACTTTATGCCGGAAGGAGTCATTTTTCCAAGTATTTGCTCCTCCGGGATGCATGTCCTTTTGTTGCTCATGATGTCCTTTCTCGGTTTCTAGAGCACACTAATTGTCTGGGGCCAGCAGGCAAGGTCAGGTGGAGAAAGCCGCGCTGGCTCTTTTTTTCCTTATGCTAATACTGCAGCTTAGGAAGGAGTATGAGGGTTAAAACAAAGGAGATGGTGCTTCCGTGTTTCTAAATTCCTGGCTGTCCTTCGACTTTGATCCCTTAGTCTGAAGGAAAGTTAATGGTGGATTGGGCTTCTTTATTTGCTTTAAGATTTGTTTAGCTATCTGGCTACTGTTTACCACGCCTCATTTTCCCTAATCTCTTCTGCCTGGCACCCACTCCGTTTTTAGACTCCATCAGCCTCCAGCCTCCTCCTCAAAGGAAGCTCAAATCCACCCTGGGGCGTGCTGGTGGTGCTCCCGGGCCTGGTGTTTGTCTCTCAGGTGGGAGGGGTCCTGGGGACAAGAAGTAATTGGGAAAAGTGACGCTGTGGCTCAAGTGATAGAGTGCCAGGCTAGAGATAAAAGCTAAGAAAGGCTCCTCAGGCCCTGAGCTCAAGCCCCAGTACTGGCGAAGAAGAGAAGAAAGAGGAGGAAGAGGAAGAGAAGGAGGAGGAGGAGGAGGAGGAGGAGGAGGAGGAGGAGGAGGAGGAGGAGGAGGGAGGGAGGGAGGGAGGGAAGAGGGAAGGAGGAGGAGGAGGAGGAGGAGGAGGAGGGGGAGGAGGAGGAGGAGGAGGAGGAGGAGGAAGAGGAGGAGGAGGAGGAGGAGGAGGAAGGAGGGAGGGAGGGAAGAGGGAAGGAGGAAGAGGAGGAGGAGGAGGAGGAGGAGGAGGAGGAAGGGAAGGGCTAAGGGAGGGGGAGGAGGTAGACCGGGTGTTGGGGATCATCTGCTTCAGGAGCAGCCGCCCCAGGCCGGCAGAGGTGAGGGGAGCAGAGGCACACAGCCCCACGTGGTCTCATGGCCGCAGGGGTGTGCTCTCACTCCCCACAGGCCTCACTGACCAAGAGACCAAGGCCCGGAGGAAGACCTGGACCCGAGCCCAAGTCCTCTCACCAAGACTCTCCTTCCAGTCCACCGTGTGGCAGAGCCAGCCAGGCCTGCGCTGTCCGGGGAAGCCGGCCAGGCTGCCCAGCAAGGCTCCCGGCCTCAGAGCCCCGCTTCTCACTCCGCCGCAGCCCTGCCCGGGCCACCCTGCTGCCTCGGGCACGCTCCAGCACCCAGACAGACAGAGGGGACTTCCGCTTTGGAGGCAGACCGTGGTGTCCACCAATGTCACCTCTGCCCTGGCAAGCTCAAGGGCCCGAGGAGCGGCGTCACCCCCAGAAGGCCCGGGCTGGATGACACTGGGTGACTGCGCTGTTGACCCCGCAAAGCCCATGCCAGGCTCCAGCCCGCGGGCACCTGCCTCGATCCAGTCTCCACCCAGGCAGCAGCCCCCCACCAGCCCCAGCCCCCACTCCACTCCAGCCCCGCTCTCTGGCACCTTTTCGAGGGTGGGGGGCACGAAGTGGGTCCTTGCATATACACAATGACTCCTCCATCAGAAAGTCTAACACAATCAACATGGGGAGCTGGTTGATACAACAGTAATTAGAACAACTTTCAACTCTGGGCTTCCTTTGAAGATTGTAATTGCAATTAATTAAACATCTTTGCTCCTCCTTAGAGTCTATTACCGAGGAGCTGGAGGAACAGGCGAGGGATGGGGGCGCCTCCCCCCGACTCCCGGCAGTCCAGGGAATCAAAGAGGGACCCACTTATCCAGATGGAAGGTCACAAAGCCACCTGGAGGCGGGTGGGGGGCAGAGCACTCAGGCCCAGCTCTGCTCCCCTCCCCCTCCCCCCCCTCCCCCGGCAGTGCCTGGACACCGAGGGGAGGAGCCCACCATTCACCAGCCTCTGCTCAGCCCCCGCGAGAGTCCTGGGCACAGGGCGCGGTCAGGATGCCGAGAGCCAGGGTCAGGTCCAGCACTGTCCCCTTGCGACACCGGGGCACTTGGCCCCTCAGGTCACCCTGCAGCTGGCCCGGTGCAGCCTCTGGGTGCTCCACACACACACCCCTGCCTCCTGGAGCTGCAGGGGCCATGGCAGAGTCCTGGGGCCAGTCAGCAGGAAGGAAGGAAGGCGCTTCCCCCAGGCCGGGCTCAGTGGCTCCGGGAAGGCATCCTCCAGTTGTTCTTTAAACGGTGGTATTGGGTTTGAACTCAAGACCATACACTTGCTAGGCAGGTACTCTGGTAGCCCTAATCCTTTTTATTTCCTTGAGGTGATTTTTCAGATAGGGTCTCCTGCTTTGGCCTGTGGTTCCTTCTACCTAAGATTCTTGGCCGGAGGTGACATGCCAGGTGTGCTTATTGTGATGGGGGCTTCATAACTCTCTGTCTGGGCTGACTCTGAACCTCTCACTCTGCCTCCTGAATAGCTGAAGTCTTGTTCTTACACCCGATCCTGGAAGCTGGGCAGCTGGAGGGGCCAACATGAGGGGGAGGAGGGCCAAAGCCCCCCTACGGGTGGTGCCTGAAGGAGCTAGAGCTACTGTGCTGTGAGCCTCCTAGCGGCGATGGCATAAAGGGCAATGGGAGCCCTGCCTGTGTGCTGAGGGGCGGGGGGGGGGGGGGGGGTCCAGCAGCCAGCAGCGGGGTACTTTCAGGATGCTTGCCAAGTCCCCGAGCAAGAGCTCCTTGAAGCAGGGACTAACTCCCATCCTTGGACACTGGCACCCATACCCCACAGCACAGAGCAGGTGCCAGACTGTGCCTCACACGAAGGCACTAAGGCCCAACCCTAGAACTCCCTAGCTGGGGCCCGCCCCTATCTTCTCTTCCCCTCCTCCTGGTGCACTGCCTCTGGCCTGGGCCCGCAGGCAGGCGGCTGCTCCTTCTGAGACATTTTGTGGAAGCCAGTGCGGATCCTGCCCCGGGTGAGGAGACTACGCGGCAGGGGCCTCGCTCCTGCGGCCGCTGCTGGGGAAGCCGGGCCGCGGGCGTCACTGGACGGTGAAAGACAGGGCCTCGTGCAAACTGAGCCCCGGATCAAACCTTCCCCGAAGCTCATTTACTTCTAGACACCCCAGTTACAGAACCCAGGAAGCCTTAGCCCTCACCCTTACCCTGTCATCCTGCTTAAAAAGGGGTCCCTACTCTTCCTTCCTGCATTCCTGAGGCTGATTTCCGATCCAATTCCTGGTCTCCACAGCAAGGCTTCTCAGACTAGTGGTGGGGAAGGACCCCAGGCCTCGCTTCTCATCTGTCACATCCACCCACTCACACCTTGGAGAGCAACTTTGAAAATACAACTTCTAGAAAAATGAAGTTTTCAAAATGACACAGGCTCCAAATTTGTGCTATCACCCTCATAAAATGAGTCTGTGAAATTGATGTACATTGCTAAATGGTCACTGATAATGCCACCTTCCAGAAGGCAGAAGCTTCACCACCCGCCCCCAGGACAAGCTGACCTCCAGCACCCCTGACAGTGACTCGCAGGGAGTCATAGCTGGCTTCCTGTCGCTCCGTGGTGGAGGCTGTTCGCCACGTCTCCCAAAGGCCCACAGCAGATGACCTGCATGCCAGCCTGTCTTGCTTCTTGCTGCCCTGTCCAGGAGGGTGACCCCCAAATAAACCTGTTGGGCTGGATGTTGAGTCTGTGAGCCCAAATAACCAACATACCAGATAACACATAACACCCCATGCTGTGATGGCGGCTGCCTGCCGGTGGCGGCGGACGCCTGGATAGTTCTGTGTGATCCCCACATCTTCATTAGATTCCACGGACAAGTCCACAGGGGAAAGGAGGCCCGGGCGGGGCCCAGGGCCCAGCGGTGGCCAGTCACAGCACCTCCACCACCTCCATCCACATCCTCATCTTCTGGTCCTCAGCGAGGACCTGGGAAATCTTTGCTCTCCACTGCCATGCAGCTGTGGATCACTTTAGATTCCAGGGGAGGGGAGCAAACACAGACACAAAGGCTCTGATTCTGTCTGTGTCTGAGTGATGGTGCGGCCTCTGCTTCTTCCGCACCCGACCCTGGGGTCCCCTGCACACCTGGGACCCCACGCCCCAGCAGGACACAGGTGGGTCCTTCTGTAAGGCCTGCACATGGCCTCCCTGCCTGGTGTCCTATTGATCAAGAAGCAAGCCTCAGGTCAGCAGTGCGGGCTTGCCATGGGCAGCAGCCTCTGCCTAGGGTTTGTCTCCTGCGGAGGGGTACAGAGGCTCACGGGAGCCATTTTGCCTTGGCAAAGTCTTCGACCCTCGTGGGGATGGGGGGGGGCGCTGCGGGGAGCGGGCCTGAGACGGGCCCATTCCCTGGGATCCAGGAAATCCCGTGCCAACCTGCAGCTGGGGCCCGGGGACCCATCGGGTGGTGGGAGCTGAGGACGAATCCGCCCGGGGCTCCCCTGGCCAGGTCCCTCGGCGTCGCCCAAGTGCGGCGCAGGCCACGCGCGGTCCACCCTCCTACCCCACACCCCGGCGCCCCCCGCAGAACGCGCGCCAGGCTCAGGACCGAGGCCGGGGCTTTATTCGCTGTCGTGGGCCGGGGTCGCCGGCCAGGCGGGGCGGCCGGGCTCGGGGCCGGGCGCCAGCAGCAGCAGGCCCGGCGGCCCCGCGCCCGCGCCCGCGTAGCTCAGCGCCAGCCGCTCCAGGCGCCGCTTGCGCTCGGCCGCCTGCGCCGTGGCGTGCAGGGGCCGCAGCAGCGCGGGCGGCGCGGCGCCCGGGCCCCGCAGCAGGAAGTCGAAGCCCGTGCGGTCGCGCGGGTCGTAGAAGAGCGGCCCGAGGGCCGGCTCGGGCCCCGGGGGCCAGGCGAACGGGAAGGGCAGCGTGAAGTCCTCGGTGAGCACGCGGATGGCGAAGTCGTCCTCCTTGCCCAGCGCGCGGTAGGCGCGCCCGATGCCGCGGAAGTGCGCCTCCCAGCGCCGCGCGTCCCCGCCGTAGATGTCCGGGAAGCAGGGCTCGGGGCCCTGCGGCGCCGCGGGGCCTGGCGGGGCGGAGGGGGGACGGTCAGCTGGGCCCTCGGCGTTCCGAGGGCATCTGGAAAGAGCCTCCCGGCATGGGGGGTGAAAAGAGAAGACCACCCAGGGGTAAAGGCCACCTGGCAGCGGGCCATAGTAAGGCCAGGCCCAGAACCACAGGATGGACAGATGTCCCCTGGACAGGCTGCATCCCGAGCGGCCACGAGCTGTCTGCTGCATGTCCACCCCGGGCCGCCCCCAGCCCCACCCCCCACCCCCCGCTGCGCACCGGGCAGCCAGTCCCGTGCGGGGTCTGTGCACACTGGGCAGTCAGCATGCCTGGCTGGCATCTTTCCTGCAGCTGTGAGAGCCAGAACGATTCCTGTACCACCCATGGGCCTTAGTTTCCCCTTCTAGAAAATGACACCCACAACCAGGCACTGTGCCTCAAGTCTGTGATCCTAGCCACTCAGGAGGCTGAGATCTGAGGATCCCTTGTCTCCAGGAAACTATTCAGAAACAAAGGCAGGAGTACAGCTGTGGCTCAAGTGGTAGAGGGCCAGCCTTGAGTGGAAAAGCTCAGGGGCAGAGCCCAGGCCCTGAGTTCAAGCCCCACAACGGACAAAAAAGAAAATAAAAGGGAAGTTGTGGCTGGTCCCCATGCCCCGTCTCGGCCCTGGGCACAAGAGGACAGCTCCAGGGGAGGCTGGGCTGGTCCTGGTCCTGCAGACTTAGGGGGCAGCAGGAGGCCAGTGAGTCTCAGGCCAGTGGTCCAGGTGAGGGCAGCTGTGGGGGAGGGGGTGAGAATGATTCCCACTCAGGCTGGAGTCTTTGAGGAGCTGGGGCCAGGCTCGAGGGAGACTCCACTGCCCTTCTCTGTCCTTGACACTGAGGCCACCAGGGCGGGCCCTGGAGCGTCCTTCCCACACCTCACCCCGCCCTGCCCTCCCCCCTGCCACCCACCCGCTCCCAGCCAGCCATCCTGCATCCACTCATCCTCCCGTTCATTCGTCCTCCCTCCCCTGGCCGGTCCGTCTGCCTGGCCTCGGCCATCCCATCAGCATAAAAGCCCGCTGCTGCGTCCTCCCTCTCGACCCCACTCCCTCTTCGCCCTGCCCTACTTCCCTGCTCCTCATTTAGAGCAAAACTCTGCCAAAAGGTCATTGCTCCTCACCACTCCCGTTCTTGCCTCCCATTTGCTCTTGAACCCACTCCAATCAGGCTTCCATTCCCAGCCCTTCCCCAGCGCGGCTCCGGTCAAGGTCACCCGGGGCCTCCTCGCTGCTGGTCTGAGGTCAGCACTCAGGCCGCCACTGATGAGACCCAGGATAGGCACATGACCAGCTCCCCCCAGGTTCCTGTGCCGCCTCCCCCCCCCCCCCGCTGGCCTGGCCAGGGCAGAGGGCAGCAGTTTTGTTTCCCAGCACCTCCCCAGTGGTGTCACCCACTCCCATCACTCTCCATACCCCCTCCCCAGGGGGACCCCACACCTGGCCCCCTGCGCCCCTCTGCTGGCTGATTTAGGGGCACTCTGGACTCTGCCGGCCCTGCCCGCCCCTCTCAGCTGCCCCGTGTCTGAATGGTGGCTCAGGCGGGGGAGGGGACAAAGAGAGGCAGTGCCAGGCTGTTTCTAGGAGAGGGTGGGCAGGAGTGGCAGGGAGCCCACCTAGTGGAGATGCCAGGTGCCAGCCACGGAAGAAGAGAACCCTGCTGTGCCCGCCGCACAGGTGCAGGCAAGGGTGGCAGCCCTGGGGCCTGTGGGGGGGGGGGCTGGGGAGGGCATGTGCAGCAGAGCCAGGCAGCAGGGAGTGGGGGGACTGCACCTGAGAGCCACCGAGGGAGAACTTGGAAGAGAGGAACCCAGGGGCCTGAGTCAGGGTGAGGAAGGGCTCGATGCGGTGAGTGGAGGGAGAGAGGGGCGGGGAGCGGGGAGGCGGGGAGCAGGGAGGGCAGTGTCCCCAGAAGGCTGGGACCTGAGGCCTGAGCCACACGTGGAAGGCCAGGTGGGGGGGACCGTATCCCCTGGGAGAGCAGGAGGGTCCCTGGGGAGGGAGCTGGGTTGATGCTCACACCTGGCCCCGCCCGCTGCTAGGTATGCTATGCGGGTGTGACTGGGCAGAGCCCCTGCTGAGAGATCATTGGCTTTTCCCTGACCCCACAAGCTCAGAGGCCAGAGGCCCTGGGACCCCCGCCACCCCACCCACACGGCTCACCTGTCGTGATGGGAGGAGGGGGCAAACCTGTGGGGCTGAGGTCCCCAGAGCAGGGGGAAGCCATGTCAGCGGGAGAGAGCCAAGGCTTCTGTTAGTCTGGCTGCCCCGGAGACCGGAAGGGCCTTCTGTGGAAAAAAGAACCTTGAGCTTAAAGGGACCCCACCCAGGGCCGGGCATGGTCATTCACACCTGTGATCCCAGCCGTGTGTGAGGCTGTGAGTAGGAGGATCACAGTCGGAGGCCAGACCTGGGCAAAAGTGCAGGATCATATCCAGAAAATAAAGCAAAAAAGGCTGGGGTGTGGTTCAAGTGGTAAAGCTCCTGCCTGGCATGAGGCCCTAAGGACTGCTGGGGTGTTTTGTTACTGCAGCCACGCTGACTGATACTGCAGCCTTGTGGTAGGAAGGGGATTTGTGCACCACTGGGGCTGCTCACCCCTCATTTCCACACCTCCACACCGCTGCACAGGGCTCTGCAGGCAATGAGCACACCCTCCACGGCCAGCCACCTGCCGCCTCCATGCTGCCTCCCAGCTCCAGCCCACCAGGAAGTCATCTGCCTAGCGTCCCAGACTCCATGTGTCCTGAGGACCTGAGTGTATCTGAGTCCAGGGCCTCAGCCCAAGCTACACACTGCCCACCTCTGAGCCCAGGGCCACAGCCCAGGCCTTGGTGCTCCACTGAGATTCTGGGCTCCACAAAGCAGGAGGTGAAGAGGCCATGTTACCATGGAGACACTCCGGGATCACTCTGATTCTCCCCTCCCTTCCTCAAGCACCTCCTCTGGTCCCCTCAGCCCCAGGGGAGGACTGACGTCCCTTTCCCCAAATGATCCACAGTCCATCTCTGACACATTCAGCCAGGCTGGGGTACACTGTGGAGAGGAGGTGGCAGAGGCTGGGGCCCTGAGCAGGGCCGTTGCTCACTGTGGCCTGGATATCTATTAACACCACGAGCCTCAGTTTCCTTCTCCATGAAACTGGAAACAGCCTTGCTGAGGTGGTAGGAAAGTACAGGGGTCCAGCTGGTGCTTGTGGTGCACACCTACAGTCCTAGCTGCTTAGGAGGCTGAGATCTGGAGGCCTGTATTCCAAGGCCAGCCTGGGCAGAAAAGTCTGAAAGACACTTATCTGCAATTATCTGCCAAAATGAAAGACTGGGGATGTGGCCTGGTGGTACAGCACCAGCCAGCAAGCTGGTGGACCAAGAATCCTGAGTCCAAATCCCAATACTGGCACACAACAGAAAGGAGCTAACAAGAAGTAGGCCCTTGGAGAGAAGATTCAGGGTTTAAGATGAGCTCAGCCTGGCCAATTCAATGCCCCACCCATGACACTTCCCACCCGGATGGAACGAGTTTACGTGCCCCAAGCCCAAGGACAGCAAGGCTGAGACGGGACTCGATCTGCTACTGAGAGAGAAGACTGGGTTTATTGTAGACATACGACTGGGCTGTGTCTGGCTGCCATGGCTGCCTTGTTGATGGAGCCCTGTGCCTTTGGGCCCAATAATGCTCAGTGCGGCAGCTCTCCCTCTCGGCTGGGAATGCTCCACTGGTGCCTGTCTCCCTTTCCCGTCTCCACTCATCCCAAGAGGAGCACGAGGCTGCTTCTGTGTGCTGGCTGGTGATTGCGCTGGAGTCTCAGAGTCTAGATCCTGCTCCTGATCCTTCTAGATATCTGCCCAGGGGTGAGATTGCTAGTGTTCATTTTTCTATACCTGCCCCTCCATATTATGGCCCTACCACGGGAGGGTTCCCTCTGCACGTGTCCCTTTGCCTTGTGTGTTTGTTGGTCTCGCCGTTTGTTTTATTATAGCATCCTCACAGGTGAGAAGTGATGTCTCACCGCGGTTCGACCTCATCTTCCTTCCCAGGTGGTGAGTGATGCCGGGTGCCTGTCCGTGGACCGCCTGTCCATGGACCCGTCGGCTGTTTGTCTTGTTTGGAGAAGTGTCAGCTCTGCCGTCCGCCCCTCTTTGACGGGTTGCTGTGCTGTCTCCCTGGAGGTGCGGTGGCTTCCTCTGCCTTCTGCCTGTTGACCCCTGGCAGAAATGGGGTTTGTCAATGCTTCCTTCCAGCTTTTGCAGGCTGGGTTCCCTGCCGGTTGTTGTCTCCCTGGGTATTTCTGCATTATTCGCTTGTGCTTTGGGTTTCGCCTGTGCTCTGGCTTTCTTCTAAGAGTCTGATCATTTCCAGTCTTCATTTTAGGTCAGAGGGGATCCTCATGTCCCCCGGGGAGGAGTCGGTGGTGGGACCAGCTGGAGGACAGACACAGGTACACAGAGCCCCTCCTGTCCTGGCCAGCGGGTGTGTACAGTGCCCCCACCCTCTGTCAACTTCCCCAAGGGGTCCTGTGCTTAGCACCCACAGCACAATCAGCACCAAAGTAGCTTCGAGGAATCCGGGAAGGCTTCACAGAGGAGATGCCCGGGCCGGCCTCCGGGGATAAGAGAGTGCCACGAGTTTCCTAGAGAGGAGGAGGGCACTACCTGGGCGGGGGGGCGGGGGGCAGGAAGAGCTGTACAGAGGCACCACAGCCAACTCCAGTGCCCGGCCTGTCCAGGCTTGCCCTGCGGTGGCCGGATGCCAGGCCTGCAGCCCACGATGCCCCCTCTGCCGGCTGGTGGGAAGGAGGTACAGCAGGGCCACCACAGGGGCTCTGCCCGGCCCTAGGCCCACACCTCTTCCCACGGCGCCCTCGGCCACCAGTCCTGTTTGGGCCCACAGCACCACCTGCCGGCCGCGGGGGGAGGTGAGCGGGGAGCCAGGCTGGTGGGACGGGAGGCAGGGTGGGAGGGGTCCGCCCAGATCTCTGGGGAAGAGGGTACCAGGTGGTGTGGGCCTGCTCCTCACCCTGACTTGTTTAGGGACCTGGGCCTGGCCCCTGGGTAACCTGGGCTGGTTTATGACCCTCTCCAACACCAGCACAGCAAGCGCATCTGGTTTCTAGGTGACCCGAAGCCGGCAGCCTATGTCCAGCAGAGGTGGGGGTGCTCACTGGTTCCTGAGTGATTTGCAGGGAGACTGGAGCGCGGCCTGCCTGGCCTGGGCTCTTCAGGGGAGGGGAGGGGTGGGGTTGGGCAGGGCAGACCAGGCCTCAGTGGGTGTCCCACTGGCCCCTTCCCACCCCAGAGCATGCGCGCAGCCCTCTCCCGCGTCCAGCCTCCACGAAGCTCAGCTCACTTAGTTCTCGGGCCTGTGACTTACTGGAAACTTCTCCTGACTTTAAAATGTGTTTTCTTTGAGAAAATCTGCCTCACTGAGGTTCAGGCATGAACTGGACAGGACATCGGGACAGTGGAGGGCCCAGGATCAGAGTCCCTTCCACCTTGGGCCCCAGGGAAGGGTGGAGCCGCCCCCTCCAGAACAGGCGCCTGCCCGCATAGGACTCTTCTCCCTCCCCACAGACACAGAGACTAAGGTAGATCCCTGCAGGACCTGCTCACAGAGGAGCGCCCTGGAGCACAGGCGGTCGGGACTCAGTGTCTGGGGCCCAGCAGACTAGTCCTCCACCACCTCTGCCCCACCAGGCACCAGCCCGCACAGCCACAGCGCTGTCACCTTGGAGAGGCCTTGCTGGGACGGGGAATCACAGTCCCCTGCCCGCTGGGCACTGCTGGGGTTCTGTATCCCCTCACTACGCAGCCTAGGAGTTGGCAGCTAGGCCCCCATTTTCCAGATAGGGAGACTGAGGCACAGAGGGGCTGTGTCCAGCACCAGGTCACAAAGGTGGGGCAGGGTGGGCTGGCTGTGATTTGGGGTGGCTGCCCTCAGCCCCACATGCAAGGGGGGGCACCTCCTGCGCTCAGCCAGGGGCAGCCGAGTCCCAGAGGAGGAGGCAGTGGACGGGGCGGGTGGGGGGGACTCCCTCGGGCACCCCACCCCAACAGACATGTCCTAGGAAGGGCGCCATGGGTACTGGAGCTCATTGTGAGCTCAGAGTGAGGTCAGAGCAGGCCAGGGCAAAAGAGGGACAATACCCAGAGCTAGACCTGGCCCGCCGGGTATGAGGACAGCGCTTTGTGCCAGGGATGAGGTCGGGCTCCGCGGGCCCCCCGCTGTGCACCCCACCTGGACAGACAGCATTTTAAGAGGCCACCCAGCCTCACCTCGGGTGAGGGGACCTCACCAGCCATGGCGGACAATCCCAGGTCGGCCCAGGCTCCTGCCCCGGCCTCAGGGGTGGGCTGGGGTGGGCTGGGGCCGGGACCACGTGATTCCTTCCCAGTGATGGTCTTCATTGTAAGTTCAGGGCTCTGGCACTCTGGAAATGAGTGCTGTGAGTTCCTGGCTGCCAGGCCCGAGGCTGGGGCTGGGCCACTTCGGGACAGGCTGTGCTGTAGGTGGTTTGTTTTCGTAGCTGTTCCGGTGGGGGGAGTGGGAAGGGGGGCTCCCAGAAGGACACCGCAGCCTTCTGTTTGTTGCTTTCATAAATCAAGCCACTGCTCCACATCTGTGCAGGTGGAAGTTGTGCCTGAGCCAACGCCCAGACCGAGGCCCACAGCCACAGGTGTTCAGCTTCTAACTCCTTAGTACCAGGGCGGGGCCACAAAGCCCGCCAGGACTGCGAGTGAACACCCATGCTGCACCTTCCCTCCCCGGGCTTGGTGTTTCTGCGTAGTGGTTACCTGTGTTTTGTTCAGATGCTTGTGATTTGGGTTGATTTGGTGTTGATTTGTTTTTGTACTGCAAATTGAATTCAAGATTGGTGCTTATTAGGATGGTCCTCTACCACTTGAGCCGCATTTCCTTTTTTATTCCAGTTGTGGGGCTTGAACTCTGGGCCTGGGCGCAGTCCCTCAGCTCTTCAGCTCACATCGAGCGCGCTACCACTGGAGCCTCAGAGCCACTTCTGGTTTTCTGGTGGTTAATTGGAAATAAGAATCTCAAAGACTTTCTGCCTGGGCTAGCTTTGAACCACGATCCTCAGATCTCAGCCTCCTGGGTAGCTAGGATTACAGGCGTGAGCCACCAGCACCCAGCTCACACTGCCTTTTTGCCTTTTTTGTGTCAGTCCTGAGGCTTGAACTCAGGGACTTGGTGCTGTCCCTGAGCTTTTGTGCTCAAGGCTAGCGTTCTACCACTTAGAGCCACAGCCCCACTTCCGGTTTTCTGGTGGTTCATTGGAGGTAAGAGTCTCATGGACTTTCCCACCCAGCCTAGCTTCAAACCACAATCCTCAAATCTCATCTTCCTGTGTAGCTGGGATTATGGGTGTGAGCCACTGGTGCCTGGCTCGCCTTATTGTTTTTGAAGTAGGGTCTGCTTTTATGCCCAGGCTGCAATCCTCCTATTTGTGCCTTGGCTCAACTGCTGGGATGGCAGGTGTGTACCTGTTCCCAGCAATGGTGCTTCCTCCCATAACAGGGTTAACAAGTGCCGCCATGCCCACCACCAGTCAAGAGGGAGTCCTGCAAACTTTTCAGCCCAGGCCTCCCTTGAATCCTGATCCCCAGCACGTCCACCTTTCCAAACAGCCCGGATGATGGGCTCAAGTTGCCACACCTGGCTAGCTTGGTTTTAAGACGTCTTTGTGTTCTGGATATAATCCTTTATCAGACGTGTGACTTGCAATCATTTCCTCAAAGTCCACAGCTTGTCTATTCATTTTTCCAGGCTATCTTTCAAAAAGCACACTTTTTAACATTTTTATTAAATCGAGTGTATTCATTTCTTTCTTTAATGGGCAACGCTTCTCGTGTCACATCTAAAAAATTCTTTGTGTCACTAAGGTCACAAAGATTTCTCTCCTGTTTCCTTCCAGAATTTTCCAGAGTGTAGGTTTTTCCTTTAGCAGTGTGCTGTATTTTGAGTGAGCATGTTTTCAAAGGATGACTGGGGGCTTATTTTAGCATGTGCAGATCCCATTGTTGTGGTACCGTGTATGGAATTCTGTTTTTCACCTTTATCAAAACTAGTGGCCAGCCAGGTGTCAGAGGCTCACGCCTTTCATCCTAGCTACTCAGGAAGCTGGAATCTGGATGGCCACAGTTTGAAGCCAGAAAAGGCAGAAAAATCTGAAAGACTCCCTCTCCAGTTAACCAGCAAAATGCCAATCTAGAGGTGTGGCTCAGGTGACAGAGCCCCTGCCTAGCCAGCATGAGTTCAAACTCCAGTAAGGTCCCCCACAAAAATACATCGTGTGTTCGGGCTGGGAAGGTGGCTCAGTGGTAGAGCACTTGCCTTGCATGCTCGAGGCCCTGGGTTTGATTCCTCAGCACCACATAAGCAAAAAGAAAAAAGCCGGAAGTGGCACTGTGGCTCAAGTGGTAGAGCGCTAGCCTTGAGCTGAAGAGCTGAGGGACAGCGCCCAAGCCCAGAGTTCAGGCCCCATGACCGGACCCAAAAAAAAAAAAAAAAATACATCGTGTGGGGCTGGAATGAAGCTCACAGTACGCACGATGATTGCCTAGGGTGTAGGAGGTCCTGATTCAATCCCCAGCACCACAAACAAACAATTATATCTGCTGATGGCTCTGTGTCTTGTTTGGGATGTTGTGTGATTCTGGAGTCAGGAACATCTACCTCGTGGAATTAGCTGGTGTGGTTCCTCTCTCTTCTGGAAGAGTTGTGTAGGATCTGTATGATTTTTTTTCCTTCTTCCAACAGTTGCTAAAATCCAGACCCTATTGTTTCTGCAAAGTATTTTGGAGAGTAATTTTCGTACTATTCTTGCAACTTAAGTCTTAGATGAGGTTTGGTGAGTTGTAGCCTTAAGGAATTTGTATGAGTTGTCAGTGTTTTTGCCCTAAGGTTATGTTATACTGTTTCCTTATTATTGTAATAATGAACCACTCTTGCATTATATTAGTATTTTATCTCCTCTTTTGTTTTTGATTTTTTTTTTTTTTTTTTGTCCAATAAATGCTGCCGGGCAGGCGACCTCACGTATCAACAAGCTTTGGGCTCCTTGGTGTTTCTGTTTTCGTTTTATTCATTTCTTTCTTGGACTTTAATTTGTCTTTTTTGTTTGTTTGTTTTAAAGGTGGGATTCTAAGTCATCATTTTCCGACTTGCATTTTTTTTAGTTTGTGTTTAAGACTATTAATTTTTTCCTCCAGGACATTTTAGTTTCTGTTTTGTCCCATTGAAGATATTTCCCTTTCGGTGACTTCTTCTTGACCTTTGGGTTATTTGAAAATACAACATTTTGTCTCCAGGTCCCAGGAATGTCCCACCTCACTGTTACTGACTTCTAAATTAATTCCATGGGGGTTGGAAATTGTTCTTATTTGACTTGAATTTTTACAAACTTAGTTGGCCTTTTACAGCAGACAATTTGGCCTATCCCTATATGTGCCAAGCATCCAAAAGGACATGGTTTTTCCCGATGGAGAGTTCCAGCAGCACGGAACACCTGACATTGTCCCTCGTGTCCTTCGGGGTTATCTCTTCCCCAACTTCACCAATTGCCAGAAAGTGGTACTGAGATTTCCCGCTGTGGCTGCTGATGTGTCTGTCCGCTTCTTCTCTGGACCTGCACTCTTTGCTTTGTGTACTGTGAGGTCCTGCTAGGCCGTGCATGAGCTTTTATAATGATTATCATCTTGATAAATTACTCCTTTATGGCTGTCATAGTATTTAATCTAAAATGTCTCATTTGA
Source organism: Dipodomys merriami (assembly GCF_024711535.1). NCBI lineage: Eukaryota > Metazoa > Chordata > Mammalia > Rodentia > Heteromyidae > Dipodomys > Dipodomys merriami. Next base: position 504,838 of record NW_027203093.1, on the reverse strand, counting down.
TATGAACAAAGCAATATCAGTTTTCTGAGATTGTGGGTAGGGGGCTATATGAATATCTTTTCCAGTCTCTTGTTTTTAGTCAACTGGTATCCGCTGTGCTTTGTTGTTGTTGCTCTTTTATTTATTTATGGGACAGTCTTGCTTTGGAGCCCAGGCTGGCCTCAGACTTGAGACCTTCCTTCTCAGTGCTGGGATTACAGGTGTGCCACTGTGTGTGTAGCACACGTATCTTGCTTATGGGCAGTGACACCTGGGTCTCTCTGTTTGTGGCCTTCAAGTCATTTATCGTTAGAGTGCCTCATTTGATAAGATAGGGTCTTCATCCCTGTCCTCTGTTGGATTTGTTTGTATTTGGTGTTGTTTTACTCTTGGCCATCGGAGAAAGTTCGTAGCATGCAGTGCTGGGTAGTGCCCCTTAGAACACAAAACATCTTAACATTCAGATCAGTTTCTCTCTGGCCTTGTGCTGTGTTGCTGTGTTTGTTATAAATCTATAGCATCATTTGTTTTCTACTTGGAGAACATTGAGAAATATTTTGTGTTCACCATTTCTCCATGCGCACCTGGAGCGCAGCCTCTGAACAGCCACCCCCAGCACCGGCCGCCCAGCAGGCCTGGGGTGGACTCGGAGGGGTCACAGGAGGGTGGCACGCTCTGTCCCTCCTGCTGTGTGCAGGGTGTTGTCTGGGTGTGGCAGGTGGCGCGTGTCTCCCTGTCTGTGTCCCCTTCTGTTCCCTCAAGAACCTGCTGTCCTCCTTCCTCCCTTCCATGCGACTCTTCCCTTCGGCTTTTTCTGGACTTCCCCTTCTCGTGGGTTTTGGGGCAATTCTGTTTCGCTGTGATTGGGAACTCGGAGTCTCCTATCTGTGCATTTCTGGTTTCCACCACAACTGGGGAGCAGGCAGACACATGCTCAGGCTTTCAGACTCACTGCCTGGTCCTCCCCCCGACACTGATGCCCTCACACTTCACACCCTCTCACACGCGGTCACACACGCACATGCTCAGTTGCACAGAGCTTACACACACCTTCACGGGCACACAAAGACGTCCTCACGCCCTCTCACGCATGCTCACACTCATAGGCACACACATTCACGTGCATTTTTGACTTGCCTAAGGCAGAATGTGAATCTGATCCTGGTTCTCAGCTGTGGCTGGGAGCATTGGCATCGTGCATCATTTGTGGGACTGGGAAGCATGAGCCCCACAGGCCCCTTGAGGCCTGGTGAGGGGGTCTGGGGTCTGAGTTCATGGAGGAGGCCTACAATGCAGGTGCTCACCAGCCCTGGGCTTGGGGTCCCTGAGGTCTCTCCTCTTGGTAGCACAGGACCATGGGCAGGGTCTGAGGTCTCTCCTCTTGGTGGCACAGGACCATGGGCGGGGTCTGAGGACTGCCCCCGGGTGGCATGGGGACCCATTGGTGGGGTCCCAGTGATGACTCCTCACGGATGAAAGGTAAACCTTTGGAAACGCCACATCATCTCCACCTCATCTCCATTCACTGGAGTACCCCAGGTTTCCTACACAGGATTCACCCCCAGGAGCAGGTGAAGTAAGAGCTGAGTGTGGGAGCTGGCCTGGTGGCTGCCCCAGAACCCCCTCTGTCTCGGTCTGAAGGAACCCTTTCCCCACATTCTCAGGAGGGGGAGCAAGGGCAGGGGGGCACAGCCTTAACACCTGCCCCACCTTCTCCCACAGTCACCTCTTCTCCTTCGACAGCCCCCAGGACACCTGGGCAGCCAGAGGGGGACAGGCGGGCCCTGTACCAGCCTGAAGAGCCAGGCCCTAAGTGCCCCCATGCCAGTAAGAGCGAGAGACATGCACCCCAAGCACCCCATGTCCCCACACCTGCCTGTCACCCCCTGCCGGGAAGCCAGGCCCCGCCAGGCACCAGGCAGCACTGTCTACTCTGCATGGCCAAGGCCTCAAGCCCGGCCCTGCCCCCCCGGGACCCAGCCAGGCCACTGGACAGAAGGGCGGCCACGTGGAAGGACATTGCCACGTGTGCATGTCCCCAGCCTCTGCACACATACAGGTGCCCACAGATGCTGACCCCAAGGCCCCTCTGCCATTGTAGGACCTCCTCCCACCTGGACATGTCCTCCCAGGAGTCATCGGGCAGGCCGAGGGTTCCAGAGGACTACGTCTGCTGGGACAGACGCTCGCAGCCCACAACCATCCTGCTCTGCAAGTCCAAGAGCAGCCAGGCAGCTCTGGTGCCCCAGGAGCATCAGAAGTTCATGGAGGAGGCTTACAATGCAGGTGCTCACCAGCCCCGGGCTCGGGGTCCCTGCAGGGGCTGGGCTCTGGCTGATCCCCGCGGAGGAGAGCTGCGGGCCCCTCCGGGACTCAGGGGCGGCGGGCAGTGTGGCTACAGGAAGCTTGCGGCAGGGTTCCTTATACTCTTGGCATGTCCTGCCTCTTGATATGCCTTCCAAAACCTGAACACCCGGTCCCCCACCCCATACACCCAAGTCTCAGAACCCCAGTGTAGGCCTGGCCCCCTCTCTGGAATGTTTTTCTCTTTGTTCAAACACCAGGGAGTGTTGGATTAACTAGAAGATAGAAGGCTCAAAAACCAGATGGATAGAGCTAGGAAGATACAGATGAATTTATGAATGGGAGGGTGGATGGATGGGTGGACGGATGGTGGATGGTGGATGGATGGATGGATGGATGGATGTGTGGATGGATGGATGGATGGATGGATGTGTGGATGGATGGATGGATGGGTGGATGGATGGATGGATGGATGGGTGGATGGATGGGTGGATGGATGGATGGATGGATGAATGGTGGATGGATAGATTTAAACATGGACGTAGAGTCAGTGGTTGATGGATTATGAGTATGTAGGTGCATGAATATAAAAATAAACAAACAGATGGATAGGTACCTGGGTTGGTAGACAGTTGGATAGACACGTGTGGGTGGATAGACAGGTGCGTGGGTGGATGAGTGTATGGTGGGTGGGAATGTGGGTGGATGTGTGAGTGGGTGGCAATGGAAGAACATAGCCTGTATCTGCTGGGACAGATACCATCTGCGCTCGCTCTCATCCTGAACCCCACAAGGACCACCTGGGCAAGCGCCCAGGGCTGCCATTCCCAAGCCTGCCCTGCCCTCCTGCCAGCCCTGCTGCCCTGTGTGGCATCCTCACAGCCCAGCCTCCTTATGCCTTTCCTCCACCCTCAGCCATCTGCTACAAGATGCTCCGGGACATGAACAGCTCCGACCCTCTGCACCTGAAGTATGTCATCAAGAAGATCAAGAAAATGGCTCAGGGGTGCCCCAGCCTGGTGTTAGAAACCATCCACGACTACCTCAAAGACAATCCAGAGGTGGGCTCCAACCCCAGGTCCTACAGAGAGCAGCTGCATAATCTGGGGGCAAAGCGTAATCTCCTCCTATGCTGAAGTATGGAGTGGAAAGGGAGGGAAGGTGGGCCAGCCATGCTGGCTACACCCAGACCACTTGAGAGAGGCTCTGATCCTCACAGTGGGGAAGAGATTCGTCTAGTTCAGAATGGATGTGTGCATGACTGAATGGATGGGTGGATGGATGGGTGGGTGGATATATGGATGGAGGGATGGAGGGAAGGGGGAAAAAGGAGGGTAGATAGTAAGGTAAATGGATGGATGGATGGATGGATGGGTGGCTGGCTGGATGGATGGATGGTTGGATGGACAAATGAATGCCTTGCCTTTGAAGATAGAGTTCTATTGAATCTGGAGAGAGAGACACACTCCTTTCAGGTCTGCTGCATTCGGGCAGCGGGTGGGCAGGCAGGCATTCTTCACAGGTTACCACCAAGTGAATGGTAACTGCAGCCCCTCTGATTCCTTCCCTTGGCCTTCCTGAACCCCTTGCACCAATGTTCCTCATAACATCGTGACATCACCTGCACCATCGGACCCTTCTGCTGTTCACAGATCTCCAACCGGCACAAGTTCCGGCTACTCCAGGTCCTGGAGACTGTCATTGGAGCCAGTGACTCCCTAGGGGAGATCTGGGAAAAATACTACACACAGTTGGCCCTGGAGAACATGACCAAATCCACGGTGAGTTCCTCACACCCCATTTGGGGACCAGCCCCCAACCAAAACATGGGCACCACATAGCACACAGGGCTATGGAGGACCGGGGCCAGTAGACGCTCTGGACAAAGCCTCGAGACTTACGGCTGGTCAGGGTAGGTAACAGGAATGATAGCACAACACCCGTAGAATAGTCATATCTCTGAGGTGCGGGACCTTGGCTCTTTGCTCTTTGCCCTGGCTGTGCTCAGCCTCTGCTATAGGAACAGCAGGTGTCGCGGCAGTGAGCGGGGAGGCTCAGGATGGGCCTCGTGCCCTCCCCACAGGTGCTCATAAGCCCCCCGCTTTACTGAAGAGACTAAGGCTCAGTTGGGAAACTTGTCTAAGGGAGACGCCAGCTGGTGAGCAGCAGCTGTGACCAGTTTCCTGAGCCCCAGGGAAGCCAGAGAGGCCTGGATGCGAGTGACAGCCGAGGAAGGGCCCAGGACTGTAACCACATCACCTCCTCCTCGTTGATCTCTTGTGCTGGGTCAGGATGGAGCAGGATGGTGCGATCCTCAGATCTCAGCCTCCTGCTTACAGTGTGAGCCACCCACACCTGGCTCTAAATGTAGATTTTAGATGAGAGCTTTTTGAAAGCGAAAGTCAGATCAAAGTCACCATGTCCACAAGAAGCCCTTGCGGCCACTCCGCTGCGTAGCCTGCTGGTGTCACAGGAAGATCGATCCTGGGAGGAGGGCCTCTGCCTCCTGCACCTGCAGACATCAGCAAATGGGGCAGAGCCCTGCGGCCCCTCCCCGTGGCCTCCACCAGCGGGAAGGAGCTGGAGAAACACCAGTGTGCTCTCTGAGAGGAGCATAGCGACCGCCCCCACTCCGGGCACACTGGACAGGGCTGGCCTGGCCCAAGGCCCAAGCAGGCCAGGAACTGCTCAGCTGGGCCAGACACTGGAGCCTTGCCAGGCTGGCTGTGTGGGCAGACAGGTTGAACAGGCATTCACGGCGACAAGGGATTGGAGAATGTGGCGTGTCCTGTGCAGCCTGGAGGTCCCCACCAGGAGAGGTGACCTCGGCCGGGGACTTTCAGCTGTTGTCTAAGCACAGACATGGGAATGCCAACAGCCTCCATTTTCTTTCCAAAAGAATGGGTTGATATAGCTACTCTGTGCAAGTCTATTCTTACTTGGGGCTTCCTTGCTGCCCCTGCCCCTGCCCAGGAGCTGGAGGACGTGTACCAGGATGCAGCCAGCCACGTGCTGGTGGCCATCTTCCGGCACTCGTGGCAGACAGTGACCCAGCAGCTGGAGACGCATCTCCTCAATAGTGTCTTCCCGCACCGCAGCCTGATCTACGTGATGAGCAAACTGTCATCTCAGGGTGCGTACTGGCATGGGAGGGCCGGACAGCTTACAGAGAGGGGCTCCCGAGCACCCATGGCAGATGAGACCAGCTCAGCGAGTCGGTGTGAGGCTAGGGTCAGCCAGCGCCCACCCACCCCAACGCTACAGTATCTGACCACCCCCATCCCCACCACCACCCCGCCCCGCCCCGCTTCTGCCACGTCTGTTCATTCATTTACTCTCTGCCTACAAGTAGGTGCTGGGCAGAGCCCAGAGAAGTAGACAACCCCAGGAGGGAGTGGGAAGACGGGCCGCCATGTGGGGTCACACAGCAAGGGACACAGGGACACAGTCCTGATCATCTTCCTCCTGCCTGCCTGCCTGCTCCCAGGGAGCCAGGCTGAAGCAAGGCTGTAGGCATGAGGGCTGTAGGTATGAAGACTGTAGGCGTGAGGACTGTAGGTATGCAGGCTGTAGGTGTGGGGACTGTAGACATGAGGGCTGTAAACAGGGCTATAGGTATCAGGACATAGATATAAGGGCTAAGGTGTGACAACACCAGGCATGAGGACGGTGGTCCTGGAACCTCTCCTTCTCCCACAGAGGACGAGGATCAGAGGAAACGCTGGGAAGAACAGCTGGCACAGGTAGGGAGGTCAATAGCAAGCAGAGGGCAGTGCTGGGTTCAGAAGTGAGAGGGGTGGGGAGGGAAAGCGGGCGGGGGGGGGAGGAAGAAAAGGGCAGGGCATAAGTAGAAGGGAAGAAGGGGGAGAAGGAGAGGAAAAGAGGTGCGAAGGCAGACCCCAGATTAGAGGTTTGCAAATAGCATGGCAAGCGGAGAGATGGTTACTGGAGAGCGTGAGAGTTGAATCTCGGTCTGTAGACACTTGTCACAGAACAAATAGCTTTGCCCCTATCCTAGAGCTGGATATGCGACTAAGGGAAGCCTGAAGAGATTCAGGGACCAGAGCCGGGACCAGCACAGGAAGGAAGCTGATGGGGGTGGATGGAGAAAGTGTCAGTCAGCCCCGTCTCTGGCCCTCCGCCCCATGACAGGCTTACTTACAAACCTCAGAGGGACACGGGCCATAGCAGGTGAACTGCAGCGACCTGCTTTTCATTTCTGTCCCTCTGTTTCTTCACTAACAAATGTGGGGGAAGCCCCATGCAAAACTCTGCTTAATTATTATTACCTCCAATATCACTTCCACTGTCATAACATATACCAGTAATCACCTTCATCATCATCATCACCTTCACCATCACTTTGGTTATCACTACCCCCCAAAAGAAGCCAGTTATGACAACCTTGCTTTCCTCAAAATTAAAACTTCTGCTCACCAATGGATGTAGAGGAACCAAGGATATGCCCGGCTGTTAAAGTCCTGGGAAGTGGGTGGTCACTCTGAGACATGGGGGGGGGGGGGGGCGGCCAGTGATGTTACAGGACATGGACACAGCACACACACCTAGAGGTTCAGGCCCGTCTCCAAGGTGGCCTCTTGATGTAGTCAGGAGATGGTGACTTAAAATGCATCAGGTGACTGCTGACAAGCACAGAGTTTGTTGGCAGTGAACTTCTTTAGAAGTAGGAGTCCACCCTAAAATGCTGATGCAGTCACTCTTGCGGTCCCGGGATTCTGCTGGGAATGCACGGCAGGTGTGCTTCCCGGGCCTTCCTGCCGAGGGCCATCTTCAGACAGCACCTGGCACCTGTCCAGCGTGGGACCCCAGCCAGTTCTGGTGACTTGCTCAGTTGGTACCTGACCTGCAGCCACCCAAGCTCCTGGGCTTCCTGTGTGCTCTGAGCATATCCACCGGGCCAGTGGAGAGCTGAGGGCCAGACAGGGGAGCTGGACCCCAGAGACCCAGAGGAGCAAGTCAGGGGTTGGGGCGCTGAGCTGGTGCCGGCCCCAGCACTCGGGTGAGAGAGAGCGCCCAGGCCCGGCCTGCCCCTCCCCTGTCTGCTCACAGATAGCCCTCAAGTCCAGGCAGTTCCTGAACTCAGACATGTGGTTCAAGGAGATGCAAGAGGCACTCACCAGGCCCGGGTGGGCCCCACAAGAGCAGCCTCCTGAGAAGGTGAGCCCCCTTCCCCCCAGCAGCCCCTGACATCTGCACTCCATCCACATCCCAGAAGGGAACGAGGCTGTGTAAGGGTGGGCCTGGGCCTGGACTCAGTTTCCCCCACTGCCCCCTTGGGTGGGCTTATTCCCGACACAGGGTAGGATGGGAGGGAGGGCACTACCGAGGTCAGGGGGCTGCTCAGAGGAGGCGGCAGGCCAGGCCAGGCAGGTCAGCTCAGGACGGGATGCCCAACGCTCCGCCAGGCCTTTCTGTTCACCTACTATGGGCTGATCCTGCAAGCGGAGGAGGACAGCACCATCATCCGAACGCACCTGTGGGCGCTCCTGCAAACATCCCATCAGCTGCCCAAGCAGAGGGAGGTAGGACCCAGCCCCAGCCTGGCCCCGGGACACCCTGACCCTGTGCTGAGCCTGGTCATCGACCAACACCAGGACCCTGACTGGTCCCCAACTAAGCCCTGGCCCTAGTCACAAGCAGAGTGCTGATTTTTATCACGAGCTAGGCTGGGACCCTAGTCCCGCTGAGCCCTGCTCAGCGCCTGACCTCTGATCCCGTTGTCGAAAGCCCCTGATCTCACCCACAGCTTGTGTCCTCTTGCCTGGCTCAGAGTTGCCAGTCCTGTGGGGCCTGGGACGGGGCAAGGGGCGAGGGGCGGGGCCGGGCCTGCGTGGTGAGGCTCTGCCCAGGCCGCTTCCCTCCCCACAGGGCATTGCCCTCACCACGGGCTTGGCCGCGGCGCGCCACTTAGACGATGTCTGGGCTATCCTGGACCAGTTTGGGCAGAGCACGCCGATGAAGTGGAGCCTCCACAACTTCTCCTCAAAGGTGACCGCCAGGGCCTCTGCCGGGGCTCCAGGACCAGACCGACTCTCCACAAAGGCCAGGACCCCAGACTGGGGGTCCAGGGACAAAGTCAGGGGCACGGGCTTCAGGCCATGGACCCTGATTCCAGCCCTACCTGTAGCCCTTGCCTCTGCACCTCCGTCTCCCCCTCCTTCCTCCCGGCCCACAAGAGCCCGGCACGTAGCTGCCAGCTTCCCTGACAGGGCTGGGGATGCTGAGAGGCGGGCGGAGCACAGCCCTGCAACTGCGCCCCTGCCCCCACCTGTCAGCAGCCCCTGCTGGCGCTCACAGTGTCCCAGCCCACTTCCTGGGAGCTCCTGGGCCCCAGGAGCAGAAAGGACCTCACACAGTCTAGAAGGGGAGGCATCCCAGGCCTGCCCAGCCCTGCACTCTCTGGGGGTCACCTAAGTGAGAAGCTGTCTCTCTGGGTGTAGGTACAACCCCCAGTCCCCTTCCCAGATGAGCAGCCGGGCCTCCGGCCAGGGTCAGCAGAGCCAAGTGCCCTATGTCCAGCCTTGGCAGCCCGTCCATGGCCTATCCCAACTACCCAAAAGCCTGTGTTTTCCTGACATAAACTGAGGTCAACCCCCTCTGGATAGCCAGTTCTGCCGGCTGCCCGGGGTGCCCGGGAGGAGGGCTCCCGCCAAGCCTGACCTCCGTCTGTATTCCCACACATGCAGAAACTGGAGGAACCACAGTGGAAGTGGGCCAGCAGCACCCTCCTCCTCGCCTATGGCCAGGTGGCGGCCAAAGCCAGGACCCACATCCTCCCCTGGGTGGACAACATCCTGTCCAGAATGGTCTTCTACTTCCGCTCTAGCACCTGGGTATGGCGACCACACAGCCCGAGTCCCACAGCCCCCTCCCCTTACACCCAGCCAGGCCCAGCCTCCTATTGGCTGCCCCAGTCCCCGCCCCCTCCTCCCAGAATCCTCTGGGCTTTCATGAGAAAACCCACACACACACTAGAGAAACCCTGGACTTGTTCCCGGTGGGGTGGGGACACGCTGGGTGGCTGCAGGGCCCCGTCTTCACCAGCCGCCCCCCAGTCACCCACGCGTTAGGGTTTCCCTAATTCTTGAAGAAAACCCACGTGCCCGGGCTCAGTCTGACCCGCCCCCTGTCCTGGGCCTGCGCCCTGCAGGACGACGTCCTGAAGCAGAGCTTCCTGTCGGCCACCTCCACCCTGCTGGAGGCCATCCACCGCAGCGAGGGCGCCCACAGCTACGAGCTCTCCCAGACCGGCGAGCTCCTCGAGTGTCTGATGGTGCATGCCGGGGGCGGGGGGGGGGGGGGGGGGGGTGAGGGGGGGAGGGTTAGAGGAGGCCCTTCCCTCGGGCCTGCCCCCTCCCCCCACAGGCCTTCCCATGGGCCTGCCCCCTCCCCTCCCCCCAAGGCCTGTCCCCTCCCCCCACAGGCCTCCCACCTTCCCATGGGCCTGTCCCCTCCCCTCCCCCGCGGGCCTGTGCCCTCCCCTCAGGGCTGCCCCCTCCCCCGCGGGCCTGGCCCCTCCCCCCAGGGCTGCCCCTCCCCCCGAGGGCCTGGCCCCTCCCCCCAGGGCTGCCCCCTCCCCCGAGGGCCTGGCCCCTCCCCCCAGGGCTGCCCCCTCCCCCGAGGGTCTGGCCCCTCCCCCCAGGGCTGCCCCCTCCCCCCAGGGCTGCCCCCTCCCCCGAGGGCCTGGCCCCTCCCCCCAGGGCTGCCCCCTCCCCCGAGGGCCTGGCCCCTCCCCCCAGGGCTGCCCCCTCCCCCGAGGGCCTGGCCCCTCCCCCCAGGGCTGCCCCCTCCCCCGAGGGCCTGCCCCGTTCCGGGGCTGGCCTGCGGTGGCGGGTGGGTTTCTATGATAGCTGTCACCCTCCATGACCCCAGTGACTGGTTCTGACAGCTGCCCTGAGCTGACCAGGCACCCGATATTACAGACAATGCCACCATTCTGCACCACTGGCCGGGATCCTGCCCAGCCTGCTGGGGGTTGGGCCTCACTGACCACCACCCCTGGGGAGGGTGAAGAAGACAGGAAGGAGCCTGGGCAGTGGTGACCACAGCACTGATGAGCACCGTTGGGTCCTGGCCCCTGCGGGCTCCCGGGCCTAAGCTTAGCCCACCTGGCTTCCCGTGGGGCCTGTCTATGACCAGCTGGGAGGAAACTCCAGGCTGTCAGGAGAGTGAGCAGGCCCTGGCCACTGGCACATGGTGACCAGGATTCAGACCTGGCCTGTCGGACTCCAGAGACCAGATGCAGAGGGGAACAGGGAGCACTGGGCAGCCGGGCACTGGGGTCTCAGGTCAAGAGACACAGTGTCACAGCAGAGCAGGCCACCCCTAATCCATGGACTTGCAGGTCCTGATAGAGAAGGAGCCCCAGGACTCGCTGTGCACCCACAGCCGCCAGGAGGCCATCAACATCGCCACCAGCCTTTGGTAGGCTGCCCTGCCCTGCCCTGCCCTCCCCTGCTATACCCAGGCCTCTCTCAGCAGCTGTTCCCCGATGCTAAGCATCAGATGCAAAGGTAGAGCAGCCACTCCTGACAAGGCCCAGACTAGGTAGCATCTGGCCGGACAGACATACAAAGAAACACTGAGTCTAGACCCCAGCCAAGCCCAGGGGAAGAGCAGTCGGGGTTGCAGGTCCCAGTTCCGCTCTCCACGGTCGTGGAGGGGAAGAGCGCCAGGCCCCCCAGAATCTGAGCACCCAGGGAGTTCAGAGAGGCCCAAGCGCTGCCTGCAGGGGGCGCAGCTGGCAGCACCTGGGCAGGTGGCAGGGACAGCCGGATCCACTCAGCCTGGGTTCAAACCCCACTTACCCCCCTTAGGCTCAGCCTCCCTGAGCCCCTGTCTCCTAATTCACCATCACACACACAGCTGTGGAGCAACCATGGTGTGCCAGGAGCCACCTGGGCTCTGAGGGCCTAGTTCTGAGCCAAGAGGGACTGTCCCTGTTCTCTGACCCTTAGGGAGGAGTGGCCGGCACACAGAACACACGCAGGGCTGAGGACATGGCTGGCAGTGAGTCAGGGAAGGGAAAGAAATCCTTACAGGGTTGTGTTCTGTGAGACTTGGCCTGAGGCCAGCCAAGCTGATAGGCGAGTGCTAGCTGTCTGGGTACCTCATGAGCCCGGAGCTCCTCCAAGCTCCAGGACACAGTGTCAGACTGCCCAGAAAGGGCTGTGGAGAAACGTCCCCGAAGGGTGAGAGAGTGAGGCCTAAGTGTCCTTGGCTGAGGGACAGCGAGAGCAAAGGCCCTGGGGCTGGCTGCGCAGGGACCAGCAAAGCAGATGTACGCAGGCATGCCCACGAGAGACAGACAGCCAAGATCTGCACTGTCAGAGGTAGACGGGAGCGGTGCCGGTGCCTGAGGCCCTGGGTCCCCACACTGGGGTCTCCCTGTCCCCTGGTCTCAGACTGCCGCCCTCTGCATCCCCCACAGTGAGCTGAGGCCCCCCATGGGCACGGACCAGAAGTCACGGCTGCTGCGCACCTGCCTCCACAGTGTGTTTGCCCTTCCGCAGCCCGACAACCTGGAGACGCACACCTGCCATTCTAGGGAGCCACACAATGTACAGGTGAGGCCCCCATGGCCTCCCGGGCAGGGCATCGGCTCTGTCTGCTGTCCTGTCCACTTGGGAGAAAGTAGGAGGGTCCCTGGCCACACCACAGGCTGGATTGGGGATGGTAACCAAAGAGGATGAGAACAATGGGGTTGGAATGCTGAGACGCACAGTAGATATGCCTGCAGTGTCCCATAGACACCACCAGGGGGCACCTATGGCTGCCAGAAATAGCACTGACAGCGGCCTGGGCTGTCAGGGCTGAGGGCAGGGAGGCCTGTGCCCTGTGACCACCAGTAGGCGTCAGGCCCTCTGCAGACATTCTCTCACCTTCCCTGCTCCCGGGACTGGAGCTGCCCCCCCTCGGTCCCCATCACCTACCTCCGTGGCTCTTGTTGCGCCTTCCCAAGGCTGGGTCTGGGCTGGGTCTAGACAGACGTGCGCTGAGTGCAGCAATAACGGAGTGAGGTCCCTCCACCCAGGGTGGCAGAGCACCCCGCGATCAGACTCCGGTTAGCACTGAAATGGGGGCGCTGAGCTGGGGTCCTGCCTGCTCCGGTCTCCCTCTGCCACCCTCCTATGGAGGAACCTGGGCTGGGAGGTGAAGCTGCCCCCCTGTGGCCCCCAGACAGACAGCGGCTGGCGCTCAGGGGCTCTGCCGCTGGTGAGGCAGTGGGAGCGTAGGCTGGGGTTGATGAGCAAGGCACTGAAGAGCACAGGGGCCTGTGAGCGGCCAAGCCAGACCCGGCAACAGTGTCTATAAGGCACCGCACAAAGGGAAAATCGGGGCTCTTTGTGTGTGTGAGTCCTGGGCCTTGAACTCGGGGCCTGGGTGCTGTGGTTGGGATTTTGTGCTCGAGGTTAGTACTCTGTCACTTTGAGCCGCAGCTCCACTTCTGGCTTTTTGGTGATTTATGAGAGATAAGAGTCTCACAGACATTCCTGCCCAGGCTGGCTTTGAACCATGATCCTCAGATTTCAGCTTCCTGAGAAGGCATGTGCCACCAATGCCCAGCTTTTGATATAGCAAATGCAGGCCCTCCTAAGCCTGGGGCCCTGTGGAGGGGCCGGGTCACCCCTACACGGCCTGCCCTGCTAGAAAGGAGTCCACCTGGAAAGAAAAGCAAGAACCGTGGGCCTGGGTGGCCCCGCCCGCCTCCCTGACACCTTCACGTCCACCAGATGGGCCTTTCCTTGGCTTCCAGGGTACAGCCATGGGCTCCGGTGGGGTAGAGCCTGGCAGAACATGGCATCTGTAGGTGCTGTGCTAGACTGACGCCCTCATCCTCTACCCTCGGGACATGGCTGACCTCCTCCCTTGTACAGGCCCTGTACCGGCAGACCACGGAGGCCCTGGACCGCATGCTGCAGAGTCTCATCAAGCAGAACCCCACGTCAGATGAGTTGCACCTCCTGCTGTCGGTGAGGGCTGGGTGCAGGATCTCCTCCCCCTGTCCCCCTCCCCACAGGCCCAGAGGAGAGGCTGGCTCCACCCAGGTCACAGGTCAGGACCCGTAGGACGTCACCATGGAGCCATCCCGGGAAGGGCCCACAGGCAGAGGGCACAGCGGGGCAAGGCAACGGCCTGGTCCCCAGGTGAAGGGGCCGCTTCACCCCTCCCTGACATTTCCGGAGCCCTGACCGTGCCCCTCCATCCCTGGACATCACAGAGATGCCACCGGCCCCCACACCCTGACCCCCCACCCCCTCCACAGCACATCTACGTCTGGCTGACGTCGGAGAAGGCGCATGAGCGCCAGCGGGCTATGCAAACCTGTGTGTGCCTCCTCGAGTTCGTGAACCACAACCACTACCTGGACGTGAGTACCTGCTCCCCGCCCCATCACCTGGGCCTTCTGCCCTGGAGCCCTGAGCGCCACCCAGCCCCGCCAGGCCCCATGGCCGCGGGCACAGGGAACGGGAAGCAGGCTGTGGACCTGGGCAGAACGCTGGTCCACACACCTCGAGGCCCAGGCAGATGCTGGCCGTCCTCCAGCCCCTCTTCTCACCTGTAACAGGAGGGATGAGATGAGGAGAGGATGGAAGGCAGCCCGAGGAAGTGCTGCTAGGCTGCAGCCGCACAGACAGGCTCGGGGAGTTAGCCACACAGGGAGCAGCCCCCACGCCTGCGCTTCACCCCCGCGGGCCTCCACACGCCAGGGTGGCTGCTGTCCTGGGAGCTTGCGATGAGCGTGTTCTCACTCAGATCGGGGCTGACCTCTCAGGGCAGCAGGGGGAGGGGACCAGCACCCTGCCTGGGGCCTGGGGCCCAATGCAGTGGTGGTAGGAGGGACCGGCACTGTGCGCACATGCCGGGACTTGAGTGGGAGAGCAAAAAGACTTGCTCAAGATTAATCCTGTGTCAATGTGATTGATGAATTCGATGATTTATGTGACTAGAGCATGTGAGCTGGCCAGTTATTCTTACAAATAAGAGCTTTATTGAAGCTCGGGCCCCTATCAAGTAAGGCAAGTGACATGTGACACTTGGCTCGTGGTAGAGCTTTGTGCGTATTTTTGTGGGGCTCTGGATCTCGGTCTCCTGAGCAGCTAGGGTGACAGGAATGAGGAATGAGCCACCGGCGCCTGGATCCATTGTATTTTCCTCAATATTGCCTTAGTCGTATGCTTTCTCTTGATTGCCACGTTCTTTAGTAGCCCATCCCATCTTGCTAGTCCCCAGCCCCAGCTCCGCCACCCGGTTTGGGAGAGGCCGTGCTGGGCACCCGTGGCACTGTGGGGACCACGGGAGGAACATGCCCTCAACTGACAGGGGAACTTCACGCGGATCGGGAAGCTGGCGGGCATGCTGGGTATTCTGTGCCAGGATCCAGACGGGACCACCCAGTACCACAGTCTGGAAGGGGTGGGTCACCTCTACCCGCTCCTGACGCACCAGAAAGGTGAGCGCCCTCCGGAACTATCTCCCCCCACCCTGTCTCAGCCACCACTTCAGGCGGAGCCACACCAGCACTCTGAACTTGACCGTGCCCCAAGCCCCGTCTCCAACTCATCCCGACAATGACTCCACCCCTCAGACCCCCGGCCTCAAACGGGGCACTGGCCAGCCCCAACACTAATGAGCCGTCCTTCCTTTGGCTGTCTCCACTCTCGTCCGGCCTCCTCACCCTGCCCTGACAGCAGGAGGGCCAGAACAGGTGGAGTGTCAGAGCCCCAAGGAGCCTCCCCAGACCCACACAGAGAGAGCCGCCATCTGGAGCACTGGAGACCAGGGGGACACCACCCTGATCGCCCAGGAGACAGTGCCCCCAAAGGAACACATCTTCCAGCTGGGCAGCAACCACGCCATCAAGGTCAAAACCTGTAGGGTCTGGAGGTGGGGGGCGATGAGCAGGGCAGACCCCAGCATCTGGGGGTCAGAGTCGAGCAAGGATCTGGGGGTCAGAGGCTAGATCCTAGGGGTCAGAGGCTAGCATGGGATCAGGAGGTCAGAGTCTAGATCTGGGGGTCAGAGGCTGGCGCAAGATCCAGAGGTCAGAGGCTAGTATGAAATCTGAGGACCAGTGTCTAGTGCAGCATCTGTGGGCAGAATGGTTGGTCTTCAGTAACACCCATGGAGTCCAGCCAAGCTGAGACGGTTGTGTATGAGGCTCACAAGTGCCCTGGTGGACGCCGGACCCTGTGTTCTCAGTGGCTACAGCAAGCCAGCCCAGAGCTGACTTTACACCAGAGAGCCTAGGCTAGGGGCAAGAGCAGGCCAGGGAGACAAGGCTCACCCGGCTGTCACCCCAGCGGAGGCCTACAGCGAAGGTGGGGAAACCACCAGGAGCACAGTGTCCACCACCTGGTAGTGGGAGGCACTCTAGCAGCCTCCTTAGGAGAGCCACAGACTGACGTCATCAGTGCAGGCCCATGTGAGGACAGACTGACATCATCAGTGCAGGCCCACGTGAGGACAGACTGACATCATCAGTACAGGCCCACGTGAGGACAGACTGACATCATCAGTGCAGGCCTACGTGAGGACAGACTGACATCATCAGTACAGGCCCACGTGAGGACAGACTGACATCATCAGTGCAAGCCCACGTGAGGACAGACTGACATCATCAGTGCAGGTCCACGTGAGGACAGACTGACATCATCAGTGCAGGCTCATGTGAGGACAGACTGACATCATCAGTGCAGGCCCATGTGAGGACAGAGACTGACATCAGTGCAGGCCCACGTGAGGACAGACTGACATCATCAGTGCAGGCCCACGTGAGGACAGACTGACATCATCAGTGCAGGCCCACGTGAGGACAGACTGACATCATCAGTGCAGGTCCACTTGAGGACAGACTGACATCATCAGTGCAGGCCCACGTGAGGATAGACTGACGTCATCAGTGCAGGCCTACGTGAGGACAGACTGACATCATCAGTACAGGCCCACGTGAGGACAGACTGACATCATCAGTGCAGGCCCATATGAGGACAGACTGACATCATCAGTGCAGGTCCATGTGAGGACAGACTGACGTCATCAGTGCAGGCCCACTTGAGGACAGACTGACATCATCAGTACAGGCCCACGTGAGGACAGACTGACATCATCAGTGCAGGCCCACGTGAGGACAGACTGACATCATCAGTGCAGGCTCATGTGAGGACAGAGACTGACATCAGTGCAGGCCCACGTGAGGACAGACTGACATCATCAGTGCAGGCCCACGTGAGGACAGACTGACATCATCAGTGCAGGCCCACGTGAGGACAGACTGACATCATCAGTGCAGGCCCACGTGAGGACAGACTGACATCATCAGTACAGGCCCATGTGAGGACAGACTGACATCATCAGTGCAGGCCTACGTGAGGACAGACTGACATCATCAGTGCAGGCCCACGTGAGGACAGACTGACGTCATTAGTCCAGGTCCACGTGAGGACAGACTGACATCATCAGTGCAGGCCCACGTGAGGACAGACTGATGTCATCAGTGCAGGCCCACGTGAGGACAGACTGATGTCATCAGTGCAGGTCCACGTGAGGACAGACTGACATCATCAGTGCAGGTCCATGTGAGGACAGACTGACATCATCAGTGCAGGCCCACGTGAGGACAGACTGATGTCATCAGTGCAGGCCCACATGAGGACAGACTGATGTCATCAGTGCAGGCCCACATGAGGACAGACTGATGTCATCAGTGCAGGCCCATGTGAGGACAGAGACTGACATCATCAGTGCAGGCCCACGTGAGGACAGAGACTGACGTCACCAGTGCAGGCCCACGTGAGGACAGACTGACGTCATCAGAGCAGGCCCATGTGAGGGGGCTGGTGGAGTGTGGCCTCCCACATCTGATCTCAGAGTCTTGGGATCTGGACAAAGGAGAAGGATGACAATGGAGTCGGTGGTGGGGACTGGGGGACTGAGGGGCCAGGCGACGCCCTCGCTACTCCACAGGTGATCATCGGGCGGCTCACCTTGGCGGAGCTGACAGACTTCCTCTGGACGGTCATCGACAACCTGGGCTCTGCCAAAGAATTGCACACGCAGGTGGCCGCCCAGCTGCTTCTGTCTGTCGTCCAGGAGCATGGGACCAAGCTGGAGACTGTGAGGGGTTGGGCCTCCCCCCCCCCCACCCAGGGTGGCCGGGAGGGCAGCAGTCAGCTTCCAGGGCCCTGCTCTGGGCCAGGAGGGTACCCAAGCAGCCAGTAGAATGAAGGGGTGGAGGGTGGGGCTTCCAGGGCCCAGGGAAGATGCACCCCCACTGAGCCCTGCAACTGCCGGCCCAGGCTCTCAGGGTCAGAAGGCTTCCCTTGGGATGCCGCAGAGCTGGGCTGGGCCTCCCCATCCGATCTCCCCTCCCCACACAGGTGGCTGAAATGGGCCAGGCCATCCACCAGCACCTGTGCGCCATAGGCAACCCCACAGCCAGGGAGCAGGCCCTGCAGGCCATCACGCTGCTGGCCCACAGCCACGCCCCGGAGCTGGTGGCCGCCTTCCTGGACTTCTCCATCCCCCTGGACAGGTGCCCAGTCCTGCCCTCGTCCTCTGCCCCCCCCCAGCTATCTGCTCCCTTGAGACCCACAGACATGGAGGAGGCTGCACACCGGGGTGTTGACACAGGCCTCCTGGGGTGGGCGCCGGAGGCTCTGATGACCGCCATTTGTGGGCATTTCACCCGAAACATTTTCTTTAGCTTCTGTCACCCCATTGCCTGGTGGCAGAGGGATCCCAGGACACTAAGTGCTCCTGGAAAGACCTCAGCCAACTCCAAAGGCCTGCTATGGGTCAGCAAAAGCTTCCCTCTCTCCTCCTCTCCTCTTCCTCTTCTCCCCCTCCTCTTCTTCCTCCCCTTCCCTCTCCTCTCACCTTCCTGCCTCTCCTTCTCCTCCTCCTCTTCCCCTCTTCTTCCTCCCCCTCCCTCTCCTCACCCCTCTTTCTCCCCTTCCTCCTCTTCCTCCCTCTCCTCCTCTTCCCCTTCCTTCCTCCTCCCTCCCTTCCTCTTCCTCCTCTTCCTCCTCTCCTTCCTGCTTGTCCAGAGCCCTCCAGCAGCTACAGCAGCCTCCAGCTTGGGGCTGGCCTTTCACAGACCCTGAACCAGAGATGGGTGCAGGCCTCCTCCCTAAACTCCCAGCTCAAATCCATCCCACGTCCTCAGTCTATCTCCCCTACCACCATGTGCCCTGCACCTGGCTTGGGGACACACTAATTCCCTGCCTTAAGCCAGTGACACTCTCTCTCTCTCTCTCTCTCTCTCTCTCTCTCTCTCTCTCTCTCTCTCTCTCTCTCTCTCTCTCTCTCTCTCTCTCTCTCTCTCTCTCCCCCTTGACCTCTCTCTCTCCCTGCCACCCTTCCCTCCGACTTCCCCCAGCTTGGCCGTCCAGGGTTACCAGTGTGTCCCCACAGCAGCCTCCTCCCACGGCACCATCCCCTCCCTCTGCTAGCCAGCGAAGCCCCAGAGGCGACAGAGGAAGGCCAGGGCCCTGCCACCTGCACACGCCCCTCACCCGGCTCCTTCCCACCCAGCATCCCCCCTCGCGCAGCCCAGCCTGCCATCACTTGGGCACTAGCAGCCTGCAATGACTTTGCACGTGAAGGTGTCTGCGTGTGGATTTTGAGGCTCCATTAGTGGTATAAATTCAGACCTTAACACAGGCTTTGTGTCGGGCACCAGTGGCTCACTCTTATAATCCTAGCTACTCAGGAAGCTAAGATCTAAGGGTTGTGGTTCAAAGCCAGGTCAGGTGGCAGAATCCTTGACACTCTTATCTCCAATTCACTACTAAAAAGGTGGAGGTTGAAGCTGTGGTTCAAGTGGTAGAACACTAGCTTTGAGCAAAATATCTCAGGGACAGCGCCCAGCCCCCGAGTTCAAGTCCTAGGACAGGCACAAAAAAAGTATCTTCTCCCGTATCGTGACCTGCCTTCCATGCCTTTGACCTCTTCGTCGGCGAGATGCTGGCTCACTCCACTGTCACACATTTGCACACCCAACCCTGCAGCCCACCTGGACATGATTTTCTTATAGACACAAGGCAGGGCTCCACCCAGCTCACTGGCTGATCACGCCGTGCTGGCCTGGCCGCTCGGGGGCTGTGGCCTCTCCTCTGTCCCCAGGGCCAGTACTAGAGTTCTACTTCCTGCAGCCTGTCTCGGCAGAGTGTATCTGTGCCTGCTGCTGGAGGTCTCCCTCTCTGTCTCCCCTAAGGCTATCTTGGCCTCTCTTAGCCCTTTGCATTTCTACATAACTTTTAGAATCAGGTTGCTACGTTTCCTTTTCTGTATTTCCCCTTATAACTACTTTAAAAAAATTTGATTCATGCTCAATTGTACAAAACTAGATCTGACCCAAGCTTTAGCTTGGTCATTGGTCACTCCCTGGCCAATAACAGTTACTACTAAATTATTCAGTTGATCTTTTAGTCATGTTACCTACATTAGTAACTCACTTTGCTACTTACTTGGCTTGGTGACTGTTTTATCAATGTGGGGGGCCCCCACGGGGCAGTGCTGACTCCCTGGGGCCCCACCAAACGCTGTCCACCGCAGCCATGTCTCCCATTCCCACCAGCACTGGCCAGGCTCCGCCACCCCTTAGTCCTTCCCGTTCCTTGGACAGTGGCTGTCCCCAGAGGGGTCAGTGGCACGTGGAGCTCTGATTTGCGCTGCCTGCGGACATGGTGCTGGTGCCTTGCTTCCCACCATGGGAGAAATGCTCTGGAGAAATGTCTGCTCAAGCACTTGGTCCATTTGAGGATCGGGCTGATAGTCATTTGGTTGTTGACATGTTGCTTCTGTGTCCCGTAAGCCTGCTTGGGTCACTGCCATAGGCTGTCCGGGTCACTTCGTATTTCCAAGCCTTCTGGCTGGTCTCTGCCCCCACTTAACAGGTGAGGGCACAGCTTTTCACTCAGCCAGTCACCTCCAGAGAGCACCTGTCACCTTGGCTTCCTCTCCCCCACCTCTGAGCCCTCCTCTCTCCTCCGCCCTCCTCCCTCCTCCTCCCCCTCCTCTCCGCTCCCCTGCTTCATGGGAGGCTGCACCCCCACTGGACCAGAGATCCCTTCTGGTTCTTCCCTCAGCACAGGCTGTAGGCTGAGACCCAGAGGCCCAGGGAGTAGACAGAAATGTCACCTGTGGGTACCAGTGCCCATGGGTCATCTGTCCTCCGTCCTTGTGATGCCACTGTGGCCCCTCACTGCAGTCACCAAGCTGAGGCCCCGAGGGGCTAAGTGCCCTACAAAAGATCTCACAGCCCATAGGGGGCAGGGAAGGGCCTTGGTCCAGCCCCTCCGGGCTTACAGAGCCCCCTCCATTTCCTGGGGCAATGGCTACCTCCTGGAATCCAAGCCACGTGCTCGCTTAGCATGTCAGGTCTAGGGCACAATCCTTGGGACTGTCTTAATGCCCACTCAGCTACCCCCAGTGTAGCCCACTCTGACACCAGCCCAGCACCCAGACTCCAAGACCATGTGCTGGTCACTGCGTCTCAGGACCGCCTCACATCACCATGCCCTTAGGAAGGTCAGAGAGGCCAGGCTGGGCCCAGAGTCTGGACAGGGCTTGATTAAGGCAAGCCTAGATGCCCCTCTGCAAGGTGGGCACAAAGGCACGGCCCCAAATAGAGTTCTGCACATAGCTCGGGCCCAGGGGCCCTTACCCTGGGGCTTCTTCCAGGCACCCAGACCCAGGGCCTGGGGCCTGCTGGCCTAGCCAGGCAGGCCTGGATAGAGCATGGCCCTCACAGCCGCTCTCTGCCCACAGCCATGCCTTATGCCTGTGGAGGGCCCTAGGGGCCGAAGAGCCGATGAGCAGCCTGGTGCTGGGCATGCTGCTGAACTGGCTTCGGGTGCGGCCTCTGCCCCCTCGCACAAGCGGCAGCAGCCCTCAGCCCAAGGACAAGTCCTACCTGCGCTCACTAGCTGTGAGTCTCTGCCCCAGCCCAGCCTGGCCAGCCTGGCCTGATGTGCTGAGCTTTGGTGGGGGACGGGGGGAGAGGGGAGGCAGGGCCTCAGGAAGCATCCAGCTCAGGCTCTCTATCCAGCTCCCACTCCCTGGCCCTGAGTCTGGGCACAAGTGTTCCCCCATCCATCCCCAGGACTGGTAAGGGGGCTCCGTCCCCACTGTGCACCACACACTGTGTCAGTCGTCTCAGGAGGGCCCTGGGGGCAAAGTTCAAGCAGGGAGAGCCCCTCCCATACCCCCATGTGCTGTGGAGTTCTGGGGAGTCACAGATGCTGGGACACCCATAAAGCAGCCCCACCCTCCTGGAGGGACCCTTCCAGCTTTGCTCATAAGCCCAGGCCTGCCTGCCTCCGGGATGAGGCACTCCCGGAGTCCTGTCCCTCTCGGCGTCCTGTCCCTCTCGGCGTCCTGTCCCTCTCGGCATCCTGTCCCTCCCGGCCAGACCCCGGCAAGGCAGAGGCTGGGCCTGACCCTATTTGTGATTGCAGGCATGATCCCAGCCCCCCAAAACTGCCACACAGCATCACGGCTGCCCCTTCCCTGCCAGTGTCCCCCCAAACAACCACCTGGAGCCCCAAAACAGAACAGCAGTCACATCAGGGGACCATGCAGCCCCATGGGACAGGACCCAGGCTAGCTCACACAGGACGTCCTGCCTGAGTCCCAAGAGCCCCAGAGCTGCCCCTCCTTGCCATGGATACCAGCACTGTCTCCCAGCCCTACCCCAGAACATTCTGGACCAAACGGTCAGGAGGCATGGCGGACAGGGCTGCTGTCCAGCTGCCAGGGAAGGGGGTGGATGTTGTCCCTTGTTTCCAGAGCAGCCATTCCCTAGGCCCCTGTAGACATGAAGCTGAGCATACCCGGGTGCTGAAGGACAGGACCCCCACCTCAGGGAAGACCTGAGCAAAACATGCCTCCGACAGCCACTGCGCACGGAGCAGAGGGCACAGTCGGGCTGTCTCCAAGGTGGCCCTGGGAGTCCACTCGGAAGTCCTTGGGTGTGCCTGGGCATCATGCCAGCCCGGCGCAGGGGGGAGGTCAGGGAACATGGCACTGTTGGGCAGTGGGTCCAGCTGCTTGGAGAGAGGGCCAGGCGGTTGCTGCACAGGTGGCAGTGTCGGCACAGGTGGTAAGGCCCAGTCCTAGCAGGAATGGCATCTGGACACTTGGATTTCTCTCCTGGGTGTTTGAGCAGTGAGGGAAAAGCACGATCAGTCTTGGGCATGATCGGCACTCCTGGCTCAGGAGCCCAGGCCCCGGCCCCTCACCTCGTCTCCCCTACAGGCCATGAACGCGCTGCACGAGCTGCAGTTTGCCCGGGAGTTCAAGAAGGCTGTGTGCGAGGCCTACCCCGAGCTGTTCCTGGCACTCCTCACCCAGGTCCACTACGTCCTGGAGCTGGACCTGCCCACTGAGGCTGAGGCAGAGCAGCAGGCACACGAGGCCACGCCCAGCCCCCAGAGGTAAGTCCAGAGCTGGGTGCCCTCAGCCAGTTCTGCAGACGTGCCTGGGGCGGTGCTGCTTTAGCAAGGCCTACACACCAAGAGGCCCAGAACAACAGGACTGCGCTGTCTCCTGTCTCCTGGCCTGAGCCCAGATGTCCTGGTTCTTCCAGCCGGTGGCTCCAGCCATCCCTGGAGATCAGCTGCTGGGAGCAGGACTCTAATCTCAGCCTCTGCTCTCCCTGTGTGTCTGGGTGTGAATGTCCCAGACACAAGTGCATCCTCCCGACACACGTCCCGCCGCAGGTGTCTTGGCTACTTAGGTGGCCAGTGGCACATTTTTGTGAAGGTCATGGACAGTTGTAGCCTCATCCCCTCCTGACTGGGGTGGGTAGAGCAGGAGGAGGGAGGGAGGGTTGTGGCATCCTCTCCTGGAACAGGGCAGGCTCCCCGAGCTTCCCAGAGCACCCCGTCCTAATTCCTGAAATCCAATAAGCAAGCCTTTTCGAACCACTGGGGCTCATGCGTTTCATTTGTTTGTATTATGAGGTGCTTCATGCAATTTGTCAGTCTTAACAGCTCTCCCCAAGGCTTGTCACTGAAAAGAATGTCACTGCTTCTCTATAGTCTCAGAATTCCAATGTGCATGAAGTTCCTTTTTTTATTCAGATCAACTATGCAATGCATGAATCTTCCCTAATAAGCTAAGACGATCTCCTCCCCAAAGTGTGGCGGGTTGAGAGATAAGCGAAGGGGAACAGCCTCCCTCTGACTGCTTCTCTCCCTTCCCAAAGCCCTTCCCTGGGCTGCTGCCCACAGGTATCTGCTC
Source organism: Dipodomys merriami (assembly GCF_024711535.1). Classification (NCBI taxonomy): domain Eukaryota; kingdom Metazoa; phylum Chordata; class Mammalia; order Rodentia; family Heteromyidae; genus Dipodomys; species Dipodomys merriami. The sequence continues at coordinate 481,285 of NW_027203093.1, read as the reverse complement.
ACCGGCTGAGTGACCCCCCCCACCGGTCCTCCATGAATAGCACCCCCGCCATGATGCCAACGCTATCTAACACCAGGCACCCTTGCCATTCTTCCTGGTTTGTCCCTGGCCTGTACCCCAAGAACAGAAGGTCCTGAAAGGCAGGGCTGTCCACCTCTCCTGGGAGCCCCATACCCCTGGGGCATCTGTGTGTCTCAGGATTCAACATTCCAGGGACGCCTGTGTGCCTTCTCATTCATCAGGGGCAGCTCTGTTTCTTGGGGCCCATGGGTAGCTTTCTGCCCTGGCCTTGCTGAGCAATCTCAAGCCATATCAATCTGCTTTGATCCATCTTAGCTCTGCCACCTTCCTCTGGCTTCTCTAGGGGTAGGTCTCTCCCAACACAGAAGTGTCTCTCCCCCTCCCCCCATTCCAAGTACATTGGCTCTGATTGGCCCAGCTCTTGTCACATGCCCACCCCTGAACCAATCCCTGGGAAGCAAGAGCACTTGAGGCTCTGATTGGCTGGGCCTGGCTCCCATGCCTCCTATAATATACCCAAAGGTGACAGAGCTTCCCTCCCCCAGGGGAAAGATGCCCCTTGGCCTTGCGCTGGGTGCAGAGACTGCGTGATGTCACTCGGTGTACCATGGGCCAGTGTCCCCAGTTTACCAAGATGACTGGTACCATGAGGGAGGCCCACAGAGGGGGTCTGGGCACCCACTGTGGAGCAGCCCAGGGAGGTGGGTGCCCAGGACACCAAGCAGCAGCCTTGAGGCAGGGGGACTTGTGTGTTCATGGTTCCTGGTTCCCAATCGGTGAGCTGTCCCTTGAGCCTTGGAGAGAGGGGCTTCGGGCAGGGCACGCTTCCTCTGGCATCGCCTCCCTGACTCACAAAAAGACCCTTGCTTTACGGGCTTTACCCACCACAGTCAGTCACAGCCAGGTCTTCTCCTTTCTCCCGTTGTGGGCTGACCCTGAGCCCACCCTGGCCACCAAGCAATCAGCCCTGGGCCATCCCGGTTACATGCGCACTCGTGTGTGCTGAGGTCTCCTGGATTCTCTGTGTTTGAGGGCAGAGCCTCAGTACTGGAAAGAAACTTTCCCTTGATTCCACACACCTCTCCTCCTCCCTTCCCGCTACACCTCCTCACAGCTCCATCTTGTCTTTAAGCTTCTGCACCCCTCCAGGCTCAGGCAGAGCCCTCCCAGCATGGGGGTGGGGAGGCCACGGAGCCCTAGATGGCCCAGAAGCTCTCTCCAGCCCTGCCCTCTGAACTCCACTCCTGTGAATCAGTGCTGGGCAGTTGCTGTCTCCTGCAGGTGACCCCAGGACCCTTGGCACTGCTGCTTCCCCGGGAGCCCGCTGTCTCCCCTACAAGGGCTCTCACTGGTCTCTGGCTCAAGCAGGGCCCAGGCTTGGGTGGGCATCGACTGTCCATGCTGCAGGCTGCCCTGCCTCACCCTAGGCCTCAGCCCTTCTGGGGGCAAGAAGGGCAGGAAGGTGCCACCCCGGGAGGAAGGCACAGAGGCAGAGCTGGCTGGGGCAGGGGTGGCCTGGGCGCGCTCTCCAGCCCGGACAGACCTTGAGCTCCCCGCTCTGCCGCAGCACATCGGTAGAGGCACTAAAGAGCCTGCTGTCCACCACGGGGCACTGGCACGACTTCGCCCACCTGGAGCTGCAGGACACCTGGGAGTACTTCACCTCCATCCATACCTACGCACAGGGCGTGGGCCTCCTCGCCAGGTATCCCTGGGGAAAGGAGCAGGAGCCTACTCTAGGCTTGGTGGATGTGTGGACCACAGGAATGAGACCCGGGCCCCATCTAGATCACCAGCGCCTCCACAGGGCTGTGTGTGAACAGCAGGTGCTGGCCCAGTGGCTTTGGGCACAGGATGGCAAGTAGCCTCAGCCCCGGTCACAGGCAGGTGCACGGTATTCTGTAGGGTCAGGTTCCTCCCCTGCCCCACCCTTGCCTTGACCTCCTCGGGGACAGTGTCTACCTGTGCCTACTTCTCCGTCCCACGCCTAGCCCAGGCTTGGCACAGAGTGGACAGCTAGGACACCGAGGTGGAGGGACTTTCTCGCAAAGGGGAATGTCCACTCAGGTGGGACACTCCTGGCCACCAGGCCTCACCTGCCCGGTGGTGCTGGGTGTGGCTGGACAGGGACAGCAGGCCAGACCCCGCCCCCGCAGGGCCATGGTACAGAACCAGTGTAAACAGATCAAGGCATTGCTGAGCCACCTGCTGCCCAGCCTGCAGAGCCAGGAGGAACGGGAGCGGAAAGCAGCCATCTTCATCTTCATTGAGGTGAGCTGGGACCAGGGTGTGGCACCTGACAGCAAAACCCCACCAGACCTCACCCCAGTGGGAGGAGGCTACGGGGGGGGGGGTCTCGCTCATCCCTCACCTCCAGCTCTACAGCTGTCCACACACTGTGCTGCTGGGTTGGGGCCCCCTCCATCGGCCCCCCCACCCCCCACAGCCTGTAGCCATGTCTCTAAACATCCACCCTCCGCCCCGAGATGCTTCAGAACTGGCCTCTGAGTTGAGGCCAGGCAGGCCTGGCTTGGTACAATTTGAGGATCCTCTCCCCACCCAGCCGAGAGACACAAATGAAGCCCTGTCCTCCCCTGGCGTGGCTGGCCACCAGCAGCCCAGGCCGGTGAAGCAGCAGGGGCAGGTGCTGGGCTATGGCCGGCTTGGCCACTGTGGGCTCTGAGCATTAGCAGGGCTTCGAGGTAGGGTCACCACTATGATGGCCACTGGTGACCGGATGCCTTTAACCCAGGCCTGAGCCTCCTAACGCCAGCTCCCACCCAACCAGCAAGATTTCCGGGCAGCCTCTCCCCGGGTGCCCATGAGCCAGCTATGGGTATAAGTTGGCCCTGGCCTCACTGCATAATGCAGACCCGGCCCTTCCCCTCTCTGGGCCAGTGTACCTGAAAGAGTGGACAGGTAACTTCAAATGTGTGTAAGCCCAGGGGGAGCTAGCTAAGGCCCCTTGCCCCTCCCAGACACTGGCCCCCCTGACCACCAATGAGGGTGCAGCCTACTGGGAGGGAGGGCCGGGCCTGAGCAACCTGCCTTCTGGGACCGCCTCCCGCCCAGTTCCTCTACAGCCCCACCCTGCTGGAGGTGCTGTCCAAACAGCAGGCACTGACCATCCTGGCACAAGGCCTCGAGGACCCCAACCCCAAGGTTCGCGTGTCCAGCCTGCAGGGCCTCGGAAACATCCTCTTCCACCCAGAAAAGGTGAGCGGGGTCACCACGCCGGGGCAGCGGGGCCCGCGGGCCGGCACGCCGTCTCTGTCACCTCCACTGGTGTGGCGGGGACACCTGACACCTCTGCACCAGTTTCCCATGTGGGAGGGAGCACCGCACCCCTCCGCACCAAGGGCAGACCAGTCCCCACACAGAGACAAGCCAGCCAGCTGGCTCCCAGACGGGACATCCCCAGAGGCGGGGTCCCAACGCCCTGTCTGCCTCTCCGTGGTAGACAGAACATGAGTTCCTGCGGAGAGCAGCGCGGGCCTGTGGTCAGCCCCAAGCACTTTGTCCCCTTTGTGGCTGGCACCCTGCACGGTGTGGCCCTCCCAGGCTAAAAGCCAGCTAGACAGCGGCGTCCTCGCTGACGGGGAAGGGAGACCTCGCCTTGCCGCCTCTGTCCGGGGAGGCGCGCCTCGCCCCCGTGTCTGTTGAGGAAGCTGTTAGAGACACAGGACCCTCAGAGCTCGCAGGACAGCGTGGTCACCAGGAGGCACAGAGGGATGCTTTCCAGAGAACCCCCAGTCTGGCTCTCGCCACTGGTGTTCAGCTTGTAGATCTCCACAGGAGAAAGAGGCACCGTCAGTAAGGGCCCCCCAGTCAGCAACGCCCTTTAACAGCACGTGACACATAGTAGGTACCTGAGAGTCGAGCTGGAGACAGCATTGGTTCAATTCTTCCATCCACCTACCGCCTCCTGACCATCCACCCTTCCTTTCCATCTACCTACGCAGGTATCCATCCACCCATCCATCACCAACCTTCCATACATACATACTCCCACACACCCCTCCATCCATCCACCCACCCAACCCTCCATCCATTCATCCATCCAACCCTCTACCCATCCATCCACCCAACCATCCATCCACCCATCCAACCCTCTATCCATCCATCCACCCATCCAACCCTCTATCCATCCATTCACCCATCCACCCACCCATTCACCCACTCATCAATCCACCAACCTTGTGTATATATACCCTCCATCCCTCCACACAATCATCTACCCATCCAACCAGTCATCTCACCTTCCATTCATTTACCCATCCATTCATCCACCAACCATACATATATACACACATATCTACTGACCCATCATCCATCCATCCACTGCTGCATCTACCCATCTATTCATCAATCCTTACACCCATACACTGTCCACCCACCCTTCTATCTAACCCTTCATCTACCCATGTATCTCCTTAGCAACTCATTCCTTTACCCACTCACATACCCATACAACCACATCAACCTATCCATTCATCCATCCACCCAAACATCCTTCCCCCACCTGTTCATCCTTCCATCTGCCTACAAAACCACCCACCATTTATCCATTTATCTCTCGTCCATTTATCCCCATCCATTCATCTGCCTATCCAGCCATTCAGCCAGCTACCCATTCATCTGTATACCCACCCACTCATCCATCCACCTATCCATCATCTATTTGTTCCTTAGTCCCTTCATCTGACTCATTCTCAACAACTGAGTCACCTAACTATAAAACACTCCTCAGGGGCACCTGCAGGTGCCAAATGCATGAGGACCCTGGCTCTTTGCTTAAAAGTTGTAAAATCAAGTCACCCTGGCTTGCACACATTATCGATAAACAGCACAAGATCTGGGGACATCCACCGTGCTTTCTGATGATCATCTAGAGAATTCGGGAGTGTACTGCCAACAAGTGGGACGGGCAGAATTGGCTCACAGTGAACTCCCTTGAGGATCCAGTCACATCCATGTTAAGATCCAGGGATCTTTAATTTTAATCTGGGCGTGGGTGGCTCATGCCTGTCATCCTAGCTACTCAGGAGGCTGAGATCTGAGGATCACAGTTCAAAGCCAGCCGGAGCAGGAAAGTCCATGAGGCTGTCATCTACAATTAACCACCAGAAAACTAGAAGTAGTGCTGTGGCTCAAGTGGCAGAGCTCTAGCCAGGCCCAGAGTTCAAGCCCCACGACCAACAAAGAAAAATAACAATTATTATTTTAAGATGGTATAAAAATGGAGCACAGTGGTCATAGCCGGAAACCACCACCGGGGACCCATGGAATTCTGCTTATGGGGGAAAGCAGGGGCTTCAGTAGGTGTCCCTGGACCTGCCTCCACTGGTCCGGCTCCAGCCGGCATCTGACCCGAGGGGAGCTGGAAATGGGGCGAAGGCCAGACGGGACGGAGGGAGGGAGGGGTGACTCAGGACCAGGAGGAGGAAGAGGCTGAGAGGGAGCAGTACGGAGCCCGTCTCCTGGACTGCACTGCCCCAGGCAGCCCAGCGTGGGGTGCCCAGGGGCTCCGCACAGCCTGTGGCCCGGGGGACAGGGACGGGGAAGGGATAGGGGTGCAAGGGATGGGGGTGCAAGGATAGGGGCTCCAGGAGGAGGAGTAGCCCACGCCCTCACCCCCTGATCCACAGAGAAGCCTGCTCCGCAGACAGATCCCACCCTTCCTGGCCGGCTTCTTCCAGAACAGCGAGGCCATGGTGGTGGGCGTCATGAAAACCCTGTCAGATGTGCTGCGCTGCCTCGGGGCGCAGGGCGCCGGGGCCCTGAGCCTCAGCATCGCTATCAACGCCCGCTCCTTCTTCGATGACGTGAGCGCGGGGCCAGGTGGGGCTGGGTGCGTCCCACGCGGCCCTCCCTGCGCCTCCCTGGGACCTGGGAACCCCACTCCCCTCCTGCTCTGGGGGACTCCAAGGCCAGGGAGCTGCAGGAGCCCAGGCCACAGGTGGGCTGGCCTGCCCGGTCCCTGTGTGGCTGAGCAGTGTCAAGGCCAATCTCTCTCTGGCCCCTCCACCAACGGCTCCACCAGTGGCCCTGCAGTCCCCCAAACCTAAGACAAGTTACATCTGCAGCAGCCGCCCTCCCTTCGCTGGGAGAAGGGGAGCAGGGGGTGAAGCATAAGTTCTGCACCAAGCTGGATTGAAAGGATGCAATCATTGGGTGTGAGAAACAGGCTGCCCTGTGTATGAGGACAGTCTGAGACGTGGCCTGGGGCCCTGCCTGAGGGGGGAGGCCTGGCTCAGTCTGAGGTAGGAGGCCTGGCTCTTTCCTGGATTCCTGTCTGAAGGGGAAGGCCAGGTCCAGGGCCCCTGCAGGAGTTGGAGGCACGGTGCTGCCCTGGAGCGCTAGGCCTGCCTGAGGGAACCAAAAGAGAGGAAGGCCCCAAGTTAGGGGTTCCGGGCACCCCCTCCAAGCCCCTGCCTCACAGGAGCGGGACAAGATTCGAGCAGCAGCCATGGCATTGTTCGGAGATCTGGTGGCAACGGTGGCAAACAGGGAACTGCGTGGGCTCCAGACCCAGGTGTGCCAGAGCATGCTGCCTCTACTCCTGCACCTGAAGGACCAGTGCCCGGCCGTCGTCGCGGTCAGTGCCCGCGGTGGCTGCGTGCACACGAGGGCATTCACAGAGGGGTCCGTGTGGGTGCACGTGTACGTGCATGCAGGTGCATGCACCCACACAGGTGGCCACACACCTGGCACACACTTGCATGCATGCAAATGCACTCTCACGTGCATTCTCACTGTGCTCTCTGTGAGCCAGGTGTCTGTTCCCCGCACGGGGCATGCACAGGGCTCTGAGGAGCACTGAGCTTGTACACTGGCTGCAATACTCCCTGCTGTGCCCAGCATTGGTGGCCTCGCTGTCACCTGGGAAATGGACACGCAGCACAGCCGGAAGGGGCCAAGTCAGAGCTACTCACAGTCCAGCCTGAGGCTGGGGGCTTCCCCGGACCTCAGCCTGCCCGGGCATCCTCAGCACTGTGGTCACTGAGGGAGGAGGTAGACCCCGGGCCCAGACACACAGGGCAGTGGCTGAAGTGCCCCCTGGCTGTCCCCACAGCAGGCCAAGTTCGCCTTCTACCGCTGTGCGGTCCTGCTCTGCTGGCCGCTACAGCACACACTGTTCTGCACGCTGGCCTGGGAGCATGGTCTCAGCGCCCGCCACTTCCTCTGGACCTGCCTGGTGAGCTGCTGGGGTCCAGGGCCGGGCGTGGGGGCCTGGGCTACCCGCCCCGACCCCTCGCTGTCTCGTGGGGGCCGGGCCAGCCCGGTGGTGATGAGTGGGCTTCCTGTGGCCAGATGACCCACAGCCAGGAGGAGTTCAGCATCCACTTATCCCAGGCCCTCAGCTACCTGCACAGCCGCCACCACCACATCAAGACCTGGGCAGCACTCTTCATAGGTGGGCAGCAGGCCCTGGGGGAGGGAACCTGGGGGAAGGGACACAGGGTGGCTCTGGGCCCCCAAGAGCTGTCAGCGGTCTCTCACAGGGTACACCACCTGCTACCACCCTGAGGCCGTGTCCCAGATGACCAATGACATCGATAGAAAGCTACTATTTTGCAGTAAGCAGCCCCTGTCCTGACTCCACATACTAAGACCCACTTCACAGATGGCAAAACCAAAACCCCAGAGATCAGCGGCTCCTCCAGCTCCTCCCCAGCCTAGTGCCAGCCCCAGCATGGGACCCAGGCATCTCCCGCCCTGCCTCTGTCCCTGGCCTGGAGCTCCAGACAGGGCCCCTGGGGTGTGGGGTTCTGCCCAGCCCACTGAACCCCTCCAACAGAGCCAGGACACGAGGGGTGGGCTGGCAAATGTGATGGAGAATGAGGTCTAGGCCCTGGCTCGCACCCACCCCCACGCGGCTGCCTTGGGGCCACTCCACGGCCAGGTCCCCTCTGACTTATCTCTTCTCCCCTCCCTGGAGCTTTCGAAGATCTCAGAAAAGACCCAGAACCAGGCATCCGGGAATTTGCCACCAGACTGCTCTCCTTCTTCCGGGAGATGTCGGCCAAATCCCAGGACTGACTGGCAGCCGCCTCCCTGCCTGTCCTGCTCCCTGAGCCCACGCAGGGCAGCCCCGGTGCCGCTCGCCAGAGCTCGGCTGCATGACATTTTTCCATTTGAAAGAAAAGTCTAGATTCAACAAAGCACTGTGGACCCACCGGCTCCCCTCCGTGGCCCCATCCCAACATCCGCAGCCCCTCCGCTGTGGCCACGCCACGCGAGACCCTGGCGGGGACTCGGGGACTGCCAGCAGGGCAGCAGGGACGGGCTGTGAGGGCTGGGAGCCCGTGATAGCCCCTCCGCTTCCAGAGACACGGCCAGCTCCACGCGACCCCCTGGCGCCCCTGGCCTCTGGTCTGTCTCCATCTTGGAGCCATGTTGGGGCTGAAGCTGATGGCGGGGGAGGATGTCAAGCCAGGCAGGGACCCGAGTCTCCCTTCCAACCCCTCCACCCTCCTGCGTCCAGTCAGGGCAGGTCCCAGGGGCTGGCAGCCACGGCCAGCCTGGCCCACGTCGGGCTGAGGCAGGGGAGGGTGCTTGCCCTCGTGTGGAGTGGCAGGCCTTCCCTTGTCTGTGCCCCCACCCCACCCCGCCCCCGCCAGACGGGCCAGCCAGCTCTCCCAGGCTGGACACCCCAGCAGAGCTTTCAACCCGCACATCCCCACCCCTCAACCCCAAGGCCCAGCAACGAGCCCTGCTGGACAGAGGCCTGGGCTGCTCCTGCGGCCTAGCACCCCACCTCGCCTAGACAAAACCCAGCCTATCCTCCCACCTCCCCAGCCTCTGCCCGCGGGGCACGGCTATGCGCGTTCAGCGTACTTCTGCCTCTCTGTGTGTCACCAGCTTGACCACTGACCTCGTGGGTGCCGGCATCCGAGCCATTACTCGTGCCTGGGGTCTCTCCTGGATCCAGCCTGATGGGCCGGGGCAGCAGGGGCCAGGACTGACTCTGCAGAGAAGGGTGGGCTCTTGGAGAGGGCTACTCTTAGCCCTCCTGGCTGCCCTCGAGAGCCCTGGGCCCTGGGCAGCAGGCCCACCTGCGGCTCTCAGGCCTGGGCCCTCAGACCTGGCCCTGAGACAGGCTCCGTGGTGGTGTCCCATGGCGTGGACAGGCAGGCTCTGGGGAGGTGGCACACAGTAGGTGCTCAGACGTACATAATAGGTGCTCAGACACCCACAGCAACACCAGGCCAAGCCAAGCCTGACAAAGCAGACTTGGAATGGAAAGGGGGAGCCGTGTCCCCCCTTGTCCCCCCTCTAGGGCTGCGGGAAAGCTGCATCCTCCCCAGGCCACCCTAGGACTCCTAAGGCCAGTGCGGGTGGCACAGGCCTGGGGGCAGGGTGCTGCCGCTGGTGGGTGAGCCAACGGAGGAAGGAACGGAGATTTTAGGGGCTCAGGACCCCTTTCAGGTGCCTGGCGACCAGGGCAGGCGGGTGGGCCCAGAGGACAGAAGTGCCAGTTGGGGACTGGTGGGTGGTTGCCTGGGCCTATCCAGGGCCTCAAACACCACCAAGGGGAAGGGATGGCATCGGGCCCTGGACCAACAGCGCCCCCATCCCACCACACACGCAGTCCAGGCATGTAGGGCCAGGCCTGGCCACCAAGGGGCGCTGTGGGAGCACACGGGAGCCCTAGCATGAGGGGCAGAGGGACAGTAGTAGTAGCCTCCCAGGGCCGTGGGGCCACCCACCCCCACCCGGCCCTGTGTCCAGTATCCACACGTAGCCACGGCTCCCATTTTATTGCCTTCAAACGTCCAGAGCGTCTGACGCCCCGGGATCCAATAACGAGGTGCCGAGAACAGGTGAGGGGTTGCCAAAAAGGGCCAGTGGTTAAAAAACACATGCCCACAGCGAGCAGGCCAAGGGCAGCCTGCAGCCGGGAGAGCGCGCTGCCCACAAGTCCAGGACAGAGGGCCAACCGGCCTCAGAGGGGCAGCATGGGTGGAGCTGCAGACGGACAGGAAGACAGAGAGACCCCGCACACCGCCATGGCCTCCTCGGACACAGGTGTACACAGCCCGGGGAGGCCCTGGGATGACACAAGGCAGCCAGGACGGGCCTTGACGGACGCGGCCATCACAGAGCTGGGCCTGGCCAGGCTCCTGCGCTACATGACGCAGCATTTGGTCTTGTGCGCGTGCGGGTCTTTGAACCGCAGCCTCTGCTTGGGCCGGTACTTCTCCAGGTAGCTGAGCTGTTTACTGTTGATGGCTCCACGGCGCTTCCTGCAGAGATGGGAGACAGGCGGCCGGGTCACCAGGCCCGGCTCAGCCCCCACCTGCCCGGGCTAGGATCCATCCCCCTGCACAAGCGAAGCGACCCTGAACCAGGACGACGACAAGGCCTCCATGCAACCTGAGCAGCCTCAGGCCAGGGAGCCAGCCGCACAGGCAAAAGCAATGGAGCCCCAGAGGACAGAGCGGTGTGATAGTCCTGCCCTTCCCCCAGCAGCAGGAGCCCTGCACCTGGGCCCTCAACCCCTCCCACCGCCAGGGCATTCATGGGTTCCCACCCCCGGGGCCCTCCCACCGCCCCCCCCCCCCCCCCCCGCACTCACTGCCGGATGAACTGGATTGCGTCTTCATACTTCATCCCACTTTCAATGAGGGCCAGTGCCACAAGGACCGGAGCCCTGCGGGCATGTGACAAGGGCTGGTCATCCGAGCCCCTGTAACCCGTGTCCCCCAACACAGCACCTCTGGAGACGCGGGCATGGTGTTAGGGTGTTCCAGAGGCCTGATCCTCCTCCCATCCCCCCACCCCCCTCCCAGTTCCCTAAGCTCCTCAATGGAAGGCCCAGACCAAATCCCAGCTCCCTCCAGGGTTCTTCCTGGTTGCAACAACTTCTCTGTGCCTCTGTGCCTTGTGGGTAACTTGCTGTGAACAGTTAGACCAGGGCCCAGGCCAAGTGTCTGGGATGAGAGCTCGGGACACGGCGACTACCATGATGCTGGTGGTCCCTTTAATGGGCGATTCCCCAGCCTGGCTCATTCCCAGCCAAGCCAGATCCTGTTCCTTCTCCAGGAAGAGCTGCAGGCCCAGCTCAGTGAGCTGGGGGGTCTTTGTGTCTAGGGAGGGGCAGGTGACAGCAGGAGGGGGTGAGGTTCGGCTTCGGAAGGCCTTCTTCCCTGCCAGGCTATGGGAGGACTTGACTGGGACCCTGGAATACGGACAGCTGACTCTGGGAAGGCCAGGTGGATGGGGCCCGCATCAGAAGGCAGGAAAGGCAATGCACAGGAAGCCAGGTTCAATGTGAACTCCCGCCACTCCGAGTCCGGCCGGCCACCAGCCCCACCCATGGCTCACCTCCCCAGGCCCGCCACGCAGTGCACGGCCACACAGCTGCCCGGGTCATCGCAGAACTTGGCCTTCAGCAGGCTCAGCCAGTCTTCCACCACCTTGCCGGGCGGAGGCGCCCCGTCATCGAAGGGCCAGTCCTGCAGAGGGAAGAGCTGAGAACCTACGCTGGGGCCTGGGGAGAGTGGGCAGAGCCAGGGCACAGGGTGCTGAGCCCAAGCCATGCAGAGCACCCAGGCCTCCCTCCACGTCCTCCCCCTCTCCTCCTCTGGGGCCCTTCCCCTCTCTCTAGAGGCTCCTGGTCACCTGCCTGTGGTTTGGGACACCAATCCTGAGGCCTGAACTCAGGGCCTGGGCGCTGTCCCTGAGCCTTTTCACTCCAGGCTAGCGCTCTACCACTGGAATCACAGCTTTACTTCTGGCTTTTTTGGTAGTTTATTGGAGATGAGAGTCTCAGGGACTTTCCTGCCCAGGCTGGCTTCCAACCCTACTGGAATCACAGCTTTACTTCTGGCTTTTTTGGTAGTTTATTGGAGATGAGAGTCTCAGGGACTTTCCTGCCCAGGCTGGCTTCCAACCCTACTTGGAGTGCTGGACTCTCGGCTCCTCCTGAGCGAGGGTTACAGGCGTGAGCCACGGCACCTGGCCTGCCTGTAGTTCTGGGGCCACAGCCTCTCCCACGTCTTGTGCCAGCGGCAGTCTAGGAGCCTCTGGGTCAGCGGGAACACAGCAACGTGCTGCCGTGTCCTGCCAGTGTCTACCCCAACCCGATCTGCCTGGGGGGGAAGGAAGAGGTACTTGGTGCTTTCCAACCACCCACACCAGGTGAGGATCCTGAGGCTCCGAGTGGCCCATGGGGACCCACAGCCAGGAAGGGACGGCAGCAGGACTCAGCCCCGACCTGATGACCCCAAACCGCCAATCAGTGGTTGTTCACGACTACAAGAGGGTCCTTGCCCAGGAGTGGCTCAGCACCAAGCTAGTTGGGGCCTTCCTCCCCGGCCTGGCCCACCCAGGCCTCCCTCCTGCACCAGGGAGCCTGCCTGCAGCCCGTCCCACAGCGCTGTGTCATCCTCCACAGGGTCCCCAGAGCCACAGGCACCAAGGAAACGGCCCAGGAGGCCTCAGGCCTCCACGAGGCCCTCCCCAGACGCCCACGGCTGCCCAGCTACAGGGCTCCGGGCATCTGGCATGCAGAGGCTGAGAAGAGGCCCCCGGGACAGGCCCAAGCACAGAGGAGCCAGGCATGGGGACGCGCCCGCTACGTCTCAGCCGCTCTGCACCACGGCGGCCCGGGCCAGGGGCCCAGGCAGACACTCCCCAGCTAAGTCCTCCTGACTGACTGTGCCCCACAATGCCTGGCCCCCAGGCCTCCATTTCCCCAGGAGGGATGTGGGTCTGAGGCTTGGTGACATCAGTGAGGACCGCCCGCCCCGACACACAGGAAGGCCTGGCTCTCGGGAGGCTAGCCGACGCTTCCCCCAGCGCGGCAACCCCACCTCGGGGGCAGAGGGGCGATGCACTCAAGGTCCTCGGTCCCAATGCTCACTGCCTACCGGTGCCCGCGCGCCCACGGTCCAGGCACGAGAGGGGGCTTCCATGCTGGACCCACAGCCAGGGCCCCACCCCACCACCACCTCACCACTGGGGCCACACCCTCACCACCACGGTGATGCCGTCCTTCTCCAGCGGGGCCTTGTCGTAGGTCACTTCACACACGCGCACCACAGTGGTGGCCCCATATTTCTTCAGGTCCTGGCAGGATGGAAGGAGGGAGGGGGCTGGGCAGGGGCCTGGATTGGGACCCCCAGGCATGCCCACGCCTCCTGGGGGCCCAGGACAGGACTATGTCCCCACTCCTAGACATCAGGCCAGGGAACTGTCCCCTCAACCACAGGAGGCCAATGGCCTAGCAGTGCTGGACACGAAACTCAGCGACAGGCAGGATGGCCGGCGGGGCTGTGTCCCTGTCCACCCACCCACCTTCGCTGTAACCCATAGCTCCACCTCCCACATAGCCCCTTCCTCCACCCTTCCACCCTGTGGTGCTCAGGACCCCCACCTCAGCAGCAAGGCTCTCCCAGAAGCTTCTGGGTGCCCAGCAAAAACAGGACACCACTCATAGGTGGGCCTTGTCTGCTCAGCTGGGGGGCCTGACCCAGCACCATCCTGCATAGTGCCCACGCACACAGCCTCGGCCATCAGGGCAGCAGCCCCAGGGGTCCAGGGAGCCAGGCCCTGCACACCGGGGAAACCCCGCACCCAAGCAAAGGTCAGGGAACTCACAGCCAGATACCGGTATTTATACACGGGGGCCGGGCCAGCTCCCCACCTGCTCCGGGCTGATATTTTGGGAGTGGTGAGAATCACTGGCCTTGCCAGTCAAGGGACAGAGACACCAGACACAGCAAGGCTGGAACCCAAGCATTCCGAGAATGCAGGCAACAGGGCACTGAACCGACCTCCCCAGCCTTCAGAGAAGGAAACACCACCCAGCCCCAAACACTGCTGCTGCTCTCGCACGCTGAGCCCTGACCCTGCTCACACTGAGCCCTGATCCTGCTCACATACTGAGTCCTAACACTGCTCACACTGAGCCCTGACTCTGGTCACACTGAGCCCTGACCCTGCTCACACTGAGCCCTGACCCTGCTCACACACTGAGCCCTGACCCTACTCACACACTGAGCCTGACCCTGCTCAAACTCTGAGCCCTGACCCTACTCACACTGAGCCCTGACCCTGCTCACACTGAGCCCTGACCCTGCTCACACTGAGTCCTGACCCTGCTCACACTGAGCCCTGACCCTGCTCACACTGAGTCCTGACCCTGCTCACACTAAGCCCTGACCCTGCTCACACTAAGCCCTGACCCTGCTCACACACTGAGCCCTGACCCTACTCACACACTGAGCCTGACCCTGCTCAAACTCTGAGCCCTGACCCTACTCACACTGAGCTCTGACCCTGCTCACACTGAGCCCTGACCCTGCTCACACTGAGTCCTGACCCTGCTCACACTGAGCCCTGACCCTGCTCACACTGAGTCCTGACCCTGCTCACACAAAGCCCTGACCCTGCTCACACACTGAGCCCTGACCCTACTCACACACTGAGCCTGACCCTGCTCAAACTCTGAGCCCTGACCCTACTCACACTGAGCCCTGACCCTGCTCACACTGAGCCCTGACCCTGCTCACACTAAGCCTTGACCCTGCTCACACACTGAGCCCTGACCCTGCTCAAACTCTGAGCCCTGACCCTACTCACACTGAGCCCTGACCCTACTCACACTGAGCCCTGACCCTACTCACCCTGAGCCCTGATCCTGCTTACACACTGAGCCCTGACCCTGCTCACATTCTCAGTCCTGACTGCTCACACACTGAGCCCTGATCCTGCTCACACACTGAGCCCTCCTTATCCTGGTCCCTGGCCTGTCACACACTGAGCCTTCATGCTTGTTACACCCTGAGTTCTGGTGTGGTCACTCAGTGCTGGCTGGGATCTGCAGGGTGTCCATGGGAGGAACAGTCCTCCGCTCCCTGCAGGGCCAGGGTCCCGGCTCCCCAAGAGTAGGACACCTCTGCCCCATCTAGCTTGTTTTCCGTTTTGAAGGTGACAAGCTCCACGGGTGGCCCTGCACACAGCCCCTGGGTGCCCTGCACAGCCCAGGCTCTGTAAGCAGCCCTCTATCTGCGGCCAGGAGGGAGCCCCACGGCGGTCACTCCACGTGACCTCGCTGACAGTACCTGATGCCGTGCCAGCTCAGGGTCCACAAGCACACCTGCTCACATTTGTGGGGCCTTGGGCAGCAGGCAGGGGCGCCCCCTTGCCTCTCCAGTGGCAGCCATTGCCCCCTCCCACGTCCAGGCGTGACTCTTGCCTGGTCCTTACCTGACATCTGAGCCCAGAGCCACTGCCCTGCCTGTCCCAGCCCAACGCCTCCCGGAGCCCGAGGGCCTCTCCCAGCCTGGCTGGCTGTGCGGCTGACCTTTTCTCCCCATCTGCCTACGGGCTGTTTCCCCAGCAGCAGCCACACCAGGGCCCCCTTTCTGCTCAGCCTTTGCAGAGGCTACCAGCACAGCCTAGGCAGCATCTCATCGCTCAAGACCCTCAGCTCTCCACTGCCTCGGTTCACACAGCCCACGGACCACTGCTCAGTCCTGGCCCGCCCTGTGCTATCTAGGAACCCAACCGGCCCCCAGTGCCCCCTACCCAAGCACCCGTGTCCTGTGACAGGAGCCTGGCGGGGCACGCCCTGGACTCACCTCAATGAAGGTGCTGAGCGTGGCGTTGGTGGGGTTGTGCGTGATGAGGAAGCGCATGTTCCTGTGGCTCACCTCCACCGGGGCCGGGCGGTTCATGCGGGCCATGCCTCCTCCAGGCAGGCGGGGGGCAGGCCAGCTGGGGGCTGCAGAGAGGCCCGGGACCCAGACCTGCACACTTCCTCCCACCCCCCAAACTGTGTCAAATGAGATCCCCGTGCTTGTCCAAAGACAAAACAAAAATAACTTTTTAAAATCTCATCCCCCCCACCCCCACACACACAAATATTGTGCAAATTCCTGGGAGAAAGAGAAGCTTCCCTGTGCTCAGACTATTTAAAAAAAAAACCTAAATCAAACAGGAAAATGAACAAAACAGCCCCACAGTAAACTGGGCAGTTTCAAGCTCCTGTGTCAGAGCTGGTAATTATAAAAGGGTAAAATGTTAAAGGAATAACAAAGACAAAACAACAGCCTCGGTGGGGTGGGGGAATTAAAAGACTTAAAAGAATCCAAAAACTCCAAAGTGAGTCTGGCTGCCGGCAGTGTGGAGCGTGGCAGGGTCTCTGTGGATGCATCCGTGGGCCACACAGCCCCCTTTGTCCAAAGCTGCGTCCCAAGTCACCGAGGGCCAAAAGGAACACTGGATCCAGCAGCCCCGGGACAGGGTCGCAGGAAGCAGCCGTGGCAGGCGGCCTCTGGCATGTGGGGGGCCCCCCAGCGCGTTACCCCATTGGGGTGGGGCACGTCCCGGAGGGGGTCAGCGGGATCCAGAGGCGGAGCTGGTCCCCAGGCTGGCAGCAGGAGCCATTGGCAGGCCGGGCAGTGGTGAGGGCTCAGGGACCCTGTTCTTCTCAGCGCCGGGCGCAGCTGCAATGTTGGGAGCGGCAGTACTCAGAGCCGGCCCGCCAAGGTCTCGCCATCAATCGCTGGCACTGCCTGGGGCGAGGAGAGAGAGAATGAGTGTCCCTTCTTGGACCTCAGTTTCCCATCTGTGAACACAAGGAGCGCAGCACCTGCCTGGCCTTCCCGGGACCGGGGATTGGTAGATTAGCCATTTCAGCCTCTAGACAGTTGGAAGGGAACGGTGTCAGGGACACACACTCCAGAAGCATTCTGAACCCCAACAAGCAGGCAACAGAGGCCACCAATCCTCTCAGCCTAGCCCTTACCCCACAGGCCAGGACAGTAGCACTCCCCCCCCAGTCCCCCCAAGAGCAGTGGCCCTTGTCTTGGAGTTTCTGAGCCGGGGTCAGCAGGAGCAGCTGACCTTGGGAAAGGGAGCTCAGGATAAGGAGTGTTCTGGGGGTGCCGTGTGAGAGGGACAGGGTTGAGAGATCCCGCTCACAGACACAAGCAGTCCTAGCTGCCTGGGTCTTTCTGTGGTCTCCGCCCCCAGCCACCACGCGCTTGGGCTGGCTGGGCTGGAGAGGTAAACAAGCCGTCCTGTCCTCCGGGAGCTGCCAGGCGGGCACACCACAGGACAAGGGCCAGCCGCCAGGAGCATGCCAAGGTGGTACAGCAAGGGTGGCCAAGGGTGGGGTCACAGAGTGACAGGGCTCTGGGGAAGCTGGTCAGGGCCACAGGAGCACCCCATCCTGCCTCTCTTCCTCTCGGGGGGCCAACAGCTCCAAAGGCCCCAGGCAAGGGGCACCCGGGCCCCTCCCAGGGGTCTCTGGGCCTGTGTCTCCATCGGCACAATGAGGAGCCAAACAAGATGCCTTCTCAGTTCCTCCAGCCGTAATCCGGTGGTCAGCAAGCCTCCAGCCACCGGATTCAGTCTACCCACAGCGCCGGCCTCGATCTGCCCCCACCTGGCAGAGTCCCTCCCCAGCCCACCACCTCTTACCTCTACCCCTGCCCCCTTCTCCAGCAGCCCACCAGGCAGACCAGGCCCTTGGAACCTCAGCCTGGCTGCAGACTGGGCCCAGCTGTGGGCACAAGCCCCTCGGGCTGAGCCCCTCACTCCCTGACCTCCACCGGGAGGTAAGGCATAGCACTCCAGCGCGGGCGGGCAAGCTCACCACCTGAGCATTCGTGAGGAGAGCTTTTACACAAACACCCAGGGCCCCTGGGAAGGCAAGGTCCCGTGGGAGCATGCACACCTCATGTGTACAGAGAATAAAGGGAGAAAGCCCAAGGAAGCCATGAGATTCTAGGAGCCTCCAAAGAGGCTGACCCCCCTATCCACCACATAGTGTGGCTCTGCTGTCTCTGGACAGATCCCCAGGACAGAAGAGCACCTGTGCACACACTCGAAGCACACAGGGCTGGACCAAGGGCCCAGAGCAGAGCCTGACCAGCACGAGCCAGGGACCCCAGGCGGGTAGGACCGGGCCACACCACTATCTTACCACACACCCCATTTCCCAGCAGCCCGGGCTCTGCCAAAGCAGCAAACAGCCAGGCCCCACACACTGCCCCTAGAAGCCCCTCCTGTCCACGCCCTTCTGCAAGGTCCCTGAGGAAGGGGAGAGGGAGGGCTGCCAGCCATCCCAGCCGACATGGGGGCCCAGCCACAGTCTACCTGGCCATCCATCCTCCAATCCTAGTGCCTCCAGAGGTGGGCGAAGCAGGGCCGGGTGAGCTCCCTGTGGCTGAGGCCTCTGCCTACTGAGCCCGTGCAGTTCACCCAGCCCCACTTTCCAGAGCCAGGCCACCACGCCCACCGCCTCATCTCCATGTGGGCCAGCCCCTCCCCCAGGTCCTCCCCTTCCACGGAGTCCAGCCCACAGCCCCAGGTCCAGTGCTGTTCCCTGAACTGCTCTCTTCTCAAAATGCTTTAAGGGAGGCCCACCTGTCTGCCGGGCAGGCCAGACTAGGCCCTCAGCTCAAGTGGGTTTTTGCAACCTGGGTAGGGGAAGCAGAGGCAGGTTGAGCTCAGGAGACTGCTCCCCGTGGGACCTGCCTTGGGGCAGAACAGATCTGGTGAAGGGGTTTGAGTCTGGTGGGCTGCAGGGGGTCCTGGGTACACAGACCCAGCAGTGGAGGTGGGGCCCGGGGCAGAGAAGGCTACCCGCTGAGCAGGCAGGGACGGGTGGGCTGGGGTGCCCCAGGCTGGAACCCTGGGGTCTGGGGAGCGGGGAGGGACACACCCGCTCCCAGCCAGGGCACCGCCTCCCCGGGGCGGGGCTGGATCCCAGGTTACCGTCCCGGGAGGAGATGGGGGCCCGCTGTGCCCCCCACCTGCGCCCAAGCCCGACTCACCACGCACGCCTAAGCCCGGCTCACCACGCACGCCTCCCGCGCGCAGCCCAGCAGCTGAGCAGCGGCTTCCAGGCTTCCATGCGCCGCCGGCCGCTGGCTCAGGACCAGCGCCTGCCCCGCTATTTATAGCGCCCGGCATCACGTGGGGGGGCGGCGGCCCACGGCCCTCGGGCACCTGCCACCCCAAGACAGCACTCGGGCAGGGCGGGGCGGGAAGGGAGTGGCCCTGAGCCAGCCTGGGTCCCCTGGCCACCAGCCCCCAAGACCCCCACCGGGGAGTCAGGATGGGGCAGAGGCCGGAGGGCGCACAGCCCAGGCCAGCTCCTCACTCCGGTCATCTCCTCCAACAGCCTACAGCTGAGGAAACTGAGGCACAGAGCCGGGGAGAGGCCCCAATCACACAGGGAGGCAGGGAACTGAGGAGCACGGTGCACGCGCCCCGCGCCTGGAGCCCAGAGGACTCTAAGCCATGGTGCTCCCCAGGCCCCGCGCTCCCCAGACACAGCCCCAGGTCTGGGTTCCACGCGTCGGCCTCTCCAGACCTGCCAGGCCTGGCCCGCGGCAGGCCCCGGCCTCTCCATGCTGGGAAGCCAGCTCAAAGCGTAGCTCCCAGACGGACGCCGACCCCTGGACCACAGTCATCGGGAGGGCGGAGGGCAGGGGAAGGCTGGCCAGAGGTCAGCAGACACTTCCTCCAGACTGCCCTCCCCAAAACGCACCTGCCTGAGCCGCCACCCTCACCACCCACCCCAGGGAAGGAGAGACCCCAGAACACACACAGCACCCCAACACGCCAGGCCTCACCACCCACCCCAGGGAAGGAAAGACCCCAGAACACACACAGCACCCCAACACACCAGGCCTCACCACCCACCCCAGGGAAGGAGAGACCCCAGAACACACACAGCACCCCAACACGCCAGGCCTCACCACCCACCCCAGGGAAGGAGAGACCCCAGAACACACACAGCACCCCAACACACCAGGCCTCACCACCCACCCCAGGGAAGGAGAGACCCCAGAACACAGAGCACCCCAACACGCCAGGCAGCAGGCCCACAAACACAGGAAGCCCAGCAGCTGGGGCTCAGGGCAAGGACCAGGGGATGGTTCAGGCAGCCTTAAGTTCTAGCTCCCCTCCCAATGCTCCCCACCCTCCCCCCCAGTGCTCCCCACCTCCTCCCAATGCTCCCCACCCTCCCCCCAGTGCTCCCCACCCTCCCCCCAATGCTCCCCACCCTCCTCCCAGTGCTCTCTACCCTCCTCCCAGTGCTCTCCACTCTCCTCCCACTGCTCCCCACATCCTCCCAGTGCTCTCCACCTCCTCCCAGTGCTCTCCACCCTCCTCCCAGTGCTCCCCACCTCCTCCCAGTGCTCCCCACCTCCTCCCAGTGCTCTCCACCTCCTCCCAGTGCTCCCCACCTCCTCCCAGTGCTCTCCACTCTCCCAGTGCTCTCCACCTCCTCCCAGTGCTCCCCACCCTCCTCCCAATGCTCCCCACCCTCCTCCCAGTGCTCTCCACCTCCTCCCAGTGCTCCCCACCTCCTCCCAATGCTCCCCACCCTCCTCCCAGTGCTCCCCACCCTCCTCCCAGTGCTCTCCACCCTCCTCCTAGTGCTCCCCACCCTCCTCCCAGTGCTCCCCGCTCTCCTTCCAGTGCTCCCCACCTCCTCCCAGTGCTCCCCACCTCCTCCCACTGCTCCCCACCTCCTCCCAATGCTCTCCACCTCCTCCCAGTGCTCGCCACCCTCCCCCCAGTGCTTTCCACCCTCCTCCTAGTGCTCCCCACTCTCCTCCCAGTGCTCCCCACCCTCCTCCCAGTGCTCCCCATTTCCTCCCAGTGCTCCCCACCCTCCTCCCAGTGCTCCCCACTCTCCTCCCAGTGCTCCCCACCCTACTCTCAGTGCTCCCCATCTCCTCCCAGTGCTCCCTACCCTCCTCCCAGTGCTCCCCACCTCCTCCCAGTGCTCCCCACCCTCCTCCCAGTGCTCCCCACCTCCTCCCAGTGCTCCCTACCCTCCTCCCAGTGCTCTCCACATCCTCCCAGTGCTCCCCACCTCCTCTCAGTGCTCCCCATCTCCTCCTAGTGCTCCCCACCTCCTCCCAGTACTCCCCACCTTCTTCCAGTACTCTCCACCTCCTCCCAGTGCTCTCCACCCTCCTCCCAGTGCTCTCCACCCTCCTCCCAGTGCTCTCCACCTCCTCCCAGTACTCCCCATCTCCTCCTAGTGCTCCCCACCTCCTCCCAGTACTCCCCACCTCCTTCCAGTACTCTCCACCCTCCTCCAAGTGCTCTCCACCTCCTCCCAATGCTCTCCACCCTCCTCCCAGTGCTCTCCACCTCCTCCCAGTGCTCCCCACCTCCTCCCAGTGCTCCCCATCTCCTCCCAGTGCTCTCCACCTCCTCCCAGTGCTCCCCACCCTCCTCCCAGTACTCTCCACCTCCTCCCAGTGCTCTCCACCCTCCTCCCAGTGCTCTCCACCCTCCTCCCAGTGCTGCCCACCCTCCTCCCAGTGCTCCCCACCCTCCTCCCAGTGCTCCCCACTCTCCTCCCAGTGCTCTCCACCTCCTCCCAGTGCTCCCCACCTCCTCCCAGTGCTCCCCACCTCCTCCCAGTGCTCCCCATCTCCTCCCAGTGCTCTCCACCTCCTCCCAGTGCTCCCCACCCTCCTCCCAGTACTCTCCACCCTCCTCCCAGTGCTGCCCACCCTCCTCCCAGTGCTCCCCACCCTCCTCCCAGTGCTCCCCACTCTCCTCCCAGTGTTCTCCACCTCCTCCCAGTGCTCCCCACCTCCTCCCAGTGCTCCCCACCTCCTCCTAATGCTCCCCACTCTCCTCCTAGTGCTCCCCACCTCCTCCTAGTGCTCCCCACTCTCCTCCCAGTGCTCCCTACCTCCTCCCAATGCTCCCCACCTCCTCCCAGTGCTCCCCACCTCCTCCCAATGCTCCCCACCTCCTCCCAATGCTCCCCACCCTCCTCCCAGTGCTCTCCACCCTCCTTCCAGTGCTTTCCACTCTCCTTCCAGTGCTCCCCACCTCCTTCCAGGGCTCTTATCCCTCCCTTCCAGTGCCCCCCTCCCTTTCCAGTGCCCCCCTCCCTTACGGCAGAATGTCCCTAAGCCCTGGCTGACTCAGCTCTGGACACTCACTGCCCTCCAGTTTCCCACCTTCATCACCTGCTGGTGGACATTTCACCCCACACAGCAGCTCAGAGAGGTTGAACAGCTTTCCCAGTCGCTCAGCACAAAGCAGAAGGACTAGAGATCCTAGAGACTCTACTGGCCCCAGGTTCGTGCCTCCAGCAGAGAAGCTGGCCCAGCTGGCGCTGCCGTCCACCTGTTCCTACCACCAGGGAGGCTCCGTGAGAGGTGCCAGCCAGCTCCGTGCAGCTGCGCGAGGACGCCGAGCTCACAGAGCGGCTGGGAGCCCCCAGCGCGTGCCAGTCTCCCACCGAGACCCCTTCCCAGAGGCCTCCGGCCTGGCGGGGGCAGGCGGGGGAGGGGGGCACCTTCTTCAGCTGGCAGGGTCCCAGGCCTTTCGGAGAAGTCTATTTATACCACGGCAGGAGCCGTTCCTGGAACCCTCCAGGGCAGCCATCACTGTGGGCCCAGAGGGGAGCCCCGAGTCAGGCCCTGCCCGCGATGTTCCCAGAGCCTAGGGCCGTGAACCCCACAGCTCTGAGCCCTGCTCTCCCAAGTGACTGGCACCACTGGCCCTGCCCACCCAGCCCCCGTCTCCTGGCCATGAGCCCGAGGAGCAGCGTGTCCCCACCACGGGGAGGGCCTCTCCTCGGGCCTGGCACCACTCCCTCCCGCACAGGCCCTGGCACGAGAGGGCCCCTGCTTGTTTGTGGAAGGAACAAGTGACCCAGCGTTCCGGGCAAAGGTCCAGATGTGGGGCATATCCAGAAGCCATCACGAGATCTCAGCCCTGGAGGTCTGAGGAGCCTCAAAGGTCACCCCGCCACCTAATCCAGCTCAACTCGCTCGCTCACCTCCAGGGAGGGCGCTCGGGACCTGGGTGGCCTGCGGGTGGGCCTCAGGCCTCCGGATTCGGGCAGCTCCCTGAGGTGCTGGTGACCCAAGGGGTAGCTCCTGAGCGCCCACAGCCAGGAGGCGGACAGCAAGAGGCTCCAGGCAGCAACCTGGCTGGCAGGGGCCGCCAGGCAGGGTAGACAGGAAGGCTTCTTGGAGGAGGAGCTGGTAGGCGGGTGGCACCAATTTCCTGTGCAACCTGGGGCCAGCGCCGCTCTATCAGTGGACACACGGCACCTTCTAGATGGTGCCCACCCAGCGGGTCAGAGGGCGCCTGGGCTGTGACAGGAAGCAGCGCTGCAGGGAGCCTGGTGATGCCAGCCTGGCACCTGTTGGCCTGCCGCGGAGCTCTGGGCAGCGGCTGCCAGGCCTCTCCAGACCGGCCACTGGCTCGGCTCTCTCCCTAAGCCGCCCACCCGCGCCAGTCACAGACCGCTCCTCCACCGTGGCCTGTGC
Source organism: Dipodomys merriami (assembly GCF_024711535.1). Classification (NCBI taxonomy): domain Eukaryota; kingdom Metazoa; phylum Chordata; class Mammalia; order Rodentia; family Heteromyidae; genus Dipodomys; species Dipodomys merriami. Next base: position 457,976 of record NW_027203093.1, on the reverse strand, counting down.
AGCCGCAGGCAGGCACCCAGTGTGTTCATGGCCACTGGGCACACCCTGGCTGCCAGCAGGCTGGGGGTGAGGCAGCCAGGTAGGGCCACCCAGGGAGAAGCCACTCTGAGCCAGCCTGGCCTCCAGTGGCCCCGGAGGACCTGCCCTCATCACGGGGAGGCCCACCCCTTCGCTCACACTGTCTCTCGCCTCTGGGACCCAGCCTCAGCCTGGAGGTCTTCTGCAATGCAGACCCCAGAGACCTCAGGACCCTGACCAGAGGGGGAGCGGCAGGCCAGCATTCGCCCAACTTGACAAATACGTGCTGGTGTCTCCCTGGCCAGGCATGGGGCCGGGCTTGGGGCCGGGCTTGGGGAGACAAGGAAACATGCACAGGAGGACCAGGCAGCCACAGGCCCCTTGTGGACCCCGTAGTTATGATATTGGGGTGCTCCAAGGGGGAGGGATGCCTATGCAGGTACCACTACTGAGTCAGGGGCCATTTCTACTCTGGAACCACACCCCTGGGTGTCCTCAAAGAAGAGGATACCAATCTGTGACTCAGTTCCCCAGGCGGCCATGCGCAGAGTGAGGAGGGCAGAGCTGCCCCTCACTGGGCTGAGCGACCTCAGGTCTGGACCAGTCCCAGAGCCTCCTGGTACCTCCCTGCCCCCAGCAGTGTTCACAAGGCCGCACAGCACACAGGGCGCTGGCTGCAGGTCCGCCCACCTCCTTTCCTCAGGGTCAGAGGGAGCGTCGCCGCACCGGTGACCCAGCACGCTGCTGTCTGCGCCTCTGCTGCCTCATGTGAACCAGTGTGACGACAGTCACTCCCTCACAGTCATAAAGCCCTGAGCAGCCCAGACCTGCGATCCACCCAGGAGCACGGCACAGCCTCTGCTCTTCCCGCCTCAGCCACAGTGCCCTTGACCTCTGCCTCCCCTCTGGCCCAGGTCACAGGCTTCTCCCTGTGCTGTTCCCGCCTCTCCTCTCCAACATCTCTGCCAGCCCCAGGCAGTCAGGCCTGGACAATAAACAGTGGTCTCAGAAGGTGCCAGCCCTACCCCTGCCATCAAAGAGGGCAGAGCCCCCAGGGCCCCTGATGCCACACTCCCACTCCACTCCCACCCCCGCCCCCCGCCACCAGCCCTCTGCCTCCCACCCTGCCTGGCCTGCAGCCCACACCCCCCCCAGGCCGGGCAGCTGTACAGAGCACACGTGTGTCCAGCCCACCCTGGACCCCTGACCGGGGGCCTATGCCACCTGCCAACCTGACTGTACACCACCCACGCCTCTCCAGACACACCTCCAGGAGCTCCAATCTCCCCCAGAATGCCCACCACACCCTCAGCCCTTTGATGAGGCCAGGGTCTCTTCCTCCAGGCAGCCCGCAGGCACCCTGAAACTCCTGGATTCACGGAGACCATGGGGCAGGGGGCAGGGGTGAGTGAACACACAGGACCACGTCAGGGGGCCGGTCCAGAGGTGGGCATGATAAACAGGCAGGGGTTCAGAGCAGAGGGAAGGCTCGCCATGGGAGGGTAATCACGGAGGCCTCCCTGAGGAGGCCCTCAGACAGACACATGGCCCCATGATCAGGTGGTGGCAATGGACCCCAGGGGCAGGACACATACCAGACTCTACCTGGAGCCCCTGGCAACAGCCCGCGGCAGCGCCTCTGAGCTGCCATGGACCCCCATCACCACGCCCGCCGCACACCTTGGCCGACGGAAGACCCAGCAGCCCTGCTTCAGCCAAGGCCAGACGGGCCTCAGCTGTCCCGAGCCCAGCCCAGGAAGGCAGCACACTCACAAAGGCCAGGGAGGTGGGGACAGGCGGAGGCCAGCATGGGTGCCCACACAGCCTGGGGCCTCTCGGGGCTTCGACTCCGAGCCCAGAGACTCCTGATATTCACACCATTATGGCCCACTAGAAGTCAGCAGCACTTACGGCGACCATTAGTCGCAACTTCTGCCTCTTCCCAACAGCCTGGTGCCAGCCGGGGTGCGTTCAAGTCCATCCCCTTTAATGTCCAAGCCAACTCTGGCTGGGTCACACAGGGCCACCACCAGTGCCTGCGTGGCACCCAGGGCCTCACGGATGCCCACTGTCCCAGGCCACTGTCCCCAGCACCTCCCTCAGTGAAGACTGGTGACGCAGCCACCACGCAATCAGCCCATGCAACAAAGCAGGTGTGGGCAGAAGGGGTCAGGAACTGCCGAGTGGCAGAAGCGGCAGGCCGGACCCCACCCCGGGCCCAGAGCCCATCTCCTGGGACTCCTGGACAGTACAGGGACCAGGCCCACAAGGCCAGCACTAGTGCAAAGCAGGGCTGGACCCCACCCCAGCACCCTCACAGAGGGACTGCTGCCCTTCCCCACCACCACACAGCCCAGGACCAGGCGGGCCACTCCTCTAGCAGGACTCAGGAAGCTGCGGTCCCCTGGGTGGCATCACAGTGGGGTCACTGTGGCTCCCTGGGTGACATCACAGTGGGGTCACTGTGGTTCCCAGGGTGACATCACAGTGGGGTCACTGTGGTTCCCTGGGTGGCATCACAGTGGGGTCACTGCGGTCCCCTTTGTGACATCACAGTGGGGTCACTGGGGTTCCCTGGATAACATGACGGCATGGGGTCACTGCGGTCCCCAGGGTGGCATCACAGTGGGGTCACTGCGGCCCCCTGGGTGGCATCACATTGGGGTCACTTTGGTCCCCTGGGTGGCATCACAGTGGGGTCACTTTGGTCCCCTGGGTGGCATCACAGTGGGGTCACTGCGGTTCCCTGGCTGACATCGCAGTGGGGTCACTGCGGTTCCCTGGGTGGCATCACAGTGGGGTCACTGCGGTCCCCTGGGTGACATCACAGTGGGGTCACTGGGGTTCCCTGGGTGGCATCACAGTGGGGTCACTACGGTTCCCAGGGTGACATCACAGTGGGGTCACTGGGGTCCCCTGGGTGGCATCACAGTGGGGTCACTGAGGTCCCCAGGGTGACATCACATAGTGGGGTCACTGGGGTCCCCTGGGTGGCATCACAGTGGGGTCACTGGGGTCCCCAGGGTGACATCACAGTGGGGTCACTGAGGTCCCCAGGGTGGCATCACAGTGGGGTCACTGCGGTCCCCTTTGTGACATCACAGTGGGGTCACTGCGGTTCCCTGGGTAGCATCACAGTGGGGTCACTGAGGTCCCCAGGGTGGCATCACAGTGGGGTCACTGCGGTTCCCTGGGTGGCATCACAGTGGGGTCACTTTGGTCCCCTGGCTGACATCACAGTGGGGTCACTGAGGTCCCCTGGGTGGCATCACAGTGGGGTCACTGCGGTCCCCTGGGTGACATCACAGTGGAGTCACTGTGGTTCCCCAGGGTGACATCACACAGTGGGGTCCCCTGGGTGGCATCACAGTGGGGTCACTGCGGTCCCCTGGGTGACATCACAGTGGGGTCACTGGGGTCCCCTGGGTGGCATCACAGTGGGGTCACTACGGTTCCCAGGGTGACATCACAGTGGGGTCACTGGGGTCCCCTGGGTGGCATCACAGTGGGGTCACTACGGTTCCCAGGGTGACATCACAGTGGGGTCACTGTGGTTCCCCAGGGTGACATCACACAGTGGGGTCACTGGGGTCCCCTGGGTGGCATCACAGTGGGGTCACTGTGGTCCCCTGGGTGACATCACAGTGGGGTCACTACGGTTCCCTGGGTGACATCACAGCGTGGGGTCACTTGTGCCAGGTCCAGGCAGGACCAAGATACACACACCTGTGTCGTGGCAGGGATGAGGTCACTGCTGATTGTCATCCACGTGTGGTCTGCAGTCCAGGGTCAGCTGTGGCTCAGTCCCCAAGTCTTGTCCCCTCCTGGATCACCGTCCAGTCCTGTGAGATGAGAGAGGCCTGAGAAGACATGAGGCGCCTTTCACAGGCCCGGCCCAGCACCATCCACAGAGTGCCCCCATTTCACAGAGCGGGAAATGGAGGCTCGGTGCACAGCTCTGGGGCTGCATGGGATTCAGAGTCAGCCCAGGATGACCCTTCTGTGCACTTGTCCCTAAAAGCAACGAAGGGTCCAGCTCACGCCGGAGGCCGCGTGTCCCTTGGTGCCTCCACCCCAGGGAGCTTCCTAGTCTACCCAAAGCCAGGGCCCCTGGAGTCAGACGGGTGGGAGGGAGCCCAGGATCATGGCGGGAGTCAGGGCCACGGGCCAAGGCCCTGAGACTCGCATCAGAGGCCCTGAGGAGCTGGGAAAAGAGCTCTGACCTGGCCTCAGGAGGCCACGTCCAAAATAGCCAGCTTGGCCCGGTGAGACAGCTGGGCTGGGCTGGGCGCACGTAGCTGTGGCCCAGCCAGCCCAGCGCTGCGAAGCTGGCTGAGGAAGGTCAAGGCTATTTTGGGGTTGGCCTGTGGTGAGACACAGCTCCGGCACCCTCTGAGCCGGTCAGCAAGAGGTAGCTGGGGCCCAGCAGGACCAGTGCCTGGACACAGGTGGAGAGTCCACGTGGACACATGTCCCCGGGGTGTTGGGAGCCTGGAGTCTGCTCCCTCAGTCTCCATCCCCATCTGACATCGAGGTATCTCACCCCGCTGGCAGACAAGGCTCCAGACAGGCCAAGCTGTGCCCGGCACATGTGGGTGCGAAGGCAGCAGCCCCTCCCCGAGCCCACGAAAGGCAGGACGGGCGCCGTGGATCTGGGCACACGGTGGGAGAGACAGGTAACGGCGGAGACACTGCCGGCCACCCCGCCTCACAAGTCACCTGTGGCACACACAGCCTGCAGGCCGGCGCTGGGAGCCACTGAAGGTGACCTCCCTGTGGGTCCTGCTCGGCGCCAGGGACCATCTCCCCCATGGGGAAACCAGACCATGGCCCCAGCATGGAGCCTTCACCTAGCTCCAAGCACGGAGGCTGCCCACAGGCCCCTCCACATCCTGGCCCCGGTGACCTGCCCTACAGCCTGCTCAGCCCGCAGCCACGGTCTGGGCTAGGGGCTGCCTGATCCCCCAGACTCCACGCCAAAGCCGAACGTGCGGCAGAAAGCTCAGCCACCGCTCACGACCACACTGATACCACCGAGCCATCGCCCCGTCCTCCCAGGTGGACAGCAGGAGCGGTCACTCAATGTGCAGGGTACAAGCTCATCACCCCCACAGCCCCTGCCCAGCTCCCAGGAGAGACAGGAAAACTTCTCCTGGCATCTAAGGACCTAGCTGGCAGCCCGGGACCCCCTCCCCCACTGAACCACCCTCTGTCCTGTGCCCTGGGCAGGTACTGCCCGAGGCACACGGCTGGAGTAGGGGTAGGAGAAGGCCACAACCGGCAGGCTACAGGGAGCCAGGGAGCTGAGCACCCAGGGCTCCAGCCTTCCCATCCCGTGTAGAACAGGACTGAGGACCTGGAGGGGCGGAGGGGCTCGAGGAGCCCGGCTCTGCGGGCCTGGGACGCTGCTGGGACCGGGAACTCTGACCCACTTGGCAGTGCCGTGCCAGGCCACTCTCAAGGGCCGGGGTTCCCAGGCCACCTCTGACAGGGCCAGGCAAGGACTCAGGAAGGCAGCCGCTGCTCTGTACCTTGGGGACACGGAAGCTTCGGCTGTACTCACTCGCTCTCGGCTCGGCCCTGGGGACCCCCGGGAACAGCAACTGGACAATCCACCAGAGGAACAAGGAAAAAGGGTCACCCCGGGGGCAGAGGGGCGTTGAACACAGGCCCTGCCCCAGCGCGTTCCCCGTGGCTCTCCAGCCGCTCGGAAGTCCCAAAGCGCCTGCCCCGGAACCTTGGAGCAGGGCCAGGGGAACATCCATCCCCTGACGCAAGCCCTGCCCGCTCAGCCCCGGCTGTTTGGATGTATCCTCACCGAGAGAAAATTCCAGTCATGTGAGATCTACTTTCTCACCAGGTTAACATGGGCGACACACATGTGGTGGCAGATGCAGTGTCACATGCACTGTCTCAGAGGGGACCCATAGCCAGGCACGCCAGGACTGGGGAGGACAGGCAGAGGGGTCCCAAGTTCAAAGCCAGCCTACACAGCCAGAAACTGACTCAAAGTGGCAGGGCACTTACCCAGCATGCACCAGGCCCTGGGTTCCACCCCTAGTACGAGACACTGCACCCCTGAGCAGCGACGCCTCCTCTGCCCCACACTGGCCCTGGCACCTGCAGATCACTCCCAGGCTCCATGGCCTTGTCTGTCTTGTACACTCATAGGAACAGAATCATGCACGTGGACTCCTGTGACTGGTTTTTCTACACGGTGTGATGTTTCAAGATTCTCCCTTGTCCTAGCATGTCGGCACTTCGTTCCTTTTACTGGCGAAGTAACATACACTGAAGGGACAGGCCACACTTGATCTGCTCCTCGGCTGATGGACATGTTGGTCATTTCTACATCAATTTTGATGTTACTCTCTGGGGCTGAAAGCCACCCTGGGGTGGGGGGGGGCAATCCTCCCGGGGCACTGCTGAGATGGGAGACAGGCTCATCTTGGCCAACGTACCCAGCATCTATTCCGTAGAGATCCTGGGGCCCAGGGCACTCGGCACACAGAGGACGGGGAAGCTTGAGGCTGGGTGTCCAGGCTGGAGTGTAGGCCACGGCAGGACAGCAGAACCCAGCCCCTACCTAGAACACCTGCTCATACCTTCCCAAGCGCATCGCCAGCCTGGCCAGGCTGCCAGGGAAGGTCAGAGCACTGGCCTAAGGGGTGAAGATCCTTGGCTTCTTTGCTTGTCTTTGCTTTGCTTGTAGTTGTTTTGAGACACGAGCTGGGGTAGGGATGGCGGCCGGGGGGGTGGGGGGGGGCACTCTCATCTGAGGAAACTCCAAGCAGGGCTGCATGCACACAGCCATGAGCCAGAGATGACCAACGGAGAGGGGGAGCAGGGGGGAGGGCAGAGGCTGCAGGGCTGTGGCTCAGCCTCCTCATGGCCACCCAACTTCTGAAGACAGACAAAGCAGCCAAGAACACAGGCTACCTACCAGTCTCCCTGGGGCCAAAGACCCTCCCAGGGCCAGGCAGGCTCAGCGGACAGTGTTCATGGGAACTGTGCCAGCCCCCATACTCAGCTAGTCAGTGGGCACTGGAGTGCTACAAATGCCAGGGCGGCGAGATACGTCCCATAGGACAGGAGTGCTGGAACCAAGTCCAGACTTGGGGACCAACCTGGGGCTGGGTCCTGGGGGAGCCCTGAAGGAGAGGCCAGGGCCTGGTGGAGGGGTGGGGAGGGCTCTTCACAGCCACGACCACTGGCCCTAACGCCGACTGGCCGTCCATGCCTCCACCACAGGGCTGGAGGGGGGCCTGTCCACCTCTCTGCCTCCCCAGCCCCTGCCCTTGCCCCTCAGAATCCCCACACGCCCCAGGGCCACACCCCCAGCCTATAGTCAACCCTCCCTCCAGCCCTGCGCAGGGTGCTCTGTGTGACACCAGGCCCCACCTCCTAACCCTAGGACCCCTCCCCGCCCTGGGCTGAAGCTTAGGTGGCCTCATCCGTTTCCAGGCCAGGCTTCTAGGCTGAGCTCTGCTGGGCCCCCTCTGGGTCTGGGGCCTGTGGGGGGCGGGGATCTGCCGGTTCCACCCGCTCCAACCCTTGAGCCAATCTGGCTCCCAGCCCCACCCAGCACAGTCCTTGGGCTCCACGACCCCCATGCCCTGCCCAGGCTGCTGGCTGTCCTCTGGGGGGAGGGGGAAGAGGGAAGGGGGGGCCCTTGGGATGTCCCTTCCAGTGACTTCCTGCCAGGGAGGGCGGGGAAGGTAAACAAGCCCTCCAGATGGCTTCCTGAGGCTAGGCAGCGTGGGAAGAGGCCTCTGGGGCAGCAGGGAGGCCTCCCCGCATCCCCAAGGAGAGGCCCTCACGCCTGGTGCTGCCAGAGGAGAAACTAAGGCCCAGGCAGGCAAATTCCAGCCGAGGCAGCGGCAGGACCAACTATGAACCAGACATCCTGTCATCTGCGGGGGGGAGGAAGGGAGCGGCTCTGCAGAATCTTCCCCCACACCCATGGAGATGCCAACTGAACCCCAGCTCTCCCCAGACCCCACCTCCTCCCAGAAACCCACCTGGCCACCAGGCAAGGTACCTTCCTGCCACACCAAGACCTTGAAGGCTCCAAGAAGGCGAGAGTCAGATTCATGCTGACAAGCTTCAAACCATCATGGAGCCAACTCAGGCCTGGGCAGCGGCTCTCTGACAAGGTCTGGAGAGGAGGGAGCCAGACCTGCACCAGCCCCACTGCACAGCAGCCAGGACGGGGTGGATGGGGGGGGCGCACCAGGCCCGGGGAGTGACAGGCACAGGGCTAGCCGCACCCACCCTCCTCTTCTCTAGCCCAAGCCTGCGCTACAGAACAGACCCACATGGGCGGGCAGACGTGCCCCTGGCTCTCAGCACCTCCTTCACGAGGGCCACAGGTAAAGGGGACCGTGACCATAAGGGTCAGGGGCCAAACGTGCTGGTTTGGGGGAGGAGAGGCCCACGGCCGGGGTCGCGGGAAGCCAGGGGTGCTGGGCGCTGTGTGAGGAGCTGTCCTGGCCCCGTGGAGTTCAACACACACCAGGAAGCGGGGCCGGCCCGCGCGTCTCCTGAGCTATTCAAACTTTGATACCCAAGGTGCCCATGTCCGCAATCCAAACACAGCTGGCTTGGTGGCACAGTCCCCTACGAGGAGCCGCAGTGCTGCCACTGCAGGTCCCCGCGGACCCCAGCAGCACCTGCCCGACAGGCAAGGAAACCGACGCACCTGCAGAGCCCAGACCAGGAGAGAGCGGAAGCGTGCCTGCTTCCACTGGGCACCTGGCTTTTGGGCTGACCGCCCCCTGCCTCCCAGCCATCTATTGGGGGCTCCCCATCTCCAGAGAAGGAAACTGAGGCTCAGGAAGGGCGGGGTGGGCCCAGGTCACGCGGAGAGGTTGGCAGAGCCTGGGCCCAGGGGAGGAAGCGGGGGAGCCACTGTGAGGTGGGTAGCCGGGAGCCCCAGGCACCCCGGGGCCCCCTGAGCCGGGAAATGCGATTCCCAGCAGATGACCGGCTCTGGCGGGCAGCCAGAGGGAAGCAGGGCCCTGGTGAGGGAGGAGGGAGCACTCACTGACCCCAGCGCAGAGATTAAAGGAGCAAATTGTTTGCCTTGGCAGGAGTCCTGGGCCCAGGCCAGGCCAGGGGAAGAGCTGATGCCCTGGTCACCAGCCGACGATGCCAGGGAGGGCTGCCAGGAGGAAGCGGCACCCCCTGGTGTGGGCAAGCAGATGGGCTGCGGGGATAAACAGATGAAACTGGCCGCCTGTAGGGACCATGCTGGACAGGGGCACGCGGGCTGGGACCAGCCAAGCCTCTTCCTGAACGCTTGGGTCCAGGAGGGCCCCCGGCCAGGGAGTCCCAGTCTCATGGGAAGGGGGCAGGGCAGGCCCACCGCAGCCTGCCCACCTCCTCGGCAGGGCCAGGCCTGGCTCTGGGTCTGTGGCGGGTGAAGCGAGACCGTGAGAACAGGCTCCCTCAGCTCCCGAGAGGGACAGAGATGGAGGAGCCAGCGAGTGTGTGAATCCGTGCCTACTCTGTAGGGAAACTGCGGCCCAAGAGAACCGCCTCCTGGCCAGGGTCATCAACTAGAGTATCCCCTGGGCTAACCTAGGCCTGCACGCTGGGGAGACTGAGGCAGGCAGCCTAGTCAGGCCCTGCTGCCTATTGCCAGAGAAACCTGACCCTCCAGGGCTGGGCTCCGTACCCCAGCCCCCTTTCCAGACAGGGAGGGGCTGGGAGGCTGCTGGGACCATGCAAACTACACTGGACACAATTTCCCACCCTGGAGCCATCAGAGTCCACCGGGCCTGGCACCGGGTGAGACGGGAGTGCTGGGCTCCCAGCCAGCCGGCGGGCCGGCCACCTAGCAGACACGGGGCTCCTAAAGGCGGGGTCCGGGGGAGCGTGGTGTGTGCCATGTGACGGGAGGAACGCCTCGGCGCAGAGGGCGGCACCCCTGAGCTGGCACCGGCTCTCCAGCCCTTGCCCCGGCCACCCCGCCCCTGCACCACCGATGGCCCCAACCTATTCCATCCCCTCACAGCAGAGGCCTGGTGGCCTGTGGTTCATCTGGCTGGCCAGGTGTGAGGGCAGGGGCGGGCTGGACTGTCCGGATCTGGCAGGCGCACCATGGGTGGTCACTCTTGGTGGGCTCAGCGAGCAGGGGCTGCACATGCTGGAGACCAGAGCGCTGCCTGAACCCCGAGGACTGCACCTCACGTGGCGGGAAGTCCCCTGCCCACGGGCTGACCCTTCCCCAGAAAGGAGGCATGGTATCGTGGCGGGAGCACAGGCAGTGGGCACAGGCCCCAGGCCCAGGCGGCCAGTGTCTCAATCTCCACTCTCCTGCCAGCTGAAAGCCTCTGGGAGGATGGATCACTTTGCCCCTAGGGCCCACCCGGCCGCAGGTCAGGACAATGACAAGGAGCAGTCCTCTTTGCCCAAGGCCTGAGGGAGACACACCAAGTACTGGGGTCCCCGGGCCACACCACATGCCCATCACCCATCTCTGCCAGCACCAGGCCATGGGGCTTGGGGCCTTGGTCACACATTGGGGTAAGCCTGTCTCCTCTGAGCAGGGCAGAGGGAGCAGGTGGGGCAGCACCTATGTACCTAGCCAGGATGGGGCGGGGCACAGCAGTAAGCACACGACACGGCGCCCGGTCCTCCCCGCACCACGAGCTCCTCGCATGCACGGACACCCAGATCTGGGACTCCTGTGTGCAAAGGAGCCATAGACGGGAACTGCAGGGGTGGACAGCAGAGAGACCCTGGGCCCCAGGACAGAGCGGGAGCGCCCGGGGCAGGAGCTGTGCAGAGCACACCACCCCTCTCCAAGATTCCCAGAGGAGGGCAAGACCTGGGCCCCCACATTCACGGGATGGCCAGCCCCCAGCTGCCAGCATGGCTGGACAGCAGAGCTCCCGCTCCAAGCCCAGGACTGCCCTGAGAAAGCGGGAGGCTGTGCCCGCCTGATGGGGCACCGCCGGCCTCCTCACGGGTCCAGGCCCCACCTGGCTGACGGGACAGGCGAGGGTCTCAGTGTTGACCCAAGACCACCTATGAAGGGAGACACTTTCCAGCCTTTCCACCAGGTGAACTCCTAACCAAGCCTGCATGGTCTCACCCCCCCACCCCCCACCCCCACACCAAGACGCCTAGCTCCACCCACCCCAGTGTGGTTCCTGGCCGCTCAGCTGGAGCCCCACCCCCTGCAGGGCAGGTCTGCCTGTCTGACTGGCGGGCACTCATTCACTCTAGCATCCAGCTGGTCTCCAGGTCAGACAGCAGGGGTGACAGGCCTCCCAAACCGCGCACCCTATCCTGCTGGGCAATCCCGCAGACCCGAGCGAAGCAAAATGGAAGCGAGTCCTCTGAACTACACACAGCCAGAGTGACAGGCCAGTAGAGCCTCCTGACCATGCCTTCACCACTGGCCACCCCGCCAGTCCTGAGCTGGTGGGAGAAGATGGGACCAGCTGGCTCCCGTGGTCGGGAAGACGTCCTGGAGGAGGGCAGGTGAGCCGAGGAACACCACCTGCACTTCCGGCCATCACAGCTGCCTGCCCGGGACCAGGAGGCCGCCCACCCCTGCTCTACCCACAAGCCAATGGGGTTGGGCCCCCTCCAGGCCCAGCACCAAGCCTGCCCCAGAAGGCGTGCTGGGTGAACATCTGGGGGTCCTAGAGGGTGGCCAGCTCCATGGGGACCCAGAGCAAGAGTGCTGGAGTGGCCGTGGGGAGCCCCAATGCCTCGTTCCACTCTGGGCCACAGACCCGGTCCCCCTCCCAGGTGTCCCACACAGCAGCACGGGGTGAGGAAAGCAAGGGTCAGGTGAGGCGGCTTCAGGAAAGGCTGGACGGGACACCACCCGTCTGGGCCTCCACCTCCTCATCTGAGCATGGGGTCAGTGACCTGGAGGGCCGCTCCGAGGCGTGTGGCCAGCACCCCACGGCCCAGGGGCTCCTCTCTGGGTGAGAAGAGGGGCGTCCATCCCCGACCTACACCCAGCTTGCGGCCCTGGGGAGCAGGCCCCTCGGCGTCCACTCACCGCCTGACCCCCACATGTGCGGGCAGCCAACGCAGAGCGGAGGCGAGGGAGGCCTGGTGCGGGCGGCGCCGCAGCTCCCACGGACGGCGCCCCTCCACGGGCCTCTCAACCACCGGCCCCTGGCCCGCAGGGTCCCCACCGGGCAGAGCCGGCCCAGGACGGTGGCCACTCCGCTGGGGCTGGGGGACAGCGCCCGCGGGCCCGGCCACGCTGGGGCACCTGCCCGGGACCTCCGTTAATCCCACCCCGGGGCGGGTGGCCGGGTGGCCCCCACGGGGTGCCCTCGTGCGGCCCACACCCTCCCCAGAGGCGGGGGGGGGGGGGCGTAGGGTGCTGCGCCCCAGACCCTGCCAGACGAGGAAACTGAGGCTGGAGGGCGGGGGCGGGGCGGGGCCGTCGGGTGGCTGGCAGGCCGCCTCCCCGGGCCGGGCCCCCTCCCCGCGCGTGGGGCCGCGGGCCCGCGCTCCCGCAGGCGGGGTGCGGGCGAGCCCCGGGCGCGGGCGGGCGCTCCGGCGCGGCCCCGAGGCGGCGCCCGCGGCGGGCGGCGGGCTCGCGCGCGGACGGTCCCCCCTCGCGCCCGCGCCCGCGCCGCGCGCCCCGCGCGCCCCCGCCCGAGCGGGCGCGGGGGAGACTGACCTGGCGGTCCGGGCGCCGGCGCCGGCACGACGGGCGGAGGGGCTGCGGGCGCGCGCGCGCGCGGGGCGGAGGCGCAGCGGGGCGCGCGCTCGGCCCGCCGGGTCACGTGACCGCGGCCCAATGGGAGCGCCCCCCCCTCCACGCCCGCGGGGGCGCGCGCGGCCCGGAGGCCGGGTCGGGGCGGCGGCGCAGGCGGGCGCGGCCCTGGGGCGCGGGCTGCCCCCCCACCCCGTCCCGTGCACGCCTGGGCCCGGCTACGCCCACCCGGGGCCCCCGCAGGCCGCGTCCTTCCCCGCGCCGGCCCCCAGCCGTCCTCCCAGCCAAGACCCTGCTGGGAAACCCGCCGCCCGCCGGCGCCGCTCCTTCCGTCCTCCTCCTCTCCAGCCTCTGGGTTCTCATTCCTACCGGAGTTCCCCAGGCCGCTGCGTGCACCCTGCATAAGCCCGGCTTGGCCCCAGCTGTGCCCCTGCCCGAGACTGGCACGCATAGAGCAGCCCGGGCATCCGGAGGAGGGTGCCCGAGGCCCCCACGTCCTTCCTGACCGGTGTGAACGCCCGTACCGGGACTTGAACTCTGGCCTGTGCCCTTGGCTTTCTTTGCTTGAGCCATGTCTCCAGGGGTTAATTGGAGGTAAAAGCCCCTCCGACTTTTCCACATGGACTGGCTTTGAACCTTTGATTGTCAGATCTCAGTCTCCTGAGTGGGATTATAGGGTGACATCTGAGGACATCTCCCATTCTGACACTGCCCATGGACTGTTAGGCTGTTGCTGCCTGGCCCCCTTTTGCAAATGAGACCTATTCCCAGCTAAGCCGGGGAGAGGGGGGAGAGATGGAGCTAGTCCAGGACTCCCATGTGCACCCACCAAGTCAGGCCCCTTTGTGAGCTGGAGGAAGCATCCTGCAGGTTGCACCCCAGCTTTGAGGGAACCCCACACTCATCAGAGTTGCCCGCTCCTGGGGCTGAGCACCTGCACAGCTCACTTCTGTTTTGTGGTGGGGCTGTGGGTCCCCTTGAATCCCTGTTTTCAGCATATTTAGTTTAATCCAGGCCACACGGTACCCTTCTACTTTGTCTTGCTCTCCTGCCAAAACCTCTGGGATCCTTATCCCAGGCATTTTCGCTGCTCTCCCCTCAGCACATTCCTGGGGTCCACCCAGCAGAGGTGAGCCAGGAGGACAGTTCTGCCTCTGCGCCCGCCATGAGTTCCTCAGGCCTCTGCCGAATGCTGTCCCCCACCCCAGGTCCACACCCAGCCCACGCCGCTCTGCAGAAGAAACACTGCCACCTTGTTCCAAAGAGGAGCTTGGAACCCAGGTCTAGCCAAGCCAGCGCCCAGGGCTATAGAAGCAAAAGGAATCCATGATTTCATGACAGGATGGGGCTCCAAAGGAGAAAATGGCGCAGGAGAGGGGATGGCTGGGCTAGGAAAAGGCAGAGACAGAATCCAGGCTTGCTATCCCAAATTCCAGACCAAGAATCCTCCAGGGGAGCCGGCGGTGTCCCACGGGAAGGACCCAACCCCACCGCTTTGAGTCTGCAGACAGCCCATCTCCTCAACCCCAGTTGGAAGCCAGGCCAGGGGAGGCCCTGACTAGGGAACAGCGGATCCCCACAGCCCCGCCCACTGGGGAGGTCAGATCCTCAGATTAGCTGGTTGGAGGACGGCAACAAGGTCAAGGCTAAGTGGATTTCGGGAAAGCCGCTGCTGGTCAGCAGGCCTGGCCCCAGACCAGCAGAGCTGTGAAGGCAAGGTCCCGGCTGGACACCAGGACCCAGCCCCGGGGGGGGGCAGTCAGTGGCACTGGTGGCCGCTCTTGACTCCCCATCCCTGAGCTGCAGGACTAAACCTCTGACTTGACTCCCTTTCCTGATCTCTAACTATGTCCAAGAAGCAAGTCTGACCCCTAGAACCATCAAGAAGGCCAGGGAGGCTGGCTGGTGCTGGCTGCATGCTCAGTTGTTTCTGGCCGACACAGAGTGTACGCCTGTAAACATCCATGCGGAGTGTCCTTCCAGAACCCCCCAAGCCACGAGAGCCAGGCATGAGCAAAGGAACGAAGAGCTTGTCGCTGAACACTACATCAGGTGCAGACCACATGAGCTGATGGAGAGCAGCTGTGCGACCCCGGCTCTAGGCTGCCAGCTCCTCCTGTCTGTTCCTCATACCAGCCTTACCCAGTAGTGCCACTGCCTAGTCCTGAAGAGGAGGGGCCCAGCAGCAGCTACACACTCCAGCCTCTGTCCTGCAGACAGCCACCCGGGGGCATTTGCAGTATCTTCCAGAAGGTTCTAGAAGCAGCCGGTCTCATACACCTGTGTGTTGATCTTCCTGGAGATCACCTCCCACCATAACCCGCCACCTTCAGCCAAGTTGCACTGCAGGCTGTACCGAGAAGGAGACTCAGTGAGCAGCCGAGGCCCAGACACGACGTGGCCATGAGGTGGGGTGTGGGGGTGGGGGCAGCAAGTCTGGGCAGAGCATGGGGGCGATGCTGCAGGGGTCGTTCATCATGTGAGTTCTCATGTCCGCCAGGACACAGCCACGCCACTGGGACGGTAAAGTGGCACTTGTGTGTTCCTTATGCATTGGTCAGTCACACTGGGTCATTAGTCCTCTGAGTGTCCCTGGCCAGGGGTCCTGGCCTAGACTCAAGGGGAGCTGCAGACAACAGCGGCCCTGTAGCTGCCTAGAATGAAAGCGGCCACTTGAACTGGCTCTGGGTTACCAGCTGGCCAGTTCGCATGGGTTTGGCTGCTGCCTTCTCATGACCAGCCTGTGTGTGTCCCTACCACAGGGGGCCGGGAACCCCCAGGTGATGCCATCGGGGAAGGCAAGACAGCTTTAGGGTGTGGGCAGTGTGTCACTGGCATGCGCTCCTGCCGCCCCTGGTCCCAGCAGCCAGCTGGCAGCGCGGGTCGCAGTTGGTGGAGGGAGGGCAGGTGTAGCCTGTGCAGGATGGACCGGCTGATCCCTGCAAGGGGCCAAAGGACTTCCCTGGGTCTCAGAAACGGTCAGGACTCCTTAGTGACTGCCAGAGGAGGTGGCTCAGAGCCGGAGCCAGGAGGGAGGGATCCCCAGGCCGCCTGGAAGTCCAGCTGCAGCTCCCACTGCCACGGGCTCCTGAGCCGCGTACCAGGCTGCCTGAGGTGGGGGCACCAATCAGAGATAGGGAGACGCTTGCCCAGGTAGCTCAGAGCTTGCCGGGGTCATGGGGGACCTGCGATCAGAGTGCCCAGGGCTGGCAAGTCTCCTCCAGGGGGGCCACATCCAACCTGCTGGCCCTGGGCCCCTGCGGCAGCGGCCACTGCCTTTGCAAGTCTAGTGCCCGAGGACCTCAGTGAGGAAGCCGGGCGAGCCCACAGTCCTGCCCTGGATCTCCCAGGGCCCAGGGCCCAGGGCCGAGTCAGACATGCCATGTGGGCGCCCCCTTGTGGTGCCTGTGGGAAGGGCAGGCCACAGTGGGCTGCACCCACCAGCCAGGGGGCATTCAGCCCCGGGCCCCTGGGTGTCGGAGCTCCCCAGATGTCCCTGGAGACTCATCCCTCAACCCTTCCACTGCTGGCACAGCCTGGTACTACTCACCTCACCAGTCACAGAGGCCCAGGCTGGTAACACCAAGTGCCCGTTCCATGGGCCAGGGTCTTTGGCAGCACTGATGGGGGGGTGGGGAGGAATGTCAGCCCTGGGAGCAGGCCAGGAGGGGCTCACGGATGCAGACAGTCACCATGGACCCCGGAAGAAGAATGGGTTACAGCTGCTCAGAAGTTACAGCCTGACAGAAGCAGAAGGGGGCCACAGGTTGGGGGTGCAGGCCGGGCTAGAGCAGGAGTGACTGGGGTCCCACCAGAAGGGGCACCTCCCTCAGGTCCTAGGGGTCAGCGACAGAGGCAGGGACACCCCGGTCCTCTACCTGCCCACCCAGGCCCAGAAGCTGCTTGTGCCCTGTCTCCCTCAACCCTTCAGGGCTCCATCGTCACAGCCCCCCCCCCCGCAGGGCCCCTCTTCCCATGTGGCTACAGGCACAGCTGTACAACCTTGGCCAGGACACCTCTTCTCTTTCATGTTTTTTCTATATAATGTGGTGGTAATGCCGGGTGCCAGTGGCTCACATCTGTAATCTTAGCTACTCAGGAGGCTGAGATCTGAGGACTATGGTTCAAAGCTAGTCTGGGCAGAAAAGTCCTTGACTTTTCTCCAATTAGCCAGCAAAAAGCCAGAATGGAGGTGTGGCTCATGTGGCGGAGTGCCAGCCTTGAGCACAAAAGCTCAGGGACAGCACCCAAACCCTGAGTTCAAGCACCAATACCAGGACAAAATAAAATAACATATATGGTGGCAGCGGTTGCCAGAGACCTTGAGACAGCTTCTATGAACATGTCCAACCCTACTCTACCAACAGATACTCAGAAAAACACCATAAATCAATGTTCCCTTCTCCACAGTAATGCCAGCCCCGGGCCTCAGCCCTGTACTCAGAAGAATCACTGAGAGCACAAAGATCACAGGGCTGGGGGCCCCGCAGCATTTCTGCCTCCTCCCTACACTTACTCCACCTCTTGTGCACCTCTGGGCTTGGGTGCTGACTGGGCCAGGCTCAGAGACCACACCACACCAAACCGGGAGCAAGCCTTCTACTGACCTTGAAGACCCCAGTCCTCAGACGGAGAATGACTTCAGCGGTTTTTGGTTTGGCCACTCCCCTCCAAGACTAGGGAGCAGGAGGGAGAATCTGTGATTGGGTTGCCTTCTGCTCTTCTCCCCAGATTAAATAAAGGTCTCTGAGTTGGGGTTGAGGAAGGAAAGACAGGGGAGGGGGATAAGAGAGGGACCTGGTAACCGGGCCTCACCCCTGCTGCGCCTCAGTGGACGGAACAGTTCAAAGGCGCCAGCGAGACACTAAAAGCATCACCCCAGCAGTTCAGGAGCAAAGCAGGCAGCTGCCAGGTCCCTGAGTTGGGACTCCACTAGCCTCCTCAGTAGGCACATCGGACAGGGTCTCTGCACATGTGTGGGTAAGGGGAACCCAATGGGGAAACAGAACAGCCATGGGACAGGTGACCCCAATCCCTGAGGCCAGGTGCTTCTGAGGACCTGGCACAGACAGGCAAAAAACCTGGCGCCCTGTCTACAGGACATGGCTGCAGGAAATCAGGACGCAGAGGAGGCAGCTTGTGAGCCTGGCAACTGCTCTCCTGGCCCAGGCTGTCCCAGGCCCTGAGATCCACTGTTGTCCCCATCTCGTGAGCTGTGGATGTGACAGGAGCAGAGTGAGAATGGCAGACCAGAGGCAGAGATGAGCAGAGGAGCCTCGTCGTCGCAGGCAGTGGCCACCAGGGGGCAGCGCAGCTCGACAGAGCGGGGCTCCCAGGCCACCTCCTTGGAGCGCGGAAGCTCCCCCCACACTAGGCTGCGGACCCACGGATCCTGGGCTGTGGTGTGTCAGGCTGTGGTGTGTCAGGCCGTGGTGTGTCAGGCTGTGGTGTGTCAGGCCGTGGTGTGTCAGGCCGTGGTGTGTCAGGCTGTGGTGTGTCAGGCTGTGGTGTGTCAGGCTGTGTGGTGTGTCAGGCTGTGTGGTGTGTCAGGCTGTGGTGTGTCAGGCTGTGTGAGATGTCAGGCTGTGGTGTGTCAGGCCGTGGTGTGTCAGGCCGTGGTGTGTCAGGCTGTGGTGTGTCAGGCTGTGTGGTGTGTCAGGCTGTGTGGTGTGTCAGGCTGTGGTGTGTCAGGCTGTGGTGTGTCAGGCTGTGTGGTGTGTCAGGCTGTGGTGTGTCAGGCTGTGGTGTGTCAGGCTGTGTGGTGTGTCAGGCTGTGGTGTGTCAGGATGTGTGGTGTGTCAGGCTGTGTGGTGTGTCAGGCTGTGGTGTGTCAGGCTGTGTGGGGTGTCAGGCTGTGTGGTGTGTCAGGCTGTGTGGTGTGTCAGGATGTGGTGTGTCAGGCTGTGTGGTGTGTCAGGCAGTGGTGTGTCAGGCTGTGTGGTGTGTCAGGCTGTGTGGTGTGTCAGGCTGTGTGGTGTGTCAGGCTGTGGTGTGTCAGGCTGTGTGGTGTGTCAGGCTGTGTGGTGTGTCAGGCTGTGGTGTGTCAGGCTGTGGTGTGTCAGGCTGTGGTGTGTCAGGCTGTGTAGTGTGTCAGGCTGTGGTGTGTCAGGCTGTGTGGTGTGTCAGGCCGTGGTGTGTCAGGCTGTGGTGTGTCAGGCTGTGGTGTGTCAGGCTGTGGTGTGTCAGGCTGTGTGAGATGTCAGGCTGTGGTGTGTCAGGCAGTGGTGTGTCAGGCTGTGTGGTGTGCCAGGCTGTGTGGTGTGTCAGGCTGTGGTGTGTCAGGCTGTGGTGTGTCAGGCTGTGGTGTGTCAGGCCGTGGTGTGTCAGGCTGTGGTGTGTCAGGCTGTGGTGTGTCAGGCTATGGTGTGTCAGGCTGTGGTGTGTCAGGCTGTGGTGTGTCAGGCTGTGTGGTGTGTCAGGCTGTGGTGTGTCAGGCTGTGGTGTGCCAGGCTGTGTGGTGTGTCAGGCTGTGGTGTGTCAGGATGTGTGGTGTGTCAGGATGTGTGGTGTGTCAGGCTGTGGTGTGTCAGGCTGTGGTGTGTCAGGATGTGTGAGATGTCAGGCCATGGTGTGCCAGGCTGTGTGGGGTGTCAGGCTGTGGTGTGTCAGGATGTGTGGTGTGTCAGGATGTGTGGTGTGTCAGGCTGTGGTGTGTCAGGCTGTGTGAGATGTCAGGCTGTGGTGTGTCAGGCTGTGTTGTGTGTCAGGCTGTGTGGTGTGTCAGGCTGTGTGGTGTGTCAGGCTGTGGTGTGTCAGGCTGTGGTGTGTCAGGCTGTGTTGTGTGTCAGGCTGTGTGGTGTGTCAGGCTGTGGTGTGTCAGGATGTATGGTGTGTCAGGCTGTGGTGTGTCAGGATGTGTGGTGTGTCAGGCTGTGGTGTGTCAGGATGTGGTGTGTCAGGCTGTGGTGTGTCAGGCTGTGGTGTGCCAGGCCGTGATGTGCCAGGCTGTCGTGTGCTTGGATCACTCACATTTCTCACCCTCTGTATCTTTATCCAGCAAAAGAGAAAACAGCCTGGAGCAGGGAGGACCTGCAACACCAAACACAGGAAAAAAGCAAGAGAGGCACCCCAGCTCTGCCCCCATCTGCCCGGGTGTGGTGGATGCACGGGTCACCCCCCCAGCTCTGCCCCCACCTGCCCAGGTGTGGTGGATGCACGGGTCACCCCTCCAGCTCTGCCCCCACCTGCCCAGGTGTGGTGGACATGCTAGGTCACCCCCCTCTCCCCCCAGCTCTGCCCCCACCTGTCCGGGTGTGGTGGACATATGGGTCACCCTCCCTCCCCCCAGCTCTACCCTCACCTGTCTGGGTGTGGTGGACACACGGGTCACCCCTCTCACCCCCAACCTCTGCCCCCACCTGTCCAGGTGTGGTGGACGCGCTGGGTCGCACTGTGAGCGGGGCTGGGACGGGGTTGGGAGGCCTGGCCGAAGGGAAGCAGGAGCAGGACGCCGGGCGGGCTGCGTGCAGGGAGCGGCCCTGCGCTCCCACTGGATCTCCGGGGGCAGCAGGAAGCTGCCCTAGCTCCCGGCGACAGGGCTGCGTGCTGGCCGCAGCGGCCCACCAGGCTCCCCCGGGGCCGAGGGAGCCGAGACTCTCGCCCGTCAGCCCGGACACAACAGCATCTAAGGCCCTGCCAGGCCCGGCTGGGGGAGGGTTACGGGCTCAAGGCCAGCCCGGGCTACGGCGTGAGAGCCCATCCCAAACAAAACACAAAAATGGAAAGAAAGAAGCAGTCCTTTTGGGGAATGTTCCTTGTGTTTACGAGGCACGGGAGGGCCGGCTTGGAGCAGCCCACCTCCCCTGGGTCCACCGTGGCACCCCCGTCCTCCCCCAGCCCTCACGGGGCTGCCGCCCGGCACACAGAGCCCCACGCACTCCAGTGGCAGGCCCAGCTCCTGACCCCAGGCCCTGGCAGTGTCCAGCAGCGGGCTCAGCGGGCAGAACCTTCTTCACACTTGCTGTGTGTGTGTGTGTGTGTGTGTGTGTGTGTGTGTGTGTGTGTGTGTGTGTGTGTGTGTGTGTGTGTGTGTACATGTGCGCTGGGACTTCAACTCAGGGCCTGGGCACCATCTCTGAGTTCTTCTGCTCAAGGCCAGCGCTCTACCACTGGAGCCACAGCTTCACTTCCAGCTTTTGAGTGTTTAATTGGAGATAAGAGTCTTATGGACTGTCTTGCCCCGGCTGGCTTTGAATGGTGATCCTCAGATTTCAGCCTCCTAAGTAGCTAAGATTACAGGCAGGAGTTGAAGTGCCCAACTGGCAGTTACTCCTTTTGATGAGCATGTTTCTTCCTGTAAACCAAACCCCTGGGGAAG
Source organism: Dipodomys merriami (assembly GCF_024711535.1). Lineage (NCBI taxonomy): Eukaryota > Metazoa > Chordata > Mammalia > Rodentia > Heteromyidae > Dipodomys > Dipodomys merriami. The sequence continues at coordinate 436,944 of NW_027203093.1, read as the reverse complement.
TCCACGCAAGTTCTAAACCCACGGTGTGTTCACAAGGATCAGCAAGACACATCCTGCGTGTTCAGATGCCAAGAAGTGCCGTGTCCCGGGCCGGGCTACGCGGGCGCGCAGGGGTGGCTGTGCGGTGCCTCTGGCCCTGAAGGGGCCAGTCACAAACTGGGAAGCTGTGGTGAGGACAAGTGACCAGGACGGTGGTCAGCGTGAGAAGGGAGTCCATGGGAATCCTGGCCCTGGACCCCTGCCTGCAAAACCAGCAGGAAAACCCCAGGGCACAGGCACCCGTGCACACACAGGCGTGCACACACACACACACACACACACACACACACACACACACACACACACACACACACATACATACACACACAGTGTCATCCACTGTAAAAAGGAGTTTGTCTGCCACTCGCTGCAGTGTGACAGCCCGGTGAAGGAATCCAGACACCAAACACACCAAGTCATCCGACTCCATTTATACAAACTGTCCGGAACCAGCCGAGGTGCTGAGACTAACAGATCGCCGGGGGCTGGGACAGGGAAAGCGGGGGTCACCGTTCAGTGGCCCCGGATCTTGTTTGGAGGTAGATGGGGGAGTTGGCCTTCGGTGCACTGAGCGTCAGGGTTTGTGTATGGGAACACTTCCTGAGCAAGGGCAGGAGGGTGGAGGGGCCTCTGCGGCTCAGGGCACAGCCCAGACGCGGGAGATGGCCACGCCGGACGCCTGCCCCGTGAACACGCGGGTGGGCAGGGCTTCCTGTCAGCACCTGTCCTCGGTGCCCCAGCACCACCGCTCAGGACCCCAGCGCCTCGAGTCCAGACAGCAGTGACGCGGTGACCAAACCTTTGTCATGGTCCCCAGGCCACCCCAACTGCCCTGCAAGGACACGTGCAGACCCACACTCCCTGGGTCACAGCCGCGTTGCTTCGGCATGGCGCCGGTGATCCTGTCCAGCTAGAGTCGGGTTGCATCTGGGTGGGGCTCTCCTGAGATGAGGGGAGCCAGCACAGCCTGAGGAAGGGGCACCCCTGGGCCAGGGGGCACAGCATGGGGCCCCGAGTCAGGGCTGGGGACACCGTGGGGGTCACAAGTCTCTAGGCCCTGCAGGATACTGAGGAGCACTAGACTGCCACCAAAAGGGGTTGGTGCCCCTAACAGCTGTCTGCAGGAAGCAGTCAGTGGGATTTAAGTTGCAGGAAGATGTTCCCGGGGCTACGAGGAGAAGGGACATCTTAGGAAGCAAGGGCTGACAGAAACCTGAACTCCACTGATCTCCCCGGAAGCAGATGCATGGCCTCAGAAGTCCAGAAGGATGCCAGCTCCCACACAGGACAGCCGGGCTCCAACCCCGCTGCCCTGAGCATCTCCCCCCACCTGCCTTACCCTCCTGGTCACAAGAGGGCTGCCTGGCAACCAGCGGACAAATGAGCACAGAACCTATAGGCAAGTCTCTCTGATCTCCTCTTATTGGCACAAATCAGTTTGAGCTTGCCCACCCCGACCAGCCATTGGCCAGCATGGAGCAAACATGATCTGTGACTGGCCAGAAGGAGCCATATACCACCACCACCACCACCACCACCACCACCCTGTGAAGAAAAGACCCTGAAAAGCCTCAGAAACCTTTGCTCTAGGACCTGCCGTAGCTCTCTACCGCCTGCAGGGAGGAGCCCACACCCCTGTGCTCATCTGTGCTATAGTCACCCTTGTGACAACCTGAGCCCCCTGGGCCACGCCCTGTGTGGTCTGCCCTGCGGCCAAGCCACTGCTAGGCTGGGCTGGACAGATAACGCTGTACACCACACCTCCACCAAGGAGCCTGCCTCCACCCTCCTCCCGCCAGCGGGGACCGGAAGGCCTGGGACCTCCTCATCGCCACTCTGCTCTGGCCCTGGGTGACTCCCGGGGCCTCACCTGAGAGCCGAGACAGGGCTGGGGATAGGCTCCTGAGGGCGGGGTGGAGGGGCGCCCTGGAGGCCTCTTCCTGTCCCCCAGTTTCTCCACCGCATCTGCATAAACAGCCTGGTTGACCCGAGAGGTGTCAGCTGCCTTAAACAAACCTGCTCCGGAGATGAGGCCCAGGCCCAGGCAGGAGGATTTACGGGGGATTTGAGTCCTGCTGAGTTTACAGAGAGAAAAATAATTATCTACAAGGCTTGCCATCAGGACAGCCTGCTTGTCCTTGGACGGATGGATGGACGGATGGATGGATGGATGGACGGATGGATGGCCAAGTGGAAGCCAGCACTGGCCAGTTTCTGTGTGTCTGACTGGCATCTGGGAAGTCGGCGGGGGTCACCCAGTTCCCCCAGGCATCGATCGTGTGGAGACTCAGGGACCGTCACCTGCATCTGCTGCATAGCAGCGTCTCCGGGGCCCTGTGAATGCACTGGACCTGGGCGGCCCGCAGGCCACTCCCAGGCCAAGTCAGGCACCTGCCATGGGCAGAGGCAGTGGGGAGGGTGACCCACGCTGTGTGAACAACCTGTCATCTCTACGCCCCACACACAGCCCCAGACTTTGCTGTCCTCCTTATCACGTATGAGGAGAAACTGAGGCACAGGGGAGCTGCGTGACCTGCCTCTGGTCAGGGGCAGCTGGACCGAGTCTGTCATCCCCATGAGAGCCTCCTCTGTCAGCTCAGGATGCCCAGGACAGGGGCTGCCCCCATCAGATCCAAGAGTCCAGCAGGCTCCACCTGTATCCTATGGGAAGGGGCTGCATCCTGGAGTGGGCCCATCAGGGGTGCTCCACACAGCCTGGTCTCATGGCTCAGCTCAAGCTACAGCTGGCTGCGATGGGACTGGATCCGTGCGGGCTCGGGGGCTAGCTCCTGGGCCACCCAGCTAGGATGACACGCAGGTTAGCGCATCCCCAGATGGCTCAGGGCCGGGCCTGTAGTCGCCCAGTTGAGAGGCGAGGGAGCCCAGGGCCACAGTCCAGGAGGGCAGGACACCCTTGTTCTCAGTCTTCTGGGACTTGGTGATGCCCACACCTCTAGCCTTGGGTTCCCACCAGAAAATTAGCACTCAAGACTCACCCCGATCCGATTTCGTCTACACTGGGCCACAGGGCCGGCTGCCTGGGGCATGGGAGTACCTATGCCCGGCTGGGACATGAGGAAGGACCGGCCTCCCTGGACATCCAGGTCCTCCTCCCCATCACCACCAGTCCTGACCACCGGAGTACAGGTGAGCTCACCGGGGGTCAGAGAACGTCTCCACATTCACATATGTATTTTCAAGTTAATAATAACTGCAGAGCAGTAGAAAGAGGAAATCGTGCTATTTCGTTTTCCTGCTTTCCATCTCAATCCCATCCCCAGGCTGGCGAGTGTGGCCAGCGTATTTTGGGGGGCCCGGGACAGCTGTTCTCTAGTGACCCTGAGGACTCTGTGGGGGTGTTTAGAGGGAAGAGGCTCATCGCAGATTTCAAGCAAGGTCGCGATGTACACAAGCCACCAGAAGTTGTCCTTTGTGGGCAGAGGTGGCTGGCCATCAAAAGGAGCCTTCACTACGGGCAGACCACTGACAGGCCGGAGACGCATCTCCCAGCCAGTTCCCACTCCTTCCCCGGCGTCACCCACTCCTGGCCTCCCAGCCTGCCTGCCCTCTGTCCTCCTGGCTCACCTCATAAGCAGGAAGTTTGTTGGGCCTGGACAGGCAGACTGGACAGGCCCTGCCGGTCCCAGACCCCTGCAATGCAGGGAGGAGGAAGGGGGAGGAACTCAAAACTCCTTCTTCATGAGAAAGAGAGTGCTCCTTGGGGTGGGACAGGAAGGGCTCGGAGGTGACAGGAAAGGTCCCCGGAGCCTCTCTTAAGAAATACAGGTATCAAATGGCGGCTCTAACAAGAGAAGGAGCCGAGATTCTTGTCACACACAGAACTGTGGTCTGGGACTGATCCTGGCATACTGGGCCTTGATTCTTCTAGTCTCAGTCTGAGCCCTGACCTTGGTCACACAATGCGAAGTCTAGTTCTGGGCTGATCTCTCATCCTTCTCTTGAGGCCTCTTTTTTCTTCTTTCCAGGTGGGAAAGATAAGTCCCTACCCAGGTCTGTTGCCCAACAGAGCTCCAGAGGACCTAATGGCCCCCAGGGCACAGGGGGAGGGAGGGGGGAAGGAAGGGGTAAGGAGGAGACAGGGAGGGGAGGGAGGACCGTGGGGGCGGAGTCAGAGGAGGTCTGTGCCAGGGACAGACTGAGGGCTGAGGCTGGCCAACCTCAGGCAGGTGTGGAAGTGGGGCTGTGCGCATCACCGAGTCTGGCTAAGGATCAGGCCGGATGGGAAGAGGCTGCTCGTCCGCATCCCACAGCCGTGGCACCACAGGACCTGAGCAGCGCAGCCCCAGGTCCCTGCGTCACCCTGCCCGGAGGGCCCACCCGCCCGCCCGCCCGCCCGCCTGCCCGCCGGGCCTGCTGTCCACACCAAAGCACTGGGGCCGTGCTGGCCGAGGCTGCTCTGGCCCTAGTAGGCCCAGGGTAGCCGCCACCCCTGTGAAGGAGGAAGACAGGCTGGGCACAAGAGAGCCGCGGCTGTGGCTGCCCGACAGGGAGCACTCGTCACTGCGGCACACCCCACGTCCCTGCTCCTGCCCCGAGGCGGTCAAGGTCACTGGGAGCTCGGTGCCCGGGCTCAGCTGAGGCCTGCTGGGCACAGACTGACCCGGCTGCTCCGGTCCCGAGGGGCCATCTGAAATGGAAAGCAGGCCCCAGCCCTGCCGGGGACGCAGCAGGCTCCTGGCCCCGGAGGCTGGCTCTGCCTCCGCTGGCCACCCCGCCAGCCTGTGGTGGTGGCCAGGGAGGAGGAGGACCCCAAACCTCCCCTGTGTGCTGGGACCTCGCTCTCAGAGGGCAGGTGCACCAGCGCTGGTCGGGCCGGTGGGTCTCCCATCCAGCCCTGCTTTGTATCCCAGCAGCTGGAGTATGGAAATGGCAGCCCCCGTGCTGGGGGCCCCGGCCCTGGCCCTGCCCCCTGTGGCCCCGCTGCTGCCCTGCCCCACTTGCTAGGGGCTCCAGAGGTGCTAGACCTGGACTCCTCCCTCTCCCCAGAGAGAACGCTGGGTGGGGAGGGAGGGGGCAGGAGGGGGCGGCAGTGGAGCACCCAGAAGCAGCAGGGGCCCAAGTCTGGGGCAGGAGGGATACACACACATGTGTGCACACACACAGGCATCCTTGCACACATACGTAGATGCACACCTGCATGCGTGTACACAGAGGTGCACATACACACACATGCATGCAAGGCACATGTGTGTTAGCACGCACATCCATGCATGTAGACACACATTCATCACATGCATGCACTGTGTGCTTTTACAGAGACACGTGTGTGCAACATGTACACACATGCACAGGCATGCCTTCCCACAGAGATACACGCTCATGCAACATGTACACATGTGTGCACAGGCATGTTTGCACACCGTGGCACACAGCCCCAGGATGCTGTCACGTGATGTGCACGTGTGCGCGGGCTCCCACAAGCAGGCACACGCGTTCATGCACGCAGCCCCGCCAGCAGGTGAAAGGATGACATGTTCTACTCCAGCTCTGGCCTGGCCTGGGCCATACAGGAAGCTGCCATTGTGCCCCACGTCTCCCCTACCTAGGAAACCCACGCCTGCCCAGCATGCCCCGCGCTGGCCCTGGGCCACAACCACAGGCCTGCTGGTCTCAGAGGAGTTGCGCCAAGAGCAGAGTCCCCTCAGGACCCAGGGGACTTGGAGGGGAACTGACATGCTGGCTGATCCTTTGAGTGAGCCACTGAAAACCCCATGTTCTCCCAGCCCGGGGGCTGACATGCCCAATCCAGGCCTCCTTCCCTGCGGGGACTCAATTTCCAGGCCCGGGACAGGGCCTGGAGGCAGGGCCAGGCAGGCTCCCCACAGCCAGCCTCCTTGCACAGGGCCATTAGCTGCAGCAGACACCACACTGGGCTTCCAGGCTGTCTCCCCAGCAGGTGGGTTGGTCATTTCCCCCAAAGTGGCCAGAGCTGGGCACCCCCCAGCCCCTCCTGCAGAGGTCCCTCTGGAGAGTGTCCCCCTGCTCCAGGCCCACTGCACACACATACACAACCCCAGGCCTGACATGCACACACACACACCCCACCAGGCCTGACATGTACACACACACACACACACACACACATATACAACATCAAGCCTGACATGTACACAGACACACATATACAACATCAAGCCTGACATGCACACACACACACACACACACACATACACACACACATATACAACACCAGGCCTGACATGCACACACACACACACATACACATATATACAATGCCAGGCCAGACATACACACACACACACACACACACAATGCCAGGCCTGACAGTGGCCTGGGTCTAAGAGCCTCCCTCACCACCCTGGTGACCAGCCTGGCGCCTGCACCCCTGCAGCCCAGCTTTTTTCTTTAGTCTGCAGCTGTCCCCTGTTGCAGTGCCGCAGGGCAGGTGTTGTCCCCGTGCCATGTAGGGACAGAGCAAGAGAGGAGCCAGGCTCAAGCCAGGGCTCCATGGGGGACAGAGAAAGGCCTTTCCAAGCCTGGCCTCTGGTGGGTGCCTGCCTGTCTAGCCACTGTCCAAAACATGGGCATTGCGCCCTGAGGAAGGGACTCAGCCTTCTCTGCCTCCCTCCCCTGGAGGCTCCAATGGCCCCCCTGCCGTCTCCCACCACAGGTCTAGGGTTCATGCAGGGCTGGCCTGTGCACCCTCCTCCCTCTGGCTCCTGGGCCAGCACCTGCAGGGTGTTTGTATGCTCTCATGATACCAAAGACAGACGAGGGCTGGAGACTCAGGTACCAGGACAAGTACTACAAGGACCTGTTCAGCCAGTGACTAGGGTCTGCTGGCCCTGTGTCCCTCAACACCCCAAAAGGCTCTGCTGTTCGTGGCCTCATCACCCCAGCACCTGCCGGCCTGTGAGTGGCAGAGACTGAGCTCTGAATGCAGCACTGGGAATTTCAGCTCCAGCAGGAGAAGCAAGGTCCAGGGATCCACCCTCCTGCCAGCTCCGGCTCTCAGACGCTCCCTGGATCACTGGGGCTGTGGGAGAGGGCCTCGGAGTTATGGAAAGACCAGGGGTGGGGTACCCTGGGCCCCAGGGGGAAGAGTTTATATCCTCCCCAGTGTGGCCTGGTCAGCTCAACTAGTGGCCACCATGAAGTCATGGTGGTCCTCCATTCTCTGATCTCTGATGCCAGCCATAGATAGCCCACCAGCCACACCTGGGGAAGGTGATTATGTTTATGTCCACCCCTTCACTGCTACCCCAAAAGATCCTAGGCTCCCAACAAAGATCCTCCAAGGAGGGAGCTCTACCTGAACTGTCACCCCCTCCCTGGGGATCCACGGTGTCCACTGTGTCTGTGACTCTGAGATCTCGGAAGGAGCCAGGCTGGAGGTCAAGCTGTGAAACGTGAGCCCCACTGGCTGGGTCTCCATCTCCCGCCCAACCTCCTCCAGGCCCACCCCACAAAAATGAGATGGAATCCACAAAGCCTTCAGCCCTCAGAGCCAAGAGCCAGTGCTGGCCTGGAGGCAGCCGGGCAAGCCTCAGTTTCCCCATTATGGTCTAAGGACATAGTGGTAGCTGTAAGCCCAGCTTTGCCGCTCCGGGGAGTCTGGGTGCTGAGAGGCTGCTCCAGAGTGCCGGACCTCCTTCTTCCAGGGCCCTCAGTAGCTCCTGATGGTCCGCCGGCACCCATAGGGGCTGCTGAGACTCAATGTGAGGTCGCCCTGCACACTGCCCCAGCAGTACCCACAGGGACCCTGGACCTGCAGCGGCCCTCCATGAAGTGCCCCCCAGGCTGCCTGCCTCCCCCGGGGGGGCCTCGCCAACTGCACCCCTCCACAGCAGCAACCAGCCTGATGGATGACTGTGACACTCTAGACCAGGCAAGGATAAGAGGGGCAGAGGAAGCAGCTGTGACCAGAGCCCTGCTGGACCTCAGGCCCAGCCCCCCTCAGCCCTCCCCCAGGCTGGCTCAGAGGCCTCTGACGGGGCGGGGGAGAGCCCCTGCTCTACTCACAGTCTGCCAGGCAGCCCAGGACCCCAGCCCCCACCCCTCCACACCTCCTAGGCATCCAGTTCACTCCTCCAGTCCAGAGGGGGCTGGAGGGGGGACCTTGGCCTGGGGGCGGGGAAGAAGCGGCCCCGCCCCCACCCCACAGCCTCTGCCCAAAAGCAGGCTGACTGACGTCAGGCCGGGAAGTGGGTCCGCCCTGTCCCGGTGCTTCAGCCTTCAGCGGGGAAGGAACGGAGGCTGAGCGGCTCCGGCCAGGCACAGGCGTGGTGAGTTCCCCAGGGGGCTGGTCTCTCCCGCTCCCCAGACGGGCGTCTGAGTGGGGTCCTAGAAGAAGAGAGCTGACCCCCACACGCTGGAAAGAACAGCGCTCAAAGCCCCCGCCCCTCCCACCGCGGGGCCACTGAACCAATGGCAGGCAGAGGGGTCCGGCTGCCGGGGGCTCGGGAATCCCCCTGCTCCCCACATGCCTACCCCCCCTCACTCACAGGGCCTCCTTGGAGCTCTGATCTTGTTCATGCATCCAGTTATTCTCAGTCCACACCTGCTGGCCATGGCGCCGGGCCTCAGTTTCCCCACTTGTAAGGCACGGCCAGGGCAAGGCCCAGTGGGAGCCCTGAGGCACTGGGTGAGTTCCACACCCACAGGAGCCCGGGACCGAGGCAGGCCTGAGGGATGTGGGAGGCTGGGCTCCAGGGAAGCCCACGCCTGCCCACCTGTGGCTCAGGGCCTCTGTCCCAGCCCTTACCTTTTCAGGGGTGGGGAAACTGAGGCATGGCGGGGGGGAGGCTGTCTGCTCAGCCCGCAGCAGAACCGTGGATCTGGCGCTGCCAGGCATGGCTTTCTGAGCAGAGCCGCCCTGTGAGAAGGCGGCGAGAGCAGGGTCCCGAGGGGCAGGCGGGATGGGAACTGGCCGCTGGCCAGGGTGCCTGGCGGGGCAGACGGGAGCAGCTGGGTGGCCTCCGGCAGAGCTGAGGACAGAAGGCAGCGGCGGCGGGGCGCTCCGCCTGGGGCAGGAGGCTGGACCTGCCCCTTGCCCCTATTCTGTCCTCAACGGACCACCAGGGGCCTCCTCCCCCCAGTGCCGCCCCTCACCGCCCCTCTCCGGGCAGGCCTACCCACACAGGCAGGGCTCCGTCCCAGGGCAGGGCGGGTCCTACACACCTGCCGGAGCCCTGAGGTTGCCTGTTGGCCTTGGGTGACTCACCAGGCAGAGGGAACAGTGTGCCCAGTGGGAGGAATGGCGTGTGTGCGGGCCAAGAGCACCCGGCTGAGCACCTTCCTGGCCCAGGACGAGGCCAGGCTGCTGTGCCCCACGGAGTGCCCACCCTGGTGGGCTCTAAGGAGGCTGCGACGGCAGCCGGGGCGTTCAGGGTAGAGCTGAGGAGGACCGGCAGGGTGGGCTAGGGACCCCCAAGGCCCCCAGGTGTAGCAGTGTCCTCCGAGGGAAGGCAGGGTCTCAGCTCAGGGTGTGGCTTTGGAGGGAGGACACAGAGAACTGGGGGTGGGGCCTAATCCCCCCACCCAGGAGCCGCCATGCCCTGCAGGTGGGGCCCCAGCCTCTCCGGGCAGCCGGGTTGCCTGTGGGCTCACAGGAGCGCGTCCCCTCCCCCTGGCCAGCTGTCCGTGCTGACCTCCCACCCTGGCACTCACTTGGGCAGCACCCAGGGTCCTGGGGCAGAGGGGACTCGGGGAGGGGAGGCTGTGGAAGAGGAGGCCCGAGGCAGGGCAGTGGAGTGGGTTCCAGAGGGGCCTGAGCAACAGCCAGGACACGCTGCCCTCCCCAGCCAGGAGGGGCGGGAAGGGTGCTTGCTCCTGCCCCCCCCGCCCTCCGTGGGGTATGAGGCTGCGCCCCAGCAGGCTTTGGGGCGGGGCTGGGCGTGGGGGTGGTGGGCTTCACCGATGCCCAGGCCCGCGCGCCTCTTGCCGTGTGCCGGGCCTGCTGAGGGCCGCCGGGGCGTGCACGGTGCTTCTCACTGAGTTGTCCAACACCAGCAGCCATCCAACAGCCGTCTACACACTTTCCTCCTCCATGCCACCAACAGGGCGCCCAGAGTCCCCGCGAGGAGACCGGCCCGCCTCCTGCCCTCGCTGACAGGCGTAGGCCCTGATGGCGGAAGCTCACCGCCCCTCCTCCCCTCCCCTCTGACGGTCCCCTGCCCCCTCCAGGAAGGGTACACGTATGGGGCAAGGGCCCCCTGCCAGGAAAGGGAGAGGGGACAGGGCCTGTGCCCAGCCCCAGGTCTGACCTCAGCCGCTCCAGGAACCCTGCCTCCACCCGGCTGTGGACGGCACAAGACCCAGTTGACAAAGGAGGGGAGAGGCCAGCGTCCCAGGGGAGAGGGTGGCAGTCAGAGTCTGAGACCTGCTTGCTCACACCTGCCACCCCAGGTCTGCGCCCCCTGCCTCCCACACACAGGCAGGCGGAGGGGGGCCAGGGAGCAGCAGGGGGCCCAGGAGCAGCCTCTCCTCCCCCGCCAGGCCTCCCCAGGGCCCCTCCAGGAGTTCCTCCTCCTCCAGAGCAAGAGCTCCTGAGTCCAGAGGATGGGTGCTTACCACTAAATCAGGGTCATCAGCCACTGAGAGGGACACTGAGGAATGACAGGAGTGCTAGGGCTGGGGGAGGGACAGAGAGAGCCAGGCTCAGCAGACAGAGCAAGACAGCAGGTATGGACTGGACTGGGCATCCTGGGTCAGAGCTCCATGCAGGAGGAGGATCAGGGTCCAGAGAGAGACAGGGGTTAGGGCTCACTGACGCAGGATCCGGGCTGTGTGCTCACTGTGTTGGTGGGTGGGGAATCTGTGTGACCAGGGTCAGAACTTGGTGTGTAACTAGAATGTGACAGGGAGCCAGGTGTCTGTGGCTACTCAGGAGTCTGAGATCTGAGGCTTAAAGGTCGAGGCCAGCCCAGGCAGGAAAGTCTGTGAAACTCATCTCCAATGAACCACCAGAAAGCCAGAAGGGGTGCTGTGGCTCAAAGTAGTAGAGCACTTGCCTTGAGCAAAAGGGCTCAGGGACAGTGCCCAGGCCCTGAGTTCAAGCCCATCAACTCGCGTGTTCATGTGCGTGCACGCGCGCGCGCACACACACACACACACACACACACACACACACACACACACGACGAGGATCAAAGTTTGTTATGTTCCTACATTCATGGGTAAGTGTGTGACCAGGATCAGGGCTCAGTGCTAGAGTCAAAGTCCATAACTAGAGTCAAGGCTCAGAGTATGACAGGGATCAAGACATGGTAATGGGATAAGAGATCAGTATGTGGCCAGGATTGGGGCTTAGTGTCTGGCTGGGGTTAGAGCTCAGTCCCTGACCATAGTCCAGGTTTAGAGCATGAAAGGGATCCAGGTATGTGGAATTCGTAGGATCATGGCTCCACATACCAGTTTCAGGCTTCATTGACTCAGGTCAGGGGTCAGCTCTGAGATCAAGGTTCAGTCTCTTGGAGCTGGGGACCAGATCCCCTCTCCACCTCTGTCTTGCCTCTGGGATGTCCGGATGTCCCATCCCAACTCGGGAGACCCCATAGCTGCACTGCCCTGGCCTGAGCCACAGCATCTTGGTGGCACTGCTGATGCACAATTGGCCAGCAATGAGGAGTTTCACGGGAGGAGGGCATCGTGGGCCTGGCTCTCACAGGAACTGGTTTATGATGTGTGTGCCTTGTCACGGCTGGTGACGCTCCCCTGGGCCAGGGCAGACAAGATGGAAAACCAAGTCTCCTGCATAATCCACAGAGCTGGTGTCCCTCTCCCGCTCGGTGCCTCCCCCGTGTCTCCCTCCAGCACTTTGTCAGTACTGAGCAGAGACCTGCAGGATGCTTCCTTCTCCCCTGGGGCCCCCTGGGTGCCCCTGTCGCCAAGGCAGAGCCCCGGGTGCCAGCCGTCAGCTCCCTTCACGCCCACAGGCCAGGGCTGAGGCAGAACGGAGCAGCCACCCAACAACCCTGTCTGTGGGGTTGAGGGTAAGAGGTGGAGAGCCCTGGGGCTGGGGGCGGGGGAGGCGGCAGGGGGCCGGCCTGAGCGCCTCTAGCAGCCTCAGGTGGCGGACATCAGGGCAGGGGTGTAGAGCGGCACCGGCCATGCTGGTGGCCTCAGCAGATGGACCTCTCTGAGCCCGCCCGGCCTGCCTGGTGCCCTCCGGCATCCCCTGTTCTCCAGGCAGGCACGGGACCTCTAGGAGGCAGAACTCGGAGTCTCGTTGTAACAGAGTGGGAAGGCCGGAGGGGCCTGGCTGCCCGAAGCCCCACAGCCTGTACCCGGGAGGGGGCAGGTCCTGCTCGCTGCCCCTCGGCGGCTCATGAGATGGAGAATGTGGGGAGGGCAGGGCAGAGGGGCACCCAGCCCCGGGCCTTCTCGTGTGCCCCCCTCTGGCTGCCTGGCCCCAGAGGCTCCTTTCTCTTGAAAAAGCCAGAAATGTCCTTATTTGGAGGGTGAACCCACTGTGAGGGGGTGGGATGCCGTTAACCCTTCCTTTGTAAATAAAGGAATAAATCTGGGCCGAGTTAAACACGCCTCAGCAGGAACATAAACAGTGGGCCCAGCCCGGGACCCCACCGCCTGGCCCGCGCCCCGCCAGCCTCTCTGCCCCATGTTTATCTGACCACAGCAGCTGGCCCGGCCAGCTCCCGGCTGAGGCCTGGCTCCAGGCTCCAGCCCCAGCAAGGCACGGGGGATGAAGACCTGGGGCTCCAGGGACGGAGGGGGGGCGGGCGTGCTGAGAGCCATTCCAGCCCCATGCCCAGCTTCCAGCCTCCCCAGGAGGAGGTGAGAACAGAAGCAGCCTGGAGGGTGTGGGCAAAGCGGGGCAAGCCACTTGGAGGCCCCCGGCGGGCCAGGCTCTGTCCCTCCAAAATGGCTCTCCAGACACCATCTGTCAGCCAATCATCACTGCCCCCTTGGTCGCCCCATGGAGCTGAGTCCCCTTCCAGGAACAAGGGGACCCCAGAGTACAGATTGGGGAGCAAGGCACAGGACAGTTAATTGACTTGCCTGAGAATGCACAGCAAGTGTGGGGAAGAGCCAGGATTGGCACCCGTCCTGAGGACACTTGCAGGTCCCATGGACTTGTTTGGAAAGCGTGGAGAGGCACGTGTGTGTCCATCTGGCCAGCAAGGACAGTCCGGAATGGTGTGTGGGTGTGCACGTGCGCACGCACGCATGCATGCACTGCTACTGGGGCCTAAGCTCAGAGCCTGAGCGCTGTCTCTTAGCTTTTTCTGCTCAAGGCTGGTGCTCCATCACTTGAATCAAAGCTCCAGCATCTGGTATTTTTTCTGGTTACTTGGAGATAAGAGTCTCAGAGACCTTTGCCCAGGCTGGCTTTGAACCACAATCCTCAGATCTCAGCTTCCTGAGTAGCTAGGATGACAGGCATGAGCCACCAGCACCTGGCTGAAATCTTAGTGTTTTGTGCCACACACACACACACACACACACACACACACCACCCACAGCAAGCACAGGTCCAGGTAACAGGAGAGAGTGGGTAGATCAAGCTGGGGTGGGCACACCAAGTGCCAGGCTGATGCCCAGTCCCCGCTCCTCCTGCTCTAGGTCCCGGTGCTCTGGCCACCACCATGCCCTCCGCTGCCCCCACGGGGCCCTGGCCTGCAGCAGCCCCCAATGCCACGGCAGGAGCCTGGACCAATGGCAGCACAGCGGAGATGCCGCTGTTCCAGCTGTTTGCGGCGTTGGACGAGGAGCTGCATGCCGCCTTCCCGCGCCTGTGGCTGGCGCTGATGGTGGCGCACGGGGTCATCTTCCTGGCGGGGCTGGTGCTCAATGGGCTGGCGCTGTACGTCTTCTGCTGCCGCACGCGGGCCTCGACGCCCTCGGTGACCTACACCATCAACCTGGCAGTGACGGACCTGCTGGTGGGCCTGTCCCTGCCCACGCGCTTCGCGGTGTTCTACGGCGCGCAGGGCTGCGTGCGCTGCGCCTTCCCGCACGTCTTCGGCTACTTCCTCAACATGCACTGCTCCATCCTCTTCCTCACCTGCATCTGCGTGGACCGCTACCTGGCCATCGTGCAGCCCGATGGCGCCCGCCGCTGGCGCCAGCCCGCCTGCGCCCGGGCCGCGTGCGCCGCAGTGTGGGTGGCCGTGGGCGCGGTGACGCTGGCGGTGCTGGGCACGGCCGCGGGCCCGCGCCCCTGCTGCCGCATGCTGGCGCTCACCGTGCTGGCCTTCCTGCTGCCGCTGCTCGTCCTGGGCGCCTTCACCGGCCGCATGGTGTGCGCGCTCTCCAGGCCCGGCCTGCTGAGCCAGGGCCGCCGGCGCCGCGTGCGTGCCGTGCAGCTCCTGCTCACCGTGCTCATCATCTTCCTCGTCTGCTTCACACCCTTCCACGCGCACCAGGTGGCCGTGGCTCTGTGGCCCGGCGTGCCGCACCCAACGAGCCTCGTGGTCTACCACGTGGCCGTGACCCTCACCAGCCTCAACAGCTGCATGGACCCCATCGTCTACTGCTTCGTGACCAGCGGCTTCCAGGCCACGGTCCGTGGTCTCTTCCACCAGCGGCAGGCAGCCGAGCTGGAGCCCTGCAGTGTGGACGCGGTCAGCATGCGCAAGGGCTCCGGCTCCCGTCACGTGCCCGGCGCCGGCCCTCCAGCCCTCACCCAGCCCGTGACCAACGGGCCTGAGCCATAGGTAACTGCACTCTGCCGGGGCCAGAGCTGGAGGCTCTGGTTGCTAGCCCAGACACCTGGTGGGCCAGGGGCAGCACCGTTGATCAATTGGGGATAGCTCCCCTGTGCCACTGCATCCACATCCTAAAGCCACAGAGCTGTGGTTGATTAGCAATGTCTGCTGTGGGCCCCAGATGGGGTGGAGTGGTCAGAGTGCCAACTCCTTGCCTGCCCTGTGCCTATGTAGTGTCCAGTGAAAATGCAGACGGGCAGCCAGGAGCTGACCCAAGAGCTGCCCCTCACCCAGCTCATTTGTCCCCAGGAGAAGCCCCTCGGGCAAAGGAATAAAGATTCTATCTTCTCAGGACTCCACAAAAAGCAACCTGGAGATCCACACCTACCCTAACGCACAGACAGACAGATAGACAGACAGATGGGAGGACAAGAACAGAAAGAGAACTGCGGGTGATGTGAGAGCTGTGTGTAGTGAGGAAGGTCCCTCTCTGAAGCCCGCGGGCCTCTGGGAGCCGCACAGAGAGCAGGACAGCACAGGCGCGCTGCGGGGCGCTGGGCTAGCACCTGGCCAGGGACAGGCTGCCTTTGCTCGCTTCTTGGTGCTGGAAGGGGACAGGGTTAGAACCAAACCCCTCCCCACCTCCCCGAACACCCAGACGCCTCCTCCTGCAGCTTCTGTGGAAACTGCTTGGGCCCCCAACCTCTGCCCGGGAAGGGTACGGAGACCGCCCCTCCTTCCCCCGAGGATGGGGCTCACGTCTGGTCTGTGGACGAGGAAACCAGAAACTAAGATGCATAGCAGCTGAAACCCAGGCCTGCCGGCCAAGGAGCCCCTCCTCGTCTCCTCCAGGAGCAGGGGGGACCGGGCCAGCTCTGACCTGGACTGTGCCTTCTACAGCAAGGGACATCGCACTGGCTTGGCCGCCGATCCCTTCCTCTGGGCTGGACTCCAGGATTGCCTCCCACACGCCTCCATTCACGTTGTCAAGCGTCCAGGAGCCTCCTCCTGTGCCGGTCATGGCCTGGGTGCTGAAGAGCGGTGGACGTACCGGTCAGCAGCTCCTGCCTGCACATCCCCGACCCACGCAGGGAAGCTCAGAGGGGCCGAGGCTCATGGGGCTCTGGGCCCCATAGGGTGGAGTCCCCTGGACCTCAGGGCAGGAGGTAGCTGGAGACACTCTGCTAGCCCACCGAGCATCCTCGCAGGGGCTCACAGCACGGAGGCCCCAGCCCAGAGCTCTTTCCCAGGGCTGCCTGTGTTCACATCCCCACTCAGAAGAGCC
Organism: Dipodomys merriami; assembly: GCF_024711535.1. Taxonomy (NCBI): domain Eukaryota; kingdom Metazoa; phylum Chordata; class Mammalia; order Rodentia; family Heteromyidae; genus Dipodomys; species Dipodomys merriami. The sequence goes on along the minus strand of NW_027203093.1, from coordinate 420,969 downwards.
AGAGGGGTGAGAATCAGGGGTCTCGTGGTCTGACTGCCCGTGCTCCCCGAGGAGCCTGGATATCATGGGTCAGGGGCTCTGCCTTTTTCTGCTCCATCCTAGGGGAGTCTCGAGGCCCCGGAGTTTGACCATAGCTTCCCCGTGCCCACCCAAGCGGCCATGATGACCCCTGTGACCTCTGAGAGCCGCCATGCATAGAGAGGTGGGGGCAGTGGGAGGGATGCTCAGAGCAAGGAGCAGCCTCGGCCCCAGGCGGCTCTGGGGGCCAGTAAGGGACCAGGTGCACCAGCTACTTTGACTTGACGTGCAGGCTCATGCCCCCCCTTACAGCACACGCCCGTCCTCTGCCAGTGTTCTGTGCCCCACCTGCCCCTCTACCGCCTTTCCCTCTGCATCCCTCCACAGCTCCCCCATCCCGGTTCTTTGCTGGTCAGCACTCTGATTCACACTAAAGGGTAAATGGCTGCCGCTAGGCCTGAAGGTGGAAAAGTTGCCATTTTTCTGCAACTAATTCCTTTAGGATGAGTTTCTAACGAGGATGAGCCAAGCAATCGCAGCCACTCAGGAGGCTGAGATCTAAAGATCGCAAAGCCAGCCCAGGCAGGAAAGTCTGTGCGACTTTTATCACTAATTAACTGCCAAGAAACCAGAAGTGTAGCCATGGCTCATGTGGTAGAGTGGTAACCTTGAGCAGAAAAGCTAGAGGATGCTCCCAGCCCCAAGTTCAATCCCCAGTTCCAGCACACACACACACACACACACACACACACACACACACACACACACACACACACACACACACACACACACACACACACACACACACACACACACACACACTTCCATCCCCAGCATAAAACGCTGCCGCTCGGCCTGAGTTCGTGGGGCCTAGAAGGGCAGGATCTCAGGCAAAGGACACCTGGGCCCCGGCGGGAGCAGCCATGTTTCCAGGGGGCAGGGCGCAGGCACCTCCACACTCCCGCGGACTCCCATGGCTCTTCCAGCACAAGCTGGGCCTGGGTTTCCCCTCAGCCACTCCCAGTCCTCAGCCGAGTGCCTGGAGGTCGAGGCATCTACCCCAGGACCTTTGTCTAGGCCGCACAGCTCCCTCAGCCATTTGGCCCCAGAGCTTGGCAGGTGAGGCCAGGCCCTGCTGGGTCCCACAGACCAGGGTGTGAGTCTCTGGCTCTCCCTGGCTATGTTCTCCCAGCCTGGATTCTCAAAAGGCCAGCGTGACGTGAAATGGTGCGTGTATTTATATCTGCTGTAAACAACACCCTTCACCACAAGTTCTGGTTCTGAATCAACGCTGTTTACCACTCTGTGCTCACAACTCAAGCTCCGGCTGCCAGGCGGCATTGGTGGTGCGGCCTGGGGAGGAGGGACGGGCGTGGCCCCCACTCCAGCCCACATCTTGGGCACGGGAAGGGCCCAGAGCTGAGCGGCAGACCCTCGTCCCATGCCCGTCATCCACTGTGTCCATCCCTGTTACCAAGTGGGGTCTGGAGGTGGGGAGGGGCTTGCCACCCCTCCCCCCCAGGCCCTAGGAGGCCAGAGAGATGGGGGGGTCAGCCTGGAGGGGCTCCACCCAGGCCTCTGGTGCTCATCTCTGGCCCTGGCTGGGGAGGCTGTGGGTGAGGAGGCTGCGGGTGGAGAGGCTCTGGCTGGACAGGGCTCATCACTCTGAAGTCTGGCACCCTCGGAGGCCGGAGGCGTCTAGAGGTAAATATTAGGGCCTGTTTAGATTCACCGCCATTAATAGCAGGAAATGTCACCCCCGGCGCCTGCCCCGGCTTCCTGGAGGCCTGGACGGCTGAGGCCCTGGCGGAGCTGGATCTGGATGCGTAGTACGATCTGATCCTCCCAGGCTCACGCTGTGTCCCTCCCCTCCCCTCCCCTCCCCCAGTCCCCCGCTGCTCCTCCTGCTCTCAGGCACCTCCTGGAGGCAGGGCCTGACTGCTGGGGCTCCAAGCACCCTCTCACCTCCTCCAAATAGGCTCTGGGTGCTGGGGCTCCGTGAACCCCCCTCTACACCTCTGGAAGAGGCCAGCAGGATGTAAGGGGACTGCGGTGAAGTGGACGCCATGGCCCTCTCCCCTTAACGCGTGCACACATGCACAAACACACACACACACACGCACACACACACACACGCCCCTGGCTCTGCTCAAGTTCACGGAGCAAACTGAGGCTGGGAGTCGTGACCCCCAACCCCCCCCCCGCCCAGTGCTACCCAAAGCTGCAGCTGGGGCCCCCCACCAGACCTCCCCACCCGGGGTGCAGGCCGCTCCCACCCAAAAAGAGGAGCCACTGAAGGCTGTGGGCCACAAGGTCAGAGCCCTGGGGAATGTCAGCTAGGACCCCGGCCCCAGAGGGGTCCAGTCCAGGGTGGGAGGGGAGGGGGGAAGGGCACGAGGGGGGCAGGGCAGGGCAGGGCAGGGCAGGTGGCGGCTCCTCCACACAGGCTCTCCTGCCCCTCCTGGGCCCCTGCATGGCCCTGACCCTGTTTCCGTGGGACTCCTTACCCCCGGAGCCCCCAGCTCTCCCAGCCAGCCCAGGGAGGGCTCCAGGCAGCCTGCATCACATTCTACACAGACCAATGCCCAGAGCGTGGCCAGCAGCACCCTGTCTGGGCAGCCCTCTGAGCCCCGCCCCCCGGGCCAGGCAGCCTGGCACCACAGCTGGGTGGGACTCAGGTCCATCCAGACAGTCCTACCCAAGTTAGCAGCCCAGTGCTGGGCCTCAAAGACCCCAAGGCCTCCCCCTGTCCTCCCTGGCTCACCTGGGGCTTCCCGTCCTTGTCCTGGCTGGGCGTCCCTTGAGACAGGGACCACTGCCCAGGGCAGGACTCTTCCGCTCCTCCAGCTCCTCCCACGGAAGGTGGCAGGGCCAAGGGCCCTCATCCCATTTTACACGAGAAGGGGCTGGCAGGGCAGCAGGGCACCGGTGACTCACACTTGTCATCCTAGCTACTCGGGAGGCTGAGATGAGAGGGTCATGGTTCGCAGGCAGCCCAGGCAGAAAAGTCCCCGTGAGATTCTTATCTCCAATGAACCGGTCGAAAACCAGAAATGGCACTATAGTTCAAGTGGTAGAGAGCCAGCCTTGAACACAAAGAGGCTCAGGGATAGCTCCCAGGCCCTAAGTTCAATCCCCACAACCTATGAGAGAGAGAGAGAGAGAGAGAGAGAGAGAGAGAGAGAGAGAGAGAGAGAGAGAGAAACAGGGGGCCAAAGTCAGCTGCCTGCTGGACTGTCCCAGCTTCATCCTGTGTAGGAGAAGGTGTAGCACCCACAGGTACCCCGGAACCCCAAGGCCAGAAATACTAACGTGGGGGCAGCAGAAGCTGGCAGGGGTCGCGTCCTGGGGCCCCCTGCCTGCCCAGGACCCCGACCCCCTCTCCATGCCTGTCACACCTGCCGCCAGCCCTCACAGCCAGTCAACGTCTGAGATGAGGTGGAAATGTCTGTTCACCCACCTCCCAGGAGCCCGCAGCCCTCCGCAAGTAGAGCTGGGCGCACTCCGAGTGCAGCGAGGCCTCACCGGGTGCCGAGGCGCAGTCACCCCCCAGCGCAGGGGCCCGCCAGGCGCCCGCCCCACCGACAGGGCCGGGCCTGAACTTGGGGAGGGTGGGCATGCGCCCTGCTCAGAACAGGATTCTGAGGGTGTAACCGGCCCCTTCATAGCACGCTGCAGGCCACACTGCAGACCCCTGGCTGCACAGCCACCCATGAGAGACCCAGCCAGACCCGGAGCCAAGTCGGGAAATGCCAGCAGCTGCGGGCTCCCGTGCGGGCGCGCTCCTGCCGGGCCTGGCGGCTTCTGTGTTTTCTATGGCTGGGTCCACAGATTGCTGACCAAGGGGCCCGCGGGACAGGTGGGGACCACCAGAGCCTGGGCAGGCTGGGTGGGGGCGAGAGGGAGAGTTGCTACATGCTCGGTCCTTGCCAGCCGCCCACACCCAGCCTGCCCTCTCCCCCAGAGAGACCCTGGGTCTCTGAGAAAGCCCCTGTACTCCGTAGTGGTGGACGTCCTGCTGCGGAAGAGCCCAGGCCTGGGCCCAGAGGTGCCCCGGCTCCAGTGAGCGGGAGAGCCCAGGCCTGGGCCCGGAGGTGCCCCGGCTCCAGTGTCCAGCTGCACACATTGCAAATGTGCAGACAGAACAGTGCCCTGGGACGGGGTGGGGGGCTGTGAGGGACTGCCCACCCCACCCACCGGTAGTGTTCCTCCTAGAAGCAGGTGCAGCGGGATGGGGGCCAAGCTCTGCTCCATCCTGTCCTTTCCACAGCACAGCTTCTGGAACCTCAGCAGGCCTCCAAAAGGTGGGCGCTCAGGACCCAGGTGACAGGGTGGCACCCGCCCCAGCCTCCACCCAGCTTCCCCAACCTCCAGCCAGGTAACTTGTCTTCCTGAGCCTCAGTGTCCCCTTCTCTCCAGGGGGACAATTGACTCACTCTGCCCCAAGATGAAGTTGTGAAGTAAATGTGTGTGTATTTAGGGGCACGTATATGTTTACCACAGTCTGCGCATGTGTGCCTATCACCTGTGTGGGTCTAGGTGTCTGTGAGTCTGTCCCTATGTATGTGTGTGTATATTGTAAGGTGTAAGGTCTGCACAGGGACACCTCCCTACCTCTTGGCTAAGTTTCCGCCCAGTATCTGTTACCTAGGTAACTGGCAGACCTGGGAGCAGTCATCTTCTCCTCTGTTAGGTCACATCCTGGGCCACCTCTGGTCATATGCCTCCCATCTGACCTTAGGAGGGTCCCAGACCCTGAGGTCACATCTGGATCCAGTGTGGCCACATCTTTCCCCCACCTGGCCACACCTCTTCCTGTCCCTGGCCTAGATCAGTCCTGGCCCAGGGGTGGGTGTCCTCTCTACCATGCACCGCCAGACCAGCAGTTCGGTAAATAAATTTCTCCTGCCTGAATTGCACATGGTGTTCTCTTTACCTAATGAAACCTACCTATTTAATATCCCTTACATAAGATAACTTAAAGTAGGTAGCCAATTAGTGAGAATACCACGTGGTATTCAGGTAGGAAGAGAAGTTTTATTATTACCGAACTGCTGCCCCTGTGCCCCTACCGTGCATGGTGGAGACGCACGAGGCGGAAAGAAGGGGCCGCAGGCAGGGGAGAAGGTGTGGCCAGGTGAGGGAAGGTGTGGCCACACCTGATGGGCATGTGACCGCAGGGCCTGGGACCCTCCCAGGGTCGATGGCCCAGGGTGTGGCCTGGCAGGAGGGGGAAGTGACAGCTTCCAGGTGTGCCAGTTACCTAGGTGACACAGGTACTGGGCAGAAACTTAGCCAAGAGGAGGGAGGAATCTATCCCGGTCTCCCGGGGGTGGACTTTACATATATGGTCTGAGCATATGCAAGTGTGTAAGTCTATAGATGTGGGGGCGGTCTATGTGCATATGTCTGTGTGTTGTATAGTTATATAGGTCTATGCGTGTGTGTGTGTGTGTGTGTGTGTGTGTGTGTGTGTCTAACATTGGTGATCACTTAGTGACTACTTACTCATCTGAGCTTAATAAGGAAAGCATGGCTTCCGTTCACTAACTCATTTACTCACTCACTGCTTAGCCATGTCCCTCCACCTACCCCATGCCTGACACAGTCTGAGGTCTCCCTATGGGACATCTGTGCACGCACACACACACACAGGTGCATACACCAGTACACATATGCACATGCACTGGGACAGACCACAATGGTAGAGACCGCGTAGACCCCGATCCCTCAGCGTGAATAGGTCCTGCTTCTGCACGTACACGGGGCAGAGGGACAGAGCTCAGCCAGGCTCCAGCCTGGCTGCAGAATTCCCAGGTTCTCGGCCTCCCCTGGCCACGGGGAGCTGAGTGACCTTGGCTAAGGCTGCCCATGGACCCCAGCTTCAGCATCCAGGCAGGCAATGCCATTTGCACGGAGCTGTCGCCAGCAGGTGGCGCCGCTGGTATGGAAGAGGTAGCAGAGGCCTTGGGTCCATGCCCAGCCCGGAGACTGCTCAGCCGAGCAGTGGCACCAAGTCAAGAAGACAGAAGCCCTTGGAACTGGCCACCTCCAGGGCCATGCCTGCCTCTGTCTGGTCAGTTCACTCCAGCCTCGCCGGGCCCCTCTGAGCCTCAGCTAGCAGCTGGACACGACAGAGCCACTCTCTGCCCTGCCCTGCTGGGCCAGGATTATCTTCGCTGTGATGGCAGGGAGGAGGAGGAGTTGGGGGACCCCTCGCCGCGTGGCCTGAGGCCCCCACAGGTGGGGACTGTGGCCTCCGTGGGCCTAGGATGCCACTGGGTCTGCTGGCGAAGAACCTCCCTCACCATCTCCCGGAGAGCCCAGCAGAGCCGCGGGCCTGCCACTGAGTCGCCGCCTGGCCGTTGAGCCCACTGTGTGGGCAGAAGAGAGAAACGCCAAGGCTGGGCTGAGCTGGCAAACAGCTCTGGACCGTTCTAACCACAGCGCGCTGGCACCTGCCCCGAGCCAGACGGCGAGGAAGCTGCAGACAGACAGATGGACAGACAGACGCCAGGAGTCAACGGCCAGAGTGTGAATCACTCAGAGGCCCTGGCTTCCGAGGTGAGGCAGAGGAGGCTCACCTGTCGGGACAGAGGGACCAGCAGACCTGCCCGACGGCAGCCAGCCAGCCGTCCTGGGTCCCGGTTCCCCCTTCTCTGTCTTCCTTCCATCCACCTGCCACGGCCCCACTATCCTCACAGAACACCTCTCATCCGCCCGCTGCCTGAGCCTGCGGGGACAGCAGAGATGGAGGAGCCAGAATCCCGGCACCTGGACTGTGCAACACACCCGAAATCCCTGCTTCACTGCGACGGCTCTAGAACCTTCCATCTCCCTTCTGCCCTGATCAGCCCGACTTTGGGAAGCCAGGGGTAGAAAGGGGTGGACAAGACCTGGCCCTCAGCGTTCCCAAATCCCCGAGCCACCTCACCACCTCTCTGCCCACCCCTGTCCTGGCCTCACCCCCCAGGGCCCTCGAGTGCCTGTGCACCATGTGTCTGTGTGTCGGGCAGGACGGGCGGCTGCGGCGGCCCCTCACACAGCCCCTGCCGAGGCTCTGGGCAGAGAATGTCCCCAGGCCTGGGGCGGTTCTGAGCTCATGCAGAAGACAGAGACCAGGCCTGCCCACAGAGAGGAAGGGGCAGAGGCTGCCCAGCGCCCCCAGAGCCCAGTGCTGGTTCCAGGTAGACCCAGACAGCCCAGGGGGCTGAGATCAAATCCAGGCCCAGCCCTTGGTGGTGTGACCTACAGGCAGGAGACTTTGCCTCCCTAAGGCTCCATTTCCTTGTGACGAAAACAGGAGCAATGCTGCTAGTTCCTCGTGTCAGCAGCACGCACATGACTGGGCCCTGGATTAGTCACCCAGCAAACAGTGACTGCACATCTGCCATAAACCCTGGTGTGGAACGGGGGGAGGGGGAAGGGGGAGAGGAGGGGCTCGTGATGAGTGAGGCGTCACCTCTGCCCACAAAGAGCTCAGAATTCACAAGGAGAAGGGTCCTGGCCAAGCTCTGCACTGACCCGGGAGGGACTCTGCAGAGCAAGGGACGCTGCGCTGGGCTTTGAGGGGAGTGTAGGAGTGTTCATCTGGGGGAAGCAAGGCGAGGTGTGTGTAGCAGCAGGCACCGTGGAGGTAGATGGGCCACTCGGGGGCGCATAGGTGACCAGAGCCTGGCTGGCTGGCAGAATGTCTCAGGCGGGGTCACTTCCCCTCCCTGGACCGCAGTTGCCTTGCTTCTAAAGGAAGAGGTCAACACCCACCTCCCAAATAAGAGGCTGGCTCTGGAGAGCGCTGGCTGATGCTCGTGTCCCCTATTTAATTTTCCATGTTCTTTTTTGGAGGCCGGGGTTATTTTTGTCCATCCTGGGCTATTTGCAGGCCCAGAGCTCTTCTTTCCCACGGAGGACAGAGCTGAGCCCCAGCCACACTCCCCTCTCCCAGGCTGAGGTGGGAGACGGGAGCAGCGGCAGTGGCACAAGGTGCAGAAGCAGCCCTGCTCCTGGGAAGAGCCTTGCAGCCCTGGTGCTGGAGTGGAGGCCGGGCCCAGCGCCCGCCCAGGGAGGCCCGGGGTGAGGACGCAGGCCCACAGGCCACGCCCAGGCCTGGTTTCCAAAGCCCACATGATGTCAGCGTGGTGGTGGAGGTCACCCAACCATGTTCCCACCATCACCGCAGCCAGTCAGGACCCCAACTCCTTCCAGCCTCCCAGTTTCCAGGTACCCCCTCCCATTGGTGCTAAACCTGGAAAGGAGGTTGGGGAGTCTGGCTTGAGTGGCTTCCACGAAGCAAGCTGTCTTCCAGGAGACTGGGCCAGGGAGAGGTCAGGCGTACTTCTACAAAACTCCTGACCCCTGACCCGTCTCCCATCTAACTCGCGAGCACCAGGAGCTCTGAGAGCTGCTCGGCTGTCCCCCTGTAGGGCTTGGACGGGTAGACCCCTACAGCCCGCATCTGCATTCATGCCCCGCCCCGGAACCTCGCAGCCATGCCTGGCCGAGGCCACCCAACACAGCCACCTGCCATCTACTGCCCTCTCTTGCCACCGTTCCCTGCACAGCCCCTCAGGCAGGGCCCACCACACCCACCGACTCTCAGGGGGGCAGCTCGCCCTGGGGAGGCCAGCGTCCACAAGTCAGTGCCAGCGCCAAAGGGAGGACAGGCCCGGAGGCCAGGGTCCCGGGCCTGGGCAGGCCCCCTGACTGCCCAGTGGACGACCACTAGGATCGCCCCCAGCCTGCCATGGGCACTCCCCAGCCATGGCACAGGAGGCCACAGAGAGGAGACACCGAGGAAGCCAGCTGCGGGGCGGGTGGGGGTGTGCGCTCTTACACACCAGGGTCTGGGGGCATGGGGGCTTTCAGGGCCAGGGAGGGCCGGGGAGGGCCAGGGAGGGCCGGAGAGGTCCAAGGAGGACTCGGGGGGGGGGGCTGAGGAGGGTCGGGGAGGGCCAGGGAGGGCTGGGGAGGGCTGAGGAGGGTCAGGGAGGGCCAGGGAGGGCTGGGGAGGACTGGGGAGGGCTGAGGAGGGCCGGGGAGGGCCAAGGAGGACTGGGGAGGGCTGAGGAGGGCCAAGGAGGGCCTGGGAAGGTCAGGGAGGGCTGGGGAGGGCTGAGGAGGGCCGAGGAGGGCCAGGGAGGGCTGGGGAGGGCTGGGGAGGGCTGGGGAGGGTTGGGGAGGGCCAGGGAGGGCTGAGGAGGGCTGGGGAGGGTTGGGGAGGGCCAGGGAGGGCTGAGGAGGGCCAGGGAGGGCCAAGGAGGACTGGGGAGGGCTGAGGAGGGCCGAGGAGGGCCGAGGAGGACTGGGGAGGGCTGGGGAGGGTTGGGGAGGGCCGGGGAGGGCCGGGGAGGGCTGGGGAGAGCTGAGGAGGGCCAGGGAGGACTGGGGAGGGCTGCGGAGGGCCGAGGAGGGCCGGGGAGGGCCAGGGAGGGCTGCAGAGGGCTAGGGAGGGCTGGGGAGGGCTGGGGAGGGCTGGGGAGGGCTGGGGAGGGCTGGGGAGGGTGAGGAGGGCTGGTCTCGGGTGTTGGTTTCTTGGTGGGAATATTCCAAGCTCTTAATGGTGGTAGATGCACAGCACCTGTCTGTGGATAGAAACTTCAGACTTGCTGCCTTTCAAGCCTGATCTGAGAACGCCCTGGGGGTGAAGATTGACCAAGAAGATTGTGATGCACTCATGATGAGCTGTCCCTGCGCCTGCTCGCTCTCTCCCTCTCCCTCTGCCTCTCTCTCTGTCTCTCTCCCTCTCCTTCTCCCTCTCTCTCCCTCTCCCTCTCTCTCTGTCCGTCTTCCCCTCTCTTCACCTCTCCCCCTCCCTCACTCTCCTTCCCTCTCTCCCCCTCTCTCCCTCCCTCTCATCTCTCTCCATCTCTCCCTCTTCCTCTCTCTCTCCCTCTCCCTCTCCTCTCTCTCCCTCTCCTTTCTCTGCCCTTCTCTCTCCTTCTCTCTCTCCCTCTCTCTTTTTCTCTCTCCCTCTTTTGCTTTCTCTTTCTCTCCCCCTTCTCCTCCCGCCCTTGCCGGCCCCATCTCTCTGGAAGTGGCCCCGCCAAGTGCAATGATCTGTGCATCATGGTTGGAAAGTGCTCATTTCTTTCAGGGGGTGAGCAGTGTGCTCCACTCCTGCCCTCTGCCTACACACCCCCCCCCGCCCCGCTCTGCACTGTGATGAGGAAGAGAGCTGCCCTGGGAAAGAGCCAGGTGTGGAGGCGTCACAGGTCCAGACCCCCCACCTCCGGCTATAGGTGAGAGACCAACTGCTCCAGGCCAGGCAACCATCATGGCCCTCTGGCCCTGACCTGTGCCACACACACACACACACACACACACACACACACACACACACACACACACACACACACACACACACACACACACACACACACACACACACACACACAGAGCAGCAGCAGCAGCAGCTGAGCAGGGCTTGGGCCAGGGTAGCTGGGCGGGGCCGGGGCTCGGGGCTCAGGAGGGCCCGGCCCCAGCAAGGCCTCTACACGTTTCCCCTGCTGCTGCTGCTGCTGCTGCTGCTGCTGCTGCTGCTGCTGCTGCTGCTGCTGCTGCTGCTGCTGCTGCTGCTAGGGCTCGATCCCACCATGACCCTGCACAGTCCCAGCGGTCACATCCAGGTCAGTCTGGGGCAGGCCAGGCTGCTTCTTCTAGAAGCCAGGCGAGGAGGGGGGGAGGCAGGAGGTAAGAAGGGGGATGGGGGGGAAACGCGACCAGAGCCAGAGGCCGTTCTGTCCTGTTCTGTTGCTGAGCCAGGACGGGCTGTTCACGTCCAACACCATCCCAGGTACTGGCAGAGGAAAGAGTGGGTATCCATGCGTACTCTTTGGGGCCCACCTGTGGCTACACAGACCCCGGGGAGCCCGGCCTAGGAGGTGAGTACTAGCACCCTTGGGGTGTGAGGAAGGGTCAGTCGGCCGCCTGCAGGCCTCCTCCTCTCTCCCAGCCCTGTTCTGGACAGGGCTTGCGCTACTCCGGCGCCCTGGATCCAGGCTCTGCCTTCCATCCCGGAACCCTCCTCCCAGCCCAGTCCCGCTTCCAGACCTCCTACTGCCGGCTGTCCAGGCCCACCCCGCACCCCAGCTGCTCCACCCAGCAGTCCCCCACTCCTGCAGGCCACCCTGCCCGGGCCCCTCATCCAGCCACAGCCCCTCAGGCCACCGCCGCCAAACACACGGAAGAGTCGCTCAGTGCTGCACCCAGGACTCCTTCCTCCTTCTCCTCCATCAGACTGCTGCTCATTGGAAGTGCCACCCCCCCCATAATACCCAGCAGACCCCTGCTTGTCCAGCAGATGCCCTTGAAGACGCATCCCTGGACACCGGCTCCATCCCCGCCCAGGGTCCCCAGGCCCAGCCTTGGCCAAGTCTCCGGGTCTTTGGAGTCCCAGCCACGCCAGCACTCATATAAATTAATGTTCCCATCTCTGCTGACTCACAGATGAGAACATCGGGGCTTGTGCCAGGGGCTGCCACCCCCAGCCCGCCAGGCAGCACGCCTGCACCCGCAGGCCCAGCCGGGGCTGCCAGCCCGGGCCCCGCCCACTGCCCCCACCTGTCTGGGCTATGCTAGGGTCGTCTCTGGTGTAGAGTCAGGGTCTCCGGGCTGCGGCCTCATGTACACTCCAGGAGGAGGCAGGGACCCCCACCTCCACGGATGAGGAGACCGAGCTCTAGGGGAAGGGCACGCAGCTCAAGTTCTCTCCCAGCTGGCGCTGCTCCCTGAGCGGGCATCCAGCCTAGAACTGGTGTCCAAGCTCCCCCCCACCCCTAATTGCGTGTACTTGGGGTGGGGGCTCAGCACACAGTCCCGGACCTGGGAGACCCCAAGGATCAGGTGGCCCTTCCACCTGTGAGCCAGACCCCTGGACCCCCCCCCACGCCCCCTGCCACACCAGCAGTCATGGCAGAGGAGGACACAGAGCCAGAAGCAGAGCCAGACCTTCCCGTGCCCTGGACCCCTCGGGCCCTCCTTCCCCCCCCCCCACGGGCCCTGTGCCAGGGTGGGCAAAGGCCCTAGTGTCCAGCCTCCAAAAAGAGGAGGATGCCGGGGCGGGGTGGTAAGCAGACCCCCAGATCCACACTGAGGTCTTCCTACTCGATAAGCAGAGACAGGACTCTGCAAGCAGGGGGAGGGGAGGGGTACCCCACGGCCTGGGCTGGGCCCCCCACTGCAGGGCCCTCCTTCGGCTCAGGCACTGACTCTTGTCCCCGTGATCCCATGAGCATCCAAGCCCGGGCCTGGGCTCGGATGCCACGGCGAGCCAGCCCCAATGCTTTCACAACACTTTGCAGACTGAAAATTGGATTTTTTTAGGTTCACGCCTTCTTCCGGGCTGTGGTGGTGCAAAGGCAATCGAGGCATTCGGGAGACTGAGGCAGGAGGAGCGTGAGCCCGGCCTGGCTTCTACTTGGGCTGCATCATGACATTCTGTCCGGCAGAATCCAGGGCTGGGGGTGTGGCTCAGGAGCAGTGCGCTGACTTCACAGGGCAGGGGCCCGAGTTAGGCTTGGAGCCTAGAAGACAGCTGCGCTCTGTAACAATCTTATCTGGGGACGCGGACAGAGAAGGCCCAGGGTGTCCCTGCCCGCTCAGTGTGAAGAAGGACACCCCTGGCTCCCAGCAGCCGGCCGAGGCCTGGGGAGAGTCTGTGGAGATGGGAAGTGATGGTATCCAGCTGCTGAAATGTTAATTACAGACCTGGCTATTGTTCAGGCTCCAAGGTGCTCTTTATCTCTAATTCTCCTCACCTCTGCCCTGCCCAGGCAAGCCTTGCCGGGAAGGGAAGGGACGGGAGGCCGGTAAACAGACGCGCAGCCCGGCACAATCCAGCCCAAGAACCAGCGCCGTGTCCCAGCTGGACAGGGCCTGACCCAGGAGAAGGGCTGCCCTCCCTTTAAAAACTAGCTGTAGCGCCAGGCAATGGCGGCCTCTAACTACTCAGGAGATCCCAGTTCAAAGGCAGTCCTGGCAGGAAAGTCCATAATACTCCTATCTCCAATAAACGGACACACACAAAAAAAAGCCAGAAGTGGAGCTGAGGCTCCAGTGGTAAAGCACTAACGTTGAGCAAAAAAGCTCAGAGTTCAAGCCCCAGGACCAGCACACACACACACACACACACACACACACACACACACACACACACACACACACACACACACACACACACACACACACACACACACACACACACCTAGAAGTAGTCCAGGGCAAAGCACGAGACCCTTCACAACTTAGGCGTGGCTGGAAGCACCGAGGGCCGCGTCTGGCGTGGGCTGCAGCGTGCTCTTTCCCTTCACCATAGCGTGCAGCCCCCTGCTGTGTGGTGAGGGTTGGCTGGCCCTCTCCCGACATGGAGACAGCCACCTGCAGCGGGGACTCAGGCCTCTGCCTGATGCTTCCCTTCTGATTCCCTCCCTCAAGTTACCGCAGGCAGGTCTCGCTGGTGCCCTGGGCCTGTGCACTTGCTGCCTCCTCTGTGCCACCTTTCCCCTAACAAGCTCCTATCCACCCTTCGGGATGGCTCGGCCCATCTTCTCCTCTGTGAAGTTCCTCCCGTCGTAGGCCACCCTGCCCCAGGATCCCTGTCCTTGCTACCATTACTGCACTGGCCCTGCTGGGTGGTAGTTCTTGCAGCCCCCGCCTGTCCTTCCTGTGGTCTTGTGAGCGCCGTCAGAGCGGGCACGGGGCCGGCTCATCTCCCTCCGGCTGGTCAAACTCGGGGCTACTCTATGGGCCTTTGGGAACCTGATGCGGCACCGCCAGCACGAACTCCTTGGAAGCGAGGCAGGCGGGACATAGGGGTGGGGGTCAGCCAATGAGGACCTCCCTCACGCTCCTACCACTGAGTACTAACAGAGGGGAAACTGAGGCTCAGAGAGGCGACCCGCCATGGTCATACCAGGCAAAGTAATCAGCCAGGGTGGGTCGTAGCATGCCTCACGTCTCCTGAGGCCCCATTCGCCAGCACCAAGCTGAGGACACAGGACCCACGCACGGCCCCACACACCCGCATGCAAGCAAGTTGATGTGAGCACTCAGGCACACGGGTGTGTGCGTGTACTCCAGTGACCTCCCAGCTTCCCTGAACAGCCTCTCATTGTCTGCCCACATCCTGGCACAGGTATGCGCGTGATGGGCAGTACTGGAAGGAGGTGGAGAATTTCCAGGTTAGACCAGGCCAGGGGCAGGTACATGGGCAGGGCAGCGACACAAGCAGGACAGCTGACAGGCAGGAAGGGCTCTGAGTTTGAAAGAGACTTGTGTCACAATCTCTTTCCAGATCCTCTTGAGTGCAGGTGTAACTGACCTTGTCCTCGAGGGCCCAGCAGAGGGCACAGGGTGGAGATGAACATCTAGCTTCAGGCACACCTCAGCTGGAGGGGACTGGCACAGGTGGACCTTCTGAGCGCTCAGAGATTCTGATACCCTCTGGGACTCCCATTCATCTTCTCTGTCCATTAAAGAACTAAACGACAGGAAGATGTCTAAGCCAGTTAGAACAGATTTGTTTGAAAGTGAGAGAGACAATGAAAACAACGGCTCTACAGCCCAGTGTTGCGGTCTCTCCTGAGCCCCCTGTACATCTGGTTCCAGGCCTCTGCCTGATTGGATGGAGGATAGGGCCTCACTGCGTCACAGCTCCCGCGCCCACCCTGCCCTGCTAGAGTTAGCCACAGCTGCCATCTTCTACCAAGCCGGAAGGCCTAACCTCCCTCCGTTTCAGATACTTAACAAGATCTAACTAAGTCTTGCTCTGAGCTCTAGTTCTGTTCACATTATGAGACCTAACCTTGGTCCTGACCCTGTTCACATGAGTCCTGACCCTGCTCACATAAACCCAGTACTGACCCTGTTCACACTGAGCCCTGACCATGCTCACACACTGAACCCTGACCATGCTCACACTACGACCTGACCCTGCTCACACACTGAGTCCTGACCCTGTTCATACTGAGTCCTGACCCTGTTCACACTGAGTCTCCTGACCTTGCTCATACTGACTCCTGACCCTGCTCACATGAGTCCTGACCCTGCTGAAAAATCGAGTACTGACCATGCTCACACTGAATCCTGACCCTGCTCACACTGAGCCCTGACCCTGCTCACACTGAGCCCTGACCATGCTCACACACTGAGTCCTGAGGATGCTCACCCTGAGTCCTGAACCTGCTCATAATGAGCCCTAACCCTGCTCACACACTGAATCCTGACCCCGTTCACACTGAGTATTGATCTTGCTCATACTGAGTCCTGAAACTGCTCACAAACTGAGTCCTGACTCTGCTCACACACTGAGTTCTGACCCTGGTTACTCTGAGTCCTGAGTCCTGACCCTGTTCAAAATGAGTACTGACCCTACCCACACTCTGAGCCCTGACTATGCTCACACACTGAGTTCTGACCCTGATTACTCTGAGTCCTGAGCCTGTTCACACACTGAGCCTAGACTGTGATCAATCTGAGTCTGAACCCCGCACACACACTGAGCCCGGACCATGATCACACTGAGTCCTGACTCTGCTCAAACTCTGAGTCCTGACCCAGCTCATACACTGAGTCCTGACCTTGATCACTCTGAATCTTAAGCCTGCTCACACACAAAGTTCTAACCCTGCTCACATCTGAGCCCTGACTCTACTCACACACTGAGTCCTGACCCTGCTGACACACTGAGTCCTGACCCTGATTAGCTGAGCCCTGAGCCTGCTCACATTCTGAGCCCTGGCCCTGACCACACTGAGTCCTGAACCTGCTCACACACTGAGCCCTGACTTGATCACACGGAGTCCTCACCCTGCTCAAACTCTGAGTCCTGACCCAGCTCACACACTGAGCCTGGATCATGATCACACATGACCACACTCTGAATGCTGACCCTGCTCATACTCTGAGTCCTCACCCTGCTCATACTCTGATTGCTGAGCCTGCTCATACTCTGAATCCTGAGCCTGATGAAAAACTGAACCCTGACCCTGATCACACTGAGTCCTGATCCTGATCACACTCTGCGTACTGATGCTGCTCATACTCTGAGTCCTGAGCCTGCTCACACAATGAGTCCTGACCTTGATCACACTCTGACTGCCAACCCTACTCATACTCTGAGTCCTGACCTTGCTCACACACTGAGTCCTAACCCAGATCACTCTGAGTATTGAGCCTGTTCACACACTGAGCCCTGAACCTGCTCACACACTGAGTTCTGACCCTGATCACACTGAGTCCTGACCCAGCTCAAACACTGAGCCCTGACACTGATCAGACTGAGTCCTGTCCCTGCACACACACTTAGCCCGGATCATGATCACACTGAGTCCTGATCCTGCTCACACTCTGAGTGCTGACCTTGCTCATACTCTGAGTCCTGAGCCTGATCACACACTGAGCCCTAACCCTGATTACACTGAGTCCTGACCCTGCTCACAATGAGTCCTAAACTTGCTCACACACTGACGCCTGACCTTGTTCACAATCTGAGTCATGACCCTGCTCATACTGTGAGTCTTGACCCTGCTCACACACTGACCCCTGGCCCTGATCACACTGAGTCCTGACCCAGCTCAAACACTGAGCCCTGATACTGATCACACTGAGTCCTGATCCTGCTCACACTCTGAGTGCTGACCTTGCTCATACTCTGAGTCCTGAGCCTGATCACACACTGAGCCCTAACCCTGATTACACTGAGTCCTGACCCTGCTCACAATGAGTCCTAAACTTGCTCACACACTGACGCCTGACCTTGTTCACAATCTGAGTCATGACCCTGCTCATACTGTGAGTCTTGACCTTGCTCACACACTGACCCCTGGCCCTGATCACACTGAGTCCTGACCCAGCTCAAACACTGAGCCCTGACACTGATCACACTGAGTCCTGATCCTGCTCACACTCTGAGTGCTGACCTTGCTCATACTCTGAGTCCTGAGCCTGATCACACACTGAGCCCTAACCCTGTTCACACACTGAGCCCTGACCCGGATCACACTGAGTCCTGATCCTGCTCATAATCTGAGTACTGACCCTGCTCACACACTCAGCCCTGGTTCTGACCATACTGAGTCCTGAACCTGCTCACACACTGAGCCCTGACCCTGCTCAAACACTGAGTCCTGACCCGGCTCATACACTGAGCCCTGGCACTGACCACATTCTGAGTCCTGACTCTGCTCACACTGAGTCCTAACCCTACTCACACTTTGACTCCTGACCTTGTTCACAATCTGAGTCCTGTCCCTGCTCATACTGTGAGTCCTGGCCCACTTACACACGGAGCCCTGACCCTGAGCACTCTGAGAACTGAGCCTGCTCACACAATGTGTCCTGACCCTGCTCATACTCTGTGTTGAGCCTGCTCACACACTGAGTCCTGATCCTGCTCACACACTGAGCCCTGGCCCTGACCACACTGAATCCTGACCTTGCTCGAACTCTGAGTCCTGAACCAGCTTAAACTCTGAGTCCTGACCCTGCTCACACACTGAGCCCTGAGCCTGATTATTTTGAGTCATAACCCTGTTCACACAATGAGTCTTGACCCTGATCACACACTGAGTGCTGACCCTGCTCACACACTGAGCCCTGACCCTGCTCACACACTGAATCCTGACCCTGCTCACACACTGAGCCATGACCCTTCTCACACCCTGAGTCCTAACCCTGGTCACAATGAGTCCTTACCCTGCTTACACACTCACTCCTGATCTTGTTCACAATATGAGTCCTGACCCTGCTCATACACTGAGCACTGAACCTGATCACACTGAGTCCTGACCCTGCTCACACACTGAGCTCTTGCCCTTCTCACACACTGAGTCCTGACCCTGTTCACAATGAGTCCTGACCCTGCTCACCCTGACACCTGACCCTGTTCACACTGAGTCCTGAGCCTGCTGACACACTGAGCCCTGACTCCACTCACACATTGAGTTCTGAACCTGATCACACACTGAGCCTTCAACCTGCTCACACAATGAGTCCTGACCCTGATCACACTCTGACTGCTGACCCTGATCAAACTCTGATTCCTGAGCCTGATCACACACTGAGTCCTGACCCTGCTCATACTCTAAGTCCTGACTTGTCGAGAGCCCCGCAGGGAGTCTCTCTGCATGATAAGCTTGACTATCTCGCTGGAACATCTGGTCTTTGCATCCTGCCCCAAACAAAGACCAGGTAGCTGCTATTGACCACCTTTTCACATTGCCTGCAGCTGCTACGCCCAATGAAAAAGCTTCCTTATTCTAAGCATATAAATACCCCTGCGTGAAAAATAAAATTTGGCAGCTTGATCAGAATCCTTGTCTTGCTGTCCTTCTTTGTGTCTCTTGTCCCTTCATTGCTTCTCGCTTAGGTTCACTGCCCTGGTTGAAGTCCTGCGGGTCGGGACACTGACCCTGCTCATACTCTGAGTCCTGACCCTGTTCACACTCTGAGCCCTGACCCTGATCACTCTGAGTCCTGAGCCTGCTCACACACTGGGTCCTGACCCTGCTCATACTCTGATCCCTGACCCTAATGACACACTGAGTCCTGAACCTGATTACTCTGAGTCCTGAGACTGCTCACACACTGAGCTCTGACCCTGAGCACTGAGTCCTGAGCCTGATCACACAATAAGTCCTGACCCTGCTCACACTCTGAGTGCTGACCCTGCTCATACTCAGAGTCCTGAGCGTGATCACCCACTGAGTCCTGACCCTGATCACTCTCAGTCTTGAGCCTGCTCACACACTGAGTCCTGACCCTGCTCATACCCTGAGCCCTGACCCTGATCACACTGAGTGCTGACCCTGCTCATACTCTGCGTCCTCAGCCTGATCACACACTGAGCCCTGGCTCTGACCACACTGAGTCCTGAACCTGCTCACACTGAGTCCTGACCCTACTCACACCCTGAGCCCTGACCCTGCTCATACTCTGAGTCCTGACCCTGTTCACAATGAGTCCTTACCCTGCTCACACGCTCACTCCTGACCTTGTTCACAATCTGAGCCCTGAGCCTGCTCATACTCGTGACCCTGCTCACACACTGAGCAGTGAACCTGATCACACTGAGTCCTGATGCTGCTCCCACACTGAGCCCTGACCCTACTCACACTCTGAGTCCTGACCCTGTTCATACTCTGAGTCCTGACTCTTCTCACACACAGAGCCCAGACCCTGATCCCTCTGAGTCCTCACCCTGCTCACACACTGAATTCTGACCCTGATCACATTCTGAGCACTGACGCTACTCATACTCTGACTCCTGAACGTGATCTCCCAATGAGTCCTGACCCTTGTCGAGAGCCCTGAAGGGAGTCTCTCTGCATGATAAGCTTGACTATCTCGCTGGAACATCTCTCGAGGCTATTTACAGAATCTGGTCTTTGCATCCTGCCCCAAACAAAGACCAGGTAGCCGATATTGACCACCTTTTCACATTGCCCTAAGCAAGCATCCTGCAGCTGCTACGCCCAATGAAAAAGCTTCCTTATTCTAAGCATATAAATTCCCCTACTCACACTCTGAATCCTGACCCTGCTTACACACTCAACTCTGACCCTGATTACTCTGAGTCCTGACCCAGCTCACACACTGCGCCCAGACCCTGCTCACACACTGGGCCCTGACCCTGATTACTCTGAGTCCTGACCCTGCTTACACCCGGAGCGCTGACCCTGCTCACATACTGAGTCCTGACCCTGTTCACAATGAGTCCTTACTGTGTACACACACTCACTGCAGACCTTGATCACAATCTGAGTCCTGACCCTGCTCACACACTGAGTGATGACCCTGATCATACTGTGAGTCCTGAGCCTGATCACACACTGAGCCCTGACCCTGATCATACTGAGTTCTGACCCTGCTCACACACTGAGTTCTGACACTGTTCAAACTCTGAGTCCTGACCTGGCTCACACTGACTCCTGACCCTGTTCTCACTGAGTCCTGAGACTGCTCACACACTGAGTCCTGACCTTGCTCGCACTCTGAGCCCTGACACTGCTCACACTCTGAGCCCTGATCCTGCTCACACACTGAGTCCTGACCCTGATCACACTCTGAGGCCTGACCCTGCTCACACTCTGATTCCTGACCCTGCTCATACTCTGAGTCTTGACCCTGCTTTCAGACTGAGTCCTGAACACGCTCACACACTGAGCCCTGATCTGAGCACTCTGAATCCTGAGCCTGCTCACACAATGAGCCCTCACCCTGAGCGTTCTGAGCCCTCAGCCCGTTCACACAATGAGCAATGCCACTGATCACACTGAGTCTTGGCCCTGCTCACACACTGAGCCCGGACCATGATCACACTGAGTCCTGACCCGGCTCATACCCTTACCCCTCACCTGGATCACAATGAGTCCTGACCCTGCTCAACTCTGAGTCTTGACCCTGCTCATATACCCTGAGTCCTGATCCTGATCACACACTGAGTCCTGACCCTGCTCACACTCTGAGTACTGACCCTGCTCACACTCTGATTCCTGACCCTGCTCATACTCTGAGTCTTGACCCTGCTTACAGACTGAGCCCTGAACCTGAGCACTCTGAGTCCTGAGCCTGCTCACACAATGAGTCCTGACCTTGTTCTCACTCTGAGTCCTGATCCTGCTCATACTCTGAGTCCTGAGCATGATCACTCACTGAACCCTAACCCTGATCACACTGAGTCCTGATCCTGCTCACACTCTGTGTAGTGACCCTGCTCATATTCTGAGTCCTGAGCCTGCTCACACACTGAGTCTTGACCCTGATGACATTGAGTCCTGACCCTGCTCATACTCAGTTCTGACCCTGCTCACATACTGAGCTCTGTCCCTGTTCACACTCTGAGTCCTGACCCTGCTTACACTAACTCCTAAGCCTGCTCACACACAGAACCCTGACCTGATCACACTGAGTCCTGACCCTGTTCACACTCTGAGTCCTGACACTGCTCACACTGACTCTTGACCCTGTTCAAACTGAGTACTGAGTCTACTGACACACTGAGCCCTGACTCTACTCACACACTGAGTTCTGAACCTGATCACACACTGAGACTTCAATCTACTCACACACTGAGCCCTGACCCTGCTCACACACTGAGCCCTGACACTGCTCACACACTGAGCCCTGACCCTGATCACATGCTGAGCCCTGACTCTGCTCACACACCGAGCCATGACCCTGATCACACACTGAGCCTTGACCCTGATCACACTGAGTCCTGACCCTGCTCATACTGAGTTCTGACCCTGCTCATACTCTAAGCCCTGACTCTGCTCACACATTGAGTTCTAACCCTGATTACACTTTGAGTCCTGACCCTGCTCATACTCACTCCTGATGCTGTTCACACTGAGCCCTGACCCTGATCACTGAGTTCTGA
The DNA here is from genome assembly GCF_024711535.1 of Dipodomys merriami. NCBI lineage: Eukaryota > Metazoa > Chordata > Mammalia > Rodentia > Heteromyidae > Dipodomys > Dipodomys merriami. The sequence goes on along the minus strand of NW_027203093.1, from coordinate 399,575 downwards.
CACTGTTCAAACTCTGAGTCCTAACCTGGCTCACACTGACTCCTGACCCTGTTCACACTGAGTCCTGACCTTGCTCACACTCTGAGCCCTGACACTGCTCACACTCTGAGCCCTGATCCTGATCACACTCTGAGGCCTGACCCTGCTCACACTGACTCCTGTCCCTGTTCACACTGAGCCCTGACCTTGCTCACACTCTGAGCCCTGACTCTGTTCACATACTGAGTGCTGACCCTGTTCATATTCTTAGTCCTGAGCCTGATCACACTGAGTCCTGACCCTGTTCACACTCTCAGTCCTGACACTGTTCACACTAAGTCCTGATCCTCCTCACATTCTGAGTCCTGAGCCAGCTCACACACTGAGCCCTGACCCTGCTCATACACTGTCCTGACTCTGCTCACAGAATGAATCCTGAGCCTTCTCACACACTGAGTCCTGAACCTACTCACTCTCTGAGTCCTAAGCCTGCTCACACTCTGAGTGCTGACCCTGTTCACATTCTGAGCTCTGAGCCTGCTCACACACTGAGTCCTGACCCTGTTTACACTGAGTTCTGACCCTACTCATATTCTGAGACCTGACTCTGCTCACACACTGAGTCCTGACCCTGCTCATACACTGAGCCTTGATCCTGATCACACTGAGTCCTGACCCTGCTCATATTCACTCCTGATGCTGATCACACTGTGCCCTGACCATGCTCATACTAAGTCCTGAGCCTGCTCACACACTGAGCTCTGACCCTGTTCACACACTGAGTTCTGACCCTTATCACATACTGAGTCCTGACCCTGTTCACACAGAGTCCTGATCCTGGTCACCCACTGAGTTCTGACCCTGTTCACATTTTCAGTCCTGACCCTGCTCACACTGAGCACTCACCCTCCTCATACTCTGAGTCCTGAGCCTGCTCACATACTGAGCCCTGACTCTGATTAAATACTCAGTCCTGACCCTGCTCACACACTGAGCCTTGACCCTGATCACACTGAGTCCTCACCCTGCTCATACTCTGAGTCTTGACCCTGTTCACACTCTGAGTCCTGACCCTGATCACACACTGAGCCCTGACCCTGCTCACACATTGAGTCCTGACCCTATTTACACTCTCAGTCCTGAAACTGTTCACACTGAGTCCTGACCCTCCTCACACTCTGAGTCCTGAGCCAGCTCACACACTTAGCCCTGATCCTGCTAATACTCTGTCCTGACCCTGCTCACAGACTGAGTCCTGAGCCTTCTCACACACTTAGTCCTGACCCTGCTCACTCTCTGAGTCCTAAGCCTGCTCACACTTTGAGAGCTAACCCTGATCACACTCTGAGATCTGAGCCTGCTCACACACTGAACCCTGACCCTGATCACACACTGTGTTCTGACCCTGATCACATACTGAGTTCTGACCTTGCTCACACACTGAGCCCTGACCCTGCTCACACAGTGAGTCCTGACAATGTTCACACTCTCAGTCCTGACCCTGTTCACCCTGAGTCCTGACCCTCCTCACACTCTGGCCCTGACTCTGCTCACACACTCAGTCCTGACCCTGATCACACACTGAGCCCTTACCCTGCTCACACTCTTGAGTCCTGAGTCTTCTCACACACTGAGCCCTGACCCTGATCATTCTTAGTCCTTACCCTGCTCACTCCCTGAGTCCTGACCCTGCTCACCCACTGAGTTCTGACCATGATCACACACTGAGCCCTGACCTTGCTCACACACTGAGTCCTGACCCTGTTCACATTCAGTCTTGACCCTGTTCACACTGAGTCTTGAGACTGCTCACACACTGAGCCCTGACACTGATCACTCTGAGCCCTGAGCCTGCTTACACACTAAATCCTGACCTACTCACACTGAGTTCTGACCTTTCTTACACACTGATTCCTGACCCTGCTCATACTGGGCCCTGCTCATTCTGAGCCCTGACCCTGATCACATACTGAGCTCTGACCCTGATCACATACTGAGTCCTGACCCTGTTCACATTGAGTCCTGACCCTGCTCACACTCTGAGTTCTCAGCCTGCTCACACACTGAGTCCTGTCCCTGTTCACACTGAGTCCTGACTCTGCTCACACTCTGAGTCCTGACCCTGTTTATCCTGAGCCCTGACCCTGCTCATAAACTAAGTCCTGACCCTGCTCACATTGAAAAATGACCTTGCTCATACACTGAGACCTGACCCTTCTCACACTCTGAGTGCTGATACTGCTCATACACTGAGTCCTGACCCTTCTCACACACTGAGACCTGACCCTTCTCACACTCTGAGTGCTGATACTGCTCATACACTGAGTCCTGACCCTGCTCACACACAGAGTCCTGATCCTGATTACTCTGAGTCCTGAGCCTGCTCACCCACTGAGCCCTGACCTTGAGCACTATGAGTCCTGAGCCTGCTCACTCACTGAGCCCTGACCCTGCTCACACTATGAGTTCTGACCCTGGTCACACACTGAGCCCTGATCCTGCTCACACTCTGAGTCCTGACCTTGTTCACACTGAGCCCTGACCCTGTTCACACTGAGTCCTGACCTTACTCCCATTCTGAGCCCTGGCCCTTCTCACACTGAGCCTTGACCCTGTTCACACTGAGTCCTGACCCTGATCACACGTTGGTCACTTGGTTTCTTGTGTTTTGTTTGGTTGTTCATCTTGGGGCTAGATTTCAGGGCCTGGGTGTTGAGCTGTTTTTCTCAAGCCTAGCACTCTACCATCTTGAGCCACAGCTCCACTTCCTGTTTTTTTTAGTGTTTCACTGGAGATAAGGGTGTCATGGGTTCTTGTCTTCCTAGGCTGCTTGGAGTCATGATCCTCAGATCTCTGCCTCCTTGTCAGCTAGGATTACAGACATTAGCCCCAGCTCTGTCCCTCTCTTTGTCCTCACTTCCTCTGGTCCATGGAAGCCTTGGTCATGGGTGCTAGAACCCACATGCTGTGTGATGGCGTGAATTAACAGCCTGGCCTGGTCAGTGCAGCATCAAGACTTGCCAAGCCTCAGAAGGGCAGTGATCTTGGGCCACTCCTGTCTTCCCTCTCACTCAGCCTGTGGGACAGGAGAGGGCAGTCATGGAGGTACCAGGTCCACACAGTGTGGGCTGCAAGAACGTGGTCAGTGTGGGCAGCTGCGGGTCCTCAGGGGAGCGCTGAGGGGTCAGCGGGGACAGGCAGGAGGTGGTTGCAGCTCACAGAGGGCCCGGACTATATCTGCAGCACCACCCTGTCCCTGGAGCCCGGGGTAAGGAGGTCTGCCCCGGGGCTGCTTTCTACCCCTACCCTCGCTCTCCACGCAGTATCTGGGGGACCCTGACAGCCAGAGACACAGGTAGAGTTGTACAGGTTGTAGACCACGGTAACATGCATCCGACCTCATGGGCCCCTGCTGGGCCATGAAGTTGCATCTGTCTTCGACTTCTCCCCACAGCACGAAGCTCTGAGGGCACAGGGTGAAGAGCAACGGTTTATTCCTTGCAAAAGCAAATTTCATGGTGAGTCCTGCCCACTATGAAAGGTAACTGACTCCTATACAGGGCCTCAATACCCAGGGAGGGGTGATGGCCCTTGCACAGCTGCCAGAGGCAGTGAGAGCACACACAGAGTCTTCACACTGGCGCGCGCGCACGCACACACACACACACACACACACACACACACACACACTGCAGCCTGGCAGTAGTGTGAGGCGCTCCATTCACAGCCCACAGGCCGGACCAGCCACGTGCTCCCTTCCAAGCTCAAAGGCCAGGCTGGAGCATGGGGCCGTGATTAAGAAATGCAGCCCATCCAGGCGCTGGAGGCTCACGCCTGTCATCCCAGCTACTCAGGAGGCGGAGATCTGAGGATCATGGCTCAAAGCCAGCCTGGGCAGGAAAGTCCATGCAACTCGTATCTCTAATGAATCGTCAAAAAGTCAGAAGTGGAGCTGTGGTTCAAGTGGCCAAGTGCTAGCCTTGAGCATAAAAGCTCAGGTTCAGCGCCCAGGCCCTGAGTTCAAGTCCTAGTACACGAGTGAAGGGATGGAAGGAGGGAGGGAGGGAGGGAGGGAGGGAGGGAGGGAGGGAGGGAGGAAGGGCAGGCAATCCATCTGAGCTAGGAAAGGGGAGATGTGGGTCAGAGTCTCTTTTGGGGTGGGAGCCAGGCCCCAGGCTGAGGCCCCGCCTGCTCAGAGGCGTAGCCTCTTTCCAAGCCAGCAGCTACTGGAAACACTAGAGCAATGAAAACACTATTATGAAAATAGATAAACACCTCCAGGCTGTCAGCTCTTCCTTCCCTTCCTGTACCCTGGGTGGAAGCTGGGACTCCGGGCTTACAGCTCATTCCAGGCAGAGGGAAACTTGAATCCAGGACTGGACTGGAACCTTACACTCTGTCTCCTCCATCTGGCCGGCGCAGCCCCCCTCAGGACTGGCTGCTGCCCTGTGCTGGTGCTCCCAGCCGGGTTGGGGACCATGGTGATCTACCCGACCTCTCGGGGGCTGCTTCCTTGTCTGTGACAGGCCATTCAGAGGATTTGTTGCCTACATAAACAAGATACACAGGAAAACAGCCATCTCAACCTTGTGGTGTGGCCTGGCGTGGCCTGGCATGGCCTGGCGTGGCCTGGCGTGGCTCGCCGCTGGGCTCTGCCTCCCTGCCCAGACCTTGGCTACAATCGCTACCACCTTCAGGGTCACAGCATGTGGATCTGCAGCATCTCTTGCCTCTCATCTCTCCCCACTTCTCCCTCCTCCCCTTCCCTCCTCCCCTTTGCCCCCTCATGCTCACCCCAGTGCTGGGCAACTCAGCCCCTAAATAAAGCTCCAGGTCCTGCCACCTGGGCTTGGTGGAGCCAGTCTGGCTTTGTGGAGGTGCTGCTGGGCAAGCTGGACACCGTCCTGGTCAGGGCTGGCAGGGCGAAGTGGGTGCTGCCGCTCAGCAGGCATGGAGGACAGCGCTCCTCCCTCATCTCTGGCTGGCCCCACCACGCCCCAGGCCCTTTCCTTCGCCTCCAAAGGCAGCTGACAGCTTGGGGGGGTGGGCGGGGGCTGGAGCAGGATGGCATAACTGAAAGCCCAGGGACACACCAGGGGCGGCTCAATTGTGCTATGTGCCTGGATTCCCACCCAGACCCAAGGAAGTGCACACACACACACACACACACACACACACACACACACACTCTGAGCCGGTGAATGTTTGGGGGTGCTCTGTTGGGCCCCTGCATTGGGTCTCCTCTTTGTCCTTTGTCTCCCCTGAATTGGGCTGAGGCCCATTGGTGGTGCCCGGCAGAGTCAGACGGGCCACCTGCTCACAAACTCACCAATCAGGAGGGGACAGAGGAGGGAATTCCTGGTGGGAAGTGAGCTCCACCCCCTCACCTCAACTCCTACCACAGAGGCTCCTTCCCAGGCCCTCTGGCCGCAGCCTCTCTGCTCCTGAGCTCCAGCCTCATCCTGCCACCCTCCAAAGCTGTCCCAAGGGCTCCCATGGCTCTCCGATGAGTGTCTTGGCTGACCCTACAAAGCCTGCCTGCATGGATGCCTGACCACTTTCCTACCTTTAGTCTCCATGGTAATGTCCTTGTCCCTCACTTCTCTGCTGGCTCCATCCCTACACTTCCACCCCCCCATTCCCTCCCCACTCCCCCCACCCTTCACAATGCTAGCCAGGACTCTGTGGCTGAAGACAGCTACCACTTTGCTCCAGAAGGGCCAGGCTTGTCTCTCATTTCAGCTGTGCCCCAGTGCCTCACATAGTGCCTGGCACATAGTACGTGCTCAATAAACATTTGCAAGAAATAAGGCAGGAGGGAGGGAAGGAGAGGGGTGGATCCCAGACCATACGGTGAAGGGGGATGAGTGAATTTCCAGAGCAGAGCAGCTCAGGGGAGAGGAGAGAGGAGGCCACATCCCAGAGACCAGGAGCTTGACTGGAACTTCCCCGGTAGCTGTCCTGTGCGCATGTTCCCCCTCCCCCCGCCATGCCATCTTTCCCAGGGCCCCGAGAGGAGGAAGACACACAGGATTTTCTTTTTTTCTTTTTCTTTTGCCAGTCCTAGGGCTTGGACTCAGGGTCTGGGCGCTGCCCCTGAGCTTCTTCTGCTCAGGCTAGCACTCTACCACTGGAGCCACAGCTCCGCCTCCAGTTTTTTGGTAATTTATTGGAGATATGAGTCTCAAGGACTTCCAACTGCGATCCTCAGATCTCAGCCTCTGGAGTAGCTAGGATGACAGGCCCTGGTGACCCAGGGCATTTTTTTTACAGAGGAGTAGCTGGCAATGCCCAAACCCCACACCCTGCACACACGCACTGGGCCAGGGAGCGGGCCTGGCCAGGGCAGGAGGGGGCCTGCAGCCTCTGTGAGTCTAGAGAGAGGTCTGCGACCGTTGGGGCTCCCTGGCCTGGCCCCAGACGGAGAGGGGCCCTCTTGGAGGGCCCAGGAGCAGGGCTCTGGATGTCCTGCCCCAGCAGCCCGGGCTCCTGCTGCAGCGGGGGCTACGCTGGCTGGCTGCCCAGCTGGGTGTGAAGTGCTTCCCGAGGGAGGCCCGGCCAGGCGCCTGCCCGAGCTGGAGGCAGGCGGACAGGAGGCCTTCCTTCCGGCTCCTCCGCCGCCAGGGCCCTGGGGTCAGGTCTCAGGTCACCCTCCAGATGGGACAGGAAGTCCATTAGTCTGCAGCGTGGAGAGGGAGGACGGGGAGGCTGGTGTGGCAAGCTGGGGACAAGAACTATGCGGGTGTCACCTATCCATGGGGCTGGGACATTCTCCTGCTCTGAACCCCGGCCTTGCACACCACCCACGCCAGCAGGTCCTGCCAGGGCCAGCCCAGAGCCCTACCCAGTTCCATGCCAGCCACTGCGGTCTTCCCTGGAAAATGGCCTCCACTGACCTCCCTGCCTCCACCCCACAACTGCAGAGCCTCCAACATGGCAGTCACTAGTGTGCCACTGACGGGGAGAGAGCGGGAGCCAGGCACCTACTTTCTAGAGCCTAGTGTTAAAAAATAACATAAGCCGGGCGCCAGAGGCTCACGCCTGTAATCCTAGCTACTCAGGAAGCTGAGAGCTGAGGATCGCGGTTCAAAGCCAGCCCGGGCAGCAAAGTCCGTAAGAGTCTTATCTGCAATAAACCACCACAAAAACAGAAGTGGTGCTGTGGCTCAAGTGGTAGGGCACTTGCCTTGAGCTGAAGAGCATAGGGACAGCTCCCAGGCCCAGAGTTCAAGCTCCACGACTGAGAAAAATAAAAATGATGCAAAATATCTCATGAATGACTTCATTTATTACTGAATGTTGAAATAACATTTTTTATATAGTGGGCTGAAAATATATTATTAAGCCGGGCACTGGTAGCTCACACCTATAATCCTAGCTACTCAGGAGGTTGAGATCTGAGGATTGTGGCTGGAAACCAGCCCAGGCAGGAAAGTTCATGAGACTCTTATCTCCAATTAATCACAGAAAAAGTCAGACGTGGCCCTGTAGCTCAAGTAGTAGAGCACTAGCTTTGAGCAAAAGAAGCTTAGAGACAGAGCCCCAGAGTTCAAGCCCCAGGACCAACCAGCAATATATGTGTACACACACACACACACACACACACACACACACACACACACACACACACACACACACACACACACACAATTACTTAAGTGGTTGGAATTAGATTCTTTTTTTGGTGGGGAGTCCGGTCGTGGGGCCTGAACTCTGGGCCTGGGCGCTGTCCCTCAGCTCTTCAGCTCAAGGCTAGCGCTCTACAACTTGAGCCATAGCTCCACTTCTGGCTTTTTTCTTTTTGCTTATGTGGTGCTGAGGAATCAAACCCAGAGGCTCATGCATGCAAGGCAAGCGCTCCACCACTGAGCTACCTTCCCAGCCCCTGGAATTAGATTCTTAAACCCAATGCAGATCCATCCTTCCTTCCCCATCTGCCCACTAGCTCTGGGGCTTGGACTCAGGGCCTGGCAATGTCCCTGAGTATTTTTACTCTACCAATGTGACCACAGCTCCACTTCCAGCTTCTTGGTGACTAACAGGAAATGAGTCTCATGGACTTTCTTGCTTGAGCTAGCTTCCAACCATGATCCTCATATCTCAGCCTCCTGAGTAGCTGGGATTACAGGTGGGAGGTTCCAGGGCCTGGTTCTAGTCTCTTTTGACTCCCTGTCACTTCCCTGGTCCCCATCTCCATCGATCCCCTCCTCTATTCCGCTGGTGTGGCCCCATGAGGTGCCAGGATGTTGAATGTTACCTCTGAGCTTCAATTTGTGATGTGCTAATCTACAAAAGCAGGAGTGACCCTAACAGGATCGGTTACAGTGCAGCTTAGGCAAGGTCAGCATAGGGTCCATTCAGGTCAGGCTGCAATCTCAGCACATGGGAGGCAGAAACAGGAGGACCAAGAGCTTGAGGCTGACCTGGGTTATATAGCAAGATCCCATAAAACACAAAAGCAGCTTGACTATAGTCAAAGCAGTGTCCGTCCTCTAAAAGAACAAAATACACGTGTGTGTGTGTGTGTGTGTGTGTGTGTGTGTGTGTGTGTGTGTGATTTCTGCTTTAGACATTTTTTTTTCTTTTACATAAAACGCTAAGGCCTTTAGGTGGACTGTGCTTCAGAATACTCATTTATAAAAATACTGTTGCAAACACTTTGTTTGAAGAAAGTCTCTGGAACAGGCCGGAGCAGTTTTAAGTCCCCACCTTGGGGGGAACCAGGGGAACTGTAGCCCACACTGGCTCCACGGGATTCCAGAAACTGATGTCTCTGTGTGTTTATAAACATTTGCTACAAAAATCAGTGCCCCAAATGGGATTGGATGGGCTAGTGCAGCAGCAAAGAGAGAATGTTACCGTGTTTAACTTATAGTTGCTGAAAATGTCATCTCAAGTCACCGGTTTGTTTGTATTTGGTACATTTTTATACCAATTAATGTTGTAAACTTATTTTGTGATTATCAAATAGTACTGGTGGCGTATGCCTGTAATCCCAGCTACTCAAGAGGCTGAGATCAGGAAAGTCCCAGTTTAAAGCCAGCCCTGGGAAGAAAAGTTCACTATGCTTCATCTCCAAAATAACCAGCAAAAAGTCAGGCTGGAAACATGGTTCAAGTAGTACAAGACCATCGGAGCAAGCAAGCTGAGCAAGTATATGGTCCTGAATTCAAACTCTGGTATCCTTCCCTCAAAAAAAAAAAAAAAAAAAAAAAGTGCTCATTTAGGGCTCAGTCTGCTAGGTTCTTGGGTACCTTGAGTTTGAGGGGTGCATTTGGGGAAGATCACCTAGTCAGCATAGAGCTGGTAAGTCTCAGGTATGTTTCCTGGCCACAGCTCAAAGGTAACGAAGAAGAAGAACCCACTGCTTCTCTGCCTGCACAAGAGAGCCCCCTTCACCAGCCACGCACCAAATCTCTCCAGCCCCCTATTTGTATAGAAAACATGGGTCAAGAATTGCTTCCCAGCCGGGGGCTGGTGGCTCACAGCTGTAACCCTAGCTACTCAGGAGGCTGAGATCTGAGGATCACTGTTCAAAGCCAGCCCAGGGAGCAAAGTCTGTGAGACTCTTATCTCCCATAAACCACCAGAAAACTGGAAGTGGTGCTGTGGCTCAAGGGGTAGAGCATTTGCCTTGAGCTGAAGAGCTGAGGGACAGCGCCTAGGCCCAGAGTTCAAGCCCCACGACAGAAAGAAAGAGAGAGAGAGAGAGAGAGAGAGAGAGAGAGAGAGAGAGAGAGAGAGAGAGAGAGAGAGAAAAGGAATTGTTTTCCCATTTAAAATTATTTTTTAAAATATAAAGGAGGAAGATATTCCATGCGTCCATGAAAATGATGTGAAATTCAGCCCTCAGTGTTCATAAGTTGCATCAGCTCTCAACCACCGCCATTGGGTTCTATGACCTCCAGGCTGCATTCAGAGCTGGGGTATTGCTACACTTCCTGGCCCTTTCCAGAAAGTTCTCCAACCCTGCCTCGGGTGACCCTCACAGCTCCTGCGCAGGTGCTCTTGGCTGAGAAAAGGACGCCTGGAAGTTGCAGACGGCCCAGCCCAGGGGCGCGGCCCTGTTTTCCTTTGGGGAGGCCCCCTGGCGCTTGCTGATGTCAACGCAGTCACACGCCTTTTTTGTTTTTACTTATATTTTTGTTGTTGTTAGTGGTGTGATGGGGGCTTGAACTCAGGGCTTAGGTTCTGTCCCTCTTTTTGTTCACGATGAGCTCTTAGAGCCACAGGTCCAAGTTTTCTGGTGGTTCATGGAAGACAAGAATCACACAGGAAAAAAAAAAAAAAAGAATCACACAGATTTTCCTGCCCAGGTTGGCTTCGAACCACGATCCGCAAGATCTCAGCCTCTTGAGTAGCCAGGATTCCAGGCGTGAGACATCAGCGCCTGGCTATGCACGCATTCTTATTGGAGGCTCACGTCTGCACCACACTGCTCCTGTAGACATCCCCCTGCGTATCGGGGATGGTCCACTGTGGGGTGTGCCCGCGGGGGACCCAGAGCTGGTTCCCCTGCAGGAGGCTGTGGGTCTCCAGACTCTCGTGGCCATCTCTCCCTCTGTCTCCATTCTTCCTCTTTAATGAGGACACGGGTCATGTGGGATCAGGGCCCACTCCTAGCAACCTGCATTGGGAAAGACCCTTGTCTCCAAACATCAGCCTGACATCCTGGGGGTTGGGACCCCCCTCCGCCCGGTGAAGCGGGGGAGATTCCACCCCAAGGAGACGGCTTATCACCCATCTCACAGCGAGGCACTAGGCTCAGTAGGCTTGGGAGCAGCTGGGTCCCTGCCATCACAGCCCCAGGAGCAGGTGGGTCCCGGTTGCTGGGGTGAATCAAGTTCACCAGGGTGGTTGTCAAAACCAAATTTCAAAACCTTGGGCTCTTGCGACAACCTCCTCATCCTCTTCCTCCTCCGCTAATTGGTCGTGGGCGCCCACTGGGTATCGAGATCCCTCCTTCAGGCCCCACCCAGCCTGTCCACCCCACCCAGGGCCCAGGCCTGGGACTTACTTTTCCTCCAGCAGCTCAGCCCACGGTTGTCCAAACAGGTGGCCCAGGCAGACAGCTCCCCTCAGTTTACCTATCTGTAAAATGGGCGTGGTAAGGAGCAAGTGCCCAGGGAGTGCCCGCCACAGTGACTCCCAAAGGAGGCGACTGCACTGAGCCCCAGAAGGAGCTCTAAGGGGCACGGGGTGAGCTACTAGAACTCTCCAAGTCATCACTGCTCTGCTGAGTCCTCCTGGGGCTGGAATTTTGGAAAAGGCTTCACCAATACCTAAGGGGGAAAAAAATCCCACACTCACTCTGCCAGAGACAAAGCAGCCGTCCTGGAGAGGGGACAGACCGCAGGGACGGGCAGGGCAGGGCTGGAGGGCGGTTCTGGTGGCCCAGGCCTGACTTGAGGTTGGCACTTTGTCTTGGTGTTCCTCCCAGGTCCCCCAGGTCCTCCCTGGCTCCAACATCCCCCCCCCACTCCCCAGTCACATTCCCAGGGAAGGGAAGCAGGGGCAGCCAGGCTGACTCAGCACCTGAGTTTGGGGCTGATTTCCCTCCTGCTCCTGGTGGAGGAAGCCTTCACCTCGGGCTGCTTTAGTTCCCTTTGGAGGAAGTGGAGAACGTGGGAGGAACGAAGCACAGGTGCGGGCAGCCTGCCCTTGGACCCCAAGTCTCCCTGGGATCTGCCCCCTCCTGCCGGCCTTCCGTATCCCTTCTCCCCAACGTCTGCGGGCCCTGAGCAGATCTCCAGACCTTGTGGTTTATTTACTTATTGTGGAGATAGGGTCTGTAGAGCCCAAGCTGGCCTCCAGCTGTCTCCTCCCATGGCAGTCTCCCCGGGGCTGAGACTCCAGGTGTATACCACCATACCCAGCTCTGTTGGCATTTTCACACGTTGTCCCTGCTTTGTGATTTCCTCCACCACAGGAGCATCCCTAGCCTCCTGGCTCTGACACCACACCATCTGCAGCCAGAAGCCCCCTGAGCCCTGCGCAGAGTCCACGCTGGAAACTTCTGCCACGCCAGGCTTCTGCACACACACACCCAGGACGGCTCCATGGTTGGTGTTTTGGCACCGTCTCATTTCACAGATGAGGAAACTGAGACCCTGACTGCCATGTCACTTTTAGAGGTAGCCAAGTTCCACCATGGATTGATGGGGCTCCCCTTCCTCATGAGCCCCCCCACACCCCGCTCTGGGACTGGGGGCTCCTGCGGTGCCAGGTGAGTCAGAGCCAGCTGTGGCAGGCAGCACATGGCCCTGGGTCTCCTGCCAGCCTTGGGGTGCCTGGGGCTTGAGGCCAGGCTTCTTGCCCTTCCCTGTGAGTTGCCTTCTGTTCTCCAAGGCCTCCTATGTGGACACAGTGCTCCTCAAGTTCCAAGGAGTGCAGACCCAGCCCAAGCCGCCAGCGGTGCCTACCCAGGGTGCCATGCTATGTGACTTGCCCAGAGCACTTCACCTTCTTCGTCAATTTCAGGGTATCTGAGAAGCTTCCAGAAGTATCTGTGTCTCCGGGTATGGAGGCCTGGGATGAGTTTGCATACCAACCCTCTGTCTTCATTGGGTTGTTCAGCATCCCAATGTACAGAAGAGGAGACCGAAGCTTGGGCAGGGCAAAGGCCACAGCCATGCTACGGGTGTGACCTCTTTCCCCTCCACTGCCGAGGAGCACCGAGGGGCACCGGATCCACAAAGCGGCATCAAGGAACAGGCAGAGACCTCATTTAGGTGGCTTCAGCACCATCACTAGCTCTGAAGCCAGACAAGGGTCCTGGGGCCACCTGAGCCAGGAAAGGGAGGTCCCTCACCTAGGCTGCTGAGGCCTGGCAGGGTGCTGGGCTCAGCTGCTTGGCCCTGGCCTTCTGTGAAGGACTCCCTACGGAGAATGGGAAGAGATGAGGACCTTGGCATTTGTGGAGACTGTAAACCTGCAACAATCCATGCCAAGGCCACATGCTATACACTTAGGGAAAGCACGGCGTGGGGGGAGGAAGCAGAGCCTAGACCACACAGCTTCCACAGGGTAGAGGAAGGTAGAGTGCCCCTTGACCCTCCCCACAGGGGGACAGGGAGGGAGCCTCAGAGTCACTTCCCCGCGTGGCCAGCAGCTCCGGGAGCAGGTATGTGGCTGCCATGAGATCAGCTGCCTCAGAGCCTGACCTAGAAACTCCCCTTGGTGCCAGCAAGGAGAACTTAACCATAGCCTGATGCTACAGATGTGGAAACGAGGCCTGACTCCCACCCTTCCCCCCGCCCCAACCTTGGGGCTGGCTCACACTGCCAGCTGGAGGAGCCAGGCCTGGCTCTTGAACCCAGTGCACTACAGAGACCACTGAGGGCAGCCCAGAGCCTGTGCCCCTGCTCTCCACATGGTGGTGGGAAGGGCGTAGCCTGGAGCACCCCCCCCCAAAGTGTGGGGTGCTGACAGGGCCAAACCAACCTAGCAGGTTGAGCAAGAACTGGGTGGGCCTCATTCCATCTGGGCACCCCACTTCTGTGGGACCAAGGTGACCTTATTCTTAGCCTTGAGGACAGCCTGGGGCAGTGAACAGAGGACCCATGCCCTGGCTGCACGCAGGCCCGGAAGCTGGAGCTGCTGTCAGCACGTGTGCACGTGTGTGCACACATCCAGTAAGTGATCAGTCAGGGCCACTGCAGACTGTCAGGCTCACGGGGCCTCTGAGAAAGGCAGCTGCGCAGGAGGACGGGAGCACATCCAGGCAGGCTATGGGGCCATGGGCCTGGGAGGATGCTGGGCAGACCCTCTGTTCCCCCGACATTAGTCGCCCCTGGATTCAGACACAGGGCCTCCTTCGGTGCTTGAGACAACACGGGGACTCAGTTCATCTTGTCTGCTTGTTTGAAGATCGGGTCTTGCAACATAACCCCAGTGGGCCTCGAACTCACAATCTCCTGCCTCAGCCTTCTGGGTGCTGAGATTACAAGTGCGGGTCATCACCTGAGTTCAAGCCCTGGTGTTCTTGGGCCTCCGAGCTCCCCTCAGATGGTCTACTTCGGGGGTCAACAGCCTGAACTTTAGCTCTGGCTCTGCCCAGGTGGCTGGATGGCCTAGGAGGTGGTGCTTGACTGCTCTGGTCTCCTTCCCCCTCCAAGCAAAGGCACTGATGGAAGCCCCTGGCCCAATGGAATGGGTTCTTTGGGATTTCTGAACTGCCATAACAGTCCCAGCCAGTCCCACCCACTGTCCTTAGCTCCCTAGCAGCCCCCACCCCACCCTCACCACTAAGGCCTCAGTGGTGTTGGGGTAGGAAACCGGGGAGGGTGGGGCTGGGGGGGGTGTTTGGGCCAGAGGGACCCACAAATGGAGCCAAGTCACCTGGTCCAGAACCCAGGGCAGAAGAACCAGAGGGTTTCCAGCAGAAGTAAGATGTGGTCTGACATACTTGAAAAAGAAGATTCTGGAAGCTCTGTGAAGGTGAGCTTGAGGAGGAGGACCAGGCTGGATGCCAAGGCTGAAGTCTGGAGTAGCTGTGAAGCCTACACCCCAGAAGCCCAAAGTCAGGCAGTTATGTCCTCCTGGCAGCCACCACCAGACTCCATACCCTCTTAGCTAAAGACCCGGAGCTCGGCCTCCAGGCTGCAGGAGACGGACGTCAGCGGAGAGCCAGCCGCAAGCTGGCCTCCGTGCGGCCACTCTGCATGCCCCTGATGGCCTTTTTCCGCCCAGGGCACTCCCAGCCCTCACCTGCTTGGCTGCTTTGGCCTCCACCCACCCGCCGTGCCTCCACCCCCTTCCCACCAGCCATCTTTGTCTCCCTCACGCACTCTCATTCCTTCCCATTGTCTTCCAATGCTGTCCCACCCAAAGTGGGCAGCCTCTGGGCCAGGGAGTGCCCACCTGCTCCTAAGGCAATCCCTGCCCGGTGGTGGGAACTAACTAGGGCTATCTGGAGCCCAAGGAAAGCCAGGCCTCCCAAGCCAGGGAGGCTGGCCAGAAGCCCAAGGGTGCCAGGTCCCAGCAGTCCCTGCCTGTAATCCTAGCTGCCTGAAGGCTAGTATCTGAAGACTGTGGAGGTATGGCTCCAGTGGTAGAGCACCAGCCTTGGGAGACAAAGCTAAAAGATAGAGCCTAGGCCCTGAGTTCAAGCCTCAGTACCAGCACCGAGAAAACAGGAAACAAACAAAGAAAACCCTCAGGCAACTAGAACAGTGCTGAGAGGAGATGGTTCTTTAATGAAATAGAAAGAGGAGAGGGGAAGGGAGCAGGACGTGGTGATGCACTTCTAACCCCCGCACGGAGGAGGGGAAGCAGGAGGACCACGTGTTCCAAGCCAGCCTGGTCCCAGAGCAAGACCGTCTCAAAAACAAAGCCAAACAAAACAAAGATGGACTGGGCTCACCAGATCCAAGAAAAGACGCCAGTGTACCCCGAGGCCACCTTAGGGCTGTGACTGTCTACCTTGGCCTCATGCTGAGTGGAGGAAGCCTGGATCCCACCCACGCTAGCCCTAACAGCACGAGTTCAGTTCCACATGGAACTGCAGACCCTCGGCACAGTCACAGGCTGAGCTCTAACCCGGCTCACACAGAGCTTTTCTAAGGACAGATACAGAGCCCTGAGCACATTCCCACACTGAGCCCTGGGCCTGGGCCCAGATGCATACGAAGCCCTGAGCATGCTCATATAGTGAGCCATGAGCCTGAACACACACACACACACACACACACACACACACACACACACACACACACACAATTACTAGTCTTGATTACACTGAGCCCTGGCCTTGCTCCGAGCCTTGCTTCTAATCATACTCTGAGTCCTGGCCCTGGTCACAACACTGGCCCTGAGCTTGGTTACACACTCAGCCACAAGTCTACTCACACACCAGGCCCTGCTCCTGATCACACACTGAACCCTGAATCTGTTCTCACAGAGATTCTTGGACCTCATCCCCTGAGCCTTGTCTCTGCTCACATGAAGTCCTAAGCCTACTTACACACTGAGCACCCAAACTGAGTCCTGAGCCTGCTCACATTCTGAGCTCCAGTCCTGGTGATATACTGAGCCCTGCTCATACTCTTATTTCCAAGCCTGGTCATATATTCAACTCTGGCCCTGATTTAGAGACTGAATTCTTGGCATGGTCACAGCCTGAGCTCCGAGCCTGACCTCACCCTGAGCCCTGATCCTAGACATACACTGAGCCCTGATCCTAGATATATCCTAGGTCTGATCCTAGACACACCCTCACCCTTGAACCTAGACACACCCTGAGCTCCAAAGCTGGATACACACTGAGCCCTGGTCACACTCCTAGCCCTGTCTCTGGTCACACACTGAACCTGGGTACTGCTCACATTTTGAGCCCTGATCCATTTTACACACTTAAGCCCTGGTCCTGGACACAGGCTAGGCCCTGGTTAAATATTTAGCCCTGGCTCTGGTCACAGACTAAGCCTTGGCCCTAGTTTAGGACAGAGCCTGACCCTGTGCCCTCTGAGACCCGCCTTCATCCACACAAAGCCCTGATTCTTGCTCTGGTTCTGAGATCTGACCCTGGTTATCCACTAAACCCGGATCCTTCTTTGGACTTGACGCTGTCTCCACTCTTACAGACAGAGCCCTGCCCTGTCCTCTCCTGGAAAACCTGCCCTTGTTTACCAGGTTGTCATCCTTTTGCTCTCTGCTCCTCCCATCTCCCACAGGCAGTCTAGAGAAAGGACTCAGTTCAGTTCCCACCCCAGCCCCCAGCTCTGCCCAAGCCAGAGGTGGGCCAGGGAGGGGCTCCCAGGGCACAGATTAAGGAGGGCTGAGCCCATCCCACTGACTGGCAGCTGGCAGCCTCCACACTTCCCAGCTGGCCCTTCCCACCTCCAGCGTGCTGCCCAGGGGGTGACCTGGGAACCTGGCCCAGACGCTCGGAGCTCCTTGGAGCTGGGAGCTCTGTAGTCACCATGGAAAACAGGCTGGCACCACTGCCCGGGGAACAGGGTCAACCCTCTCCACAGCTGCCGTTCTTGGCCCCAGACCTCAGTGCCCACGGCAACTTCTGTCCTGCCTCTGGGGCAGACGGTGTGCACCCTGCTAACACGCACCACCCGGTGAAGGCCAACGGCTCTGAGTCCATCTACTCTCTATGCGCTTGTCACCTTGAGGTCCAGAGTTTCTCTTCCTCACTGTCTGTGCGATTGTGTATATCTGTGCACACCACTAGAACTTAAACTTAGGGCCTTGCACTCTTGCTTGGCTTTTTCTGCTCAGGCTGGCACCCCACCACTTGAACCACCTCTCTCTACTTCAGCTTCTTGCTGAATGAGGATCCTCAGATCTCAGCCTCCTGAGGAGCTGGGATTTCAGGCATGTGCCACCAGAGCCTAGTGTGTTGTTGTTTTTTAAGCTATCATATATTTGGCACCTGTGGGGTACTGTGTCCCCAGGGTGGGCGGGAGCCCTGGCCCAGCACAGATGGAGCCGGTGGAGGCTGTGCAGACCCAGTGGGGGCTGCCTCGGCTCCACCCTTCCCCTGGCTTGCTTCTTACAGTCTGAGCAGTGAGGCTTGTCGCCACCGCTCCCCCCGCCCCCACACACACACTTCACAGGTGAGAATACAGAAGGCCAGGAAAGCGTTTGCAATGCGCCCTGGCTGTGGCCTACCAGCGGCCTTGGTGTTCACCAAGGACCCGGCCCAGTTCTCTCCGTGGCTGCTTGGTGCTCCCATGAGCCTCAGTCAGGCACCAGCAGGAAGCTCTCCCCCTGCCCCAGCCTGCAGGACCCCTTGAAGCTTCACATTGCCAGGGTGCCTCCTCTGCTCCGGGGGCTTGGCCAGCGCCCCCCACCCCCACCACAGACAGCCATGCCCCCTCCCCCTCCCTCATCTCCCCAGCGATCTGGTCTCTGCTATGTAGTTATTGCTGAAGGCCCTTGAGGTCTGCTTTGCACTCAGGGCCTGGCACCTCACACCACCTGCGCTGCTGGCTGAAGAGAAGAGCCGCTGTCGGTATGGTCACGCCAGTGTGGGGTTGAGCCAGGGGGCGGCAGCCTGGCCTGCTGCATCCTGGAGACGTCTCCACAGTGCTCTTTCCTTTTTTTTTTTGGCCAGGGAAGGAGGCCAGGCCCTCCATTTGCCCTTCACTCCATTCTCATCCATGCTCTCCTCGTGTGTGTGTGTGTGTGTGTGTGTGTGTGTGTGCGCGTGTGTACGTGTGCACACGCGCGTGCAACTACTGAGGCTTGAATTCAGGACCAGGGTTCTGTCCCTTAGCTTTTTCTACTCAAGGCTGGTGCTCCACCACTTGAACCATAGCTCTACATCTGACTTTTTGTTGGTTAGTTGGAGGTAAGAAGTCTCATGGACTTTCCTGTCTAGGCTGGTTTTGAAACTCAATCCACAGATCTCAGCCTCCTGAGAAGCTAAGATTACAGGTGTGAGCCACCAATGCCTAGCTCTCCTCCGTTCTTGTGTAAGCTCTGGACTATGTGCTGAGCCCAGCCTGGACACCGGGGACCAGGGGGAAAGGAGATGGCTGAGGCCCAACCCACACAGAGCCCAGGGCTGAAGACAGGACAGATGCACAGGAGGGGAGAGGGCTGAGGAGTTGTGTGCCGGACAGGGCATGTGAGAGGGCTGTCCACAGGGAGACTGATATGACTTCTGATGCCCCCCCCCTTGTGCCTGGTCTCCCTCTCCATTAGGCCTCAGCCCAAAGTCCCCGTTGCAGGACAGCCTCAGGGCCCCAGCACCTCCTGCCCTCCTTGCCCAGGCATCCGGAATCCTCTGACTCACATTCTCATCATCCATTGGCCCCCTTGTCCGTGGTCTGTCCTCCAGTATACCTCATTCCCAGGCTTGTTTTTGCTGTGTGCTGGAGGAGGTAGGAATGATCATGGCTGAGGTCGTCTAAGGGGGAGGCAGGGTGTCTACCTGGAGGAGATACCCACAGAGCAGCAAAGCTCAAAGGAAAAGCAGGGATTGCAGGGAGAAGAAATGTGAGCAAAAGCCACAGGGAGGAGAGCCAGCTCTGAGGGCTGGGGGCTGCCAGCAAGCCAGGCCCAGGCGGGAGCCTGGAGACAGATTCCTGGCTGAGGATGGTGACCTCGCAGGGACGTGGCGGAGGGGACACACCCTAGGACCTGCCTGCCTGGTTGACGCCCTGGCTCCCTGCCTCTTCTCCAGGTCACGCTGGTCATTTGGTTCATGGCTGCAGCTCCAGTGCCCGGACACACTGAGGTGGCCCTGTCCCTGACCCCTGGTATCTGGACAGGTGGTCCATCCCCTCTCACACAGCTGGGGAGAACCTTCTAGCTCCCCACCCTGGGTTGAAGACTCAAGAGCTAGGTAACCTGGGTTCAAATCCCAGCTTGTCCACTTGCCCTCTGCGTGATCCCAGGCCTGCTACCATCTCTATTTTGCCTCAGTTTCCCCTTTGGCAGATGGAGATGATATTATTGCTTTGAGACAGGGCCTCACCATGTGTCCCTGGGTGGCCTCAGATTCACAACCCTCCTGCCTCTGCTTCCTGATTGCTGAGATTAAAGGCATGAACCACCACACTTGGCTTATGAGGTATCTTTGGCCAGGCAGAGGCCAAGGAGCTATTCCTATGATCTGATGAGGAGCACTGTGAAGCAGGAGGAGCTGTAAGGCAGAATTGCTGCCCAAGGTGCTGAGTACCAGAAGAGCCCTGGAGAAGAAAAGGGATTCCAGGGGCATCCACTGTGGCTTCCTTGTGCAGAATGGGAGTTGTACTGCAACCCACGGCTACTTGTGGGCAGGGATGGGAAGAGGAAACTGGGGGAAAGTGAAGAAAGGGGTAATATTATCCAAAAAGAACTGAACTCACTACCTGACTCATGTATCCATTACTTCTCTGTATATCTTAACAATTTTAAAAGAAACGTACCAATTACCTGACTTATGAAATGATAAACTTTCTATACAACACTTTAATAATAATAATAAAATTATATATTTTTTAAAAATAGCTAAGCCTGCCAGGTACCAGTGGCTCATGACTGTAATCTTAGCTACTCAGGAGGCTAAAATTTGAGAATTGTGGTTCAAAGCCAGCCTGGGCAGGAAAGTCTGTGAGACTCTTATCTCTAATTAACCATCAAAAAGCTAGGAGTAGAGAGTTAGTCTTGAGCACAAAAGATCAGGAACAGCACCGTGGCCCTGAATTCAAGCCCCAAGACTAGCAAAAAAAAGAGAGAGAAAGAAAGAATGAAAGAAAGAAGAAAAGAAAGGAAGGAAGAAAGAAGGCTAAGCAAGAGCATCCTAAGTTAAGAGCATCCTAAGTTAGAGCATCCTAAGTTCAAGTACTGGCCTTCATGAACACGTGCAAGCTCCCGCACATGTACATACACACACATACACCCACACACACACACACGCTCACACATACAGAATCCCACTAACCAATATACCTGGGTCCTTTGAAAAGATGTTTGTAAGTGGGGCACCACTGTCTCCTTCCTGTAATCCTAGCTATACAGGAGATCTGAGGATTGCAATTTGTAGCCAGCTCAGGCAATAAAGTACATAGACTTTTTTTGTTTTGGGGTTTTTTTTTTGATCATGGGGCTTGAACTCTGGGCCTGGGCACTGTCCCTTAGCTCTTCAGCTCAAGGCTAGTGCTCTACCACTTGAGCCACAGCACCACTTCTGGCTTTCTGAGTGGTTTATTGGAGATAAGAGTCTCACAGACTTTCCTGCCCTGGCTGGCTTTGAACCATGATCCTCAGCTCTCAGCCTCCTGAGTAGCTAGGATTAGGTGTGAGCTATCAGCACTGAGCTACATGAGACTCTTATCTCCAATAAACTACCCCCCCAATAACCCCCCCCCCCGCCACACACACACACACACACACAAAGTCAGAAGTAGAGTGTAGTGCAAGTGGTAGAGCACTAGCCTTGAGCAAAAGAAGCTCAAAGACAGTGCTTAGACCCCGTGTTCAAGCCCCCAGGACTGGCTTTACAAACAACAAACAAAAAGCTGTTTGTATGGACATGGCTCAAACCACAGCGTGCATTTGAAAGGCCCTGGGTTCAAGCCATAGTAATTTTTTATTTTTTATTTTAATTTTATTTTTTGCCAGTCCTGGGACTTGAACTCAGGGCCTGGGCACTGTCCCTGTGTTTCTTTTGCTCAAGGCTAGCATTCTATCACTTGTGCCACAGCTCTACTTCTGGCTTTTTCTGTTTATGTGGTACTAAGGAATCAAATCCAGGGCTTCATGCATGCTAGGCAAGCACTCTACCACTAAGCCACATTTCCAACCCTCAGTAATTTTTGTTAAGAATTTTTTTTTGTTTTTTTGTGGGTCGGTTGTGGGGCTTGAACTCTGGGCCTGGGCACTGTCCCTCAGCTCTTCAGCTCAAGGCTAGTGCTCTACCACTTGAGCCACAGCGCCACCTCTGGTTTTCTGGTGGTCCATTGGACATAAAGAGTCTCACAGGCTTTCCTGCCTGGGCTGGCTTTGAACTGTGATCCTCAGATCTCAGCCTCCTGAGTAGCTAGGAGGACAGGCGTGAACCTCCAGTGCCTGGCCTTTAAGAAGTATTTTTAAGTGTTGAAGCCACAGCCAGGTGGGGCTGTGGAGCTCCTTGCCTTCCTCCCTTTTCAGACACTGGCAACTCCAAGGTCATTGCTGATCAGAACTTGCAGAGCAGGTCAGAGGCTAGGACAGTCCCTGAAGAGAGTCCAGAGGTGGATTCAGAAGGTTAGCAGGACTCTTAGCTCTCTGTGTGGTGTGGGGTCATGGGATGGAATGGGAGGGAATGAGCTGAGCTCTCTATGTATCTGGGAGGGAGAGCCTGGGGTGCAGGGGGGGGGTGCTGGGGAGATGAGTTAAGCTGGGGGAGGGGGTAATAGATAATATGAGCCAAGGCTACAGGTGCTGCTTCTCCTAGTCACCTTTTAACCCTTTTCCCCAGCCTTCATTTCTTAAATCAGACTGCTGTTTGGGACAAGACAGTTGCCCCTCTGAGCTTCAGTTTCCCTCCCTGTGGAATGGGATGATCTTGGGACTACGGAGGCCAATGGAGTCCTGAGGGCAGGGTCTGGGCTGATGAGTGGGGTTCACTTGCTCCCCTTCCCCGTTGCACCCGTGTGGTGTACTGAACACCCTCTACCTGCCGTGGCACAGGTGGGATTCCCATGGGATCCAGAGGTGGAAGTCACATTTTTGTCAACACAGAGCAGCTCAGGAAGGCCAGCAGGCTGCCAGAGGCTTGCAGAGCCAGGGCTGAGAGCAACACAGATCTACCCAGCTGCTCAGGTGTCCCCAGGTGAGCGGGAAGATGGACCCCGGGCCGAGGCAGTGAAGGAGCCATCTTCAGACCCGGTGTTCCTCCCCAGCATCAGAGAAGTGTCGTACCTTACAAACCAGACCAGGGGATTTGCTACCTGGCATGTGGCGTCCTGGTTACAAATTGTTGAGCATTTGAAGTCAGCAGAGCAATTAACCAAATGTGGAGCTCTTTTGGCTACAGGGCCTGTGTAACTGCTCAGGTGCACACCCCGGACAGGCAAGAGCCTGGGCACGCCCTGCTCTGAAGCTATGCCAGATATAGGGCTTTCTGACCTCTGGGCAAGATGGCTGCCCCGTGCCAAAGTCTCTCCTCTCATGACTGGAGGCCTAGCCATTCTGGAGGAGGAGGACCAGGAAGCAGAGCCATCTGGGGACTGAGAACCCCATTCCCAGATGCAGCCCACTGCTACATTTTACTCCTCTTGCTGACCATGTCTGGGATGAGGCCCCGGGTGCCCAGGCTGGCACAGAGTCAGCCCTCTCGTGCATATACGCACATAGGTACTTGTAGGCACCCACGCACAGGCACACGTACACGCACGCACGCGCACACACACACACACACACACACAGGAACACACCTAGTGCTGAACAGCTTGTGGGATAGGAACATCATTTTCCTTAAGCTGACTCATGTCTGATCTCTGAGTCTAACTTCAAATGACAGAAATAAATCAATCAGAGGTTCCCACAGCCAGGCTAACAAACGCCCTTCCAAATTCCATTCACATTAAAAACTGAGGCATACACGTATGTGTGCTTTCATGAATTCCTGGAGAAATGTGTCCGAGCACCTACCACGAGTCAGATCCTCCCCTGGGCTCCGTGGTCTCGGCGGCTAGTGACACAGTCCACCTCTTGATGTGTTGGCAACTCCACAGTGGGATCCCGGCTCTAGTGCTGGAGGCCAGCAGGGCACACCGCACAGGTGACACGCATGCCCCTCACTAGCTGCTTGTTGATGAATGAGAATGGAAAACATTTTTCCAGCAATACAAACTGTTCGTGAATGATTAAACATCACTGAGCCCATACTTGATGCTCCTTCTTGTGTGCGGTTTAAAGGACATTTTTTTTTTTTTGGTCCGGTCGTGGGGCCTGAACTCTGGGCCTGGGCACTGTCCCTCAGCTCCTCAGCTCAAGGCTAGGGCTCTACCACTTGAGCCACAGCACCACTTCCGGCTTTTTTCTTACGTGGTGCTGAGTAATCGAACCCAGGGCCTCAGGCATGCAAGGCAAGCGCTCTACCACTGAGCCACCTTCCCAGCCCCATAAAGGACATTATTTTATTATTTTATTGAGTCCTCATGACAACCCAAACTAGGCATATTAGAATGTGTGCCGGCTCTGGTGGCTCACACCTGCAATCCTAACTACTCAGGAGACTAAAATCTGAAGATCATAGTTCAATGCCATCCCAGGTAGGAAAGTCTGTGAGACTCTTATCTCCAATTAACCACCAAAAAGTTGGAAATGGAGTTGTGGCTCAAGTGGCAGAACTCCAGCTTTGAGTGACAAAGCTCAGGGACAGTGTCCGGGCTCTCAGTTGAAGCCCAGGAACAGGAAAACAACAAAAACAAGGTTTGCTTCCAGATGGGGACTCAAGAAAGTTCACGAAGGTGCTTGGGTCACATAGCTGACACACTGCCCCATTTGCATTGTTCTGCTTCCATCTTTGGGCCATGAGAATAAAAAACCAACAGGGGAGAGACAGGCATGATGGTTCACACATATAACCCCAGCACTTGGGAAACTGAATCCAGACGATCATGAGTTTGAGGCCAGCCTCATTATGGTGTGAGGCCCTATTTCAAAAAGCAAGCAAGCAAACAAACAAATTCCAGGGCTAGGGTGTTGCCCAATGGTAGCACAAGACCTTGGGTTCCATCTCCAGCACCACACAAACAAATCAAGAAACAAAACAAACAAAATTAAAACCCACAGAAGACAGATAGTGATGAGTGTCTACAATTGTCAGGTGCTGCTCCAGGCTCTGTGTACACACTACTGACTTACGTCTAGCCTGCGTTAAGGTGCTAAGATACAAATCTTGACTGCATAGCTAGAGAAAATGTCACAACTCAGCACCCTGGGTAACCAGCACCCAAACCAGGAAGCAGAACACCAACCAACCCCCTAGACATATCCTCTACATCTGCTTCCTGGACCAGCTCCCTTCTGGAGATTAGCTGTCCTAACTCCTAACAGCAGCTACACACACTGGTCACCTTACAAATGTAGAAGTGTCCATGTTTTGTGTGTGTGTGTCTGATGTCTTTTGCACAAGGTCATTTGTGTGAGTCATTCATACTGTTGACGAAGTTGTCAACAATTGTCACTGTTGTCACTCCATCTAGTGAATGCATTATTTTTGTGTATCCCTTCCAGGCTGTTGCACACTTACAACAGTAGTTTCTAGTTTGAGGATACAGTGCAGCTATGAACAGAAGGTGATGCTACCTATGCCTCTAGGAGAGAAGTGCTGTGTGGGACCAAACTGGGACTTGAAATCAGGGCTTGGACACTGACCCTCAGCTTTTACCACTCAAAGCTAGTGTTCTACCACTTGAGTCACAGCTCTACTTCCAGCTTTTGGCTGGTTTATTGGAGATAAGAGTCTCACAGACTTTCCTGCCCAGGCTGGCTCTGAACTGCACTTCTCAGATCTCAGCCTCCGGAATAATTTAAGATTACAGGAGTGCGCCGCTCACTGCGGTCCCCTACCCTCCTCAAGTCCCTTTTAAGCAGACTTCCTAGGTGTCTGTGCTCCTGGCATCCTACCAGCAGAGAGAGTTCCCTGTCCAAGTCCTTGTCAACACTTGGGATTGTCAGGTTTCCCCTTTCAGGAGGCTATGCAGGGCAGTCTGAGATGCATCTTATGGTTTCCGTTTTATAGGTCATCAGGGCTCTGAGAGATGAAGTAGTTTGTCCAGGGCCACTTACACCCTGGCGGGCTCAGGCGGGGATCCGAACAGGGCTGTGTGACCCCTGTCCATCAACCGTCCAACTCCCTCCCCCCACCTTTCCTAGGGGTCAAAGCCATTCTGCACACGGGGAGAAACGGGACAGGAGGCTCCGCACCCCTGGGCACGGGTCTGTCCGGGAGGCTTGGGCCTGGCCCAGCGGCCGCGGGGTTGAGTGAGCCAGGCGTGTGGAAAAGGGAGCCAGGCAGGGGGAGTGTGGGGGGAGGTGGAGGCAGGGCCTGGGGGAGTCGGGGCAGCAGGGGGCGGGGGCCGGAGGGGGGGTGTTGGCCCGGGGACCCGGTGTGGAGGAGGCGGACCTCCGGGAGGAGGGCTGCAGGCGTTTGGAGAGAGGTGGGGAGGGGGTGATGGGAGGGGCGGGACGAGCTGGCAGGCTGACGCTCCACCCACCAACAGGAACCCGCGGGCGTGATCTGGGGGGGCTCGGGTGCCCCAGCAGCGCCGAGTAGGAAGGGGGGGGGAAACGCACGTCCCGGACGCCCCCGGGGGAGGGCGGGGAAGAGGCGGGGTTTGCTCGGACGTGGGCGGGGCCTCTCGGGATGCGGCCAATCGGCGCGCGCGGCTCGAGCCCCGCCCCCGCGGCCGCTGCATAGTCATGAGGCGCAGGCCGGCGCTGCGTCAGCGGAAGCGGCGCGGAGCGGCTGTTTCCGACCCGATAAAGCGGCGTTGTCCCCGCGCGCCGGCCGCAGCCTCGCAGCGCTCTCTCCGCGCCCGCGTCGCTGACTGACGGACCGTCCGCCCGGCCGGCCGCCGAGGGGCGCAGCCGCCGCCCGGACGCCCCGCCGCCGCCCCGGTGCGCCCGGGGCCCGCGCCCCCATCGCCCGCCCGCCCGGCCGGTCCGCCGCCCCGCCGCCGCGCCCGCGGCCCCGGCCGGAGGAGACAGGTGAGCGGCCGCCGGGCCCCGCACCTGAGGGGCCCCGCACCCGGGCACCTGGCGCCCCCCCCCCACGCCCCGCGCGGCCCGGGCCTCGAACTGGCGGCCCGCACGTCCCCCGGGGAGGGCTCCCCGGGTCTCCCCCGCCCGGGCCCCTGGCGCGGGCTCCCCCCCCCCACGCCGGCCCCGGGCCTCCGGCTGCACCTGCCCTTCCGCGTCCCGGCGCCCCTCTCCGTCCTGCCCCCGAGCCGGCCCGCCGCCTCCAACTTCGGAGAGTGGGGCCGCGGCGCCCCCCGCGCCCCCTCGGCGGCCTCCCCCACCCGCCGGCCCCTCGGGGCCGGGGCTCCGTTCCAGGGAATCCGTTTGAAGACGCCCGTCTTTCCCGTGGCCGTCCTTGTCCCCGCCGGGGCCGGACGGTCGGCGCCGCGGGGTCCGGAGCCTCCGGTGCGGAGACGTCGCTGCGCGGTGGTCCGGACCTGAGCACGCCCGCCCCGCTCCGCGGCCCGCCGCCCGCCGCCCGCCGCCCGCCGCGGGCCTCCGGCCTAACCCTTTCCTCGCCAAGGTGCGCCGCGCGCGCGGGGGGGAGCGCGTTCCTGCGAGGGCTCGGCCCGGGGCGGCCTGGGTCAGTGGGCCCGCAGCCTGCTCGTTCCTTCACCCCAATACTCTGGAAGGGAGAAGGGGGCACCGGGTCTCGAGGGAGGCTGGGACTTGGGTCTTCCCGATGGGGTCTCGGCTGCAGTGCCGCTTCCAGGTGCCAGGACTGAGCCCCGCCCCCCATCTGGTCCCTCAGCCGACAGAGCTGGCCGCCCCTTGAGATTGGGGTGGTCCTGAGAAGCCGCAGGGCCTCCGGGGTGAGCAGTTACTGACCGGTCGAGTGACCATCGCGGGTCCCGAGACCCCGGCAGTTGGGGAGCAAGCCCCCTCACTGGCTGTCTCCCAGCTCTGCAGGAGTGCCAGCGCTCTTCCCTGCGCTGTCTCCGCGCGTGTGGGGTGCGGTAGGAAGCTTTCCCTCGCCTATTTTGTTCTTGTAGTGGGAAAAGTAGAGCATAGAAGCTGGAGCCCCGGGCAGCAAAGTCCTTGAGACTCTCATCTCCAATGAACCGCCGGAAAACCAGCAATGGAGCTGTAGCAAAGTGATAGAGCACTAGCCTTGAGCAAAAAGAGCTCAGGGACAGCGCCCAGGCCCTGAGTTCAAGCCCCACGACCGTCCTCTCCACCCTCCCCCACTGCCCGCCCCCCTAAAAAGCTGAGGGACTGCTTTATGAATTAAGAAGTATGACAAATGGACATCGGAGGACACACACCAGCCTTGAATAATTTTCTCACATTATCTACTAGGTCTCAATTTGTATTAAATTAGAGTGAGTAGAGTTTAACACTCTGGAGAGATTTTGTAGAAGCCCCAGAATGGAGAGCCGTGCCAGTTGTGGCCTGAAGCCATGTGGGCACCAGGTGGAAGGAGACTGGCATAACTAATCAAGTGCTTCCGGGGAAAGAGGTCATCCTCTTAAAATCCAGAACTTTCGGTCCCATTCCGGCTGATTGTTTTTGTGGGTGCCCGTTTGCAAGTCTTGAGCAGTATTTTGGTGTGAGGAGGTCGGTTTGTCTGGCTTGTGCCTCTGGTGGGAAGAGGGCAGCTGTCCAGGGCCAGCTCCCTGGGCCCTGGAGATTTGTTTGCGGAGATGCTGTGCCTGCAGCTTTGGCTTGGGTTGCATGGTAAGAGCACATCAGAGATTGGACTGGGTGATCTCCAAGGTAGCTTGCACGTTTCACACCCTCTAACTTGCTCATTGGCAGGGAGGAAAAGGGGGAGGGGCCGAGGAGAGCAGTAAACCAGTTTCTGCCCTTTCTGGAGCAGGGAGATCCCGCCTCCGTGCGGATCTGCAAGGGGGGGTGGGGCAGCGGCTGTGACAGAGGCAGCGACAGCAGCGGCTCTCCCCTCCCTCATGGAAGAAGGAAGCCTGGCAAGGTAGTTGGGCCAGCGTTTACATCTCTGGGTGCCGAATTGCCTTCATCCATGGTGTCAGGAGTGTAGGTGGGGAGGACCAGGGAAGGACAGTATTGAGGTTCTGGCTGCTGCCATCTTCATTTTCTGACAGGCGCACCCCCCCTCCCTTGCCCTCTCCCGCAGCCCAAGAGCCCTGATGACTAGCTCTGGGTAGCCATCAGCGGTCATTTGTGACAGCCTCCTGCCTGGCACAGGGTGAGGCTACTGTAGGGGACTGTAGGGGACAGCCCCCAAATTGCCAGTGCCCTTGGGAGGGAACACCCTGGCAGAGCTGTGCCTGCAATTTGTGGAGCCAGAACATGCTAGAAGTCATGCTCCTGTTAAGGATGGGTAAAGACACTGCTCTGTGTTGGCCTCCTGTGGTTCCTTGGATTTTTTTTTTTATCTCGACTAATTACATCGGTGAGGGTGCACTAAGACACCGTTAGAGGGGCTCCTAGACTGCAAGCCAGGAGCTCAGGGAAAACCCAGGGCAAGAACAAACCTTGCTGTGCTGTGGAAGAGCAGCCACCTAGGGGGTGGAGGACCCGCAGGCAGGCGTCTGCCCCGCTGATGTGCACCTCCCCCATGCGCTCCCAGACAAGTGCCCCTTGTCTGGATTAGCAGAGCTGCTCCACCAAAATCAATGAACAAGGAGCTTTTAAGATGTGGGCTTCTAAGACCTGCTCAGAGTGGCCCTTTTTCTCAGTATCAGATTCTGAGCCCTTCCAAGTTGGGCACACATGGGAAGAACCTGGAGAGTCCTGGGCTTCTGAAAGGCTGCCCTGCCCAGAAACAAGACTATGTGCACCCATCCCTAGGCACCACCAAGCCCCGAGCCTTGGGGGTAGAAGCCTGTAATGTTCCTAGAGTGGCTTCCGTGGCGTGACTTAACAGGTGGCACTTAAATGAGATGAAAGCGTGCCGGGGAGATTGGGGCAGGAGGATAGCTTGTTTTAAGGCCAGCCTGGGCTACGTTGAAAGATTGTCAAAAAAATTCCCTCCAAAAGAAAACGAGACTTGTGGTGGGGGATGGGGCAGCAGTGTCCCCTGTTGGCGTTTTCCTCTTGTACTTGCCTTCTCCGGAGATCCTGAGCAGTAGTGTGGGCCCAACCACTTTGTACTGCTTGCAGGGTTTGGGGGTTAAGGCACAGAACACTTGGATCCTTGAATGCCCATCTCAAATGAGGTCCACTGCTTGGTTTTGGAGAGAGGTGGTAGGAAACATCACAGACCCGAGGTTAGGGAGACAGGCCTGAGTTCAGTTTCGCTCAGCTGCTGTGTGGCTTTGAGTCCTTCAGTGAGAAAGAGGGGTTTCTTGTTTCTCTCTCAGTACGGGAGTTTGAACTCAGGGCCTGTATTTATTACCAAGTGTTCCACCACTTCAGCTGTGCTCCTAGCCCTTTTCGCTTATTTTTCAGATGGAGTTTTGTGTTTTTGATCTGGGCAGCCTTTGCTCTGGTCTTCAGTCTTCCTACCTACCTACTGTGCCTCTGTAGCGGGAATTACCAGGCATTCATCATTGTGGCTGGATTGTTTTCTGAGATAGAGTCTCACCTATTACACATTTCTGCCTCTTTCATAGCTGGGATTTGAGTTTCACCTTCTTACCTAGTAAGGGCACCAAAACATGGGTTTACTGTGAGGGAGGGAGTCTTAGGGGGCTGCCAGGAGGGTGCATTTTGTGCTGAGCATTGCCCCGCCCCTGGGCAGGAGTCCAAGGGTGCCAATCAGTCCAAAGTGGGGACCTGGAATCCTGTGCACCCTTCTGAGGCCTTAAGTTTGACCAGACCCTAACCCCAGTGTCAGGGAGACCTTGCTGAAAACAGACCCTGCTGTTTCCATCATCCTAGACCTGTGGGGGGGGGTGGGGGGTGTGTGCTGGCAGTGAGAAAGCTGCATTCCTGAACCCCAGCCCAGCCCAGCCCCGGAGTTGGGGAGGGGAAACACCTTGCATCCTGGGGTTCTACTGCTATTTGAATTTTTTTTTGGGGGGGGGTCCGGTCGTGGGGCCTGAACTCTGGGCCTGGGCACTGTCCCTCAGCTCTTCAGCTCAAGGCTAGTGTTCTACCACAGCACCACTTCCGGCTTTTTTTCTTTTTGCTTATGTAGTGCTGAGGAATCGAACCCAGGGCCTCATGCATTCAAGGCAAACACTCTACCACTGAGCCACCTTTCCAGCCCCTGCTATTTGACTTTTGTGGCTTGGGTCTCCTATGTTCAGCCTCTGAACCCTCAGCCACTTGAGTTGGTAGGCAAGCACATCTTCCCTGTTTCAAAGGGAAACCTCAGATGCAAACTATGTAGCAAACCCTGCAGTAGAGGATGGGGAGACTTGGAGACATTTGCCTGGGTGCTTGGTCTGATGTTGTGGTCACAAATCTCAATGCATATTCTAAGCAATCACTTAGATGTTGTAAGCCAAAAAAAAAAAAGGCACTGGTAGTAAGCTCGCTCTTATAGCTGTCATTTGGGGGAAATGTATTAATTCAGAAGGATGTGATTGCTTTGTAGTGGAAAGGGAATCTTTCCCCTCAATTTGTTTTTCTGGTTGGGGGTTGGGATAAACTTGTACATGGTGAACGTGTGCTCTACCACTGGGCTACACCTGTAAGCCTCTGTCTGTCTTTTTGAATTTGAAGGTGAAGATAAAATCACTTTTCAGAAATGTGTTAGACATAAGGGGAGGACTAGCTAAGGGCCAGAAGGGGCAGCTCTTATCAATGACAAGCCATTTTTCTGAACTGAATTAGCATAGCCTTAGTGGGTTAAATAGGAAAGCTCTAGAGTTAGTCTGTTAAGGCTTTACAGTATTTTTGGCTCATGTGTTCCATAAAGTCACTTTGAAGCACTCTAGGCATATTGAAAGTTATGGGCACATTCAGTCTTTTCGTCCTAATTGTAAGTAACTGTGCAGATTTAATTTCTAGCTGGTCACCTGTAATCCCAACTATTCAGGAGGCTGAGATCTGAGAACTGTGGTTTGGAACCAGCCTGGACAGAAAAGTGCTTGAGACTCCTTTATATTCAATTAACAAGCAAAATTCTGAAAGTGGAGGTGTGGCTCAAGTAGTAAAGCACCAGCCTTGAGTTCAAGCCCAATACACCCCTCCCCTGAAGACTTATATTTCTAGAATATTATAAGCATTTAAAAGTAACCGTTAAATCAATAAAAAATAACTGCTCTTTTGCCTTTTGTTTTATTTTGTTTTGTATCAGTTCTGGGTCTTGAATTTGGGGCCTGGGCTCTCTGTCCCTGAGTAGCTAGGATTACAGGCATGAGCCACTGGCTTGAAAAATTTTTATTGGTTATTCTTCATTCTTTTCTGTAACAAAAGAATATCAAAATTACAATTTACAATGTTTTTGTAATCATTAGGCTATGCTAATTTGATCTAGAAAAATGGTCTTATCATTATAATTATTATCTGTTCAGAATTTTTCTTAGGAGATTGATCTGGATAAATTGTTATTAAAAGCACAGAGTAAAAAATGCACTTTAAGGGGTTCTCCAGCGTTTGTGGGGTCAGTTTAAGCAGGCTCAGATAAAGGTATTGTTGACCTGTTCTAGGAGCAAGCACGCCTTTGTTCAGGACTGTCCCAGTAGGGAACCTGCCCTTAGATCTGGGTAGAGAAAGCCAGTGAAGGTGACCTTGGGTTGGGGCGGGGACCTCTGAGGCACTGGCACTTGGCCAGAGTGACTTCTCAGGCAGTTAGTTCAGTTTTAGGAAAGTTTGTGTGCGCAGTGGCGTGGGAGCTCAGGGTTGCACATAACCCGCTTCTAGGAGCCTCTGGGGCGTCTTGTGTGGCACCCTGAGCTGTCACTGTTGGCTTGTGTGTGTGTGTCTGGGTGCTGGTCTGCCTGGTTGGATGGTAGAGCCCTGTGCTTCCAAGTTGCGACACCACAGGTGCTCCATCTTAGCTTTATTGGTTGCTTTCTAAATGTGCTGTGAAACAGCAAAAAGATGATAGAGGTCTTGAACAGGCCTGGTTTAGTTGGGACTGTGCATTTTTATTTGGTTGGATTAAAATGTAAGCTTGTGGAATTGTGCCTTGAGTTAAACTTTAATTTTCCAGGAGGATGTGTAAGAAGCCAGAGTGCTGCTGCTCCCTCCCAGGCCCAGCCAGGCACAGACCGAGGTCATCCATCTGCTTGGGTGAGGGTCTTGGGAAGTGGGAGGAGGCTTCTCTCTGAAAGCCCAGGGCATTAGCACACACTTGGCGGCCTCCTCAGTTCTGAATGTCCTGTCTGAGCCACTCACATTGGCTACTTTTAGATTAGAAACCAAAGAAATTTGGTAAGAAAGTTTAGTAATTAAATGGTCCTATCTTCACCCTCAAACAGTCTGCTGAGGATGGAGAGCAGAATTTGCTATTACTTTGTGACTGAAGGGAAGTTTGAAGGATTCAGGGGTCCCTGGTAGTGTCCAGTTTTGTGGGCAGGAGAGCCAGCTCCTCTGCGGGTGGGCAGTATGGCTCCCTGATGCTTCCACCTGTCCTCTGGAGGGTGGGAACACGGTGAAGAGAGGTCAGGCAGTGGGCTTGGGCAGGATGGCCATGAAAGTATGTGGGAAAGGAGGAGATGTATCCTTGAATTCCGGTTGGGCCTTTGTTCTGGCAGGGTTGGAGGTGGGAGCCCAGTCTCGGCTTTTTGGGGAAGCTCGTGATGTCTATGGACCACAGAGAACAGACCGGATGACAGGGTGCAGGTCCTGGTCCTGCAGTGCTGCCTTCCCTCCTTTGCTTACATTTCCTTGGCATTGGGCAGCAGTGTGAAGTCATAGCTTCAGGCAGGAGACTCTTAGAAGTGCTCTGGGCTGAAAGAGCAGCACAGGGGCTTGGTTAGAAATAACTAGCATGCAAATCTTCTCTCAGCTTGGTGGAATGGGGCAGGAATCCTGGGATAGCCCAGGCTGGTTTTCATAGCGCTTGCGTAGAAGCATTTGCATTAAAAGCTTGGAGTAGGCAGGGCCCCATCAGGCCCCAAATACCCTTCCTTCCCCCCACAGCTGCCCAGCAAGTCCAGGTGAAGGGAGCATGGGCCCCGGAGGCGGAGGCCAGTCTATTCCTGACTCCAGATGTGCAGACAGCAGTGGGTACCCTAGGACTGGTGCCTGGGTGGGCTGCAGGGGAGCATGTACAGGGCCTTAGGGAGGGCAGTGCTGCTGCAGGCAGCCTCCGAAGAGCCAGTTGAGTTTAATGCTAAGAGGACTGGTGGGCAGGGATAGGGGAGGCAGAGAGGTTCCAGTTCTCTGTGGGAGGAATGCAGGGTGCGAGCGGTACACTTCCGCTGAGCATTCCTGGCTCTGTGACCTTGGCCTAGAAATTGCCACTGCCTGAGCCTCAGCCTTCGCAAGATAGAGCAGCACAATGGGTGTTTGTCTCCAGCCCTTACTGGGCTCTTGAAGAACAGTGGCTACAGCCACCCACACAGTGCTGAGCTCTTGGACAACTCACAAGGGCAGGTGGGTTTTGTACCCAAAGCCATGTGCAGGCGTCCAAGCCTGCAGCGCACCCAGGGCACAGACTACACTGCTCAACTTGTCCCCCCTCCTTACAAATGCCTGGAGAAATGTGGAAGTGTCCTTCAGCTCCACATCCTGCCCAGAGGCCCCTCTGTAGTTACTGTCCATGCAGGATGGGAGTCACTGAAGATGCTCGGCTGCTGGAGGCTCTGCCCCAGACAGCTGTCCCTAGCTCCCCAACCCTCAGCTTCCCCTCCCCCAAGCCAGGAGCATGAACGGACAAAGCCTGCAGCTGGCTCAGCACTGAAATTGGTTCCTCTGGTCCCTGCAGCTTCAGGGAGAAGCAGCACTGCCGCTTGTTTAGTTCCCCGCTTTGGTGTGTCCTGGGTCAGTGGCCTTGCTGGCCATTGCTGTGGAGTCAGGCTGTGAGCTGGAGGAGGGCTGTGCCCCACTGTGCTCTGGAGTGGCTCCCCAGTACTCCGGGCCAGTCCTGGAAGATGCCATGCAGGTGATAACTTGCACTAAGAGGGTTTTGAAACTTGGTATTACAGATCTTTTCAGACATGGGGTAAGATGGTTTCATCCCACACTTCTTGCCCAGTGCTCTCAGTTCTGTACACGTGCTGTGAGTCTCAACTGGCTCGTCAAGGGTTAGGCTAGACGGGGTTTGCTTGGCAGCCCTTTGGGCCTTGACCTCCCATGTTGCAGAGCGCAGGCTGTGAGCCCCGCCGGGATACCTCTTCCCAGGGCTGGAGTGGGACCAGCAGTGTGGAGGACCCTGAGTTCTTACCTGTTTGTTTGTTTGTTTGAGGGGGAAGGGGGACAACAGGGTCTTAGTTTATAGCCTAGGCAGGATTCAGATCTGCTTCCACCTCCTAAATGTTGAAATTACAGACATGTGCCACCATGCTTGAAACTCAGGGTCTCCGGACTGCTAGGCAAGTGCTCTGTCACTGAGCCTCACCCCAGCCCTGTGCTTACAGTTTGAAGTGTCACTCTTCATACCCTGACTGTGTGTGTGTGAGAGCCACTGGGCTGAGGAGTAATGCTCTTCACATGGGAGGCAGCCAGTGGCGGCCCTAGCAGGAGGGAGGGAGGCAAGCCTGGCCCTCTGTGGCCTCTCTGATGGGAGCAGTGGTGGGCGCAGGCCGGCCTGGGCCATTGTGTCTGGCCAGTTATCGGGTCAGGCTGACGGTTTGTGCCATCTCTGCAGCCGGGAAGCTGGGAGCTGATAAGGCTCCTAAGGGTGTCTGTGGTTTGTGGTGACAAGTTCAGATAGGTTTTTGATTATGTTCTGTGGGTCTAGGGTGTGAGTCTGGGAGCCAAGAAAGAGCAGGCTGTGGTTCCTCCCTGGACATGATACAGTTTTGGGAAATAGGTTTCGTACATTTTAATGTGGACTTTCTTGTACTGTCCTCAGTGATCATACGTCCTGGGATTGTCTTTGCCTTTGTGGTCCTGCTTTAGTTTTGGGCCCCTTGGCCTTGCTGGGACCCCCAGCCGGCCTGCCCCTCAGAGCCTTTGCTGCTCCTTGCCAGGCGGTGCTGTTCCTGTGCCACCTGTCCCTCTGTCCCTTTGTGATCAGAATCCTGGCGATTGTGAGAGATTCTTACTACGGAGGCCTTGCGCCTTGCGGCTGAGCCGGGCACATTTCTGCAGCAGTGCACATGCCTAGCTTGGCGGCAACTCAGCACGCCATAGAGTGGGGGCTTGGAGGCTGTAAGGCCTTTTGGACCCTGCATTCTGGCTCACTGACACTGCTGCCCACTGGCTTGCACGTGGTGGCCTGGGCAGGGCATTCTCTCCACCGCTTTCGTGAGGGTGCTGGTCCCCTTCTGGTCCCCAGTATTGAATCACCTCCCAGTTCCTCCACTTTGGGAGGTGAGATTTCAGCATGGGGGCTGGAGGGGACACACTCAGTCTATAGTACTCAGTAATTACCAGTTGTGATGATTTAATTACCATTAGCCCAGTTGGTGCTGCACTTAGAGGGCGAGTATACCTTGAAATTATCTCTCTCTCTCTCTCTCCTGGATGGAGCCCTTCAGAAATCCCTGTGCAGCTCCAGCTGGCTCTGATAAGTAAGGGCCTCTGTGAGCAGGTCTCCTGTGCCATGTGGGCTACAATGAACCTGTGAGCTTGCTGAACACACTTTGGACTGGGTGTACTCACTTGCTAAATGAGAAAACAGGCTCAGCGCCCTTACGGCACTGCACTCCTGACTGTCCCTGCTCAGTGCATGGCCTGTGGGAGGGGAGGGTGCAAGGCCCTTTCTGTGGAAGTAAGGAAGCAGCCCTGACCTTGAGGATACACGTGGACGAGATCTGTTTGTTTCTTGGTTGTGGTGAGGCCAGCCAGGGAGGGCTTTTCGGAATTGTGGGCTCAAAAGAACCAAAACCCAATTTGAGCTGGACCCCTGTGGGCCTGCCTGGCTCCAAGTGCACCCCAGCATTGTGATCCATACACCGAGTGTGCTGCTTCCCTCCTCACCCCCGTGCCATGGTCTCCCCCAGGCAGCTAGGAGACAAGACCTGAAAGGAGGGCTGCTGACAGAGCTCTGAGTGTCACAGGGTGCTGTGATACAGCGTCTGTGTCTTTGGTTCCATGCATCCAGCAGGTGGAAGGTCTGCAGACAGAGTGTCACTGTACCTCTGCATCACCTGGGCATCGCCTACATTACAAGCAGCTGCAGTTTGTGCTAGCATCTCAGCATAAACATGAACTACTGTGCCCAGGATTAGGGACTGTCCCCTAAATGATGGCCCTGGGAATTCTGGACTTGAGCCTTGGGCATGCCCATTAGTGCTCACAGGGCCGGAGGGCTGAAGCAGCTGGGCTCAGGTGCCTCTCCCTGAGGCCTCTGAGGCTGTTTCTGGCCAAGCTATTTCAATTCTTGGCACTCAGAAAGCACAGCCTATGGCCAGGCATTCCTACTCTGCCACCCTTGGGCCTTTGGTGGTCACCTATACTCTGACCTGAGGCCCTGCACCTACCCATGGCCCACACCCTACCCCAGATGGACAGGTTGCCATCTTTGGGAATGTCAGACCTCTTCTTTGCCAATAGAGGATGACTTCTAAGTTCTGGATGTTTTTTCTTTTTCCTTTTTCTTTTTAAGTACCTGGAGTTTTATTTATTATTATTTTTTAAAGTACTTACTTGGTACTGGAGTTTGAATTCATGTCATTGTGCTTGATGGGCTTGCTCCCTTGGCTGGTGTCCTTCCACTTCAGCCTGGCTTTTTTGCTGGTTATTTTGGAGATGAATCACTTTCTGCCTTGGCTGGCTTCAAATCATGATCCTCTGGATCTCAGCCTCCTGGGTAGCTAGGATTACCAGTGTGAGCCAGCAGTGTGCTCACTCTCTCTGTCTTTCTCTGTCTCTTTTTTTATTATTATTATTATTATTATTATTATTATTATTATTATTATTAATTGTGAAAATAGCGTACAGAGGGGTTATAATTACATGGGCAAGATACTGAGTACATTCCTTATCAAGCATTGTTGCCTCCTCCTTTGTTTCCCCTCCCATCCCTTCCCATATTTCCCCCCACCTGACCCTGTCTCTTTCTGTCTGTCTCTCTCTCATCAGTCATGGGGGGTCTGGGACACTGTCCCTACGCTTTTTCACTCAAAGCTAGCACTCTACCACTTTGAGGCACAGCTCCACTTCGGGTTTTCTGGTGGTTAATTGGAGGTATGAGTATCATGGACTTGCCTGCCAGGGCTGACTTTAAACCATGATTCTCAGATCTCAGCCTCTTGAGTACCTAGGATTTCAGGTGTGGGCTACCAGCACCCAGCTCCTCTTTCTCTTTCTCTCTTTTTTCCTCTCTTCCATTTTTTCCTTCCTTCTTTCCCTTCCCTCCCTTCCTTTTCTTGTTCTCTTTCTTTTTTTCTCTCTCCCTTCCTTTTTTCTTTTTCTTTCTCTCTCCCTTCTCTCTCTCTTTTTCTTTCTCTTCCTTCTTCCTTCCCTCATTCCCTCCTTCCCTGTCTGTCTGTTTGTCTGTCTGTCTGTACTGGGGCTTGAACTCACGGCCTCTCACTCTTGCTTAGCTTTTTCTTCCCAAGGCTGGTACTCTACCATTTCAGCCACAGCTCCACTTCTGTCATTTTGCTGGCTAATTGGAGATAATGCCCACACTAGCTTTGAACCTCTGTCCTTAGATCTCAGCTACTCTCCCAAGTAGCTAGAATTATAGCGCCCAGCTCTTTCTTTTCTTCCCTTCCTTTCTCTCCTTCCTTTCTGTTTGTCTAACGTTGACAAGGTCTTGCTGAGTGGCCCAGGTTGGCCTCAGACTCATCATCCTCCCACGTGGTGGGATTACAGGCTTGCATCCCCACAGCTAGCTATTTGTAGTTTTTAATCAGTAGAAATTGTGTGGGAAGTATGGTGGAGGTGGGTCTGTTTATTGCTATGTCATACTGCCCCTGGCAGTTCTAGGATGCACAGGACACCTGCAGGTAGAAGGATGAAAAGGAAAGTTAATGGAGGAGCAGGAGAAGGGATGAACGGATTAGGGATGTGGTCAGGAAGACTGCAGCTCAGGCTGTGCCCAGCAGTAGCGAGCTCCCACCATGCACCCAGGAGACAAGGGCTTGGCTGTCAGCGGTGGTGTGGTGAGGTGGGGTGACCTTGCCTGGACGGGTACGGGTGAACTCTGCCCTGTAGCCTCTCCGTGGCTTTCCTGACTGATGGAGCTGTCTCCACTGCCAGTTGTATTGATGGTCGCTCGTGGTCCTGGGAAGGACAGAAGGGAACTTCCTTGACCAGCAGAGCTGAAAAAGAAGAGCCCAGAGGAGGTTTGGTGGTGGGTTCCAACCACGGGTGTGTTGGGAGAGTGCATCTCAGGAAGTGCTGGGCAGTGAGAGCCAGGGGATGTGGGAGCACTTGTTGGGAGGATTTCTGTGTGGACCTGAGCAGGCAGGCTCAGGGCTCTCTGAACAGGACAGGACAAGCGTTGCTTTCTGGAATCGGGAAGGAGGTGGTGTCAAACCCCTTGCTTAAATGTATTGATTAGATGGATGTTTCATGTTGATTATGAAATGTGAAAGCAGATTTTTGCTGAGCCTGTTTTTGCTAGCTCAGTCTTCCTCAGCTGGGTCTGTGCAAGGTTTCTGCTCAGACCTTGGGAGGTCATGCCACACACAGACCCCAAAGCAGGTCACCATCACCCCGCTTGCCAAGCAGTTAGCCTCCACCAGGGCCCATAACAGTTCTCCTGCCGGCCCTACTGTCTTTGTCTTACTTGACAGAATGACACTTGTTCTACTGGCAGTTGGCTGATCATTCCTCCCTCTGGGGTCAGTTCTAGAAAATACGGCCCACCCAATAATCTACCATCACCAAGTGTGTGCATTGAGTGACGGGGCTCTCCGTTCTGATGCCATTTCATGTTGCCTGGGGTCTTGTCTTGAGCTCCTGAAATCAAGTGTCCCCTCAGTGTTCAGGTGTAATGGCATGCTTCTCCTGCCATTTTTGGTCCCTTTTTGTTTTTTTGTATGTCCTGAGAAAGTAACAAAAGGGAGACCCACGTAACCAAATTTATAGGAAGATTATGTCACAACTGAATTGCAACCAAAAACGCCTTGAATTGCCTGGCCTTCCTTCAGGCAGGTGGAGTCCTCTGCTAAAAGCTGTATGCCCCATCTCAGCAGTGTGGTCACATAATTTCTGGGTGCAGTTTAGGGGGTTGTCTCCTGGTGCCCACCAGGGAGGAGCCTCCTACCCCCTCTCTGGGCCCAGTGAACTGCTGGTAACGCTCTGTGTCCAGGGCTGGTCCTGCTGGGTTGTTTGTTGGTGATTGCTGAAGCTGCCTGCTGAGAAACTGGAGGGTCTGTGCTGGGCCCGGGCTCTGCTCAAGCCTAGGCAGCTGACCTCACAGCTTTTTGTGAGGGTTTGTCTTCCTGTCCTTGTCTTGACTGGCATTGGTGCCAGGCACGCTCGCATCTGCCACAGCACAGCATGACTGCCGGCGGTTGTCGTGCTGGCCACTTTGGTGTCTCAAGCTTACTTTGCCGGGAAAAGTAGAGGAGTTAAAATTAGCAGTGAGTGCCACAGAAAGTCAAGGTTGTCCAAAAGAACTAGGCAATGTCACATTGTAAAATGTGGCGGAGATAAGACTTGGCAGCAAAGACACCGCGGGTGGAATTTGCAGCTGAGCCAGGCTGGGTGGGAGGTGGCCTGGAGCTGCTGCCCCAGGAGAGGAGCCCAGGAGATGCCAGCCCCTGCCAGATGTGCACCCCACACAGAGCATGCTGGACCCCAAGTCCCTTGGGTACAATGGTGTGGTGTGTGTAACCCACCTAGGTCCTGCTTCTGCTCCCTGCAGACGCCGCAGTACTCTGCATTTTTTCTGAATATTTTCTGTCAGTCGTTGGTGAATGTGGATGGAGGGCTGACAGTACAAACACCCCTTTATACACAGTGTGATACCATATGATGAAGATGATGTTACCACAGAAGATGTAGATTGTTTTACATTCCTGTGTTACTGTTCACATTGTACACTAAGTTGTACTATATACATGTGTGTAATTGCATCCATTACATATAGTCTTTCGCACTAAGTAGTATAATTCATGATTACAATATGCATCTTGTATTAAGAAGTTCCTTGGGGGATGTCTGGCTGTCAGAGTTCAAGTTCTGCAGTAGCTCATTTTCATTTTGGTGGAGGGCTGGCGGGGGAGGGCTTCTGGGTTTCACCAAG
This sequence comes from Dipodomys merriami, assembly GCF_024711535.1. NCBI lineage: Eukaryota > Metazoa > Chordata > Mammalia > Rodentia > Heteromyidae > Dipodomys > Dipodomys merriami. Next base: position 359,296 of record NW_027203093.1, on the reverse strand, counting down.
GGGTTTTTTTTTTTTAATTTTTAAATTTTTTTTTTTTATTTTGCCAGTCCTGGGGCTTGAACTCAGGGCCTGGGCACTGTCCCTGAGCTGCTTTCTGCTCAAGGCTAGCACTCTGACACTTGAGCCACAGCGCCACTTCGGCTTTTTCTCTATGTGGTACTGAGGAATGGAACCCAGGGCTTCATGCATGTTAGGCAAGCACTCTACCATTCCCAGCCCTCACCAAGGTTTTTGACCTGGAGTCTGAACCCTCCAAGCCTGGAGGCCCCCAGCCTGCAGGGCACAGGTGGTACTTAGCTGGCTCCCACAGTGAGGAGTTGGAAAGATGCATGGTGCTGCTTCCTGTGGCCGCTTCCCTGGCTGGGCTGTTGGTTCTCACCAGGTTGACCATCAGCCTCCCTTGAGGTGCCTCTCCTCTCCAGGGCTGGGCATGGGGGCTTACAGCCGTAATTCCAGTGGTGCAGGAGACAGCAGATGGGAAGATCAAGGCCCAAGGGACAAAACAAAGATAGTCTCTGAAAAATAACTGAAGCAGGAAGGGCTAGAAACATGGCTCAAGTGGTAGAGTACTTGCTCTGGGTCTCTTGAGTTCAAGCCCCAGTACTGCCAAAAAAAAAAAAAAAAAAAAAGGTTTTGCGCTCATTCTTGTCTTTGGCTGGAGCAGTCAGGGGTTTGCACAGTTTGGCCCAGCTTGTGGCCCAGTGTGTGGAGCTTGGTTTGAGTGATGACACAGTACTCTGTGTCTTCAGTCTTCCTGCATCCAGACCCTGCTCTGTAAGGTCTTCTACGAGACAGTAAAAGCACAGCTAGCTGCCTTAGCAGTATGACCCCACTAGCAGCCTTGGCCGGCTGCATGGTCACCCACCTCAGAAGCATCATGCACAGGCCCTGAACATCCTTGCACCCTCCATGCCCTTGCCTTTGACCACTGTGCCCTCCACCCTGTGAAGTCACCTTTCTTGGGATCATTAAGTGTCTCCAGGCTCCGGAGAACAGCCTGCTGGTGTCTCCTTGCTTGCCACCTGTGATGTCCTGCCATGCCTTCCCTCTGACTTCTGCTCATTCTGTCCAGGACTGGCATCTGCAGGTCACTGGTCAGATTATTCACTGCAGCTACAGTGCTTCCTGACATTCTGTGCCTGTGTCCAGCGCCCAGTCACCTTGCCTGGTTGTCCCACCCTCCTACCACCTTTCCCTGCCCAGTAGTGGCACTGTGACTAGCTAGATGGAGTCCGCAGGGATAGAACTGCTGTTCAGCTCCTGCTGGGTGCACAGCCTGGATAGCGGTCATGCTGCTCTGAGGAGGATTGGGGCCAGGTGTCTTAGTCTTGGTCCAGGAGTAAACTATGAGCAGCACACAGTGAACAAACTGTGAACAGTTCACAGCTGCTGATGTGCTGAGAACAGAGGGGTACCTACAAGTGGTCCTGCTGGACATCTGCTGGGTGAGCAAGGCAGGAGAAGGGTGTGGGGGTCCCTGGCAAACAGTTCCATCAAGAGCTGTAGCACCTGGACAAAGCCTTGTTACCCTGGTGGGGTCACTGGGCACATGAAAAATGGAACCTTGATGTAGCCCAGGTTTACGTACGTATCATTAAGAGCGCTTGCTCCTCCTCCATGCCCCTGGCTGGTTCAGCCTTTCCTGAGAGCGTCTAGCCAGTGCCCACTGCCCTGCAGGCAGGTGGTGCGGGCTCATTCCCAGTTTGTCTGTGGATGCTGCTTTGGCTAAGGGTGTTGGTGGCCTCTGTTGGTGGTGGCTGTGAGCAGCCAGGGGGTTTCTCTGCTGGGGATTATGACAGCGTCCTCTAGGGTGGCAGACCCCTATACCCAGCCAAGTCCTCTTGGGTCTGCTTGGTTTTTCTCTTGCTTGTGGCCGTCTGTCTCCTGTGTGCACCGTGACTGCTTGCCGGCCAAGACATCCTGACAGCTCTAGAAGGGGCCCAGCTCCGTGACTACCCATCCCTTCTCTTTCTCCACACTCCCCGCCCTTCTTAGTTATCCTTTCAGACATGCTTTAGAAACACTGGTCCTGTCACCCATAAACTAGGCTGCTGGAGAACCCAGGCCAGGCCATGGCTTGAATGAAGGTTTCCCCCTCGTTCTCTCTCCTGCACTTGTCAGGCTGCCTGTCTTTCTGCTAAAGTAGCAGAGACACGTGGGGGGAGGGGGCTCTGGTGCCAGCTGCCTTGGTTCTAATCTTGAATTTTTCAGCCAAGTGATTTTGGTCCTTCCTGCCTCAGTTTCTCCATCTGTAATGCTAAGACTCCCTTCCCCATACTGGATTGTTAAATGCGTCAATATGGATACAGTTTCTAGGATAGAAATTGGCTCATAGGAAGTGCCTTGCAAGGTTCAGCTACAGTTGCTGAACACCCACCTGATGCAGTTTAATAGGCGGTATCTACAAATTGCTGAAGACACATACCCAAACACAAGGCTCTGCTGTTCACAGCAGAAAGCGTGAGACCTGGAGTAGCTTGTGACTGAAGGTGGGCTGAGCTCTCTTCTGAATGGCTGTTGAATAGCCTGCGCAGAACTGAGCATTCTGAACTGGGGTGTCTCAGAGTGACTTGGAGTGGCAGGCTGGGCCCAGTGTGTGGCTGGTGAAGAAGTAGGTGGGCAGCGAGGAGGACATGGTGGCCGCCTGTCTGGCGGGAGCTGTGTGGTACTGGGGTCATCGTCTGTGCACTGGGCCCCTCCTGTTCAGAGCCAGAGCCAGGTGCAGGAGCAGTGGAGGGACCACCCTACCTGGAAGATAAGGGAGATTCTGGGGGGAGGAGTTGGGAGCAATTAAAATAACAAGGGCTTTGGGAGGGGGGCCATAGAGAAGAGGCTAGGTGGCTGGAGGAACCCACCTGTGGGCCAGGAAATGGGAATTGTTGCTAGGCAGTCTCTCTTTGTGATCCCCCTTCCATCCCTAGCTTAGGTGGTACTACTACCTGAAGCCTTGGAGGCTGTGCCCAGGGAGGGCTGGCGCTCAGGCCCACCTGCCTTCACAGGCCTGTGAGCCAGGGCCAAGGATCGAGCCTGTAGAGGTCAGTAGTACCTGGCCATCAGTCTTAAGTGCCCAGCCAGTGTTCTTTGGCCCCACAGGAGGCTCTCCCTTAGGGAGGGTAGTGGGTGAAAAGCACCTTTACTACTATGCCTTCAAAGACATCCTTCTACCAAAGACATAAATAAGTAATTGACTGTCTTAACTGGCTGGTCCACCGCCTAAACCAGACAACCAGCCGCCTGCTGGCCCTGTGGGGGCTGTTCACTGCAGAGGGCTGATTGGGTGGGAGGCACAACTCAGCTCTTCTGTCCTGACAGGCGATTTTCTCCTAGAAAGCCCTTTCCTTGCCTAGGTGAGCTTACCTGTCAAGCCATCAGGGTGGCTGAGTCATTCTGGTATGAACCAGGATCTGCCAAGGAAGGTTTTGTTAGTTGTGGTCATGTTTTCTCCCTGTTAAAATTAGTCTTTTGAGGAGAGAGTGAGGTGTTGAGTTTACAACTGTCTATTAGGCCTGCTGCCTAGCCCTGCAGGTCCAGCTGGGAAGATCAGGCCTTGTGTGTCGCTCCTGGGCAGAGCTACTTTGCTTGTTTGCTTGAACCTGCCCTGCTCAGGTCTGCAGAGGCTACAGGCCCTGCTGGCTGTCCTGCTGGTCTGGCCTGGCCTGGCTTGGGCCGGGGTGAGGGTGGGGACACGGGTGTTGAAAAGAGCACTAGCTCTTCACCCCTGGGGAAGGGTGGATGAGGCCAAGGCAGGGTGCTGGAGTAGAGGGGTTCCTGACCTACGGCTCCGGGAAAGCAAAGGAGCTGTGTGTGAAGGAGTCTCTGAAGACTCCTGAGCGGGGACAGAGGACCAGTGCAAGTCGATGTCCTCTGTGTTGAGTTGTGCTGTGTGAAAAAGTGGTTGCTTTTGAAACAGGACTTGGATTTTCTGGGGAGGATTGAAAGTGGTTTTCGTAAGCCAGAGTGGTGGCACACAGCTGCAATCTCAGCTCTGAGGAGGCTGAAGTGGGAGAATCAGGAATTCAAGACTATCCTGCGCTATATAGCTAGACTCTGTCTCAAAAAGCAGGTGGCTTGAGTAGAGGATCTATTGAAAAGGCATTCTTTATAAAGTTTTTGTTTGGAGCATTTATAAAGTTTTTGTTTGGAGCAGTGACGATGACCAAAGCCATGGCCTCACACATACTAGACAAGCTCTGGACCACTGGCCACATCCCCAGTCCCCTAAAAGTGTTTTTAGGGTCCAGTTGGGAGATGTCTGCAGGCTTGTGCGCTGCCTTGTGTGGCCTTGGCTTCCTATTCACTAAGGTTACCTCTGGACTGGCAGAGCACAGGGGCTCTGCCCATTCCTCAGTCCTGTACCCCACTGGAGGTACAGTATGTAGAAGCGGGCTTTCCAGAATAGGCCGTATGCCCCACCATTTGATCTCTACTCCCGGTTCGGTCAGGAAGGTGGGGAATGGAGCTGTGAGCTCTGACCCACCCTCCTGGAGACCAGTGGGCTCCTGCGGGTTGTGGTCCTTATGCCTTTGTCACTCCTGGAAGCTGCCATCACTAGATCATCAGGGTGGACCAGATGGGGAGCTCCTAGTTGGCTTGGCTACCAAAGTCAGTGTGTGTGGTCAGCCAGAAGAGCCACAAGGTGCCCTGCTCACTGACCTGCGCAGTCTGCCAACGCCTACCATCTAGGGAGCGCACTGTAGTCCGGAAGCCTGCACTGGCCCTGGGAATGTCGGGGGACATGTAGGATTACGGGCATGAGCCCCCATTTAGCCTCCTTACACTTCTCTGGGGAGAGACCTGCCTGGTCACCCCGCGCATATGCCTGCTCTGTCCTGGTTGCCGTCCTGCCCTCCAGTGCTTACCTCACTGGGCACAGGTTCTAGGGACGGCAGTGGCAGCTGGGGGCTTTGATTCCTGACCCAAGCATGGCCCAGAGAGGTGGAGGTGGCTTCCCTTGTCCTGGTGGACAAGGAGGGTGGTTCGTGGCTGTGGTCACAGAGAAGAGGGGTGACCACCGGTGGCAAAGGCAGGAGGAGCCCTCTCTCATCAGGGAAAGTGAGGGGCCTAGGAGCACCCTGCTATGGGCGGCACCCGCCTGGAGCAGGCAGGCTCTGCGTGGCTCCGCCTTGACCTTTGTCATCATGGGTCAACCTTGCTGGTGGCCTTGCCTGGGTTCTAGGGAGGAGCTGGGCATCTGCGTGCCATGGTGGGTCAGGAGCCAGCACTCTTGAGGGATGGCTATCAAGAGACTGGGGTAGGGACCCTGTGGTTATTTTCCTCTGCAGCTCTTGGGGGGCAGGGCGGGGGACAGGAGGGAATCGGCCCACACAGGAGCCTGTCTCTGGCACATCTCAGCCCTGCGCTGACCGGGGGATGGGATTAGGTGTTACCCCCAGGCGAGTTCTGCTCTCATCAAGTAAACAGAATTGGGTTACTTTGGGCCACTGGCCAAACTAGGAATAGTTTGGATTTGGTGATCTTTCTCTTTGGGTTGCTATTCACTGCAGAAGGTTTTGACCTGTATTCCCTTTCAGAATAGGAAGAATGGCTTATTTTTCAGAGTGGCAAATAAGGTAAAGAATGAAAGTATTTGGAAGTGTCTGTTTCCAGTAGTCTCCCGGGAAGAACATTTTTATAGACACCAGACAGCCTCGCCAGCCCTGGCCAGCTTTCCATCCTGAGGGGCCTGGAGTGCGTCCTGGGCTGGCGTGAAGAGCTGCAGGCATCTAGGACTTAGGCTGTCCTTGTTGCCCCAACACGCCAATGTGCTGGCATCTCAGTCTGCTTGCCCAGACTGCACCATGCTGCCAGCCGCAGGCAGGTGTCACGGTGCACTCAGAGCTGTTACTTTGCCCAGTGTGACAGCGGAGTCACACTGTCCAGGTTCATCTCTGACTTTTCTTTGGTGCCAGTTTGGGAGCTTGAACTCAGGACCTGGGTGCTGTCCCTGAGCTTTTCTACTCTTGAGCCACAGCTCTACTTCTGGCTTTCTGATGGTTAATTGTGGGTAAGAGGCTCATGGACTTTCCTGCCCAGGATAGCTTCAAACTGTGATCCTTAGATTTCAGCTTCCAGAGTAGCTAAGATTCCAGGTGTGAGCCACTGGCACACAGCCCATCTCTGACTTTTTGAGGCTCTTTCAGTGGCATGTGCACCAGAGAAGCTGGCTCGGGGTTTGTATGATCTGTTTTGACCCCAGTGGGAACATGATGTCACCTGTGACTTTATTGCCAACTTTTTTTGTGCCTTAAGGCTGTCTGGCAGTGATTATGGTCAGTCCTGAGGCAGTGCACCCTGGTGGCAGAAAGCTAGGGAGCTGCAGTCCCTTTTGGTGCCCTTTGTGCATCTTGGCCTGGGACCATCTAAAGCAAGGCTGAGATGGAGCCAACATAGATATATGGAAGTTGCTGGACAGGCTGAGACACCGGAGGATGCAGTGTTCAAGAGCATCTTCATCTTTTTCCATTCTGCCTTCCCTGCATGAAAAGCAAAGAAACAGGTCTGGGACCTCAGGATTAGGAGCATTGTCCTCTCATGGGAGGCCAGGCACAAGCTCAGTGGGCACTGTAGCCAGCTCCCCACAGAGGAAGGACTGAGCACAGCTCTTTCCAGCACAGAGCACCTACAACGGGGTGTCTGGAAGCACTGTGCTTCAAAGGCTCTCCACACAGCTCGGGACACGCGGTAACCTTTAGAGAAGGTCATGGGATAAGACAAGCAGGAACAGTGTGGTTTGGGACACAGTAAGCTGTAAAATAACACAAATCTAGGAGGTGGGTGGTTTACTATTGCTCCCTTAGACCCACAGGCTTGGCCCTGCCTCTTCTGTCCCTGACTTGGCCTTGGCAGCCGTGCCTGTGGTCTGTGAGAGCCCTGTCCTGGGGATCACTTTCCTGGTAAACTGAGGCTAGACCCATTAGGTTTGCCCACTGGAGAAGTAGCCATGAGGTCAGGGGGAAAGGGAGCTGGTACAGGCCCCAGAGGAATATGGCAGGCTTGTGACACTGCTCCAAGTCCCCCATTGCTGCCTCCTGGGGACATGATGGTCTCTTAGAAGTCCATGTGACCTGGGCCATGGATCACAAGATTACTGTTGGGTGGAGAAAAAGAGAAGTATTGAGTTGAATGTTCTCATGTAGGGTTGAGGAGTGAGGGTGAGATAGAATTGAAAAGGCTCTTCTTCCTCTTCCTCCTCTTCCTCTTCTTCCTCTTCCTGTTCCTGTTCCTGAAAAGGTGGTTTGGCACTTCCAAATATACTTTGAGGTTCTGAAATGTGCGTGCGTGTGTGTGTGTGTGTGTGTGTGTGTGTGTGTGCGCGCGCACATGCATGTGCTCTGGACTTGGGGCTTGAACTCAGGGCCTGGGTACTGTCCTTGAGTTTTTTGCTCAAGGTTAGTGTTCTACCACTTGAGCTACAGCTCCACATCAGCTTTTTGGTGAGTCACAAACTTTTTTAAAGAGTAATGAACTTTCCCACCCACAGTGGCTTGGATGCATGATCCTCAGATCTCAGTCTCCTGAATAGTTAGGATTACAGGTGTGAGCCACCAGCACCTAGCTCAGACTGTGTAGTTTGTAGCAAAAGTTAACTAAGGGCAGGCTGTTTCTTCAGGTTCTGGGAGGGATGGGCCTCCCACAGTGCCAGGTGCCTGGAGCAGGAGTTACGTCATTTCTTTGTCAGTTCTGGGCTGGGGCACCTTGGCTGATGGGTGGCTTTCCTGCAGAAGCCTGCCCCACCCCTTCCCTGCCCCGAGGAAGGAGATGCTGGCAGCACAGGGCCTGATGGACTTAAGGACAGAGTGCAAGCATGGGCAGCGCTGCAGCCTCCGTGGCCTCAGTGACTTCACCTGCACTTGGTTTCTGGTAATTGGTCAGCTTCGGTGTTTTCAAGTCAGAAACATACCTTTGATAAGAGCGCTGGGTAAAAAGCCTCATACAACCAATAATGCTACCATTGTTACTCTTTCATTCCTTTTGGCCATTTAAATAAAAAATTAGACCAATTACAGTAACTGTTAACCTTTTCATCTAGATGTATCTCTTGGGGCTTGACTTGCCTCTGGAGAGTTAGCTCGACTGTGTCGTCAGAAGCCGGCGGCGCCGTCTGTGCTCTAGCTCTGCAGTGGCTGCAAGGCCAAGTAGTTCAGGCACTGTTGCCGTGGTCAAGAGTGCATTAGTTGGTTCTCAGGGCATCCTACAGTGGTCCTGGTCACGGAAGACTGGGTCTGACTGGGCCACAGCTGTTGTGGCCCATGCACAGGGTCCCCGTTTGCTCCTATGTTCAGTGTGTTCCATAGTAACTCTCAGGAGCCCACCTGGTCTCAGGAGGCACGTGTGTAGGAGAAAGCAGTGTGGTGTGGGGAGAACAGGGTTCAGAAGTCACCCCGGAGTCTTTCCTCCTGATGAGATGCAAGCTGCATGCACAGGACCTGCCTGGGCCGCCCAGGTCAGGTCAGCTGCTCTCAGCACACTGACCCACTGGTCCACTGAGCCAAGTCTGACCTGGCTGTTTGCATTTCCCACTTGAGTTGTTAGCTACTTTTTGAACTCACGGGTGAGGTTGAGTGGAGCTCTGGAGTCAGCCTAGGGCAATGCCAGCCAGCCTGGCTGTGTGGGGGCAAGGCTGGGGCTGCTGAGGCGGCAGAGGGGGGCTCCCTCCCCAGCAACGGTGCATGGGCCAGGCTGGCACTCCCCATCGGGGTATTGCCTCCCTTTGGTCACCATGCCACCAAATGCCCTTCAAGAATAACCTGCCTGCAACAAAAAGCCTGGAGGCCCCTAGTTCCCTTGATCCCCCCAAGCATCTTAAAATCTCTCCTTTTAATGACCTCCATTTTCCACTCTTCCTGTTTGGTTTATTTGTTGATCACCTGCCGCTGAGCTCACCCCAGGAGACAGCGGCAGTGACTGTGTGGGCAGGGGTTTGGGGGCCCCCCCCTGTCTGCAGGGAGCTGAGCTTTAACAGGGATGAGTCGGGGGGCGGCACTGTGTGGAGGCAAGGAGGTCCCCTCCTGGAGCAGCTGTGATCAGCCCAGCCAGCCCACCCTGACCTGCAGTTCTGCTGCAGCTTCGGGGGGTTTCTTTCTAAAACTGCTGCTCTGGCGGCTCTCACTTCCCATGTAGGCAAGTCCTGAGCTAATATTTATGCTGTGAAGTATCCTAAAAATGCTGGCATGCAAAGTACTTGTGCAGAACTTCATTAGTCTTTGAAAGAGGATTATTGTTACTTTGATAAACCAAGGCCCTGTTTACAATAGCCAGATTGTGTTTGAACTCACAGCCTTTAAATTCAACAGTTAGTTTTTGTTAACAGATGGGATTGTTCTGGCTGTTCTTGTAAAAGCCTCTTTCTTCGCCTGGGTTTTGCTGTGCGCAAGGATCAGGCATGGTCCTCCATAGGCCCGTCAGGTATCACTCCTTTCTCACTGGTAGGCATTCAAGAATGCAGGTTTTCTGTGCTGGGAGCCCCTGATTTGTTTTTTATGACCCGCACTAAAGCTGGCAGGACTTCCCTCCAGAGGAGCAGGAAAGAGCAGGTGGCCACAGCAGGGAAGGGGGGGTGCTGGGGTCGCCTGAGTGTGTGCCAAAAAGAGACTGGTAGTCAACTTGCTCCTTTAGAAACAAGTGTGTGGTAGTACTTGTCTGTAATCCCAGCACCCTGGAGGCTGAGGCAGGAGGGCTGTTACCTTGAGGCCAGCCTGTGGTTTACAGTGAGACCCTGTCTCCAAAACAAAAACAAACCCCACAAAACAACAATAAAGCAAATGAAAGTACTGGCTGAGAATTCTGAATTCTGGAACAAGGAGCCACTTCTGGCTTTCTTCCAAAACTTGTGCTTCACCTGGCTGCACCTTGACTTTCAGAGTAGGTGTGGAGCAGAGGTTGCCTCCTGCCTTCAGTGCCCGCAGCCCACCCTCCTCCGCTCATTAGCGTCCCCCCTCTTCTCTAGGCTCAGGGTGCAGGAAGGGGTGAGGGAGGGCCCAGGTGGCTGTGCTGGAGGCTAGAACCCTCCTCCTGTGTCCCCCCTCAGTGCCTTGGCCCTGTGAAATGTCAGGGGTTTGGCCCAGCCTGGTGCAGCAAAGTAGCCCCAACTGCCCTATCTGGACTCTTGGGAGTGTGGAATGTGTTTGTGCCCTGCTGAGACCTTGGTGAGAAATGCCAGGACTTCCTCTTTCATCAGCTGACTTCACTTTCTTCTGAGCCTGCAGTTCCCCTCTTCCCGTCCCACGGGTGTGGCCTGCTCACTGCTGGTGTTCTGTAGCTTGGGGCTGCCTGAGAGGCCTGCTGCGCCCTCCCCCCTCAGGTGTTTGTGTCTCCACAGCCCTGTGTGGGACCACAGCCCGTGTGTAAAACTCCTGGTAGCGTGCTTGGGGTGCACTGACTGAGCTCCTGCAGTTGGGAAAGCATGACCCTCCCCGCATGGGACAGGCCATCGGCAGCATACTGGGCCCGCTGCCCAGGAAGGGTTGCCAGAGCTACGCCTGTGCCCAGGGGTCTTGTGGGACCAGCAGAAGTGTTGTATCTGACGGCAGTGACATCTCAGTGGGTTTCCCTTTGCTTGCAGAAGAGTTAAGTGCAGACAGCTTCACTCATGTTCACCTTAGCACTCAGTGTCTGTGTGAATGTTTACATAAAGCACAACGTACTTACGAGCGGGCCTGCCATGCCCACAGCAGCTTGCATCACCCATTCCTCTGGGTTTTAAGAACTCTTTTGCTTCCATTTCATGAAGGAGCAAGGTTGTCATATAGGGACAAAACTCAGTTGGTGTTCTTTGAAATGGATCATGACCTTACTTACTTGCTGGTGGTACTGGGGTTTGAACCCACGACCTTGTGTTTGTTAGGCAGGATCGCTTGAGACACATCTCCAGCCCTCTGATACATAACTGGATCTACATAAAGCTTTCAGATGTGGACAGTTTGATAGCAGGCCCAGCCTTCCTGAACAGTGGAAGAAGAGTTTCCACACCTGTGGTTGACAGGTGGTTTCACATTCCTAATGTGCTTTGTGGAAGGCCCTGCCACCTGTGCCCACCTGGTGTTGGAGGTGGCTGAGCATTCTGGCCTCATTGCTGGCTGGCCTGGTGGGAGGTGGCATTATTCTACTGGCTTCTAGGCTGAAATTGGATCCTACCAGGCAGTGCCCATGAATTACTGAATTGGAAAAGGGCCTATTGATGTCTTTAGCTGAGAAACCTAATCCACCTTTGGGCCTCAGGCCAGGAGTAAGCTGAACAGCACCCAAACAAGTAGGGCTGCATTTTTGGATTTTGTTTGTTGTTTTGTTGTATTTGTTTGTTTTCCTTTGAGATAAGGCCTAGGCATGTAGCTCAGGATGGCCCAGAAGATGTCACTGCTTCAGGTTCCAGGCTGAACACTCCCCCCCCTCCCCCTCCAGGGTGAGCAGTGCTTCTTGACTCCAGGTAGTCTGTCCAGGACGCAGGAGCTACAGCCTCCTCTGCCCTGTTTTCTGCATACTAGACAGGAGGAGAGAGGTGGGTGGTGGCTTCTCTTTGATAGACTCAAGGCTGACCCTGGATATTCACAAGTGTAGGGCATTGTGGGAAAATCTGGTAAGTATGCAGTGGAGAACAAGCCAGTGGGGTACTGCCATCAGTCTAGGGAAAAGCAAGGAGCAGGGCACAGTCAGGGCCACAGGGTCCTTCTGAGCAGCCCCTTGGCCTCGTGGAAGAGAGACTGAGTGCCCCCCTACTAGGGCAGAACCAGCTGTTTTCTGAGCAGGGTTGTAGTGTAGTGCTGGCTTCAGGCTAGTCAAGAGTCTGCTAAGGGACTCGCCACTCCTGAGAGTCATCTCACATCTGGGCCTTGGAGGAGGACTGAATCCGCAACCAAACAGAAATCTATTTAAAAATAATGTACTGTTTTGCTTTAAAGTAGTTGAGTCATGTGGAAGCAGAAAGAACTATGAAGCATGCAGAAATAACACAGCACAGATGAGGCAAGTGCTTTCCTACTTAGCTACATTCCTATTGCCAAATCGCATCTTTATGCATTGATGCTTCTAAAACTCCACTAATATGGTCATAATGTACACCTGCCTTTTACATCTAGTATCTGGCATTTCAGCCTGATTGCATATGGATATGCCACAGTTTAGTTTCCAGTGGGCCCTTAGATGGCTCCGGGCAGTCTTGTTTCTTCCTGGAAGTCCAGGGAATGAAACCTGTGCAGGTCCTGGCTGGACCTTTAGTCTTAGCGAGTCCCACTGCCCACAGGGCAGGGAATATGCCTGTTCTGAAGAGCTGCAGTGGGCTATCTGGGCCAGAGGTCGGGGTGAGGGGTGAAGGGGTGCTGTGAGGAAGCAGGGGAGCTTGGACTTGGGAAGGGCTGTAGGGACTTACCCAGTAGGAACCTGTTGTATTGGACATGCAGTGCCATGCTGCCTGGTCCCTGTCCTCACTCACGGGCCTCGGGTTTCAGCTGAAGTCGCAGTATGTCAGGAGTATGCTGCAGGAGCTGGTGGCTGGTTTTTGTTGGTGGTTTGTTTTTGGTCAAGGAAGTGAGAACAGACATAGCCCTAGGCTAGGTCTTGAAAAGAACACTTGAGTTGTTTGTTTGTTTGTTTTTCAACCTATATGAGTTTAACAGTTCTTTAACACAGTAGTGCCCATCCTCCATGGTTTCACTTTCCATGCATTCAGCGCTCTGCCATCAACCAAAGACTGAAAATACTGAAGGGAAAATTCCAGAATAAGCAATTCATAAGCTCATTCAGTGGCTCATGCCTGTAATCCCAGCTCCTCAAGAGGCTGAGATCTGAGGATCCTGGTTTGAAGTCAGCCCAAGCAGCAAAGTCCATGAGACTCTTATCTCCAATTAACTACCCAAAAGCTAGAAGTAGAGCTGTGATTCAGGTGGTGGAATACTAGCTGTGAGCAAAATACCTAAAAGATAGCACCCAGGCCCTGAGTTCAAGCCCCAGGATCAGTGCTGAAAAAAACCCACACACAGAAGCCCCCCAAAACTTCTTAAGTTTTACATTGTGCACTTTTCCAAGTAGCAGTGGAATCTTCTGTCTTCCCCTGCTTCCCACCTGGCCTCGCGTCCCTCTTCATCCAGTGTGTACACACAGAGCTGTCCACCTGTGAGTCACCTAGCTTTCTCAGTGATCATCAGTGACTAGCAGTACCACAGCGCTTGTGATCATGTGAGCTTCATTTTACTTCACAATAGCCCCAAAACATAGGCAGTCATATTGGCAATTCAGATGTGCCAGAGAAAGGTTAGAAGGTGAAAGTGTCCATCTTAATAGGAAAGAACCATGCACAAGTTAGCACAGCACCATTTGTGGTGGGTGCTCACGGTGAGGAGAGAAAGGTGTCAGGTGCACACTGGGTTCAGCTGTGAACCCTGGGTCTTGGGATGTGTCCTCTGATGACAAGGGACCGGTATACACCCCAGATTTTCCCTCTTTAAATGCATCTTGTGCTTGGTAATTTAGATAATTCCATCTCCGTTTCTACTTTGGTAGCCCTGAATCCTTCAGGACCTGGAAACCACTTTGATTGTATTTTACACATGAGCCCCCATCAAAGGATTTGATTACCTTTTGACAGTCCTGCTCCAGTCTGTGAATGTTTATGTGCAAGGTGGGGAGTTTTTGTTTCGTTTTTAGCACCTTGAGGTTGTTCCGGGTATCCGGTGGCTTGTGGTCTGCCCCTATGGCTACTGTGTGAAGGATGAGAGAGGCTCAGTCTGATCTTCGTCCTGGCGGTAACAGGCCTTACAGAGCAGTGCTGGGCCGAAGACCCAGGCTGAGGTGGCCACTGGGGTTTTCAACGGAAGCGGTAACATGCATTTCCTGGGCTTGCCTGGATTCAAAGCCTGCTGCTGTTTCCATGGCAGCCCAAACTGCATTCTGACTCCCGTGGCCCAAACAGCAAAAGCAGTGGTGCTAGGAACAGTTGGAAAGGTGAGGAAAGCCCCCCTCACTGCCTTTTAATTAAACAACAATGTAGTTCTTATTCAGTGATTGCTGGGGTGGCAGAGAATGAGAAGATCAGAGGTAAGGAAGCTCATTGGTGCAGAGTAGTTTTGGGGGCCATTTGACTGTGCTCCAATGTAGTTGTTTCTTTTTTTTTTTTTTTTTTTTTTGTCGGTCGTGGGGCTTGAACTCTGGACTGGGCGTTGTCCCTCAGCTCTTCAGCTCAAGGTGAGCGCTCTACTACTTGAGCTACAGAGCCACTTCCTGTAGTTGTTTCTTAAGTCAGCTTTTGTTACAGGCTCTCGAAGGCCTGGGTGCCACCTTGCTCCCCTGATATTTCAAAGGCTGTTTTAGTAGGATATGAAAAGGGTTCCATTTTAAAAGATGTTTTCATCCTTGGGAGGCTGTAGCTATAGAATTGTGAGTTCAAGGCCAGCCTGTGCTGCTTAGCATGACTATCTCAAAAAAGGAATTTTCATTTTAAATCCTTGCCTTCTACATTTTTTGAATGCCTAGTTTTTTTTTGTTTTTGTTATTTTTGAGAGATGGAGTCTTACTGTGTTGCCTAGGCTTGTCTCAAATTTGTGGGCTCAGGAAGTGGTGCTATAGCTCAAGTGGTAGAGCGCTTGCCTTGAGCTGAAGAGCTGAGGGACAGCACCCAGGCCCAGAGTTCAAGCCCCACGACCAACCAAAAAAAAAAAAAAAGTTACAAAATTTCAAATTTGTGGGCTCAAGTGAGCTTCCTGCCTGAGCCTCTCAAGTAGCTGGGAGCACAGGTATATGTGCAGCTTGCACCTGTCTTGTCTTGAAATTTAAAAGATAGAGGGCTGGGAATGTGGGTTAGTGGTAAGAGTGCTTGCCTAGCGTGCATGAAGCCCTGGATTCTATTCCTCAGTACCACATACACAGAATAAGCCAGAAGTGGTACTGTGGCTCAAGTGGTAGAGCGCTAACCTTGAGCAAAAGAAGCTCAGGGACAGTGTCCTGGCCCTGAGTTCAAGTCCCAGAAGTTGCCAAAGAAGGAGGAGGGGGAAGAGGAGGAAAAGGAGGAGGAGGAGGAGGTGGAGGAGGTGGAAGAGGAGGAAGTGGAGGAGGAGGAGGAGGAGAAGGAAGAAGAAGAAAAAAGGAGAAGGAGAAGAAGAAAAGGTAGAGTAGTAAGTGTTTGGGTTTGACTCCATAGTAGAAGTATCTACTTTGATGCAAGCAGTTCACTGAAATAAGTCAGATAATGTGTACATTCTGCGTTCACTCTCGACCTGGCAGCCAGTGCCTGTGCTGAGGATGGGCTGCTGCGCAGGGCAGCTGCAAAGATGAAGCAGATGCTTGGCCAGAAGTGCAAGTGGTGAGGCTGGAGTGAGTAGCTAGAGAGCTATGGGGCTCTGTGGAGGGACTACGGGAGAGGGGGAGAGGCAGCCAGCAATGGAATCAGCCTGGTATCTATCTCAAA
Source organism: Dipodomys merriami (assembly GCF_024711535.1). Classification (NCBI taxonomy): domain Eukaryota; kingdom Metazoa; phylum Chordata; class Mammalia; order Rodentia; family Heteromyidae; genus Dipodomys; species Dipodomys merriami. Next base: position 343,905 of record NW_027203093.1, on the reverse strand, counting down.
GGCTCACCCTGGTTATGCTGTGTAGAATGGAAAGGCAAAGTCAAACAGATGGTGGGCGTCGTAGGATTCTGGGTGACTAGAAGACAGGGCCCCACAGGGCCTGGACTACTGGCCCTGGAGTGAGCAGATTGACAAGTCACAAGTGAACTCCAGGTGAGAGTCTGGCCTTAGTGCTTTGAGGACTTCCCTGTCAGCATTAACGGCCTTCATAACCATCTTGTGGCAGCCATGGGAATCTATGAAAAAGTTTAAGGAAACACTGGCATTTCAGCCAAGTCTTCCTGTAAGGGTGCAGGGTGGTCCAGTGCAGGTGTGTGTGTGTATATGTGTATGTGTGTGTGTACCTGTGCGTGCCTGCGAGCCTGTGTACACTCAGGCCTGCTGCGTGCTGAGTGGCTTGAGGAGCAGTGCTGGTGAGTTGTGGGCTTAGACTTGCATGTACAGCCCGCTCAGCAGAGCCAACTCCACCGCCACCGCTTGGGGAGAGGACAGCGTCTGCTCGCAGGAGCTGAGTTGTTTTCTGCTCCTCCTTTGGCCCCTTGGACCTGATGCTTACTGTTTGGTCCGACTGACACCCCATGCCCAGGCAGATGCCACTCCTCTGAGGTATGTCTGGGCTACCTGCAGCCACATGCCCCGCCTCGCAAGCCCTGGGAATTCCACTAGCATCCCTGCACTTTGTTGGCAATTCTTGTTGGTTTCCTTTGCAGATGGAAAAGTGGCTTTCAGAAAAGAGCTGGCAGCGAAACCCCACATGTCTCTAGACTTGCTTCTGATGGCTGGTCACCTTCACCGCAGAGCCCCATGTTCCCATGCAGTAAAGACTCCACTCTCGCTGATGTGTATGGGGAGCTGGTGTGCTGGGCCCAGAGGGGCTAAGCTTTTCCACTAGGCTGGAGTCTGTAGGTCCTGTGTAGTGCCCCTCCTGGGGGTTTGTATTAGTGGGAAGATGGCTTCATGGGCTCAGTCTCAGATCTGCTGAATCTACTTGGCAGGCCACAGCTCTGTCAGCAGCTGGGGTCCCATCTTGCAGTGGGTTGTAGAGACACCACATAACTGGTTCTGTAGGAAGGACAGGTAGTACTCCTACCACTCCTAGCAGTGGAGACCCTTAAGGGCTCTCTCTCTTGGCATAAGGGTACCTGGAAGCCCCCGTGGACCCTGTGTTACTTATGTTTAAAAGGCAGACATGTCTAGCCCTCGCACCCTACCATGGCCTCCCCCCCCCCCGCCCCCGCCGCCACCAGGTCCATATCTGAGCTAACTGGAGTCAGGAGGGATGTCATACCTCCAGGGCTGAAGTGTCCTTGACAGTCTGTGGCTGGAGGTGTGGCTCACGTGGTAGTGTGGTTGCTGAGCTTGAAGCCCTGAGTTCAAACCTCATTACTGGGGAAGAAAAAAGAAAGCTAGGTGTTGGTGGCTCCTGCCTATAATCCTAGTTACTCAGGAAGCCGAGATCTCAGGATCTCACTTCAAAACCAGCCTGGACAGTCTCAGCCTGGCAAGAGACTATAACCAGCAAAAAGCTGGATCTAGAGATGTGACTCAAGTGGTAGAGGAGCTGCTATGAGTGAAAAGGCTGAGTGACAGTACAAGTCCCTGAGTTCCAGTCACAGTACCAGGGAAAATGTTTTCGTTTTTAGCAGAAGGGTTTTTGCTCTTCATCCACAGTGACAATCATTCACCACATCAGAATGCCATGCAGCCTGCGCTGCTCCCATGATGCAGCACTCCTGCTTAGCCACATTTGAGAGTCCTCTGAGTGGAGCAGACCCCACCCCACCCCCGGCTGCTCAGGTTCCAGAGTCATGGTGTGGGCAGGCCATGCATTCTGGGGAGACCACAGACTCACACGCCTAACAGGGTGCCCTGTGTGATCTGAGGAAGCCACCTAGCTTTCTATAAGTAACCCACTTAGCACCCCGAGGTCCACACCTGACCTGTCACTGGTGTCAGCCAGGTGGATGTAGCCACTCTGCAGCTGTCCTGTGCCTCCTTGCCAGTTCCGGACCTCAGTTTTTTGTTGTTGCTTATATGTATGTAATCAGACTTATTTAACTATAAGGATAAATATAGTATAAATACACACACACACAAATACACATATGGATAGGTGATGGATTTTTTTTAAAAAACTTAAGATTTAGTTTATTTAGAGTAGTTTTAGATTTGTAGCAAAATGGAAAAGACAATATACAGAGTTACTGTACTTGCACTCAGTACACACACAGTCCCTCTCTCCCTCCCCTGCTATCAGCAGCCTTGTAAGAGCCCTGTAAGGTAGGGGCCCTTCCCTGGAACCAGCTTCATCATCACCAGTCCTTAATTCACGTTGGTTCCCCTTGTGTGTGCATTGTGTGAGTCTGATCCTCCATTGTGGCAGATACAAAGTAGTGTCCCGTCCCCCCCCCATTTCTGCCCTTGCCCCCAGTCCACAGGCCTGCCCACACCACCACTGATAGCCACTGCGTTCCTCACATCTCCCAGGCCCCACCTTTTCCAAAGCACCAGGGTTGGATCGCAGTGGGCTGACTTCTTTTACAGCAGTGTGCATGCAGTTAAGGACCACGTGTCTTGAAGGACTTCTTGGTGGCTTCCACACATGTGACTCTCTGTGAGCTCACAGGTTTCTGTGTGGACAATTCCAGCTCTTGTGGATGGACACTGTGGAGCTGTGTTCTGGGGTGTGTGATAGCAGTATGGTTAGCTTGTTAAGAGATAGTCAGAGTGTGTTTGAGGTGGTGTGGCTGCACCATCTTAGGTTCCCAGCAGCAGTGAGTGAGCATCCTGCTGTTCCACGTCCTCACAGCACTTGGTGCCAGCGTGTGGGGACTGGCCCATACCAGGAGGTATGAAGTATGGCCTCTGGTTTTAGTGGATAGTCCCCCTGTGTCAGGTGATGTGGAGCATCTTCCCGTGTCTAGATCTTGTGTGAGATGTCTTTGTGGGTCTTTGACTTTAAGCATGTTGCGTAAGAGTTCTTTGCACATCTTTGATCGGCTTTACCTGATGTATCTTTTGCATCTTGCGTTAAGCATGTTGCATTTTAAGAGTTCTTTGCACATCTTAGATCGTCTTTACCTGATGTATCTTTTGCAGATATTCTTTCTTAACCTTTGGTTTATCTTCTCCTTCCCAATACAAATTCAACCTTGATTTTATAATGGAAATCAGTAGAGTTTCTCAAATACTTATCAGGGAATAACATTCTCAATAGAATTGCCAGAATACTACTTTTACCCAGGATAATTGGGAATTTCTTGATCTGATTTTAAGAGTTTTGTGCTACTGGTCCACAAGCAGATGTTCTGCACTCTCTGCTGCTGCTTGTCCTTTCCATTGGTCCTGTGCTGTCTCTGGTCCTCTGGGGAAGGAAAATTGCAGTAGGGCAGCTCCCAGCTAAGGATGGTTCCACTTAGCCATGTTCTGAATCAATTTTGTTGCTTATAGTGCCTTGTTCTTGCTAGGCAAGTGCTGACCGCTTGACCCCCTCCCCCTTTACAGTAAATGATGTATTTCCAATTTTATTTTAATCCAAAGAAATTTCAAAAAAGATTGAAATTCCATCACAGGCAGTGCTGATCTATTAAGTGTGTCTCTCTACCCTTATGAAAATCTACTTCCCCAGAAGCACATAGTACCCAAGAATCAGGGTTTAAATTAATATTCTTTTGTTGTTGTTGGTCTTGGAGCTTGAACTCTGGGCCTGGGCGCTGTCCCTCAGCTCTTCAGCTCAAGGCTAAGGCTCTACCACTTAAGCCACAGTGCCATTTCCATCTTTTTCTGCATATGTGGTGCTGAGGAATTGAACCCAGGGCCTCATGCATGCAAGGCAAGCACTCTACCACTGAGCCACCTTCCCAGCTCCAAATTAATATTCTTAATTGAAACGATCAAGTAAAACTTCTGGATTTGTCTTTAGTGGATGTTGGGCAGTGTTATGGGAAAATGAATCAAGCATCTTCTTCAGCCTGAACTCCATGCATCTCCAGGCAGCACTGAAAGCTGCAGCCTGGGCATGTTTCCCCTCGGTGGCATCTCCCTGGCCATGAGCGTGCAGATAGCAAGGTGACTGTAGTTCGTTTCTTTCAGCACTTCTCACTCTTCTCCCAGGGGCCAAGTCTCAGACCTCCGTCCTCTTACCACTGCTTCTAGTGTATATGGGGTTACAGATGTATACCTGCCACCTGGCTTGTTTTGGGGATAGGGTTCTCCTGACTGGCCTCAAACTGCAGTCCTCCTATCTCCATCTCTTGAATAGCTGGGATTGTAGGAATGCACCCAGTTTGCAATCTTTTACTATTGTAGGGTTTTGAGGAGGGTGGTTCTTGGGTTTGAATTCAGGGCTTTGAGCTTGCTAGTTGAGTGCTCTACCACTTAAGCAGCATCTTCAGCCCCCTCCCTCCTTTTTTTGTTGTTGATGCTCTAGTTTTTTTTTTTTTTGAGCTAGTGTCTTTCTTTTTTCCCCTGAGACAGTCTAGTCCACAGTCCTTCTCTTCCCACGTCACAGGCATGCACCACCGTGCCCAGATATTGGTTGAGATGAAGTCTTACTAACTTTGGGCTGGCCTTGAACTACAATTCTGATCTTAGCTGCAATAGCAAGGCTTGCCAGAGTGAGCCACAGCTCCCTGGCACAGTCTTTTACTTTTAATGGTGATCTAGTGACATGGTAAGATGCTGTTTGTTTTGAGTGGGTTTTTTGTTTGGATAGGTAACTGGGGTTTGAACTCTGGACCTTGTGCTTGCTAGGCAAGTGCTCTACCACTTGAGCCACACCTCCAGGATAGCAGTGTAAGATGCTGTTGATGTGGGCCGGGCAGGAGCCCCAGGTAGTTTCACAGTCTCAGTCACAGGGATAGACACAGCCGGCCAGCGCAGTGTGAGGCCGAGCCGGTGGGCTGTGTGTGTTGGGGGGGGGGGACATGTGTTTTCCAAAGAGCATGGGATTTTCAAGCCCCCATTGGGAGTCAAGGGGAATCTGTGAGGGTGATTTATACCCTCATGCTTTAAATGCTGATGTGACATAGCTGTCACCACAGAGTATTTGCTGCCTCCGTGGAGTGTATAGCAGTGTGCATGTGTGTGGGGATGCGTGTGCAGGAGCATGTATGTAAGGAGTACACGTGCCGGCTGTGGAACACGTAACTGCGCACATGTGCAGGCGCGTGTGTGCGGGCTGTGGGGCTCATTGGTGAGTGCAGCAAGTTCATGTGGCCGTGGGTGTTGTGATGACAAGCCCACTTGAGGCTTGTAGCCAGGTGTGGGGTGCTGGTCAGCAGCCACCGTCCTGGGCGTGGGGTGCTGGCCAGCAGTCATTGTCTGTTACCTTTATGAGGAGATTGGTGCACAGCCAGTATTCCCACACAGCAGCTCGAAGGAAGTCACGTGTTTTGGCATCCGTCACCCCCGAATTAGAAACAGGACAATAGAGGAAGTTGTTGGTCGGAACAATGGTCATTGCACTTGTCTGAGTGCATCTGCAGATCTCACAGCCTTGTTTGTTGTCTGAGTGCTTGTTTGTTGTCTGAGGCCTTGCTGGAGCAGGCCTCAAGGCCTTGCGCTTTTCTGTGCTGGGGAAAACCTGTGCAGGACACCACGCCGGCGGCCTGAGCAGAAGAGACCCCCGCATGCTCCGGCTTTTCCATGTTCTCAGCAGCCCGGAGGGGCGCTCAGGAATGCAGACCTGCCTGTGCCCTTCCATCGCTCTTCCCGCATGGTGTCCTGCTTTGGCTCGGGGACTTTACACCGTGCCCTTCAGAGGAAACCTTTAGTGTGCACTGGCACGACCATGCACCAGACTTCCATCGGGGAACTGTAGGCACCCCCCGCGCACGCGCACATGCGTGCACACATGGCTGCCAAGATCTCTTGGTGGGCATGTGCCTACTCTACAGGCGCCGGTCCTGACCCCCTTTGAAAATGCAGACTTCCTGCATCTCTCTCCCTCTCCAGCTCTGTCTAGGTCTTACGTACCAGTATTTAGTCCTCCATGGGCTGGTATGACCTTTATTCTTTTTTGGAGTATGATGTGAAGGTTTATTTTTATGTTATTTTATGTTATGAGCAGGTCGGCATTGCCTTTAAAGCTGGGTTGATGATTCTGTTGTCTTTGAAGAAGTTTTTGATCACCTGAGTCTGTCCTAGCCGTGAGCCTCAGCTCCGCTGGCCCCTCGAGGAGGAAGAGGTCACTTCCATGCAATGAGCACCTTGACCCACATGCCCGCAGGCGGCTTCTCACAGGAAGGGGGCACTGGCAGGCCTTTTACACAAAAGATGCTAGTGGCATGTCATTGGCATCTGCGTAGCTAACTCCAAGGTGCCAGGTGAAGTCTGTCCACGTGTCCCGTGCGCTTGCTGCTCCACGCCCGGTCCTCGCGCAGGCCACTTCACATGGCCTCTGGAGGCCTGAGCCGGCACTGAGCCGGCACCGCCACTCTGGTGGACAGCATAGCCTTCTGGGGCAGACAGCTGGGTGTGCTCCCCCACTGCGGCTCGCCGCTCTTCACTGGGCTTGGCTGAGTCCCACCGTGAGGCCAGGCATGGGGAGGGGCTGAGGGAGACCAGGCTCCAGACCAGACCGAAGCCTGCAGCAGGATTTCCTGCGGGCTCACGTGCATCTGCGGCGTTGCCCTTGGCCCCGAGGCTCCTATCTGAAGAGGGAGAGTGCTTGGACACAGGCCTCCCCCTGTGGAGGAGGAGCCTTCCCTTGGCCTCGGAGGCTGCACCCAGAGTGCAGTCCCAGGTGTTCTGGAGACCACAGCATGTGGCGTGCGTTGGGGTGCAGGGCCAGCCAGGTCTGGACTTTCCATAGAGATTCCACAGGGCCAGAGGAGCCCTGCTTAGAAGCTACTTCCTCACACTCTTCTGCTGCTATGGCTCTACCCCACACATGCACGTGAACTCCGGCTTCTCCCTGACATCGGAAGCCAGTTCCATAGGCCTGAAGGCAGCTGCAGCCAGAGGCCACAAGCTGTGCCGGAACCACTGCCCATTGCTCTCCCCAGCAAGCCTTCCAGTAAGCTGCTGGGGTGCCTGTGGAGAGTAGGGTTAGCACATCTGCAGCACCCTCCTCCACCAGCCGTCCTCAGGCTGCTTGGCAGCCTGACCCTCATCCAGGGCAGAGGTTGGCACGCTTGCCCAGTGACCCAGCTCCGAGTCCTGGATCTGCAGGACTGACCTGACCAGCGGGCTGAGAATGTATATTTACACACACACACCACTCCTGAGACTTGATCTCAGAACCTGGGCACTGTCCCTGAGCTATTTTGCTTAACGTTAGTGCTCTACCATTTGAGACACAGCTTGACTTCTGGGTTTTGGGTAGTTAACTGAAGCTGGTTTTGAATTGTGATCCTCAGATCTCAGCCTTCTAAGTAGCAGGATTACAGGCATGAGCCACCTATACCCAGACAGTTTTTGCAGATTGTAAAAGTGGTTACAAAGCAACCAGACAGGAAAGTCCACAGCACAGATGGTATGTGAGGCTCAAAGAGCCTAAAATATTACCACGCACCTTGGTGAATAGCTGGTCATGGTGGACTGGTTCAGAACATTCAGAACCAAGGGCTTTGAGCGTGTTGACACAAAACCTTAGAGCAGACTGTCTCAGCTTAGAGACGGTTGGCCTTCGGGGCCAGAACACCCTCTGCTGCAGGGTTGTGGCGTGCACAGAGTGTTGGCAGTGTTCCTAGGCTGAACCTCCTCCAGCTATGACATCGGATTTGCCCCTGGCTGAGGACCCTGACGTGGAATAGCCCAGGTCTGCTTGCTTCCGTGGCCCATTGCTTCATTTTTAGCTGTAGCTGAACTGTGCCTTGGAGTTGAGGCTTGGTCTTCATTTCAGTGAGTTTCCAGGATAGGACAGGATAGGACCAAGGAGTGGCCGGGCAGAGGAAAGGGTTTGCTCTTCATAAAATCACGTTGTTAGGATTTCTTGTACAATGAGTGGCTGCTGCTTCGTCACCGGCGTCTGTGGCTGTGTCCCGTGGGACTCCCTGATGGTCAGGTGGGAGAAGGCCATAAAATCACGACCACTGTGGTGTGAGGTCAGCAGGGTAACAATAAGGGAGGTCATGCCACTTCCAGGAATGATTCAGAAGAGACAAGGGTGGGGGGACATAAGAAGTAGAGTGTTGTTCTTGGATCTGGGGTATGGATTGAGTGGGTATCCTCCTTGGATCTGGAGTGTGGAGTGAGTGTCCTTGGATCTGGGGTGTGGACTGAATGGGGTGTTCTGTGCATTTGGGGTGTGGACTGAGTGGGGTGTCCTTGGATCTGGGGTGTGGACTGAGTGGGTGTCCTTGAATCTGGGGTGTGGACTGAGTGGGGTGTCCTTGGATCTGGGGTGTGGAGTGGATTGGGGCATTCTACTATGGATCTGGCCTCAGTTGAAAGTCATTCGACAAGGAGGTCTGTGGAAGGAAGATTGTAGGCAGGTAGCAGTTTAGGGCCTGCTGTGACTGAGGAGCTGATAGGGTAAAAGACAGTGGTGGGAGGGAAGTATTTTAATTGTGGGAGCCAGTGAAGCTAGGGCTGCTGACTGCCTTGGACCTCAGGGGCGATAGGAGGAGCCGGGATGGGAGAACCAGGCGCTGTCCAGGAGCCGTGCTAAGCCTGCCCTTCGGGGAAGCTCGAGAGAGGGGCGGGGCTGAGTAAGAGTTCATCTTTGGTGAAGTGGTTATTACTGGACGCGCTTTATCAAAAGCTGTTGAAAATCTTCCATTAAGCTATCAGCCCCAGACCTGCCTTAATATATGATATGAGCCCCAGTGTGGATTCTCAGCTCTTCTTTTATAGCGCTTCAGGCGGCGCCCAGTATTTGGAGGCCCACTTCCAGAAGAAGATGAGGTGCTACAATTCCCAGATCTTACCTTGTATTAGTTAGGGACCACTGGCCTCACGTTCTTAGAGCATTTCTTCTTTTATATCCCTTCCTCCCTCCTTTGGTATTTAAGCCTCAGCCCCCTGTCTGATGGGACTACAGCCCGCATCACCATGCCAGCTTCCTAGGGTATTTCTAAGGAGATGGGTCTGGTTACTTTACTGTGTTGTGTTTATCCAGGTGGAGACACGTCACAGCAGGCTGCACAGGAATGATTAGAATAGACTTTTGGCCTGGTGCTACAGGGCCCTAGCCCCCTGGGGAGCGCCCCTGTGGGCTGGGCGTCTCTGGACCCCCTAGAGTTATAGGCACAGCTTGGCAGAGATGAGCATCCTTCCTACTCCCTGGGGGCCTGTGGCGCCATGTGGTCATCAATGCATTTTCTGACCAGGTCAAGAACCACTGCCAGAGAGGCTGACAAAGACCAGGAGTCGGGACAGATTGAATTTCCCACAGTGCAGCCCTCCTTTACCTAGCTCCCCTCCCTCCACCGAATTTCCACGGTCCAGGGGCTGACCAAAGACTCCTACGGTTCTCTTTCAGCCTCCATCTCCACCTTCCTGTCCCACCATGATACCGGCCAGCCAGGAAGGGTGCTCCCTGTGCATGCAGATGACAGGAAGAGGCAATAGAATTAGCCTTGGCCGAGTCGCTTGTCTCTGCTCAGCTTTCCTTGGCTGTCCCATGCAGGGCCTGAGAGTGTAGAGGGCCCGCCCGCTGGGGCAGTGGCCGGCCCGGGTGCGCACGTGCTCTGGTCAGGCGACTGTGTGCAGCTGCGCGGAGGCTGCCCCTCACTCTGCCGGGTTGTCTCTCCTGTCTTGCAGATCCTCCAGCCACTCGATGGGGCTTCACCAAGGACCTCCTGTGTGTGTCACCTCCCCACCTCTCTGTAGCAAGAGAAGCGCCCGCAGCGCCTCCACAGTCAGGATGACGAAACTGGTGTTAACTGAGTGGCACTTATGGATTTTTAACTCTAACTCACAGTGAGCCAGCAAGCCCTATGTTTACAGTCCAACCAAAATCCCTTCTGTTTTGCTGCACATCTCCTGCGATTGTGAGAAGTACAAAGAGGAATACAAGTGTTACTTGCCGAGGAGGGCACACGCACCTAAAGCAGAACAAGAAGACGTCTTAATTTATCATTGAAGAGAGATGATAGTATTATTTATATAGATAGAATAAATATATATATATTTTTTTGGTGGTAATGAAAATGGCTCCGCAGAATGCCGACTCAGAATCTATGCAAGTTCAGGAGTTACCGGTGCCCCTGCCAGACCCGCAGAAACCTGGAGACACGGAGGCGGAGAACCGCGATGAGACCATCAGTGAGGGGTCCATAGACAGAATCCCCGTGCGCCTATGGGTGATGCACGGGGCGGTGATGTTTGGCAGGGAGTTCTGTTACGCCATGGAAACGGCGTTGGTCACACCTATTCTGTTACAGATTGGTAAGTGCACCTCTTGTGGGCGGGGCTGAGGCTGAGTGCATCCAGCGTGGCTGGCCCAGTACCCACAGAAGCCCTGACACAGAGTCCTTCGCTTTTCTCCCGACCCTGTGATGGCTTTCTCCTCCCATGTAACCCAGCACGGAAGGCCTGGTCCTCTGATGTTGCTGTCAGATTGCAAGTTTGGGCAGAGTATGGCTGAACATTTATGGCAGGATGGATCAATACTGATTGCCTCTTCTCTGCCCTACCCTGCCCTGCCCTACCGAGACAGACAAGCTGTGGCAGCTGCTGGCTGCGCCTTGTTAGGTAGCTGTCTCGTCGTGAGTTCTAAGGGCTCCTTCTACATCCTGGTGAGATGTGCTTACCATGTTCATGTGTGTACATGTCTTCCCCATTCTGTGGCTTTCCTTGTCAGTATCTGTCAGAAAGTTGTAATTTTGATGAAACTTGACATATCAATGTTTCCCTTTATTCCTTATAAACTACGAAGTCTGGAACTGCTGGCCCAGGGTCATGGTTTTCTCTTAGGTTTTCTTCTAGATGTTTTACAGTTTCAGCTCTCCTACTTCATCTTGAATTCATTCTTGAACATCGTGTGAGTCAGGAGTTCCTCTCCCTTGCATATGCAGTCCACTTGTTTACCCATTTTTAAAGGACCATCCTTTCCCACTGAGCTACTTCTGTGGCTCTTTATTGACACGAACTAATCATACATTGTGAGTGTATGTCCGGATTCTGTTGTGTTCTGCAGCTGCATGATGCTTAGCTGTACGGTGCATCTTTAAATTAAGAAATCTGGTCCTCTACTTCAGTCCCTGTCTTATTTCAGTCCTTCACATTTCCATAAAAATATTGGAATGAATGATCAATTTCTGTTGAAAAACTATTTTTTAACAATTGTAGTGAGGATTAAAGAGAATTGATCTTTTGATATTGAGTCCTCCAATATTTGGTTGTGGTATATCTTCTTAATGTTTTTTAGTTTCTCCTAGTGATGTTTTATAATTGGCAGTATATAAATCTCATATGTATTAACTTTACCTGTGAGTCTTTAGTTGCATAATTTTGTATCTGGAAGGAGCTCAAGGGTGTGTGCTCAGCACATAGGAGTGGCAGGTCACCTCGTTTTTCTCTCTGGCTTTAGAGTGGAAATCTGGCGGTATCTGCCGAGCCCAAGCTTCCCAAACACCCCAACTCTGCTCTCCTTGTCCTGAGGGATCAGTACTTGATCTTGCTGCCTCATGAGCCTGGCAGTGGGGGGGGCTCCCTCTGTTCTGCCTGGCCCAGCTCCCCTGACTCCACAGGAGCTCCGACTCCACAGGAGCTCCTAGAGTAGCAGCACTGTCTGTGCTGGTGTTGAGGAGTTCATGATGGGAGAGAGGAGGTGGATGTGCTGTGGAGAGCCTCCTGCATGCTGGGGTCCAGGATAGCTGGAGAGGGGAGCAGGATGCTGGAAAGAAGGGACAGTGCAACCAATGGAGCAGTGACCATGCTGGTCACAGGACCACCCACCAGTGTGGTCACAGGAGAGCTGCTCTAGCTCAGCCTGTGGGGTGCCCGCCCATCTGCCCGCCCTTCCCAGGCCCTCCCGCAGAGGAAGCTCACAGGTCAGTGCCGTGTTCTGAACTCCACAGTATTGCCCACTCCGTTCAGAAGCTACCTGCATGTACACGGTGAGGTCTGTCCCTCTCATCTCAAAGACATGCAGTTTCTGTCCTAGTTCTTCCTACCTCCTACATGTAGCATTTTTTATGCAAGCATCTTCGTGTCTGTCTCTTAGCATCCAACAGACCCTTAGCTGACTCCACATTAGGTCAGAAAATTGCTCTGTCCACTGCATCTTCCGCCATCTGTTAGTCTGCACCTGGCGGGGAGGACATGTTCCCTCCAGCTCATGGGGACTGATGAGAGTCTTGTACCTGCTGAGTGACAGGTCCTGCATGCGGCTCCCTCTCCTTCAGATCCTCTGCTCATGGCTTCCTTACCCAATTTCCAACAGCTTGTTGTTGAATAGCTCAACTTTTGGGAAAGCATTTTTTTTTAATTTATTGTTATTGTAGAGGTGATAGAGGGTTACATTTGTATGAGTCAGGTAATGAGTACATTTCCATTCATTACAGTGTCTTCCCTTCCCTCACTCTCTCCTAGTCCCTCCTTCCCGTCTCCACCCACGAGTTGTAGAGTTCACTTTCATCAGTGTCCAGTGAGCTCCACCGCTGCACTTTGTCACCCTTTTTCCCTCAAGTTCTGTGCCCTTGCTCTTCCCCTCCGAATGATACACACATGGATACACTATACATAAGGTAAAGAAGGCAGAATCACATTTTTAAAAAAAAGTTTTGTTTCCATATCTTAGAGTTCATTTCAGTATGTATATTTTATATAAATATGAAGAAGTACTTAAGCATCATGCCTTGGTGATTCTCTCCTAAGAGTATCCTCTTTGGTCTCCCTCTGTGTGAGTATCTAGAATCCTGTATAATTTGTCATATCTAACTTGGGGAAGACTTTTAAGGGTATATGGAATCTCAGCTCCAGGCTCAAAGTTTTGAAGAGAGGCAGCCCGTCCTCTTGTTGGGTTTTGTTTGCCTTGCTTAGGGCTAGAGTAGTCTCAGTGGTAAGACTGCTGAGGAGGGGAGATGAGCCAATGGGGCCCCATGGAGTGCTGCAGGCTGACAAAGGTCTTGGTACATGGCAACCCCTTGTGGAAGCAGCTAGAGGCAGAGGCACTGGGCTTGCGAGGTCTGTAGAACACACGTGTGTGTGTGTCTGCCACCCACCTTCCAGTGGCTAGTGGCAGGTGCTTTACATGTGGTCACTGCGGGGAGAGCAGGGCATGGGATCTTGTTATTGTTACTATAAAGGTGATATACTAGTCAGGTGACAAGAAAATGGCTTTTTAGGCAATGTCACCCTTTCCTTCACTCAGGTTTTCCCCCACCTCCCCAACCCACAAGTTATACAGTTCACTTTCACACAGTGTCCAGTGAGTGCCATGATTGCCTTTGCCACCTTTAAGGGTCCAGTCATTTTTAATGAAGGTTTGGAGGCTGCCAAGCCCTGTGGAATGTCCCTGTGAAGAGCCAGCCTGGCTGAGTCACCAGGCCAGCCGGTGGGGTGCCCTCCCGTACTTTGTTCCCAGGTCATGGTTTTCCCTTGGGAAGGAGAAGTCCTGCCTCCTACTCCCGTTTATTGTTTCCCTCTTGGCTCAGAAAGTACTCTTAAGGGAAAAGGAAAAAGATAACAGAGGAAAAGCCTGCCTCTTGTTCTCTCGGCTTGACTCATGAATGAGGCTGGGTTAGCGTGGGATCCTACCTGCTCCATCCTCTGCGAAGTCCTGACCCTAGCACCCAGGACTGGACAGCGGTGTCCCGGGACCTACCAGTGCAGAAGTCAGATTTGTTCTCTATTGGGGGGGGGGGGGGGGTAGAGGAACAAAGCTGTATCACCTTGCAAATGGCCCTCGGTGGCAGCTTCCTGTGTGGTAACCTGGTGCCACCCTTTGCTCCTATGGGGACCCCCACTTCTGTTCTGGCTAGTATGAGGCACGCTCACTTGGGAGAGGTGCTGGCTGGGAGCAGGGTGCCTACAGGCTAGCAGAGCAGCCTTCTGCTGGGGGACACCGGAACTCTGCATGCTGTTTCAGAACCAGAGCCCAGAGCTGGCTCATCTCCTTGGTGGGAGGAGCTCCATGCCCCATTGCGCTCCAGACACCTGGGTGATGGTCGCGTGCAAGTGACTATCCTGCTGCCGCTGGAGATGGCTAAGTTTAGAGTACCTGCCCAGCAAGTGCAAGGCCTTGAGCTACACCCCAGTAACACTCCCTTCTCCCCTTCTCTCTCTCTCTCTCTCTCTCTCTCTCTCTCTCACTGTGTCTGTGTCTCTCTCTCTCTTTCTCCATAAACATGGATGGCCTTAAGGGGGAACTAAGAAACATGTCTATGATTGCCTGAAAGCAGTGGCCCCAACAGTAGGTGTGTGCACTTGCACACTTACATGCTGTGGCTCCATTGTGAGCGCTGAGCACTTAGGGCCTGGTGGGGCCCTGCTGGAGGTGTATGTGCAGTACTGACAGCGCCTCCCACACCTTCCTAGAGCCCCTGCCTTAGGCTACCTGGGGACTGATCTGGTCTTGCCTGGAGGCACCCAAACAGCCTTTGGTTTGTTTACCCATGACCCAGGCCTGGGCTGGGGTGAGCTCAGCTGTCAAGTACATGCTTAGCACGCACAGGGTCTGAGTGTCAGCCCCAAAGCTCCCCCAAAACAGATTTTGTCTCTGTTTTTTGGTTGGGTACACACCATGCATGGTCCCAGCCTCTCAGGAGTCTGGGGAGGATTGCTTGCATCTAGAAGTTCAAGACCAGTCTGGGCAACAGAGAGGACCCACCCCCACCTCACATTGTCTTTGTGGTGCTGGGAATCAAATCAGGGCTTCATGTGCACCAGGAAAGCATTCTGTCACTGAGTCACATGAACCTCATTTCAGAAATAAAGGGAGGGGGGAAGAATGGAGAAAAAAAGAAAAAGCAGACCCCAGAGCTAGCCCAGACAGTTTCCTTCTTGGCAGGAAGAACTCTTTTTGTTTTTTTGTTGTCAGTCGTGGGGCTTGAACTCAGGCCTGGGCACTGTCCCTCAGCTCTTCAGCTCAAGGTGAGTGCTCTACCACTTGAGCCACAGCGCCACTTCTGGTTTTCTGGTGGTTTGTTGGAGATAAGAGTCTCATGGACTTTCCTGCCCGGGCTGGCTTTGAACCACAATCCTCAGACCCCAGTCTCCTGAGTAGCTAGAATTACAGGCATGAGCCACCAGCGCCCTGCTAGAAAGAACTCTTTTTTTTTTTTAATTTATTTATATATTTTACTGTGAAAATACCATACAGAGGGGTTACACTTACATGGGCAAGATAACGATTACATTTCTTATCAAGCATTGTAGCCTCCTCCTTAGAAAGAACTCTTAAGAGACATCTTTGCCCCACTGCACTGGTGTGAGGGCTGGGTGAGCACATGCAGCAGAGGGCCGTCCAGCCCGGAGAGGCCTGGTATTCTGGTGGTGCCCGCACTTCTAACCAATAGCTTTTCTTTTTTCACCATTTGGCCCTGGTGGTGGGCAGACCCACCTGGGGTCACAGATGCAGTGCTCGTGGAGAAAGGCCAAGCTGTGGAAACCGTGGTCAGCCGCTTGTGCACGTTGCTGTTTGGATTGGGAAGTGTGGATTTCCTTGCCTTTCAGATCATTGTATTTTACAAACAATGCAGTGTTCACCAGTCATTTTTCCCAAGGAATCAGATACGCTATTCTTACATCACAGCCTTACTGTTTGCCCGCTGTTGCTGGGCATCGTGCCTGGTGTGGAGATGATGGGGCAGCCTCAAGCGTGGGGCTCGTTTGTTGGCCTGGGCAGATCCCCGGGAGGGGAAGGAGCGAGCGAGAACATAGCCCTCCACAGCTCAGATGGGGCCAGAGTCCGCACAGCTGGCCAGTGCTGAGGGGCGGCGTGTGCTGGGCACTGTCCAGCCCTGGGCAAAGGTTGTAGAGCTGGCTGGGGAGCCCTCCAGTCCAGAGAGATGCAGAAGTATTCTGTTCCTTCACAAAGGAAGGAGCCGGGCAGGGGAGGGGACAGTGCCTGCCTGTCTTCCTCTTCCTCTGGGACTGAGCCCCAAATGTTTCCCCATTCTCAGCTGAGCCCGGCCGGCCTCTGCCAGCAGTTCCGCGTCCCCCTCACGTGTGGTCCGCTGCTGTCAGTGGCCCTCCCGAGTCACCCAGGGGCTGCCCCTCCTCTCGGGTACTCACCCTGCCTTCCTGCAGCGCTCAGGATTCGAACCGGGCCGCACAGGCACAGGGTCTCCTGCTATCAGCGTGTCCTCCTTGGTTTTACACAGATGGTTCGCAGCGGTGCTACCACAGGTCAGGGAAGGTCACAGCATAGCGACCTTGAACAAGCCCAGCCGTGGCTGCTGCAGGTCTCCTGAGCTTCTCATCCGGCCCTCGCTGGAGCGGAGGCGCAGCACACTTTGAGAGCCTAGTGGAAACATCCCCCAGGACACCAGGCACCTCCATTCTCAGGAGGGCAGATGGGTGGGGGCGGGTCACCCATGGGGACAGCCATGCCAGTGCTGGGGGAGTCGCTGCTGTGTCTGGAAGGGGGCGGGGGGTCAGCATCGTGCCACAGCTGGGGGAGGGGCAGGGCGCAGGTGTTGAAGCCCGTGGACACGGGTGGGGTGGCACTGAGGCTGAAGCCTGCCAGGCCATCTCAGGTTTCTGCTATGGCTGCTTGAGACCCGGGGTCAACCAGAGCTGCTGCACAAACACCCGGCACCGCTGCCACAAGCCACCGTGACATACAGTCTGAGACCCCGTTTGGATGAAGGACACTACAGGCTCAGTATGGTAGTGATGGAAGGACAGGCCGGGGGGTGCCACACCGTCCCTCAGTCCTGAGAAGACCTTGCATGAGGATGGCCACTGAGCCCACAGAAAGTGGGAGTTTAAAGTAAAAACTTGGAGCTGGGCGCCTATGGCTCATGCCTGTCATCCTAGCTACTCAGAAGACTGAGATCTGAGGATCAAGGTTCAAAGTCAGCCCAGGCAGGAAAGTCCATGAAACTCTTATCTCCAATGTACCACCAGAAAACTGGACATGGCGCTGTGGCTCAAGGGGTAGAGCGCTCGCCTTGAGCTGAAGAGCTGTGGGACAGCGCCCAGGCCTTGAGTTCGAGCCCCACAACCAATAACAACAACAAAAGTGAAAAACTAGGAACCTGAGCCATCTTTCCCTTCCAATCACCGCCTCAGACCTAGTGCCAGGAGACATGCACTGGGCTGCGGGGGGAGACGGCCCTGCCCTGGCATCACAGACACAGCTTGGTCAAGCTGGCTACAGTCAAGTCCCACTGCAGAGTTTGTGGATCTCTGCAGAGGTCACTCAAGGACACCAGCATTTCCCACGAAGAACTCATTCTCACGAGTTTCTGTTATCATGAATTTTTGTCCCATAATACAAACATATCTAGACATGGCTGGCTTTGTCCATTGAAAGAAAGAATGTGAGCTCCGATTCCCATCCCAGGTCTTTTGTTAAGCGTTTATAGGCCGCTTTCCCAGCCCCTGCCCCTCCTCCTCAATACCACTTTATCAAAAATGCCCTTGTGAATAGAGGCCGAGCCTGCACGTCAGGTGACCTCACAGCCCGCGGACGCGTGGTGACACAGCGAGTGTTTCCTGTGAACAGGGAGCCTTCCGGGTCCCACCATTGTTGTTCAACTTTTGCCTGGAAAAAAACAAAAATTATTTACTAGGGCCAGTGTTGTGTTTGTTTAGCGCTTTGCTGGGAATGGCCCGATCTGGGTGTCCCAGGAGCAGCGGGTGTAGCAGGCTGTCTGCGCCCAGGCAGCTCGCCCGTGGGGGGGGGGGGGGGGGGCGGGGGACGACACTTTGGAGACGTGATGGGGAAGTGTTTGCTTGTCTTGCCAACATTTCACAACGAAGCACTGTCACCAGTCCCCCCCTGTGCCGGTGCCCAGCACTGCACGCTCATTTCCTGGGGTGGACTGTGCCACCTAAAGGAACTTCTGGGCAGACTGAGAAGCAAATGGGCCGCGAAGCCCCACGGGTGCTGTGGGCGCCCTGGGCCCAGCCCTCGTCCTCAGCCTGCGCGGCTGAGCCCTGGGCCGCGCCCGCTCGCCTCAGCCTGCGTGGCTGAGCGTGCTGTTTCTCGCACTGTCGCAGGACAGCACCTCAGAGTGTGCAGTGCTCTGTGTGGTTGCTACCCCCGACCCCGCAGCGCTGCCAGGGAGAGGAGTTGAATGGGTGCTCGCGTGGCCGGGTCTTGGGCCTATCCCAACCGTGGGGGGAGGGGGCAGGCACAGCCTCTGGAGCCAGACCGGGGAGGGGGGGGGCACGTGACCCTGGAAGAGGACACGCTCAGGGCACCGCCTGACGGGGCACTGCCAAGGTTGGCCACTACCACCGCTTGGTTGCAAGTCCACAGCAGGGTTTGCTTTTTTGTTGTTGGTCATGGGGCTTGAACTCAGGGCCTGGGCGCTGCCCCTGATCTTTTTCTTGGCTCAAGGCTGGTGCTCTACCACTTAACCACAGCACCACTTCTGGTCTCTACCACTTGGAGCCACAGCACCACTTCTGGCTTTCTGGTGGTGAAGTCTCACAGACTTTCCTGCGCAGGGTGCCTTCTAACCGCAGTCCTCAGATCTCAGCCTCCCGAATAGCAAGGATTACAGGAGTGAGCCACAGGTGCCCGGCCAGGGTTTGTTTTTGAGATGGGATTTCAGGGCTGGCCTGAAGCCGTGGGTACCCATGAGGATCCTGGCTAGCTAGGACTACAGGCATTCATCGCGCCGAGGGGCGCCACAGGCAGTTTGAAGCTGTGCGTGGGCCCCGCCCCACCAAGTAAAGGCACGTTTGGGTGGCAGCAGTCAGTGCAGGTGTGCCCACTCAGTTTGTTGACACAGGTGACCTTGGGTGAGCCATCTACACCTCGCCTGGCTCTGCTGCATGGCCTCCCTGGGGTCCTCTCTGCAGCAGGCAGGGCCCGAGTAGATTTCCAGTGCCCAGGGCAGGGTAGGAAGGATGGCATGAGACTGGAGCTGCTGACTTCCAAGGACATGGGACTTGGGAAGTTGGGGCTAAGATGGTGGCCTCAGGGTCAGAAGCCTGAGTTCAAAGCCCAGTACTGCCACATAGATTAGTGCAATCACAGCATCTGACCGCGAGGAGCTGTGGAAGGCTCTGGAGTACCGAGGTAGCTTGAGCAGGTCACCCCAGCCCCGGGTGGTGAGTGAGATCAGGAGGCCCAACACGGAGCCACTGGTAGTCTCGGGTCCAGGCTTCCAGTAGGACCAGGCCTCAGGTTGGACGTACTTCGCACCTGCCGTCAGCAGAGCGGAGTCCCAAGCCCAAGACAGGGATGCGGGAGTCAAGGGTGGGGAGAGGAGGCAAGGGGACAGCAGGCCCAGCTGCCAGGGCTCTGTGCAGTGGTGTGGCCCCTGCTGGGCGCCCGGACTCTGTGCGTGTGGTGTGGCCCTGCTGGGCGCCCGGGCTCTGTGCAGTGGTGTGTGTAGCCCCTGCTGGGCGCCCGGGCTCTGTGTGTGTGGTGTGGCCCTGCTGGGCGCCCGGGCTCTGTGCGAGTGGTGTGGCCCTGCTGGGCGCCCAGGCTCTGTGCGTGTGGTGTGGCCCTGCTGGGCGCCCGGGCTCTGTGCAGTGGTGTGTGTAGCCCCTGCTGGGCGCCCGGACTCTGTGCGAGTGGTGTGGCCCTGCTGGGCGCCCGGGCTCTGTGTGAGTGGTGTGGCCCTGCTGGGCACCCGGGCTCTGTGCGAGTGGTGTGGCCCTGCTGGGCGCCCGGGCTCTGTGTGAGTGGTGTGGTCCTGCTGGGCGCCCGGGCTCTGTGCAGTGGTGTGGCCCTGCTGGGCGCCCGGTACAGCACCGCACCAGGTGAGGCGCCGCCTGTGGACGGGCTCAGAGCTGTGACCAGCTAACACCTGGCTGCCAGTGTTCATGGTGGGCATCGGCCGCTGGGCGCGCTGGCCTGGGCCATCTCTGTGTGTGAGCTGGCGAGGCTGGGTGCCCAGGAGAACTGGGTCAGGAGCTGGCGTGAGTGTCCTTGGTGGTCTCAATGCAGAGTTAGCCCCTGCCCGGGCCTCTTCCCTCAGCC
Source organism: Dipodomys merriami (assembly GCF_024711535.1). Classification (NCBI taxonomy): domain Eukaryota; kingdom Metazoa; phylum Chordata; class Mammalia; order Rodentia; family Heteromyidae; genus Dipodomys; species Dipodomys merriami. The sequence goes on along the minus strand of NW_027203093.1, from coordinate 323,903 downwards.
TCGTGCCACTCCCTGAGTCTCTTCCAGCCCCAAGCCCCAGCTGGTGGCAAGTTTCAAACCTCTTCCTAAGGGTTTGCCGGGCAGGTGAGGTAAAGGGCAGGAAGCCATGACTCCCCCAGCTCAGGATCCTCCCCAGTCCTGGGACTGCCACTGTCGCCTCCCGTAGGCTATGGAGCCAGTAGCAAGGAGGAGACTGAGCGGGAAGCTGGCTTCCCCAGGCAGCAGATTCATCATAGGGCACATGGGGTATAGCAGGCGATAGCTGGGCTCCGCCCATGGAGTTGTCACTACTAGTTGTCATCTGAATTAGCTGTCACCCCTCTGCCACTGTGAAGTGGGAGCCATAACAGGTACATGTCTGTCACGTGAGACTGGAGCGTGTACAAGATGCCCAGCATCCGTGGGTAATGGGGGCCGGGGCGTCGGTGCACAGGCACTGCGCTGTGCCTGCCCCAGCCTCCCATCTTGCTGAGCGGTGAGAAGCTTGCCCCGCCTGCCCCTCGCGCTCCACCCTCAGCCCAAACTAGAGCGCAGGCGGAGCGCTGCAGAGCGCTGAGGACACCGCGGGGCGGGGCTCGCTGGGTTTGCTCCTTGTGAAGGACAGCAGGGTGTCAAGACACACGTGTTCTCTTTTCAGGTTTCATGATAACAAACAGGGCAGAAAGTTGGCACCCTAAAATGTGGGGCCTCTCTCCCCTCCCCGACTCCCTGCCCTCCTCTCCTCCCTTCCCTCATCTCTTCTGTCCCTCCCAGCCTCCAGACCGGATTTCCTTACGTAGCCTAGACTGGTCTCAAACTCGGGATATTCCTGCTTCAGTGCCAAGGTGAAAGGAATGTGCCACCGAATCCTGTTCTGTTTTTTATTACACCTTTCAGCCTCAAGATTTCCTTCTTGATGCCATACAGGGTAGCTACGACTTGATAGATAGCTGCACTCCCAAACTGCTTATCTCTGGCTGGCTCCTGAGATGGGTACGGACTGGTCTCAGGCAGATGGGTATGGACTGGTCTCGGGCAGCACGGCTAACACTAGTAGAAGCGACCCTCCAAGGAAGAGCAGAAGGTAGCCTCTGATACATCATTCCCAGTGCTTCTCATTCATTTGGTACTCCTCCGTTGTTGGACACTAAAGGAAAGGAAGAAACGATGGTATGACCTTTACTCACGACAAGGCACCAGGAGACTGACCTCAGGATGGTCACTCAGTGGAGGGCATTAGCAAATCTCATCTGAAGGAACTCCAGGACCTAAAGCAAGGCATGCTGCCAGGTGTGGTGGTGCACTCCTGTAGTGCTAGCACTTATAGAAGCAGATCATGAGTGCTAGGCTTTGCTACATAGTAAGGTCCTATACACACGCATGCACACGCACGCACGCACATCAGGGGATGTGGCTCAGCAGTGCGGTGATGACCTGGCCGGGCCAGGTGTCTCGGCTTCCATCCCCAGCACTGAAGGAAAAAAGTAGGAAATAAAAGCAAAATATAAAAGAACTAGACTAATGGAAATTCTTCACAATTTCACTGTGAGATAAAAGTGAACTAGATTGAGGTATGAGCAGGTTGAAGATGACAGAGCAATCTGTGGACTTCAGAATCAGTAGAAGTGATCAGTAAAGAACAAGATTTCAGAAGAAGTGAGACTGGGGCAAGACTCGGGCAACAGTGTGGTGGCGGTGGCTTCCGCATCTGCCAGGACCACAGACTGCCGCGGCGGCAGACACCCTGGCGGGGCCTGGGCTCTGAGGTTCTGGTATGGCAGACACCCTGGCGGGGCCTGGGCTCTGAGGTTCTGGTATGGCGGGGCCTGGCAAGCATGGGGCACCAGAGTTGAGGTTGGGCTACAGTAGGACTGGACTTGGACTCGGCTAACCCAGACCAGGGCTAGTGGGCAGCAAGGGCAGGACGGGCAGGGCTGTCGAAGGAGAGGCTGCGTTCGGAGAGTGTCTGGCCCAGCAGGGCGGGAGAGGCCAGCCCTCATTGGACACCATTGTCTGTGGGTTCGTTTCAGGACAAGCAAACCTGTCACCCTCTCTGGGTGGAGGGTCAGTGGGAGCGCCACCAACCCAGGAAGGCAGCCTCGGTGGCAGAAAGTGGGGGGGGGGGACCGGCGCTGGGGTTTGGGTGGGCGCTGGGGCAGAACAGGACCTTCCCTGCTCCCCACCAGGAGTTGGGCCGCAGGGGGCTGGCCCTGAGGGAGGAGGGCCACTCAGGAGGGGGCTACGGGGCCCACCCGCCCCTCAGAGGCTGAGGCTTGTGGAGAGCCAGCACCTATGGGTGTGGAAGGCCGGGGGCAGCGCACCTGCAGCGGTTGCTCCCTCTGGACAGCTTTAGCGGGAGCTCCCTCGGAGGGAGGACACCTGCTTGTGCTGAGGGCCACAGGTAAATCGCCAGTGGTGCCGGTGCCTGGAGCTGGGCCCGCAGAGCGCTGCGCTGACTGCGGGGGGAGCCCTGGGCCGTCCTGCCGCGCTCCTGTCCTGTCCTGCCCGGCCAGGGCGTGCGCCTCGAGGTCTGGCTGTGTAGCCGTGGTTTTGGAAGGTGCTTCCTCCACGCGGTGCTATGTCCTCCCACAGGTTGTTTTTCCTTCCAGTTCCACATAGCACTGTTTTTTCAGTGCCTTTAGTGGTGTAAAATGCTAGCCTGATGAGGTGCTGGGGCCTGGGCCTTAATTTTTTTCATGGTTTAAAAAAGTGTTATTAAGGAGTTATATAAACCGGCTACATTCCGGAAGTCAGGTTATGAATATGATGCTTTTCGGGCCATGTCACTCCTTCACATTCCCCCATCTCCCTCCCCACCTGCCCTACCCACAGGTACAGAATTCACTGAGCCTTTTTGTTGTTCCTTGTGCTGGTCCTGGGGCTTGAACTGAGGCCCTGGGTGCTGTCCCTGAGTTCTTTTGCTCAAGGCTAAGGCTCTACCACTTGAGCCACAGCACCACTTGTGGCTTTTAGTGGTTAATTGGAGATAAAGAGTCTCTTGGATTTTCTTGTCCAGGCTGCCTTTGAACCGTGACCCTCAGATCTCAGCCTCTGAGCCTTTATGTTCAGCAAACCATGTGTCAGCACGCAGAAGTGCAGTCCGCCTCCTGAGCAGCCAGCCTGACGGCACCCAGCGGTGGCAGCGGGTCCTTCCCGAGCCCTCGCTGTCGGAACGCCCTGCCACCCACGCTCGTCCCGGCTGCTCTGCACAGTGGGGTGGTTCTCACGCCAGCTGTCCACGCAGCTTCTGCGGCTCTTACCTTTTGTCCAGCCTACCCATGATGCATTGGGCTTGTGTCATAAGGAGGCCACCTGCGGAGTGAGGGAAGGAAGACTTTGAACTCTGCCTGCCCTGGTTTAAATGCTGGGGCCACCACCAGTTACCCCTGTGGCGTGCGGTAGGTTGCGTGGCACCTCGAGTTTCAGGCGCCCTGCCTCTCCCGGCAGTGAGGAAGGCTCAGCACTGGGGCCACAGCCCTGAGCTCGACACGCATCGGGTGCCTCTCCCCCGCGTGCAGCACTGCGGGCCGGGCCTCCTGCTCGCGGCGGCGACGGTGGCATGGCTCCCCGCGTTGCGTGGCTTCCGGGAGGAAGGCCGTGCGTGCTAGTGCCCGCTGTCCCCGCAGGTCTCCCGGAGCAGTACTACAGCCTCACCTGGTTCCTGAGCCCCATCCTCGGCCTCATCTTCACCCCGCTCATCGGATCTGCCAGTGACCGCTGCACCCTGAGCTGGGGCCGGCGGCGGCCCTTCATCCTCGCCCTCTGCGTGGGCGTGCTCTTCGGCGTGGCGCTCTTCCTCAACGGCTCCGCCATAGGTAGGCGTCCCCCCGCCTGGCCGCCTGTGGCCACTGCGAGCCAGCGAGCCAGCCCGCCCGCCCCTGTTCACAGGGAGACGCTTCCTGTTGTGCTGCTGTTTCCAGCACGTATCTGACACTGCGTCCTGTTTCCAGCTTCATTCCAGCAATTACCTTTTTTTTTGGTTTTTTTTTCTCCTTTTCTTAGGCGTGGTATTGAACGCGTCCGGAGCTGAGTTTGTGGGCTGTTTTTCTGGTTCCTGTGCTCCTGTGTTGTTTTGCTTCTCTGTTGTTTTGTTTTGGATTGAAGTGACTGGGTGGGAAAGTATGTTTGCCTTGAGGCGCCCATCCGAGCTGGGGAAAAACAAAGCCTGGCGCTCTGCCCCCTCAGCCGCCCGAGCAGGACAGCGGGGTGTTCCAGAGAGCACCCAGAAAACCCTTCAGTGTGAAGGAGCAAGCGCCTCACCCCTCCACCCTGGGGGCCTCACGGGTCAGGTGCAGTCTGATTGTTGGGGGGCCTTTGGGCCTTGTCCTGGGTCTGCCCCATGCACACCACCTCGCGTCTTTGCGTGAGTGCTACAGGCCCTTTGTGCGGGCAGTAAGCTGAGCCCCGGCCCAGGCTGCTCAGGCACTGCCGTGGATACTTGATCCTGAGGTTTAGGACCGACTCCCCTGAGCAACGGACTGCGTGTGCACAGCAGTTACCCGGGGGGCACCCGCTGGGCTGGGCTGCCCCTTTCCCTGGGACCCGCAGGACCTCAGTTGGCAGGGGTTTGCAAAGGAGCTCCCCTTCCCGCTTCAAAGCAGATGGGCGAGGGGGCGCTGGGCAGGCAGCGAGAATTTGATGGGACTCTCCTAGGTCTGCATGAAGCCTGCAGCTCCCGCCCTCTCTCCCCGGTGCTGCATGGCCAGGCTGACTCCTTCCCCTCATTCTGTTCAGGTCTGGCCCTGGGCGATGTCCCCACCCAGCAGCCCATCGGCATCGTTCTCACCGTGCTGGGAGTGGTGGTGCTGGACTTCAGCGCCGATGCCACCGAGGGGCCCATCCGCGCCTACCTGCTGGATGTGGTGGACAGCGAGGAGCAGGACATGGCCCTCAACATCCACGCCTTCTCTGCGGGTGTGTATGGGCACGCTGAGTCCGCACAGCCCCTCCAGATCCTGGGTTTCCAGCCCTCGCCAACCACCAAGACCGAGTAGGACAAAGGGACCAAGGGTCCGGGACAGGGAGCGTCAGAATTGCTCTCCAGGGGGCTGAGACCTGGCGCTGCGCTGACCCCTGTCTCAGCCGGTCAGTGTTGGCACACGGCGGGATTGGCACACGGGCAAGTTGCATCGGCCCTGGGACTCGCTTGCTCTTAACAAGTGGGGATTGGGCTGGGAAGGTGGCTCAGTGGTAGAGTGCTTGCCTTGCATGCCTGAGGCCTTGGGTTCGATTCCTCAGCATCACATAAGCAAAAAGAAAAAAGCCGGAAGTGGCGCTGTGGCTCAAGTGGTAGAGCGCTAGCCTTGAGCTGAAGAGCTGAGGGACAGCGCCCAGGCCCAGAGTTCAGGCCCCACGACCGGACACACACACACACACAAAAAAAGTGGGGATTGGGGGGGCGGGGGGGGGGGGCAGGACTCAGCCCTGGGGTTCTTGCTCTGGGTGCACAGCGAAGCCTGGGTCCTGACCGGTGAGTTGGTGGGGCGTCCTCCACACGGGGCCCGAGGGGGAATGGCTGCCCCAGCCACAAGGCCTGCTCGGCTCACCCGCTGCTTCTCCCTCCAGGCCTCGGCGGGGCCATCGGCTACGTGCTGGGTGGACTGGACTGGACACAGACCTTCCTGGGCAGCTGGTTCCGGACACAGAACCAGGTGCTCTTCTTCTTCGCCGCCATCATCTTCACAGTGTCGGTGGCCCTGCACCTCTTCAGCATCGAGGAGGAGCAGTACAGCCCGCAGCAGGACCGCGGCACCACCGAGGCCCCCGCCCTGCCCGGAGCCCGGCTGAGCGGCGCTCTGACCCCTGCCGCCCGCCTCAACTCCCTGGGCGGGGGCCTGCAGGACGGCAGCCCCCCGTTCCCAGACGAGGTGCAGTCCGAGCATGAGCTCTCCCTGGACTGCCTGGACGTGGACATCGTGCGCAGCAAGAGCGACTCGGTGCTGCACATGCCGGACCCCACGCTGGACATGGAGCCCGAGCTGCCCTTCCTGCACGACATCGAGCCCTCCATCTTCCATGACGCCTCCTACCCCAGCACCCCCCGCAGCACCAGCCAGGAGCTCCTGAGGGCCAAGCTGCCCCGCCTGTCCGCGTTCCTCAGGGAGTCCAGGGAGGAGGACACGCTGCTGGACAGTCACTTGAATGAAGCTAAAGTCCCCAACGGGAGCGGCGTCCCTCAGAGGCCGGCCCTCAGCAGCCACAGCCGGGTGGCCGCCAAGCCCTCGGCCACCTGCGGCTCCGTGAGGCGGCGCAGGCACACATTCCGCCGGCAAGCTTCCAGCACCTTCTCCTACTACGGCAAGATCGGCTCCCACTGCTACCGCTACCGGCGGGCCAACGCGGTGGTGCTCATCAAGCCGTCCCGCAGCATGAGCGACCTGTACGACCTGCAGCAGCGCCAGCGCCAGCGCTGCCGGCGCCGCCACCAGAGCGGGGCCACCACCTCCAGCGGGGACACGGAGAGCGAGGAGGGCGAGGGCGAGACCACCGTGCGCCTGCTGTGGCTGTCCATGCTCAAGATGCCCCGCGAGCTGACCCGCCTCTGCCTCTGCCACCTGCTCACCTGGTTCTCCGTCATCGCCGAGGCCGTCTTCTACACCGACTTCATGGGCCAGGTCATCTTCGAGGGGGACCCCAAGGTGAGTGCGCTGGGCCAGGGCGGCGCTGGCACGGCCCCGCGGCACCGGGGGCTGGGAGCACCCGGGCCTTCACAGATGGAGCCTCTCTAGAGCCCCCCACCCCAGGGCAGCCCGCTGCACAGCCTCCATGCACCACAGGACACCCGCTCCACAGCCTCCATGCACCCCAGGACACCTGCTGCACAGCCTCCATACACCCCAGGACACCCGCTCCACAGCCTCCATGCACCCCAGGACACCCGCTCCACAGCCTCCATGCACCCCAGGACACCCACTCCACAGCCTCCATACACCCCAGGACACCCGCTCCACAGCCTCCATGCACCCCAGGACAGCCACTGCACAGCCTCCATACACCCCAGGACACCCGCTGCACAGCCTCCATACACCCCAGGACACCCGCTGCACAGCCTCCATACACCCCAGGGCACCCACTGCACAGCCTCCATACACCCCAGGGCACCTGCTCCACAGCCTCCATACACCCCAGGGCACCCGCTCCACAGCCTCCATACACCCCAGGACACCCGCTGCACAGCCTCCATACACCCCAGGACACCCGCTGCACAGCCTCCATGCACCCCAGGACACCCGCTGCACAGCCTCCATACACCCCAGGGCACCTGCTCCACAGCCTCCATACACCCCAGGGCACCCACTGCACAGCCTCCATACACCCCAGGACACCCGCTCCACAGCCTCCATGCACCCCAGGGCACCCGCTGCACAGCCAAGGGGTCAGGTGTGGAAGCCGGACTTTCACCACCGCGGCCCTGAGCAGCGGGCCGGACAGCGCTCCAGCCATGGAGGTAAGAGCTGGTTGTTAGTGGTGCGGGGCAGTGCAGCCGGTTCCTCCCATGCTCTTGGAATCCTGTAGCAACTCCCAGTGCCATGCGCCACCTGCAGGAGGGCCGTGGGTCAGAAGAGACCAGGACTCCTGGGGCAGGCGGAGGCCATGTGCGGGCGGGAGGGGAGGACGGGACGCAGGGCTGACTCTTGCACTAGAACGCTGGCCGCCTCCGAACGGCTCACTGGGCTCTCAGCACGGAGTAACCTGTGCTCCAGGCGCAAACGGTGCTGCTGACACCCACCCCTTTCTGGAACAGGCCTCCTCCAACTCCACCGCCTGGCACGCCTACAACGCCGGGGTGAAGATGGGCTGCTGGGGCCTGGTCATTTATGCTGCTACCGGTGCTATTTGCTCAGGTAAGAAGTGCCGGTCACGTGAGCCCACACCCCAGCCCAAGCCATCAGCAGGTGGGAACGTGCACCCCACAGTTGATGGGCATCGGTAGTGGCCTGACTTCCCGGGCTGACAAGGGAACAGGTGTCTCGAGAGCCCCTGCGCCCTGTCCAGCATGGGCAGTGGCGGGCCCGCCGTCTGCAGCTGCCGCTCGGCTGGGCAAAGGGGCCTCAGCCAGGGGGTCTCGGCACGCAGGAGGGGCTGGCCCCTTATCCTGAAGGAGGCTGGCGGACTTCCACCCTGGGCAGCAGGGAGGATGTGGCCCTGACTGGACTGGGTAGGGGAATGGCCGGCGGAAAGCCCGCAGTCATCCAGGCCCAGGGGGGTCACCACCACCCCATTGATAAAGGATTCCCAGAGCCCAGAGGATGCGCCCAGGCCAGAGGCGCCCACAAGGAGAGGGGGACGGGTCCCCGGTGGCCAGGGAGGTCCTGGGCTGCAGAAACGGCCAGGGCGTGGCCTCCCTTGGGAGCCCCAGGGCTCAGGAGCCTGGCAGCCATGTTGGCGTGGACGTGGGCCCCGCCTCACAGTAGATCAAAAGAGGGAGCACTTGCCCCTGCAGATCCGGCTTGGCCAAAGTGCAGCAATGCCAGGGAAGGAGAAGGCCAGGCCAGGGTGCCAGCCGGCTGGAGCCGTGGCTCACTGTCTGTTGCCCCTCTGCAGCCCTGCTTCAGAAATACCTGGACAACTACGACCTGAGCATCCGGGTGATCTACGTGCTAGGGACGCTGGGCTTCTCCGTGGGCACGGCCGTGATGGCCATGTTTCCCAACGTCTACGTGGCCATGGTCACCATCAGTACCATGGGCATCGTCTCCATGAGCATCTCCTACTGCCCCTATGCCCTGCTGGGCCACTACCATGACATCAAAGAGGTGCGTCCAGCCCGCCGTGGGGTTGGGGAGCCGAGCCAGCTGCCCAGGCCCGGGCCCGGGCCCGGGGCTGGCGCCTGATCCCCTGTGGCCCAGCACCTCCCACCTAAGGGTTAGCCCGGCACAGAATGCCCCTCCACCGTCCACTCCTGCCAACCTAGCAGCTGACGCCGCCTGAGCCGTCCTTGGCCACCAGAGCCTCGGCCTCCAGCACTCTGACTCCCAGGCTCTGCATGAGGCCTCTGAAGGCAGGGACAGCCCTGGTCAGCACGGAGGCAGGAGGCGCAGTTTCACTTCTTACTTTGTAATCCATAATGCTTTATTTTTTTCTTTTGGCATTTTCGGCATTTGAACTCAGGACCTGGAGTTGGGTGGACAGGCATGCGAGTGCTTGCAAGGCGCACCCTCTCGTCCTTTCTGCTGTAGTTATTTTTCAGATTTTTTTATTTTTCATGCTTTTTGCCCAGGACCAGCCTTGGACCTAGATTCTCCTCCAGGTACCTCCCACATGCCGCCACGCCAGCTTATTGGTTAAGAAGGAGGTCTCAGGCTGGGAAGGTGGCTTAGTGGTAGAGTGCTTGCCTTGCATGCATGAAGCCCTAGGTTCAATTCCTCAGTGCCACATACACAGAAAAAGCCAGAAGTGGTGCTGTGACACGAGTGGTAGGGTGCTATCCTTGAGCAAGAAGCTTGGGAACAGTGCCCAGGCCCTGAGTTCGAGCCCTGAGATTGGCAAAAAGAAAAAGGCAAAAAAAGATGAAGGTCTCACTAACTTTTTCCGTTGGCTGGCCTGGAACTGCGATCCTCCTGATCTCTGCCTGAGTGGCTCGGGTCCCAGGCTCCTCTGCCTGCTGGCTCTCTTACACTGCAGTGGGACGGGCTTGGGTCTGACAGGTGGGGCTTTGGGAACTTTCAGACTAATGACTTGGAATTGCTCATAGTATTTCCTTACGGCCCAGTGTAACACCTTGTCGTGTGTCATCTTGTTCTCAAGGCTGGTGCTCCAGGCCACGCCCCAAGCCCGTGTCATCCTTTGCTTTGTGGGCATTCGTTCCCTGAGGGTTGTCTACTGTGTGCAGAGTAGTTTGGGAACCCTTAGTCCTGTCTGGCATATTTCCTCATCCACCCCTTCTGGGGCTACCTCAGCGCTCCTGGATTGGTTCGCTGTTTTCAGGTTTCTTGAGTTTTTCAGCCTAGTAGTTGCATATAAAACTATGATTTTTCCTCTTTGCACCTCATTAGCTGCACTCCGCAAATGTGTGTTAGGCTCAGCAAAATAAGGGATTTTTCATGGTCTCTATTTTGAACCATGAATCACTTACAAGTCTGTCGATGAGTTCTGACAGTGACTTTTCCAATGGTCAGGCTTTCCTCACGGCCAGAGAGCGTGCTTAGGTAGGATTTCCAGTCCTGGAGGTAACAGAGGCTCCCTTTGGGGAGCAGATATCACGGCTGTTGCTAAGCATGTATGTACTTAGAGAAAGTGCCCTGTGCGCTGTTAGCTCACAGCTAGCGTGTTGCTGTTTATTCCCGGGCTTATCCTGTGAGGGTGTGGGAAACCCCCTGCCGTGCTGAGGGCGCACTGTGTGCGAGAGCATGTGCATGTACGCGCGCTTTGCTCGCCTACCTTCTCGCACCGGCCTCCTGTGTAGCAGGCCCAGCCAGGCCTGGTGTCTCTGTAGACCAGAGGTGGCCGCGCTGGTGTTCTTTTGTATCTTGTTCAAAAAACACAAACCGGGCAAGTACAGTACTTCACACCTGTAATCCTCGCTATGCATATGGAAGAGACAGGAGGATCATGATTTGAGGCTAGCCAGGGGGCAGGAGAGAGTTGATGACACCGTTTTGACCAATAAAAAGATCGGGGCCCAGTGTCACATGCTTATCACCCCAGCAGTGTGGAAAGAGTGAACAGGAAGGTAACGGTCCAGGCAGCCTGGGCAGAAATGTGTGAAACCCTGTTTTAAAAAGAAGGAACTCAGAAGCAGGAGGAGGTGTGGCTCAAGGGGTCTAGCGCCTGCCTGGCACACACACTTGCCTGGGTTCACGGCCAGATGGAACCAAAACCAAAAGCATGTTGCTCGCCTGCCCCCTGCTGGAGACCAGGGCCCGCCACCCTGCCTGTGCCTGGAGGGCCCCCCTCCCTCTCCCCCCCCCTGCAGTTGCCTCTGCTCCTCCCCTCCACAGCTGCTCCTCCCCTCCACAGCTGCTCCTCCCCTCCACAGCTGCTCCTCCCCTCCACAGCTGCTCCTCCCCTCCACAGCTGCTCCTCCCCTCCACAGCTGCTCCTCCCGGCCTTCACGCCTGTCTCTTTCTCTTCCAGTACGTCCAGCACAGCCCTGGCAGCTCCAAGCGCGGGTTTGGCATCGACTGCGCCATCCTCTCCTGCCAGGTCTACGTCTCGCAGATCCTGGTGGCCTCGGCCCTGGGGGGCGTGGTGGACGCCGTGCGGACGGTCCGTGTTATCCCCATGGTGGCCTCGGTGGGCTCCTTCCTGGGCTTCCTCACAGCCACGTTTCTGGTGATCTATCCCAAAGTGTCGGAGGACGCCAAGGACGAGGAGAAAGGCCTGTCCTCCCGGGCGGCCGGCGAGGGTGGCCGCAGGGCCGGCGAGAAGCCCACTGTCCTGAAGCTGTCGCGGAAAGACGGCCTGCCCGGGCCCGTGGAGACCGAGTCCGTGGTGTGAGGCGGCGGGGCTCTCCACGCGGGCGCGCGGCTTCTCCGGCGCAGGCCAGGCTCCGTAGGTGTAGGGTAGGTTTGAGCTGTTAGGCAAAGTATCACATTCATTACTTTCTCCACAATTAAAAAATCATTTGAAATCTTTTTTTAATTGAAAAATCTTTTAATTTCAACTCCTATTCTGCAGGTGTATTATTCTGCATGTTTTTAAATTGTAAGACGCTTACAATATACTCAGTAAGCAATTTAGAAAAAATAAGCCTTTGAATTTCTGAAATTGTCATTGAAAATGCAAACCCTGCGCCGTCCTTGGTGGCCTGTCCCCTGGGCGCCGGCCGCGGCCTCGGCGGCGTGGTCACAGGGGTCTTGGCGCCTCTTGGCACGCACAGTTGTGCTGCCGCTTTTGGAGAGTTTTTCTCTGATTATTTGGGAAGTGTTTTCTTTTTCATAACTGTTTAATTACAAGAACAGCGTCTCGTCTCTTCCTCGGAGGGTGTGGTGGCCTGTGGCGGCCGCACCAAAGCCGGCGAGTTCCCCGTGGCTGCTGTGGGCAGCGAGGGACCATGTGCGAGGGCGACCTCCAGACAACCAGGGAGGGGCAGCAGCAAGCACGGACAGAATGTGCGTGGTGTGTGCGTGTGGGTGTGTGCACGCATGTGCGTGCCTGTGAGTGTCCCACCTCCCCCCCCAGGCCCCGGGGGAGCCGTTTGGTCACCGCCGACTCTCAGTTGCACTTTGATTTGTCTCTACACCGTTTGCTGGGAATCCAGAGCCCAGAGCTCCAGGCAGGCGCTGGCTCCCGAGTCCTGCCTCCAGGCTACCTCGAATGTGTGGTGGGCGAGGCCTCTGAGGGGTGCCCGAGGGTGCCAGGGCCTCCCTTTCTGCCACACTGGGGCCCATCCGAACTGGACCCCATCTGAACTCTTGTGACTTCCTCCCGGGCTCCCGGGCTGGCCGCTGGAGCGCACGTGCACCTGAGAGCCGCCTGGGTCTGGGTCGCGGCCCAGCCAGGGCCTGGCGCCATGCGTTTTCTGGCTTCAGCCAATGAGTGAACCTCAGGCTCCAGGAAGCGCAACCGTCACAAGCTGCCGCTGTCTGGAACGTGTTCAAGGCACCACATCCCACCCAACGCTTGAGCCCGCTCTTCCCGGAGACCGGATCTGGAGACCGGCGGTCCATGCCTGCCGGCGCTCTGAGGGGAAGAGCACGGGCGGCAGCCGCTGCCCCGGTGAACACGGCGGCTGCCTCCACGTGGTGTTTTTTAAATAGAACTTTACAATGCATGAGAATCATGCTGCAATATGGTCATTCTAAAGCATATATATATATATATATATACACATATATATACACATATATTTCAAGCTGAAATGCAGTTTTTTAAATAAATTACTTGAATTTTCTGTGTAAGCAGAATGGCTGTTTTTGTCCTTGGCAGCTCTCTGGTCTGGTCTTGTCACGGCTGCCGCTGGTGGCAGTGGGGAGGTTGTGTTTGGAGTGCGAGGAGCGGCGGCGTGTGCTGGGCGCGGGCAGCTTCTCAGCCTGCGCTCCGGCCAGCCCGGCCCGCTCCCACCCCGCCGGCCTCTGGCTGAAGACGCTTGTGCCGGGAACTGAGAAAGGCAGTGGCCCGGCTGCCACCTGCCACATGCCAGCCCAGAGGCCATGACCCAGACTGACCCCGACGAACGGCCCGTAGGCCTCATGCCTGGAAACCAAGCTGACCAGGAGTGGGCTCACAGCGGCCGGGGGGGGGGGGGGCGTCATGAGGGCCTGGGCAGTGTGCCCACCACCTGCAGGCCTGTGCCCCTCCTGACATGGGATTCTAATACGGCGCCAGTTGGGGCTGCCGGATGGCCTGTGAGCGGCTGAGCCGAGGGCCGGCTGCTGGCTGGCCTGTTCAGTGGTGCGGGCACCGGTTTCTGACTGGGGGGCGGGCAGGAGGGGCACGGAGCTCACCGCTGCTCACCTCCACCGGACCCGAGCAGGCCGGCAGCCGTCTGGCGCTCGGCTGGAGTTGGCCTTGTGTGCCAATTTGGCCGGGGAGGGGGGGGGCCTGGGGGCCACTCAAAAGCCATGTGATGCACAAGAAATCTTTAACCAACATGGGGGACGTGGATCTGATGGCATTTTTGTTCCTTTCTCGACCTCAAGGAGGGCTTTGGGATGGCTGTGGCTGAACAGGGGAGGGGGACTGTCCAGTGAGGCGGGGGGGGCGGGGGCGTGGAGGAAGCCAGCCCTCTCCCCCGCAGGGGCGGCCCGAGCCTTCCACCAGAGCGATCGCCCTCATCTGCAGCCCCTTCTGAGCCGGCAGCCGCCTTCCAGCCTCTTCTCTCCCCTACTCTAAAGCCTTTTCAGTGTCTTTAAAAACCAGCGTCTATTCATTGTACCAGGGGCTTTCCACGCTAGCACACAATGTGCGCGACCGCAGTCACTCATGTCCTGAGCACGCTGTGCGGCCTCCGGTTTTCTCAATGAACTCTAAGCAGTTTTTCCTTCTGTTTAGCACTTTTTTGTCGGTCATGGCGCTTGAACTCAGGGCCTGGGTGCCATCCCTGAGCTCTTCGGCTCAAGACAAGCACTCTATCCCTTGAGCCACAGCATCACTTCTGGTTTTCTGAGTGGTTAACTGGTAGTAAGAGCCTCATGGACTTTCCTGCCTGGGTTGGCTTCGAACCACAGTCCTCAGTCCCCTAAATAGGATGATAGGCGTGAGCCCTTGGCACCCGGCCACTTTAACATGTTCTAAGGTTGGCACTGAGGTTGCAAAGACGCCCCTGTGTGCTGGGTTGACCCTGTGACCCGTGACTTCCCTTGAGGACTGCACTTCTCTGTCCCACCTCCTGGGGACACTGCAGCAGTTAGTTACCAGCTGACATTCAACGGCCCTTAAGAACAGTCCTGGGGTTTGGTTTTGTGCCAGTGGTGCAGGCCTGGGTGGAAGATCTGCTCTGCGCACCCGCAGGTGGCGTGCCCTGTACCATCTTGGTTATTGGAGCTTCTAGTAGTCTAAATCAGGTACGATGACCTTTTAAAGGTAGCCTCCACTCTGTGTGCGTGTGTCCGCATACCAGCACTGGAGCTTGAAAGCAGGGCCTTGTGCTTTTGCCGGGCTTTTCTGCTCCAGGTCTGGAGCGCTATTACCTGAGCCAGCTTTTTTGTGGTTCATTGGACTTTCCTGCTCAGGCTGGCTTTGAGCCGTGATCCTCGGGTCTCAGCCTCCTGGGTTATAGGCCTGAGCCACGGGGCCCTGCTGTGAGGCCTTAGCTTGCCCTGGCTAGACCCTGAACTGCGTGGGGCGTGCCGGGCTCCCGCCTGAGAGGTGCCCGCGGCCGCCCCTCCCTGGAGCTCTGAAGCAAGTGCCTGTCCTTTTGTATTCTGCCAACTTGCTCCCCATGCGCACGCCATGCCTTGGCATCCATTACAGCTCTTCTCTGTATGATAATACTGTACACTGGCTTCTCATTCCCTTCATCTCAGGGCTTCACTTTTGCCAGGCAGAAGCTCTTAACACTTGAGACCAGCTCCCCTCCCCCCCCTCCCCCTTGCTGTCTACCCACGCAAGAGTCTTGCATTCTTGCCTGAAGTCCGTCAGCCTTGGGCCACAATCTTCCTATCTATAGTCACCTACAGCTGGGATTACAAGTATGAACCACCTCACCCAGCTTCTCTAGTGAAGATGGAGTCTTGCTAGCTAGTTCCCCAGTCTTGCCTCTCCCACCCCACCCCCGCCAGCTTGAACTCTGGGCCTGGGTGCTGTCTCTCAGCTCTTCAGCTCAAGGCCAGCATACTACCACTTGAGCCACAGCGCCACTTCTGGTTTTCTGGTGGTTTATTGGAGATTAGAGACTCACCAACTCTCCTGCCCAGGCTGGCTTTGAACCATAATCCTCAAATCTCAGCCTCCTGAGTAGCTAGGATTCTAGGCATGAGCCACTGGTGCCGGGCTTATTAATTTTTGAATGTTTAATCCATCTAGTATTTTCGTAGTACCTGGGACTAAAGGTATGTGTCATCATGCCTGGCCGCGTAATGGACATAAATTTCTTGAAGGTCACTATCCTGGCCCACGCTAGTGGTTTGTTTTGTTATTTGACAGGATCTCACTATGTGGTCCAGGCTGCCCTTGAACTCTCAATCCTCCTGCCTTAGCCTCCCCAATGCCGGGATGACAGGCATGTACCATCACACTCGGCTTTTCTTGCTCTAAATACTGTTAGGAGAGTCCAGAGAGTCCAGGACAGGCGCCCTGGCTAAGCAGGCCCTGGTGTCCCAGGCTGAGGGGGACCCGCCCTGCCGTGGAGCTGTAACCAGCCAGGCCGGGCCTTGGGCCTCACGACCCTGCTGCCTCTGTTCCAAGGTGCAGAGCCCCGCTGTCACCCGGAGAACCAGCTGTCCCGAGCACCGCCCTCGGTGCGTGGCCTCAGCGCAGCGAGGAGGTCCCCTCGCTGCTCAGCTCCGCATGGAGGAGCCCCTTACCCTCCTGGTGATGTTGGTGGGGGTGAGGCGGGGCGCTGCCGTACCCCCCACAGGCCCACAGCTTGGTTAGCGCTGGCTGCGGACAGCTGCTAGGGCTGCATTTTCACCCCGTAAGCGGGGTGCCAGGTGGTGGGAAACGGAGGCCTCCCTGAGGCCCCCCTCCCAAGCGACCTGACAGCGGCCCCGAGTGCAGGCTGGCGCAGGCGCGCCGGGTGCTCCGTGCCTCCGGCCTCAGCCCCACAGCGGAGGGTCGGCCAGTCCACAGCTGCCTCAGACTCGGGCCGTCCCGGAAGCACCAGCCCAGGACGGGGCCGGCTGGGTCTGTGGAGAGGCCTACACGCATCCTCCAGCAGACAAAGCCACGGACGCGCGGGTCACATGTCATGGCCACAGCTAAGTCCAGACGCTGACGGCTCCCACCTGCAACCCCAGGAGGCTGAGCCCTGAGGATCACGATTCAAAGCCAGCCCACGCAAAGAAGCCTGTGAGACTTTATCTCATTACCCAGCGGCAAAAGCGAGAATGGAGGTGCGGCTCAGGGTAGAGCGCCAGACTAGTACAAAAGAATGAGGCCTTGAGTTCAAGACTTAGTACTAGAACCAAAAAGCACCTAGACAGTGACCGGCGGCGACCATTCTCACAGCCCCCAGCCAGACACTGAGGCCCGCGTGACACGCGCTGCAGAGCTGTTAGCACGGCCCGCTTCCCCCAAGGCAACACTGGGCACCAACTTAACTCACGCTGCTAGAGCCAGGCACAACTACGCTCACGCCTGCCCTTCCTGGGGCTCCTTCAGAGGCGGTGGAAGCCCCCCAACGCGGCGGGGTCTCCTTACCCCTGCCCTGGTGAGAGTGCTGCTCACCATGCCTCCTCTTGAGGAATCTCACACTCACACACTCACACCTACACACACAATCACAGACACACCTACACACACACACCTACACACAATCACACACACTGACACACTCGCACATACAAACACTCACACTCACACACACACAGAGCTGCTGTGCCCTGGCAGCTTCAGTGCTGCTTCCGTTGCTGGGAATCGTGTCCAGGATGAAACTCGAAAGTCTGTCTGTCTTGAAATAACTTGACGAGGCGAATCGGGCAATCCACACCGGCCTTGGGTCACATCCAGAGCGCTGCCCACTGGCAGTGGCTACAATAAGGAAGCGGACGTGAGCGCGCGTGAGCTCAGACGGCTAAGCCGCCCACTCAGAGTTTCAGGGTTTCCTGGTGCCGTGGATTGGCATCGAACGATGCTCACGTGAGTCTGAGGCCTGCGCCGCGGGGCTCCGTGCACTCAGCTAAGCCCCGCCCTTCGCAGCCACCTTCCTGCCAGCCGTGAGTGCTCCCACGCAGAGACCCTGGTGTTCCGGGGAGCCAGCGCCCCCACAGCCACCCCTGGGAGAGGGGGGTCGGCGGCGAGCACCATCCACCATCAGCAGCGCTCCTTGCAGGCACCATGTGCCCGGTCAGGGACGGGCGGGCACCGGGCAAGTCCTCTGCAGCTCCGCCCCGGTCTGCGGGCCACGTGCTGTCCAGCGGTGAACGGCTCCTGCCTCGGTGGCAGCAGCCTGCAACACTGGGACACGTGGCAGTCGGGCTAACAGCAAAGCGCCGCTCACTACGCACGCGTCCTGCGCAGCATGCGACGCACCCGGCAGGGAGGCGGCCGCACTGGGCGCACTGTGCCCTTTAATAGAAAAGCCCGGCGCTTCGGTGCCCCGGGTTAGGGCTCGCCAGGACGTGAGCAGCCACCACCGCGCCGTCAGGTCCAGGTGTGTGAAGAACAAATGCTGAGGTCATGTGATGCAGCCAAGATTGTGGCTCCAGTGCAGGCCCT
This sequence comes from Dipodomys merriami, assembly GCF_024711535.1. Classification (NCBI taxonomy): domain Eukaryota; kingdom Metazoa; phylum Chordata; class Mammalia; order Rodentia; family Heteromyidae; genus Dipodomys; species Dipodomys merriami. Next base: position 306,164 of record NW_027203093.1, on the reverse strand, counting down.
GCTTGTGGATTCTGGTACATTCTGGAAAACCCACTGGGTAACTGCAGCTGAGGCCGCATCTGTGAGCGGAGGCCGGCGGGGCGCGGCAGGCGGGCGGGCGGGCACTCACTCCACCTTCCAGATGGCGATCTTGCCCTCCTCCGGCCCGGACCCGCTGAGCACGTAGCGGCCCTCGGCGGAGCACAGCGTCCGAACGCAGTCCACGTGCGCCAGCAGCTCCTTGGCCACCGTCCTCTGGTCCGCGTCGATCACATAGATCTTCCCCCGGGGCCGTCCCTGCGACGGGCCAGCGCCGCCCACCCAGATCTGCAGGGAGGACGGGCGTCAGTCAGAGGGGAAGGGGCGCCTCAAAGCCGATGCTCTGCAGGTTCCCCAAAGCACATGTCCTTGCTGGCCAGGTCTCTGCTTTCAAGAGGCTGGGCCTGGAGGACGGGGCTGAAGCCCAGAGGCCAACATGACCCGTCAGTGCTGGACGGTGCCTGGGGGCTGCTGAGAGGAGGGAAACTGTTCTTACACTAGGACTCGCACGCACACACACACACACACGTGTGCGGGACAGGCGAGAAGCTGGCTGTGGCGGTCAGGTGTGGACCGCGCGTGAGAGCATCCAGTGGCCGCAGGAAGCACGCCCGTTCTCGTTAACTACAGGCCGTGCAGCGGGGCTCGGGAGGGGCTCGAACCTCCTCCTCCCAGTGGACGGTCCCGATACCAGCGCCAGGGGGAAGCCAAGGTCGCCGGGGTCGCCGGCAGTGCTGGGACTCAGAGAACAGCAGGGGACGCCTCCCCCCGCCCCGCCCGGGCTGTGAACTCCACCGCCCACAGGGCCTGTGAGGCCGTGGCGACCCCGCGCCGCAGTCACACGGGAGCCCGAGGCTGACAGCCCACACGTGCCCACCCCGGGGAGGGGCCCGGAGCACGCAGTGGGGGGCACGGCGCACCTGCCTCTTCACCCGGATCATGCAGCTGATCTCGGAGCAGTGTGGAAGGCGGACGCTCTCGGGGGGCCGGCCCAGGTCTCCCAGGCTCCAGATGTACAGCTCGCTGTGTCCCGCGCAGGCCGCCCACAGCTGCTCCTGCTGGACAGACAGACGCCACCGTGGCACCGCGGCCACGGCGCCTCCCACCCGCCCCGCAGGCCCTCAGTACCTCAGGCAGGATCTGGAGGCCCAGGAAGGAGGCCTGCACTTCTGGGTGGCCACCGTTGATCCTCAGCTGCTGCCGCAGGACGCCGTGGGCCGTCACCTCCACGATGCTGCTCCCCGCGCCTGCAGAGCCGCGGCCAGCCCAGCATGGGCGTCCTCGCCTGACCCGGCCCCCCGTCCTCCCGTGACCACCAGCCCCACGCTGTCACGTGTCCTGTGACTGCCACACCCCACACGTGTCCCCTGCCCCGTGTGACTCGGCACGTGCTCCCCCGTCCCATGGGACTCAGCACGTGTCCCCTGTCCTGCGGGACCAACCAGCCTCAGGTGACAAATGAACCCCTTGGTCCTCAGCCAGCCTAACCACTCAGACGCTAGCCTGAGTTTTCCTCCCTCCCACTACTAAACACAAGGAACCCCTGCCCTCTAGGCCAGCACTGGGGGGGGGAACCCCTACCCTCTAGGCCAGCACTGGGGGGGGGGGGTGCCTGCGCACGGGGCAAAGCCCTGGGTCGGGAAGGGCTGGCTGCCGGGAGGGGCAGCCACAGCCTGAGCCTCAACTGCTTGGCACCGTCACCGGCCCACCGCACTCACGCAGCGCGGGCCCCGCACACAGGCGACGGCGTTCAGACTGGGTGCTGGCCAGGTAGGTGCTGGCCAGATGGCCAGATGGGCGTTGAAGAGCACAGCTGTGAGTGGGCCTCGCCGTGTCCCCAGCCGGCCCCACACTTGGGAGAACCACATGGGAAACCTAAAATCACTGTTGGAGCCGGGCACTGGCGGCTCACGCCTGTCATCCTAGCTACTCAGGAGGCTGACACCTGAGGATTCAGGTTCAAAGCCAGCCCAGGCAGGGAAGTCCATGAGACTCTTATCTCCAATGAACCACCAAAAGGATGAACGTGGATCTGTGGTTCAAGTGGTAGAGCACCAGCCTTGAGCAAGAGAGCTGAGGGACAGCGCCCAGGCCCCGAGTTCAAGCCCCAGGACAAGCACACACACAAAACGCCCCACAGTTGGCTGTGGCTCAAGCTCTGAGTTCAGGGGCGGGGAGGGGGGGTAGCTCCCCAAGGGCGGACCGGGGTGGTCTGCACTCCATAGGAGGGCAGGAGTCTAGGGGAGGCCCAGGGAGGGGAGGCCCGGGGAGGGGAGGCCCGGGGAGGGGAGGCCTGGGGAGGGGAGGCGGTGGCGGCGCGGGCACTCACAGCACCAGAGGCGGCTGCTGTGCAGGCTGATGGCCGTGAGGCCCCCGCAGGGCAGCTGGAAGCGGCCGGTGACCCGCAGGCTGCTCACATCCCAGGCCAGCACCGTCCCGTCCACACTGCAGGAGTACAGCTCGCTGAGGGTCAAACACGGCACAGTTAATGACGGGGGGGGGGGGCCCCGCAGGGGGTGGGGGGGTCGCCCACACCAGGTGCCCAGCCCAGGCCGGGGGGGGGAGGGGCGGCTCCCCAGGGCTCCGCGCCTCCACCCAGGGCTGAGGTCCCCCGCGGGTCCAGCAGGAGCACCGCACACCTGGGCCTCCCCGCCCCAGCGCCCCGCTTCCTGCGGCCGACCTGGGCCTCCCGCCAGCCGGCGCGGCAAGCCCGGTGACGGCCGCACGGTGCTCGGTGAGCTGCTTGTTGCAGGACACGCTGTGGACGTTGATGATGTAGATGACCGCGTCCTCCGAGCCCACCCACACCTGGCTCTGGTCTGCCATCACCATGCAGTTCTAGGGAGAAGCCCGAGTCAGCCCACCAGCCTCCCGCCTGCGGGGGCGGGGGCGGGGGCAGCTCCCCACCCCCCCTCCGCATGCCCCCTCTCCCTCCCCCCTCTCCCCCCTCCCAGCTCAGGCCTGGGGCAGGGTTAACGGGCTGAGACAGGGTCTTGCTAATTACATTTTGCTTGGGCTGGCCTTGAACCTCAATCCTCCCAATCGCTGCCTTCCCGGCAGCTGGGATTATACATGTGCACAACCACACCTGGCCCATGGTGAAAGGTAAGATCACCCACCAAAGGCACAAGAACGTGAAAAAATGGGGTACCCAGGTCGCCACAGAAAGGACACCTGTCAGAGGTTTGAGGCGGTCTTCAGGTCTCCGTCTTCTGAGTGTCTGGGACTGCAAGTGTGAGCTGGATTCTGGGTGCTCCCGCACACAGCCAGCAGGGGGGTCACTTACCACCCTGGAGGAGCCCACTCTGAAGCAGTGCTGGTGCACGGTCCAAGAGGACGCGTCGAACACGATCACTTTGCCTCCGCTCAGGGCACACCACAGCTTGGGGTGAGCGTCCTCCACCTTCTCCGCTGGGTCCAGATGCCCTGGGAGCCAGCGGCGGCCGGTCAGACAGCTGAAGGGACGGGGCCTAGCATCTGCCGTAACCCCTCGGACCCACCCCGGGCGGGCTCAGCACCCAGAGCTGTGAGCGGGAGGCCACGCTCCGGGTGAGGACACGGCTGCAGGCCCGGCGCCCTGCGAGTCACCAAGGGCCTCAAACCTGCTTCCACCCACACGGCCGTCCCCAGGCCGGAGCAGACAGGAGGGCTCACCTGGCGTGTACAGCAGGACCTCCACAGCCTGCGGGCCCGTCTCCCCGGCCGACGGGTTGATCTTGTGTTTTAGGGTCTCCGAGGTGGTCTTGGGGACCTCCAGGGGCACTGGAGCGCAAGACCACTGGTCAGTGGAGGACGAGGACCGCGCTGGCCCCTGGGGGAGGACTGGGAGGAGGACTGAGGGGCAGGCTCCCACGCAACATGGCGTCACTGGCAGGAAGCCAGCGAAGGCTTCAGTCTCCAGCCCCGCCCCACCCGCGGCGGCTGGGCCCTGAGGCCCGTGACGTGAGCAGGGTGGACACCAGGCTGGGTAATGGAGCCAGGCGCCCGCGCACCCCAGCAGCCCCTCTGACCCAGCCCCGGGCCCCCCAGCACAGCTGAAGCCTCCCCCAGAAGTAGAGTGCCGCCCTCTTCACCCCGCCTCTGGTTACAACTAGTTCCCAACAAACAGCTGCATCCACTCCACCCTGAGTCCACTTGCGGCGAGGTTAGGAAGGGGACGCCGGGAAAACGGCAGACAAAGCAAAGAAACACGCGGGCCCCGGGCCCCTGGCTCCAAGGCCCTGAATCCACCTGTGGCGCCCAGCCACGCACAGGCCGAAGCTGCCGGACCACAGCGCCCAGCGGCCAACCACTTGCATGCACCACCTAACAGCCTTCCAGAAGTTTCTAGTCGGCTTGCATCAGCCAGAGGAATTTCTGTCATTAGTGAGAAGAGGACCGGGGAGACCCCTGACAACGCTCCGCAGAAAGAGCAGCAGAGGGAAGCGGCGCAGGGCGCCACGCAGACGCAAACTGCAGCCAGGTGTGCGCCCGCGGGCCGGGCAGCCCGCGCTCGGGAGGCTTGAGGCAGGAGGACAGAGAATTTGAGGCTGGCCTGGGCTACAAACAAGCCTCTGTCTCAAACAGAATGAAAGGTATACAAACAAGAGCTTGGAGATGGGGCTTTGCCAGTGAAATCGAGGCCCCCCAGTAAGACCCGGCGGCTCTTACTTTCGGTCCGCATCTTGTCGAAGTAGGACAGCTTGGAGGCGGCGTAGATGGCCCCGGGGGACTGCAGCGTGCCCACCACGGCGTCCATGAGCAGGACGTTGGTGAGCGCTTGCTGGACGAACTGAGGGTCCTGGTGGAAACCGCGATTCAGTGCCGTCACAGGCGCGCCTGGCTGAGCCCTTGCCAGGCGGCACAGTGGGGCCGGCAGCGGTGGTGATGGCTCACGGCAGGCCCAGCACACTCTCTGGAGAGCCAGGCAGAAGAGCTCTGGCTGAGGGGCCACATCATGCCTGCGGCCACTGCTGTACATCCAGAGTCAACATGGAGGCGGGAGCTGCAGGCGCTCCGGGCTGCACAGAAGCCAGTGCACGGGGCCTGCACCGTTGTATGGTGCCGCCACGGGCTCAGGCCCAGCCCACAGCAACACGCTACCAAGCCTGGCGCACCCAGCCCCGGGGGCCAGGACCAGCCGTCCCAACGGCACCTGCCCGCTGCGCTGCGCACGCTCAGCTCGCCACTCGCCGATACAACGCCCCTCACACCCCTTCCTTGGTGCCCAGCCCCCGTCATCTCTGCGAGCGTGTCATCGGGTGACTGGGGGAAATGAGTGACACGCGTCCCCAGGGCAAAGCCGGTGCCAACTCCACGCAGTTCCTGATCACGAGATGTGGGAGGCTGAGGCCATTTGCTCGCCTGCCCGCCGGGCAGATGGGCGCAGCGCAGCCCAGCCGGTCTGCCACCCACTCTCCAGGCCTCCCGGCAGGGCTGGCAGCCAGCCCTCACCACCCACCCTGTGCCCGCGGCTGCCCACCTTGTAGTCGTCGGCCAGCTTCCTCCCGGCCCACATCTCCTTCACCATCAGATGCCACAGGTCACACTCGGACTTCAGGTTGGCCTCAAACACTTCTTTCTTGGACACCATTTTAATTTTCAAGGTGGGGATTCTCAGGAGGAGGAAGGCCACCATGCTGTTCTTCACCTCCTGTGCGGGCACAAGACCCACCATGATGAAGCGCCCGGCTCCTGCCTGGCTGGAGGGTGGCGGCTGGCCTTCCTTCTCCCTTTTCAGCCAGGGAGGGGCTCTATGCCTGCGCACGCCGAGCCTCCTCCCTGCTCTCCCCCCCCGGACAGGAAGCAGCCTCGGCCAGCAGAGGCCAGGTACAGGAGGCCAACCTTTGTACCCTGAACCACCCTAGGTGAGCTTACCTCTATGTTCCTGAAGGTAGAAATCTCCACATAGCCCGGCCTCCCCTCTGTCAGCAGGAAGAGGCGCTTCTGGGTCATGGCAATCTTGCCCACACCGTGGCTGGTCTTCACAGAGCTGGACAGCTTGTAAACGCACTCGTTCTTGTCCAGGTGGTCCATCACCAGCGAAGGCAGGCTCACCTCCTGGGCCTCTGCTTCTGTCTCTTTCCAGCAATTATAGAAATCCTTGAATGTTTCTGGGTCAATTTGCTTCTGCTGGCCTGTGTTTTATAAGAAAAAAGATGACTTAGGCCACATGCATCACCTTACGAAATAGCACAATGCCCAGAGTCAGGCAGCAGGTGGCGCTGGTGCTCAGATAGTTCGACCTTGGCCTTTCCAGACAGCAGAGGGGAGGGTTCTGTGGTCCAGGACAGGTTGTCATGGTAACCCTGGAGAGGAAACACTGAGATCAGGGCACTTCTTGTGGTGCTGTGACCTTCACCACTGGACCAGAGAGAAAGTAACACTGAAGAAATCAGGATCACACCTTGCCTGAAACCAGCCTACTCTGCTCTCTGTAAGTGAATGATGTATTTGTTTTTAGCCCAGATCACCTTAGCAGATGCAGTCTGTAAACACTGAGTAGTCACCATGCCCTTGGGTGAGAGGGAGCCCCACGCAGATGCCCAGCTTCTCCTCAGCCCTGCACACCCCACCCCTAACACCGGCTGGTCCCTGCACCCACCCCGGCCCGCTCCTGACTTCCATGCCTCCTGAGTCTGCCGGCCCCTCTGGCCTCGAACCTGCAGTACTGGGAGATGCAGACACAGCTTGGGGCTCCTGCTACCCCTGCCACCCTCTGCGGGGTGCCTAGCCAGTGCCAGGACTTCTCTAATGTACAATGGAGTCCTGATTCCTTGCTAAACAGGGGACTGCTGTCCCACTCCAGCCCCAATGTGGCGCCCCCAGGCAAGCCTCCACCTTCCACCCTCCATCTCAGACAAACCAGGTACACCCCAGACACCTCTGCACCTGACTACCCATCCAGAAAACACACGCTTATCCTCAACACCCCGTGTGTATGTAACCGTCTCCAACCAAGTGGGTGAGCATGGTTGGGACCAGCAAGTTCTGTACAGAATCACTGCTCACGGTCACCACTGCGCACCAAGAATCACACTCCACATTGTCCAGTCCAGGGCCCTCGTGACAGGCAGGCTTGGATAGAGCTGGGAAACTGGGGCATGAAGAAAGCCAATTGCTAGCTAGGTGCCAGTGGCTCACACCTATAATCCCAGCTACTCAGGAAGCTGACATCCGAGGATCATGGTTTGAAGCCAGACCAGAAAGGAAAGTCCATGAGATTCTAGCCTCGTGCAACAAAGCTTAGCAACACTTCTGGCTTTTTCTAAGTAATTTACGGGAGATAAAGAGTCTCACAGACTTTCCTGCCTGCACCTCAGACCTCAGTGTCTGGAGTAGCTAGGATGACAGGCGTGAACCACCAACGCCGGGCTATACAGATCCCTTTGATGTGAATTTTTTCTTTCCTGTTTGGTTTCAGTGACTAAAAGAAATGTGGCTGGATGTAGCTAAGTGTGCGCGCTTGCCAGACATGCATGCAGCCCTGAGCTCCTCCCCAGCACTGCCAAGAAATAGCTGTTAACTATACATGATGTCCAGCCACTGTGAAACACCTTAAAAATAGAGGGGAAAAAAATAGCAAAAACATCGCCACCTGGTGGAGACTGACACGAACATCGGGTACCAGTACCAGTGTACATAGTGCTCTGTGTGGAAAACACAGACGTCAAAGAAGGCTCTAGAACTTGCTGCAGCACCCACTCCCTGCACAGAGCTGTCCCTTTCTATGTTGTCCCAATGCCAATGTAACCACGATGGAAAATGCTCCAGAGTACATGGCTGCTGATCCTGTTAGTGGACAAGAGCCAGGATGCCTGGCTGGGACTTTGGCCTCCTCCGATCCGGGTTCTTGGCCCAGCTCCTGCCTGCGTCGCAGCCAGCAGGGAAGGTGACCTGCGAACACAGAGGCCCACGTGCTGCCAGCAAGGGGCTTGTTGTCGGTTTTGGTGCCAATCAGTCCTGAGGCTTGAACCTAGGGATTGGGCACTTGCTAAGCAGCAGCTAAATCCCAGTCCCCTTTTTACTCCTTTTCAAGAAAGGATCTTCCTTTATTCACCAGGCCTACCTGGACTTTGATCCTCCTACTGTGCATGCCCATGGTCACACCACTGCCGAGCCATTGGCTGAGGTAGCCATATCATTTCATTTTCTCGGGCTGGCCTCAGATTGCAACCTACCAATTTTTGCCTCCCAAGTAGTAAGGACCGCAGCCTTGAGCCACAGTACCTGCCTTTAAACGTATTCTACCTCACGCGTTTATTCCAAGCCAGCGACATCTGGCATTGAGGAAGACTGACATTTTTCGACACAGCCATTTCGCCAACACACAGATTAGATGCTGCTCTATCCGGCAACCTCAGGCGCCCAAAGGGATGGCATTTCTGGGCTGATCTGCCATGCAAACCAAACAGCAGGGCTGGTGGGAACCAGCCAGGCCTCCCAGTGCCTTCCTGCATACCCTTCCGGTCCCATGACCACAGGTAGCACAGCCAATGCGAGCCTGGTCCCCATGGCGCCAGCCCTCCAGGGGCACAGGCTCCTCCCGAGGCCTCTGAGCCCCACGCCTCCAGGGCTCTGTCCACGCCCTGTGCTGCCTGCACCTGACTCCTGCCCACCCGGCATGGCCTACATGGGAATGTGCCCACTGCACCCGGCTGGACAGACCTCACATCTTACTCTTCAGAGCGTGGCATGGGGAAGTGACCACCCGCAGTACCTATGGAAACTGGCCCCAGACCCCACAGCCCCAGCCTCCGCTCACGCCCGCCCCTTCGCGGCGATGGAGCCACGTGTTACACACGCACCGACACCTGCAGACACCCAGGCCACACTGCTGCGTGGTCTCCAGCATTCAGTGCTATGTGGGACTAGTGTGCAACAATGTCGGGCAGGCCCACGTGTCAGTATAGGAAAACCCTGATCAGCGTGGAATAAAGCAGACCCCATCACCCAACCTATGGACAAAACCCACGTACTGTTCTGACGCATCGAACTGTAGTCATAGCAACGCACAGCAAGAGGAGAGCAACAGCCCCCTTGTGGTGGCGACAGCAGGGACCCCAAGCAACCTGGGAAGCGAGGCCAGCAGTAAGTGGGAAGATGAGGCGGTTGTAGATGTGCTGAGTGTGTCACACTGAGTGCTTTGTGTGCTGTGTGTGTGTGCACGCGCACACATGCATGCATGTGTGTATGTATTGTGTGCATGTGCTTGCTTGTGCATGTGTGCACAGCACTTCATCCTAGCCAAGCTGTCCAGATGACGGGTCACCTCTTGAATTGAGCTGAGCATTGCAGAAAGGGCCTGCCCACCTCCCAGCCCTTCCTGCATCCTCCCAGCCCGTGATGCATCCACCTAGAGCCAGCCCAGGGGCGTGTACCACCACGCTGCCATGGGCTCCATGACCTCCGCTGCCCGGCCTCCTCCTGTCACCACTGTGTTTAAGCACAGCCAACTCGGCATTTGTGGGGGACAGGTTCTGGGAGCCATGGGGTACCCAAATCCCAGACAGTCAAGCACAGTGTGCAAATTGGCGTGTGCTTCCCACTTGCATGCCTGCCCGCGTCTCAAATGACTTCTCACCCCGAGCACAGTGGGGCAGCGCTGTAGTGACAGGTAGCATGGCTGCACTCACTAGCACAAACACAGAGGGTTTCTTGGTAGCCTGGCATTTGAACTCAGGGCCTCATGCTTGTGAGGCAAGCATTCTGGGCACTTGAGCCAAGCCTCCCACCTATTTTTTTCCTGGTTATTTTGTGGCCAGGGTCTCATACTTTTACCTGCTGCTGGCATGGGACCAAGTCCCTCCAACACCCAGCATCCTGCAAATCTAGGATTAGAGGTGTGAGCCTACCCACCAGGCCCAAGTCATTCCAGGTTTATTTTCAGTTTTGGTTTTTGTTTTGGTAGTACTGGGAATTGAACCCAGAGTCTTGAACATGCGAGGAAGATATTCTACAGCTACACCCTATCCCCCATACACAGTTTTAGAATACGCCTTTTTTTTAGGTGGTGCTGGGTTCTTTCCTATCTATTTTTTTCAGTGTGCAGCAGAATCACTGGCACAGGACCAGGGCCACGCGGGCGCCCGTACTTGAATAGGAAGCGGTGGCGTGGAAGTCTTACCGACAGTGAGCGCGGTGAACAGGCGGCAGATGATGTCGGTGTCCTTCACGATGCCGGACTCCTGGACCCTCTTCACGAAGTCGTCCAGCTGCATGTGCTTCTTGGGCAGCTCGAAGTTCTTCACGGTGTCGTCGGCCTTCGGGGCCTGGCCGAGCTTGTCCAGGACCTCGGTGATAAGCCTCTTCAGCTCGGGCGTCCGCTCGGCCTGGGCGCGCTCGGCAGTGGACATGGCTGCCATTGTTCCCTTCACAAGGTCGGCCGGGAAAATCCCCAGGTCTGTCTTGTACAGGTTCTGGAAGTCCAGGAGGGCGCTGAGCAGCTGCCCCTGCATCAGGTGCATGATGCCCCGCAGGTAGAAATACCTGGCCAGGAGCAGAGAGTTGTCGGGGGCCAGGAGCCCCATGGCCTTGCTCAGCAGGCCGGCGAAGTCTGCGTAGTAGGCCTGCACACACTGCCTCACCAGCGGGAAGTGGATTTCTGGAATCTTGAAGGTATATGTGGACTTAGGGGCCACGTTCAGGGCTGAAAAATCAAGGGACAATAGAAGGTGATTGTCAGGCATGGACCTTCAAAGTGAACATCTACACCAGTCATGTCAACACTTTTTCCAGAATGTTCTGTGTACCTTGAGAGTTACAAGAGCCCCTCACTACCCTTCTAGAGTGAGAAGAGGTAGCTTCCACTCAACAGCTTAATCTGTATAACCACCCAGGCCGCGTGGAGTGACTGCTCTACAGCCTGAGGGCAAAGCTGCATAGGCACAATGCACGTGCAGGAGGCCGAACCCCTCAACCAGCAGCTGTGGTGTTGCACGTCTCCCATCTTATATGGAAGGCGAGGCTGTGGAGCTCTTGCGGGCCAGGGAGCTCCCTGAAGAGGCCCAGAAAGCAGAAGGTACTCCCCAAGCTGCACAGGGGGTCAAGGGGCTGCACAGGGGGCCTCGCACCGGCATTCACCTCCACGGCTCACTGGAGCGCTGACGCTCCGCTTCACACCCTCCCCCACCAGATCGCAACCCTCCAGGGCCTCAATGGCCAATCACAAGGCCCCAGGCACGGACCCCGCAGCCGGGGCCAGCAGCCACGAGAAGCCCACGTGCAGGGATCTCATAGGTCTTAGCCCCTAATAACCTCTCCTGTCCACGGAGGATGGGGCAGAATTGTACACTGGAAGTGCACGGAAGAGCCCAAGCACAAGGACCACACAAATGTGGAAATGAGACAGGAGCTTGCACACGTCCAGATGTGGACTTAGCAATTCGTGCACTGGAAGACCTCCAAGCTGACATCTTTCCCAGCACCAGGGCACCTCCACTGCCCCCTGCTGGAGAGCCTCTGCACAGTGGCCTTTCCATTCAGCCTCCCCTGCATTGAGAGCCCCTCTTGACCCTGACTCCACTCTACCCCAACGTGTGTAAGGAGAGCAGGGCACTCACGGGGGCCTTGCTGTATCTCACAGATATCTACACACCTGAGTATGTACTTCATACACACACATTCCTGTGCACGTGTGCGCACATACAGACTTCCTCCCCCAGGCCTTCTCGGGCGATGTGAGCTGCCCGTGAGCACACACATGCAGGCACACACACTTGCAGGCATACACACACAGGTGTGCACACACACTGGTGCACATACATGTACACAGGCACACACATGCACACAGACACACACTTGCAGGCATACATGCTCACAGGCATACACGTGCAGGCAGGCACACAGGCACATGCTCCCAGGCACACCGTAAACACCCTCACCCAGGCTGCTGCTCTGGCAGTGTGAGCTGCCCATGACACGAAGAGACAAGTTCCTGGGTGGCAGCTCGGGCAGGGCGATGTCCTGCAGGTTGGGCATGCTGACCACCATGCGCCGGTGGGCGAGGGGCAGGGCTGGGGGCTTCCGCAAGGCCATCTTCTCCACCGTGGGTCTTCTGGGGCTTATCAGCATTCCGTTCTCCCTGGACAGAAGAAAGCAAAAGTGCACTTGGGAGACGCCATGACGCTTCACTGTTCCTCCCTAACCAGAGGGGGAGAGCAAACCGCGGCAACAACTTGAATAAATCCCACCTTCCGCAGACCCTCGGGGAAGGACAGCCAGCGGGTCTCACAGCTGAGCAACCCCCAGGCATCCTCTGTAATGAACACATGCCCGAGGCTAAGAGAAGCACTTAGAAAACAGGCCGTGTGACGGGGAGCGTGTGAATGAAGATAGGGAGAGAGGAGTGGGCAGAGCAGGACTCGGCACAGGGCACTGGTGGCACACGCACCCCAACAAGCAGGGACATACAGGGCTTGCCTGTCCCCACCTCACTGTGACTGTGTGTGTGATGTGTGTGTGTATGTGCCAGTTGTGAGGCTTGAACTCGGGGCCTGGGCATTATCCCGGAGCTTCTTGTACTCAAAGCTAGCTCTCTACTACTGAGGCACAAGTCCACTTCTGGCCTTTCTGGTGCTTAACTGGAGATGAGTCTCACAGATTTTCCAGCCCGAGCTGGCTTTGAACCATGAGCCTCATATCTCAGCCTCCTGAATGGCCAGGATCACAGATGTGAGCCATCAGTGCCTGGCTCTCACTGTGAATTTCCTAGTAACCGGCGCTGCCCACAGAGTATATCATTCATCATCCGGATCAAGCTGTCACCAGAGCACTGGGACCCTGAGTCGTGTACATGACACCCCAGAACAGAGCACCTGTCTTCTTCCGACTGCGTATCGCGGTCCATCCGGGCAAAGGCATCCATCGTGCGGCTGAGCCGGGCCTTCAGGAAGGAATGGAACATGTAGGTGTCCAGGACCTGCGGTGGACGAGAAGAGGTGGCCCCATGGCCTCAAGCCCCGCTCCCGCCTCTGATCCAACCCCTGGCAGCTACCACCGGTCCCAAGGGGCAGAAACCCCTGGAACAGGAACATCCACACTCTGATTGCCTCTGTTCAGCACCCACACTCACCTATGGGTCTCAGATAAGCAGCTGCTCTGCAGCTGGAAATCCTCACACGCAAGAGCAGAGAACCCTAACACGGAGACGCCTCTGTGTGACAATAAACTCAAGCAAAAGGGGCTGGGACACGGCTCAAGAGGTGGAGCTCCTGCCTGGCAGGTGACACCCCAGGACACAGGTGTGCTCTGGGGCTCCCTGAAAGCTCTCCTGCCCCAGCGGGGGCAGCGGAAGCAGAGGGGACCACCACCAGGAGCGATGACATCAAGAACGTGATGGGAGGAGCGGTCTGGAGAGGAGGCACTGCCCCTGCCGTGCCACGCTCCCCTCTGCTTTGTATTTCTTTGGCTCCCCAGGTCTCCTGTCGTGTGAGCACTGTGTGACAGTGTCCTGAGTTCTCATGGCCCGTGGACCGATCCACCGTGCAGTGTTGGGTCACGAGTGGAGGGAGGGAGAGCCAGCAGCTAACGTCTACGTTTGGCTGCAGAGCCCACAGGCTGTGTGGAGGAGGGGAGGGGGGCGTGGCGCATCCCGGAACGTCAAAGCCCAGGGGAAGCCGGGACGGGGAGGGGACTGGCTGGAGGCCAGTGGACTGGTAACGTGACGGGTGTGGGGGCCATGGTGCAGGAGGGCTGAGCCCATCGGAAACGGCCATAGCCTTAGGTCAACATGTCACCTGCGGTCACGAGGCATTGTGCGAGCCATGCCCGCTTGTGAGCAATGCTGCCCTTCTTATTTCATTTTCCCAACAGGAGCATGGACTCTGGAAAACTGCTGAGGAATGAGAGAGACAGAGACAGAGAGAGACAGAGAGGAGAGAGTGGAAGAAGAGAGGAGACAGAGGAGAAAGAAGAGATAGGAGAAAAAGGAGACTAGAGGAGAAAGGAGAGAGGAGAAAGGAGAGAGGGGGAGGCGGAGGGCGTTCACCACGCGGTTCATACGATGAGTAGGGTGCACGTGGGCATCTGTGCCGTGCTGCCCGGGGCTCTGAGTCGGCACATGGCCTCATCTTCCGGGGTCCCAGCTGACAGAGGGGTGTAGAAGCCCCACAGGGAAAGGCCTCCCCAAGAGGTGGCAGTTGGGACCCAACAGGTGAGAGGCGCCCCGGCACGGCCTCTGCACACTCCCCACGGGCTTAAAGGTCATTCAGGTGCCTGCCAGCCATGCTCAAATGTCCCCTAGGGCCAGCCCCTCTCCAAGCTCCACGCAGGCCCAGCATCACGAGCTCCACACTGCCACCCGCGTGGGACACCGGCACCTCCACACGGCCCCGAGATGCCTGCAAAGGAAACTGCGCAGCCAGGTAAGGCTGGGAGCGGCGGCCTCCCCAGCCCACAGGGGAGCCAGCGGGCCTGGGAGCACCAGAGGCAAACCCGCAGAGCCTGGAGAGAGGCAGCCTTCACCCCTCACCAGGGTCCGCACAGGAGCACGAAGCCCAAGACAAGCACCTTGTGTGACGGACGAAAACAAAACCCCCAGGGCTCCTTGCTGGAGTGGACATGGTAACAGAGCTGCCTCCAGCCAACCCCAGAGCGCCGCCAGCACCGAGGGGGAGACGCAGCTGTGGAGACACGTCCCAAAGAGAGGGAAGGGGCTGGGGGAGCTCCGATCAGGATGACGCTGGCAAAGGACCAACCTTGTCCCCAGGGACAGAGGCGTCACAGGCTGCTCTGGGATGACAAGGAGGCGCACTAGTAACATCACACAGGGGTGCCCAGGTGGAGGACATGGCGCAGCTGTGCCCCTCTGCCAGGCTAATGAACTGTAATCTGAAAATGGCGTGTCTTATTATACATATGTTATACTCTAAAAGATGACTTAAAGCAAGATAGGGAGCCAGGCACTAGTAGCATCTGCCTGTCATCCTAACTACTCGAGAGGCGGAGCTCCAAACAATCACAACTCAAAGTCAGCCTGGGCAGAAAAAAGTTCGTGAGATTCTACCTCCAAAATAACCAGGAAAAACTGGAGTAGAGGTGTGGCTCAAGTGGTAGAGAACTAGCCCAGTGTGCTCCAAGCCCTAAGTTCAAACCCCACTGCCACGGAAGTAGCACTATGACTCAAGTGGTAGAGTTCTCGCCTTGAGCTGAAGAGCAGAGGGACAGCGCCCAGGCCCAGAGTTCAAGATCCACAACTGACAAAAAAAAAAGAAAAAGAAAACCCACTGCCAGCAAAAATAATAATAATATAAAAAGGACCCGTATGAAAACAAGCTTCTTGAAAAAGCAAATATACTTCCTAAAATATGAACAGATCTTGAAAACCTGTATTTGAGAAATATTTAAGCAGAGAAAAGCTGGCCAGACTAAGCAGCAGCGACCTGCTGCGCACACCTCTCACCTGCCTGTAGAACGGCTGGTCCCCGGCCGCTCTGGTCTTCAGAAACTCTTCACTGTTGAAGACTCTGTGCTCATAGTTCAAATGATTCTTCACTTCCCTAACAAAGACAACGACAGCCTAAGTGCTGGGTGCTGGAAATACATGAAAAAAACATCACTTCTAGAAGCAGTAAGAACAACGGCAGGAAATACACACTCTGGAAGCCTGTCCCCCCAGTGCTAACGTGAATCCCGAGGCACGAGGGTCTGGTGAGCAGCTTGGTCAGACATGACTCTCCCTGGCTAGAGAAGAGCCCAGCTCACCAACTTCTTCCCCTTGATAGTCAGCCTCTGTGTTGTGGAGTAGTAAAGTGCAAGGGGAGGCTTGGGGTCATGACCCCCAGCCAGCCGCCCCAACAAACCCCCTCACCCTGCTGTGCCCCTGCTCCTCCTATGACAGTAACCCCTTGGGGGTCTCAGGGTACGGCCTCCCGGGCCTAAGGTGCCATCTACAAACAGGACTAGCACCCTGCCAGGACGTGGTCGGTGCAGGCCCTGGGTCTCTCTTCTTTTACAAGCAAGCAAATCATTCCATCTAGGGGACATGAAATCTTATAGTCCACGGCCATATTTCTGTGGGCTGGAGGAATCGCTCAAGCAGGAGAATACATGCCTAGCAAGTGTGGGGCCTGAGCTCAATCCCCAGGCCTAGAGAAAAAAAGGAGCAGAATTATATTTTCTTTTCCTTTTTTAGGTCCAAGACTGGGACCTTCCACTTTTGCTCATTGGCTACTGCTCTACCAACTGAGCCATGCCCCCAACCCCTATCACTCTATTTTCTTGCTTTTTAATGAACTCATCAATACTGTAAAGTATTTAAACAACAACAATAAAAACCCAAACCCGTCATGGAAGATTTGTTTCTAAAGAACACAAGCAAACAGGACCACACTAATGACATCACTGTGAGTAGTAGAGGTGATGACGCCTGCCTGTGAGACACCATCCTGCCTTTCCCTAGAAATCGTGTATTTATGTAAGTCATGACATTAAAAATCTGCTGTAGAAATGACCACACAAAGTACGGTGAGTGGGCAGCGCCACAGAGCGGACGAGGGCTGGCGCGGGCACCTTCTTTGCTATGGGCCAGCAGAAAGCAGTGAGGAGAGAGAAAGGACACTGCAAGAGAAAGAGGAGAGCGCGTGGGGCGAGAGGAAAGGTCTGCAGGCCCTCCACCCGTGAGCGGTGCCCGCGTGTGACACAAGACCTTTGAGTACTGCAGAGGCCGAACAGCGGCAGCAAACGACTCCACTCCTCCACGCCACCCGCGCAGGACGCGATCCCACACTAGGGGCGGCTCGGCAGCGACTGTGGCAGGAAGTCTGCACCTCCAGGGGTGCTGCAAGGGCACGGCCGGCCTCGCCTACATGCCCGAGCCCGTGTGAGGTACCTGAAGATGCTGACGAGCAGGTGCAGGGTGATCTGCTGGACGCGGCAGTTGAGCGTCTGCTGCCAGGCGCGCCTGCGCGCTCGGCCCTCGTTCAGGTCTGTGCTGGAGCTCAGGTGAGCAAGGTGCAGCTCCCGATGCAGCTGGAGGCTCTGCACCCTGGGGGAAGGAGACGAGGCTACAAGGCCCAGCACAGCCCTGGGGCTCCCCAACACGAGCAGCCGCAGTGGGGAAGGTGGACGCCCTAGAACGCCGCAAACGCCCGGCCACAGCAGAGGCCCAGGTCAGCGGGTCCAAGATTGTTCACCTCCAAAACTCACAGCACTGACGTCTTGTCCTAGGACCACACATGTTTTTATCTCAGGTCTGTCACTTCAACCCTGGGGCCTACCTGGATGAGAGCAGGCTCCCTTCCAGGACCATCAAGGGGAGCTTCCGGTTCAGGCTGCTCTTGTCTTCCATGGCTGCCACGGGGGCAAGCCTGGCTCCCAGCAGCTCCCCCTTCACACGCGCTGCCCAGGCAGGGCCAAACGCTCCTGGGAGCCCTGCTCCCAGCACCAGAGGCCGTGGAGGGGGCGCAGTGAGCTTGCAGTGGGACCAGGTCCCGGGGCCACCGCAGCTCCTGCAGCCCGCACAGGGCTCCGCATCCTCCACTGGGAAGCCAAGAAGCTGCCCTAGTGTCTCAGTAACTTTTGACCAAAAGCTTGCCACAGCTCCTGAAGTTAAGGCTGGGGACCCCAGCACAGAGCTGGGCTGGCCAGCGTGGCTCCTCCCCTCTGGCCAAACACGCACATGGATGTGGACCCACAGCTCAAGACACCGTGAAGAGACCCTCCCAGCCACAGCCTGGGGGTGCTGAGAGGCTGGGACAGGCCCCCCACCCCACCCACACAGAACAAAGGAGCCATGGTGAGCTGTCCCACAGCCGTGCTGGAGGACCCACCAAAGGGGCCCCATGTACATTTACATCTAGAATGCCAATAGCACAGGCACAGGCAAAAATCTTTGGCCAAAAGAACCACCAGGAGTTGCACAGAGGGCAGCCACGGCCTTCTGGAATGCCTGAGCACCAGGGGCGGCCACTGCTTACCAGGAAGTAAGCAGACAACCAGGCATGTCTATTTCCCCTCCTCCTAGCCCACAGGGAAGTCCCTAGCAGAGCTGCCTGCCACAGCCCAGACCAAACTGTCTGAGAAGCCTGACCAAGCCCCCAGGCTTCTCCACTCTCAAAGGGTCTCAGTTTGGGGCCCCTTACGGTTATTATAATAGATGAAACAAGGATAAAGGTGTACCCCTATGTCGATGAGGGCCCCGTCACATGGTCGCAGCACCTGTATGTGTAACTCAGCAGTAGGCACATGCCTAAAAGAGGCCCTGGGTTCCATCCCCAGCACCACCCAAAAAAAAAAAAAAAAGCACAGGTCCATAAGTGTTTCAAAACTAGATGTCAGCGGGTGCTAGTGGCTCACACCTGTGAACCTAGCTATTCAAGAGGCTGAGATCTGAGGATCACAGTTCGAAGCCATGAGACTCTTATCTCTAAGTAACTCGGAAACCAGAAGTGGTGCTGTGGCTCAAGTGGTAGGGTGCTAGTTTTGAGAACAGTGCCTAGGCTCTGAGTTCAAGCTCCCACAAGTGACCCCCCCCCAAAAAAAATGCACACACAAAAAAACCAGATGTCAGATTTGGGCTCTTTGGGGGACGTCATAAGACACCGTAGGAATGGAAGCAGGCTCTGGCTTACGTCTCAGCACAGCTTCCACACACAGACTGACAGGGATTGTAGGGACACTGAGGTTTTGTGTGACCTGTCCCACAAGGCCCAGTGTAGAATTTTCCACTGTGGTATCATGGCGGTGCTCAACAGAGCTGCGATTCTGGAGCACTGAGAATTTGGCATTTTCAGATTAGGGATGCTCAGCCTGTATTTTGCAAAACCCATCCAGGAAGAAGAATACCAGCACTGAGGTAAGCCTGTGGGAACGCCCAGTTCAAGGAGTCCCAGACCAAAGCTGCCTGTCCTTCCCACCATCCCCTGCTTCCGCTCACTTGGCTTCTGACCCCCAACAGGAAGACACAAGCAGAGAGCTAGCTACCTCTCACATCTGCAGACACTCCCAGGCTGGATGTCTGCAGGGCCTGAGCAAGAGCAGCTGCTGTTTCCTTGCCCTCCCCCACCCAGGTCAGAAGACTGAAAAGCAGGATCTCTCCTGCCACCATTTTAACACTCAATGAAAACAGCACCATGTCAGCCAGCAGAGGGCGTCTGGTTCTATGACTGGTGGCGGTGTCCACAGCGACTGTCACAAGAGGAGCTGGACCCCCGCCTGGACCAGGGCCAGGTAGCCAGAGCCCTAACACAGGCCTCACCCTGACATAACCAACAATTCATCTCTCACTTGCTCCCCGGCCCCGGGAGCACAGGAGGACAAACAACTTTCCAGCCTCTGCCCCACAGACCGCAAGCTCTTTTTTGATCTGTCCTTTCTTGGAAGAATTGTGCTGAGCCCTATTGTGGCTAACAAAGCTGCGTATTCAAGATGGAAGAAAACAAAAACATAGGAAGAAAAAAGAGAATGCTCAGGTGAAAAGAGCCAGTGTCACAGAGCAGAGCTATTTAATAAATATTTAATATCTGTATTTAGTAAATATTTAATATTTAATAAATATCTGACATGGTGCATGAATGAGCGGTTGGATGGATGGGGAGACCAATGAATGAATCAATGGATGGATGAGTGGAAGGATGTGTGGATGAGTGGATGCATGGATGATGGATAGATGGATGAGTAGATGGATAGCTGAAGTCGATGGGTAGGTGAGTGGACACATGGATGATGGATGATGGATAACTGGATGGATAGATGAAATGGATGGATGCATGGAGAGATGGGTGGGTGAGTGGATGGATGGATACATGGATGGATAAGTGGATGGATGGGTGATGGATGGATGGATAGATGAATGGACAAATAAATAAAGAACCTAAAAAAAAATATCAGTATGGATTCTGAGACAAAAGTCAAGAGGTTTCTCAAGGGTCATGACTGACCCCCAACAATTTTGGGCCATAATTTGTATTTTGACAAGATTAAAATATTTATCTTAAAATATTCACAATGTCCAAACTAAACGTGTAGAACAGCAATATAATGGAAAAGGCACTACAGGTGGTAAATACAGAGTGTGACCAAGATGCTCTCACACACACCTTTCTCGTTACCTCTGAATAAATTCCTGTGCCGCGGCAAGTGGAACCTCAGGAGTGCCCAGGTTGTTGTTGGGGAACTCGGGACAGGTGACGCTCCCACGGTCGATATCTATCAGGACTAAGCCATCAGCTTCCTAGAAAGCAAAGACAGGCATGAGAGCCGCCTTTCAAAACACCCAAATACAGTTCTGATTCACTAGGACAGCATCAGCATGTTTGCCCATGTAGCGTGTACACATTACCCACAAAACACACAGTAGAGGACTGGGGTGTGGCCCATTGGCAAATCTCTTGCCTAGAATCAGCTACACCCTGAGTTCAATTACCCACACACACACACACAAAAAAAAAAAAAAAAACTATAGTATGCACAATAAGAATGGGCTAAGTCTGATTAAATGTCTTTTTCTTAGTCTCTTTAGTTGTGTTAATGTACACACAACCGCCAGGCACCCATGCTCACACCTGTAATCCTAGCTACTCAGGAGGCTGATGTCTGAGGATCATGGTTCAAAGCCAGCCCAGGCAGGAAAGTCTGTGAGACTCTTTATTTCCAATTAACCACCAGAAAGCCGGAAGTGGCACCGTGGCTCAAGTGATAAAAGCACTACCCTTAAGCTGAAGAGCTGAGGGACAGCGCCCAGGCCCAGAGTTCAAGCCCCATGACTGACCAAAAAAAAAAATTTTTTTTAAAGATATCCAAAACCTGCCACTGACCACCTGGCTGTCTCAGTACACAGTGGGGCAGACATTTTATACTCATCTAGCTGCATGACTCTTGCATGACGGGTCTCTAGAAGCTTCTCCTGCTTCCATCCTGAAACCCCACATCCACAGAACACTGCCGCCCCATCGATCCTCCTCTGCCCCCGGGGAACCGCCATTCCTTCTTTCCCTACAAGCCGGGCTCCTCTGGGGACGCCGCCAAGTGCAAGGGAGCGGTGTCTGTCTTTTCAAGTCAGGTCACGGGTCACTGTGGTCATCAGAGCCTCTCCTCCTCAAGTCTAGACACCAAGGCATGCTGCAAGTGTTTAATGACCCTGATCCAAACACTGCACGCACAACTTCATGAAATCTTAGGGAACATTCCAGAACTCCACCCACACTCAACACTCAATGTGTCCCCCAAATGCCCAGCCAGCTTGACACCCACTGGACCAGAGCAGAGGCAGGGTCCTAGGCCAAGTGACCACAGACAAGTGGAATTTGGGAACTATGCAAGTGGCAACTTACACAGTCTTATCTGTGACAAAACCCACAGCGAGCCGGCACTGCCCTGGGGCTCTGACCAGCACCTTTGTCTGGGCCAACTCTCCAGTGGCACGTGAACTGTGCAAACACCAGCTTCTTCCTAGGACAAGTGGTATGGGGCAAACACACAGAATCCAGGCCCAGGCCTGCCCTGTGCAATGGTTTTGTGCCGTAGGTCCCCCGAGAATTCCACCATCGGCCCTGAAAAACAGAGCATCAAAGCAAACCCAAGGGTTTCCACCGAGGAGCAACTACCACTTCGGGAATTTTCCAGAACACGTAAATCACTAAGTGAGCTTCCTGCATGACAGTTGTCCAGAATGGTTAAGCAAATGTGCCAAGGAAGTTTCCCTCCTGAGGAGCCAAGAACAAGATGGCTTTTCCCCCAATGGCAAAAAAAAAAAAAAAAAGGAATCCCAGCTTTCAACCAGAGCGCGCAGCTACACACGCAGCACTGACATCCTCCCGCCCCTCCCAGGGGTCTCCGAGGCCTTCTCCTAAAGCCTGACTGTCCCTTTCTGACTCACAGAAAACACGCTGTCCCCTGCAGGAAGGATGGGTCAGTCAGGAGCTGCCCCCTTGCTGAGCCCCTGGGGGAAGGGCTGCGTTAGCCCCCCAAGAAGTGGAGCTGTGGGGACAAGGAGTCAGATGCTGAACGAGATGAGGGGCAGGACGGGCTCCCTCCTCTGTTCTTCCACTTCTGTGGACACTGGACACGCCCAAAATTAAAAAAAAAAAACAATTGAAGGCTGGGAAGGTGGCTCAGTGGTAGAGCGCTTGCCTTGCATGCCTGAGGCCCCGGGTTCGATTTGCTAAGCAAAGAGAAAAAAACCGGAAGTGGCACTGTGGCTCAAGTGGTAGAGCGCTAGCCTTAAGCTGAAGAGCTGAGGGACAGCGCCCAGGCCCAGAGATCAGGCCCCATGACTGGAACCCCCCCCCAAAAAAAAAAACAGCAAAAAAACAATTGAGTACATGGTCATTCATGCCTGCAACCCCAGCCCTTGGGAGACTGAGACAGGAAGATCAGGAGTTCAAGGCCAACTTGGCTACACAGTGAGAGCTCTCTAGCAGCAAGCAAACAAACATGCACCTGCCATGGTGAAGTGCCAGTGTGCCCAAGATGCACACACTCCCCAGCCCGTCTCCAAAAGTAAACACACCAAGCCACCAGGTGCCGGAAGAACTAGAACTGAAACAAACCTAACAGTACCAAGTGCTGCTGCCTAAGAACGCAGCAACACGGCCACTTCAGAACAGGCTGGCGCCCCACAGTGAGGGGCACCCACCCACCCACCCACCGCCCTCTGTGCCTGCTCCTGTGGATACACACACACACAGGAAGACACGGGAGGGCACCCAACCCTTGTCCATGAGTGGCCGTGGCAACATTTCCCACCAGGCCAAAGGCAAAGCAACCCCAATGCCCATCAGCAATCGTCCAGTTGGCAGGTGGCCACTGAGCAGCCAAAGTACAGCCTGGCAGCGATGAAGTGCTGACAGGCATTGCATCGCAGGGGGACCTCAGGAGCGCGGGCTGAGTTAAAGGGGCGGGGCGGACACCAGGGAGCTGTGCCGGAGCCCACTAATGACATCAGAGCCTGTGACTCCACTGGCAGCCACCAAGGCTCAGGGAGGGCACTGCTC
Organism: Dipodomys merriami; assembly: GCF_024711535.1. Classification (NCBI taxonomy): domain Eukaryota; kingdom Metazoa; phylum Chordata; class Mammalia; order Rodentia; family Heteromyidae; genus Dipodomys; species Dipodomys merriami. The sequence continues at coordinate 283,236 of NW_027203093.1, read as the reverse complement.
CCCCATATCACAGGCTCCTTGCTGAAAATGTCTAATGAGGCAGCGATGGTCGTGAAGACTATGAACTGGACATTGTGCTCTGGTATACTTCGTGGGATAGTTGTTGTATCTCATAAAGGTGTCTTTGAACTAAAAACCCTGCCTGCTACCTGCTAACATCGTCACAGCATCTAGCACAGACCCACAACAGATGGCCATGGTGACAGACAGTTATTGAGACAGATGGTCATTTCAACAGTTCACCTCTACAACAGATCAGCACAACATCAGATTTCCATGGCGATAGCTTGCCATGACAACAGATGGCCATTGAGACAGGTGATCACTGTAACAGATCACATCGACAACGGATCTTTACTACAGTGACAGGCACAACCAACAGGGCTGGCAGCGTCCCCACCATGGTCCCACTGGCCCTCAGAGCAGCTTTGCAACTAAGCGGACTGAGAGGTGGCATGAGGCTCTGCCCCTTGCCAAGCGGGTGCCTTAAACTTACCCCACGATTCACTGAGGGTTGGCATGAGTGCACATGACACAGCGCACAGTGAGTGTGCGGGGCTGCAGCAGGGGCGATGGCACACGGGGTGTGGGCAGGGCTGAGGCGGGGAGACGGCGCCCAGTGTGTGTGTGCAGCACACAGCGTGGCATCCAAAGCACCACAGGCATCAAGGACAAGGGTGCACTGTCAGCACTGCAGAGCCCTTCCCTTCCCTTCGCTTGCAATACAAGGCAGAAGCCAGGCCATGGCATCTAAGCTCGAGCCCTTTCCCATCCGTCCTTGCAGGGGACTCCCCGAGTCTAATTCTCCCAGCCCACCGTAGGTGCTCACCTTGCTGACTTCCTCAAAGTGGTCGAGATGGCAGCCCATGAGGAAGGATGTGGGCGCCATGACGAAGTCGAGCATCTGGCGGGACAGGATGGGCACGAAGGTGTGCTGCCACTGCAGCGGGTGCAGGTACACCATGAAGCACTCTGCGACCAGCGTCAGCAAGGCCCAGTCCGAGGAGAAGAAGACGATGCGCTGCTCTGTTAAAATGCAGGTCAGGATCTGGGGGGACAACAGCGCCATTTGCACCCTCTGATTGGGCACAAGACACTTAAAACTCCATAAACCACCATCCAATACAACCAGAACGCATGTCTTCCCCAACCTCCACAATCCACTGTCAAAACCATGGCCACCCAAGATCCCACAGAACATGCAAAGCAGGGCACAGTGGCTTAGACCTGGAATCACAGCTACTTGGGACAAGAGGATCATGAGTCGAAAGCCAGCTGGAGCAAAGTCAGACCCTATCTCAAATTAAAGATAGTACCACACTTGACTAAGAAGCACAAGTTGCTGGGGTCAGGCATGCTAGAGGTATGGCTCAAGTGGCAGAGAACTGAAAGGCCTTGTACTCAGTCCCAGTGGAAAAATAAAGTGCTAAAAGCTGCTATTTGCAAACAACGTGCACCGCTGTAGAAGGCGGCTCTACGCAATAATAAACATTTCAGAGATCCTGGTTCTATAGGTTGGATTGTTTTGAGTGTTTTTGCAATAATGGTGTTTTGAATCAGAACCTTGCAGTTGCCAGGCAGGTGCTCTACCACTCGAGCCACAGCCCCAACCCTTCTGCTTGAGTTATTTTTCAGAGTAAGTCTCACACGTCTGCCTGGGCCAGCCTGAGTCACAAGTGTCCTAATTCTGCCTCCCACAGAGCTGGGATTACAGGCATGGCTCACTAGGCCTCGCTTGGCTCCACACATCTAATGCCCCATTAAGCCGTCAGCATGATGCCCCCTACCTGCAGAACCTTCTCGGGCCTGAAGCACAGCAAGGGCAGGTGAAGGTCTAGATCCACAATGGGGCTCTCGGGATCCACTCTCGAGGGAAACACAACCTGTAGCGGCTTCATGTTAAACATCTGCGGTGAACAGGACTACAGTTAGTTCAGAGCTGCTCCCGGTGGAGGCTGAAATGCCTACTTTTCCACAACCTGGTGCAGATTAGTATGTGAAACCATTCTGGAAGATTCATATGGCTGAGTCACAGAATAACAAGTCCTGCTGCCCCTAGGTTCACAGAAATGGCACACCCCTTGACTGCATCCTGGAAGCGGGGCCCCTTCCAGCTCTGCAGCTCACCAGCCAACTGCTCATTGAAAGTCGAAAACTAGCCACAACCCAGACACTTGTGCCAACTGGCTCAAGCTCTAAATGGAGCTTGTTCAAAGGAAGTATTCTTGGGGCCAGGCGCTGGTGGCTCACGCCTGTAATCCTAGCTACCCAGGAGGCTGAGATCTGAGCATCATGGTTCCAAGCTAACCCAGGAAGGAAAGTCTTTTTTTTTTTTTTCCAGGAAGGAAAGTCTGATCTCCAATTAATCACAAAAAAAGCCAGCAGTGGTAGAGCACCAGCATTGAACAAAAAAGATCAGGGACAGCGCCCAGGATTTGAGTTCAAGCCAAGGACCAGCACCAAAAAAAAAGAAGAAGTAAGGACTGGGAATGTGGCTTAGTGGTAGCATGCATAAAGACCTGGGTTCAATTCCTCACTACCACATACACAGAAAAAGCCAGAAGTGGTGCTGTGGCTCACGTGGTAGAGTGCTAGCCTTGAGAAAAGAAGCTCAGTAACAGAGCCCAGGCCCTGAGTTCAAGCTCCAGGACTGGCAAAAAAAAAAAAAAAAAAAAAAGTTTTCTGGATGATGTCATAAAATTATTAAAATTATGTATTCTAAGTATTTCCACTAGATAGCCAAAGTTCCTTTTAAAACTTGTCACTCAAAACATTTAGGCTGGAGATATGGCTCAAGTGGTAGAGCACCTGTCTAGCAAGCAGAAGGCTGAGTTCAAAACCCAATACTAAAAAGAAGTATCTTTTTAAATTTTTGTTACTATAAAGGCGATGAACAGAGAGGTTACAGTTTTATAAGTCAGGTAAAGAGTATATTCCTTTTTTTTCTTTGCCAGTCCTGGGCTTGAACTCAGGGCCTGGGAACTGTCCCTGAGCCTCTCTGTTCCCAATGCTAGCTCTCTACCACTTGAGCCACAGTGCCACTTCTGGCTTTTTCTGTATATGTGGTACTGAAGAATCAAACCCAGGGCTTTATGCATGCTAGGCAAGCACACTACCACTAAGCCACATTCCCAGCCCAAGAGTACATTTCTTTTTCTTTTTCTTTTTCTTTGGGGGAGGGGTCCGGTTGTGGGGCCTGAACTCTGGGGCCTGGGCACTGTCCCTCAGCTCTTCAGCTCAAGGCTAGCGCTCTACCACTTGAGCCACAGTGTCACTTCCGGCTTTTTTCTTTTTGCTTATGTGGTACTGAGGAATCGAACCCAGGATCTCATGCATGCAAGGTAAGCACTCTACCACTGGGCCACCTTCCCAGCCCCCCAAGAGTACATTTCTTTTTGGACAGTATCGCCCCTTCCCTTGCTCTCCTCCACTTTTTCCCTCCTATCTCCATTCACAACATAGAAGAAATCATTTTTAAAGGCCATTTTCCTAAGTGACATTGCTTTGAGATAGTTCATCAGTTCAGCTTCATTTCCCCAGAACACCTGTGCAGTCAAGACAAGGGTAGTGTGGCTCCTCCCGGGACAGCCTCCCGGCCACGCGAGGAGATGGACTACTGGACACACTCGTTCCCAACAAGTGTAACGCCCTGAACAGCTAATGCACTATTTATCAAAATGAATTTGAGGAAGGGGAAACAGGTTTTGAGGAAAGGACAAGGAGGAGGCACAGTAATGGGAGGAAGGGTGAGCAAATGCAGTCACTGTATTCAACATACACTATGTAACAAATGAGCTATGTAACTTGTGGGTAGACCACAGGGGGAATGGGGGAGAACAAAGGAAGGGGTGACAGTGACAAGACACACTGTACTTCTAACCTGACTTTTGACATTATAACCCTTTTGTACAACTACTTGATGATAACAATAAAATAAGGAAAACCATGCACCGGTGGCTCACGCCTGTAATCGTAGCTACTCAGGAGGCTGAGGTCTGAGGATCATGGTTCAAAGCCAGCCCAGGCAGGAAAGTCCGTGAGACTCTTATCTCCAATAAACCAACAGAAAACCGGAAGTGGTGCTGTGGCTCAAGTGGTAGAGCGCTGGCCTGAGCTGAAGAGCTGAGGGACAGCGCCCAGGCCCAGAGTTCAAGCCCCACGGCCAACAAAAAAAAAAAAGAAGAAGAAGAAAAATAAGGATTTCCCTGTACTCTCTACTAGTAAAGCAAAACTAGACATTCATCAAACACTTCAAAACATCTGACAGATGTCCTTTTGTGTTGCCAGTAGTAAATATCAAGATTTGAACATAGGGTTTCACACTTGCTCTGGGCTGGCACTCTACCACTTGAACCATGCCTCTACACTGGCTTTTTTCCATTTCAATGAATAACATTGTTTTGGTTGATCATGGGGCTTGAACTCAGGTCCTGGGCAGTGTCCCTGGGCTCTTTTGCTCAAGGCTAGTACTCTACCACTTTGAGCCACAGCACCACTTCTGGTTTATGAGTGGTTAATTGCAGATAAGAGTCATGAAGAAGTGGTGCTGTGGCTCGAGTGGTAGTACAGCCTTGAGCTAAAGAGCTGAGGGACAGCACCCAGGCCCAGAGTTCAAGCCCCACGACCAACAAAAAAAAAAAAGTTTAAAGAGTTTCATCAGAACTTTTCTGCCTAGGCTGGCTTCAAACCAGATCTCAGATCTCAGCTTCCTGAGTAGCTAGGATTACAGTTGTAAGCCACTGGTACCTGGCAGGAACTAATGTTTTTTAATGTCCAGAGAAGTAACAGCTTTGTGCTCCTCCCGTAAGGGTATCCTCCTTTAGTCTGAGTATGTGTGAATGTCAAGAGTCCTGTATAAGTCACTATGTCCAGTTAGATTTTAGATCTAGCTTCCACATATGAGAGAAAACATATGCCATCTGTCTCTCTGAGCTTGGCTTACCTCACTTAGCATGATTTGTTCTTAGTCAATCCATTTTCCCTGCAAATGACATAAGCTTATTCTTTCTCATGGATGAGTAGAATTCCATATTGTGTGTATGTGTGTATATGTATGTATATATGTGTATGTATATACATACGTATATATCACATTCTATATGTATGTATATGTCACATTTTATTAATCCACTCATCTGTTGTAGGGCAGTGGGGCTGTTTCCATAACTTGGCTGTTGTGAACAGTGCAGCAATGAACATAGGTGTGCAAGTGTCTTCACTACATCCTGACTTGTAATGATATGCGTAGATGCCCAAGAGTGGTATGGCACAGTCATAGGGAAGACCAATGTTTAGCTTTTTGAAGAATCTCCAAACCTCCTTCCAGAGTGGTGGTACTAGTTTACATTCCCACCAACAATGCAAGAGGATTCATTTTTTTCTCACCCCAGTTATACTGGCTACCTGGCTTCTTGCTCATTATTTTTGGTGATGGAGTCATGGAATTTTCTGCCCAGGATGGCTTTGAACTGTCATCCTCAGATCTCAAATCTCCCAAGTGCCCTATGATTACAGGTTTTAGCTACCAGACCGGGCTAATAGATGTTTTCAGAAAAGCAAAACAGCTGGGCACTGGTGGTTCATGCCTGTAATCCTAGCTACCCGGGTTCACATGATTCCAGGATTAACTCACCAGGTGCAGTGGTCCAGGTGGTGGGCTGGGAATCAGCGACAGTCTTGCAGCAAAGTCTTTGATATGATTATCAACTTCAAAGTCTTTACAGAGCTTCAGATGGGTCAATAAGCTGAAATCAAAACACAAGATTCAAGTCACAAAAATCGAAGTAGCGTGTGTGTGTGTGTGTGTGTGTGTGTGTGTGTGTGTGTGTGTGTGTGTGTGTGTGTGTGTGTGTGTGTGTGCGCGCGCGCGCGCACGCGCACGCGCGCGCTGCTCTTGGGGCTTGAACTTAAGGTCTGGCACTGCTCCTGAGCTTTTTTGCTCAAGGCTAGTGCTCTACCACTTGAGGCACTTGAGGCACAGCTCTACTTATGTCTTTTTTGGTAATTGATTGGAGATAAAGAGTCTCACAGACTTTCTCCTGCCTGAGTTGGCTTTGAACCACAATTCTCAGATTTCAGCCTCCTGAGTAGCTAGGATTACAGGTGTGAGCCTTGGGTGCCCGGCTCAAAGCAACATTTCTATTGTCATCCTCAGTGCTGAGACAGAGCCCCAGCCTCAGGCCTGCCAGGCACCGCTCGCTTGCCCTCTGCAGCTGAGCTCCACCCAGTTTTGCCCCTCAGCATTTCTAACCAGGCTGAGCCCTTCCTGGGGCCTTTCCTCCCCAACTCACAGGGAGAAGGCTGGAGGGTGGAAGTACCTGAAGGGGTGTGAAGACCTGGGAACGGGTGCGGCCATGTTGTTCCTTGCTCTAGACACTGGTCATGGGGGTCTGTTCAATGTGTGAAACAATGGCTGGATATCATGCTTTTCTGTGTATTAAGACTTCAGTATGAAATAGACTTTGGCCACCCCGAAGGAGACAGCTTGAAGAAGCTTGTTTCCAAAATGCATTCAGACTTAAGTAGATGACTTTAAGAATGGAACAGGCATAGCACACACTTATAATCCCTGCACTCAGGAGGATCACAGGCTTGAGGCCAGCCTGGGCGCCAGGGCAAGCTCTTGTCTCAAACATAATAAACAAGCCAACAAATAATGGGGGAGGAGAATGGCTCAAGTGGTAGAGTGCCTGCCTGGCAAGTCCAACCCTAGCACCATGCATGGAGTAGGAGGAGTGAGTGGGTGAGCGAGTGGGTGAGCGGCGTCCTGACGGCAGGGCAGGGAGCGGGCTGTGAAGGGGAGGCACCCGGTGACCTGTCCTCCTCCACAGCAGGGAGTCGCACAGAGGCACAGGTGTTGAGACAATGAACAGAATACTGAATCGGTGAGTTTTAGTTCAGTCCACGTAGCGCGCCTCAACCGAGTGCTAGCACCTCCAGTGTGAAATCACAGCAGCGCGAGTCCCTCTCTGGATGGGGCCACCCATGCCGCCAGGGGGCCCCGGCTCACCAGGAGAGGCAGTCCTTGAGGGCGTTGTAGTACGGGAACCTGGACACCACACACACTGCGAAGGGCACAAAGCAGCCGGCGGTGCCTGCGCTGGGCCGCGACAGCTCCCAGTGAGTCTTCCCGCTGTAGAAGCAGTACTCGTCCTGAAGAAGAGTAACGCCAGCCATCGCCCCGTCACCTCCCACAGAGGCTCAGGCGCCCCACACCCAGGCCAAGGGACACGGGTGCCCTGGGATCTCAGTGCCCCAGTCAGAGGCAGCCAGGCACACACTGCCCTGGGTGGGGTAGGGACACCTAACACCACAGGCACGCGTCTCCCTATGGAGACATGCCACGGCCACACGCCACATGCCACACAGGCCAAGGGCGATACGAGGGGATCTCAACCTGGGTGACAGCACAGCCAGGGTCCCAGCAGGGGTGCATGGGCAGGCCTGAGGGAAGGGGTTATTTAAGGCTTTGTGTAGGGAGGGAGACAGAGTCACAAACACAGCCTCAACCAGACAATACTCCCAGCTGTAATGGAAGACAAGTGCTTGGAAGTCAAAAACCAAGCACCTTGCACGGCAGGCAAACTGTAAGCCAAACACACTCACCAGTCTATCAATGACACCCGTTCGTGGAGAAATAGAAATCAAACAGGCCCACAAATAGTAGAACATTATTCAGCCATAAAAAGGAATTCAGCACGTATCAGGACATAGATAAGCCTCAGAACTATCAAGCTGAGGGAAAGAAACTAGCACAAGGCCACATATTGTACAATTTCACATCCTGAAATATCCAGAAGAAAAAAATCCAGATAGAAGGCAGCCTAGCAGTCTGCCAGTACTCAGGGGTGGGGGGGGTGGCTAGATTAGAACATGGGGTCTAGGAGGGATAAAAATGTTCTGGAACTAGGGCTGGGAAGGTGGCTCAGTGGTAGAGTGCTTGCCTTGCATGCCTGAGGCCCTGAGTTCGATTCCTCAGCACCACATAAGCAAAAAGAAAAAAGCCAGAAGTGGCGCTGTGGCTCAAGTGGTAGAGCGCTAGCCTTGAGCTGAAGAGCTGAGGGACAGCACCCAGGCCCAGAGTACAGGCCCCACGACCGGACCCAAAAAAAAAAAAAAAAAAAAGTTCTGGAACTAGTCAAGCATGATTGGTTGTTGCCTATAATCCTGGCTGGTTAGAAGGTTGAGATCTGAGGATCATGGTTCAAAGCCAGCCCAGGCAAGAAAGTCAGTAAGACTCTTATCTCCAATTAACCACCAGAAAATCAGAAGTGGAGGTATGGCTCAAGGGGTAAAGCACTAGCCTTGAGCAGAAAAGCTTAGAAAACAGTACCTAGGCACTGAGTTCAAACCCCAGGACTGGCACACACAAAAAAAGAACTGGAGCCAGACAGTGGTGGCACAACACTGTGAACACACAGTGGGTTAATCACACCATTTAAAATGGAGAATTTCAGGTATTTGATCATTCTCCACCAGGTTCAGTCACCTACGTGCAGGGGCCGGTGGTACTGGGCGACCACGCCGTAAGTTCTGTTCCCGCAGACGTCAGTGAGGACCAGGAAGTGCACGTGGTCCTCCTTGGGTTCCCAGGCCGCACACACGCCCCCTGCAGGCCAGGCAGAGAGAGGGTAAACAGATCCACCACCACCCAAAGGCCTGTGCTACCCACCAACCCCCTCCTCCCATGTACACAGATACCCACCCCATCCTCTCCCTCTGCAGCTTCTCCGCCATCACCCAAGCCCATCCAGGTGAGTGCCCAGGGGAGGGGCAGCAGATGCCTACCCCACACCTGTCCCCAGAGAGCCCCAGGAAGTCCCTGGGCCAAACTCTTGGTCTAAGGGTCCAACACCAGCCACTTGATCATTTCATAAAACTGGGGATAAAAAGAAGCCTGGGTTGGGCTGGGAAGTTGGCTCAGTAATAGAGTGCTTGCCTTGCATGCATGAGGCCCTGAGTTCAATTCCTCAGCACCACATAAGCAGAAAGAGCCGGAAGTGGTGCTGTGGCTCAAGCGGTAGGGTGCTCGCCTTGAGCTGAAGAGCTGAGGGACAGCGCCCAGGCCCAGAGTTCAGGTCCAAGACAGGCAAAAATAAATAAATAAAATTTAAAAAAATTTTTAAAAAAAGAAGCCTGGGCTCACCAGTCAGTTGGCACTGGAGCACATGGGGACAGAAGGGGGCCCTGAGCTTCTTGTTCAGTGACATAGAAATGGGAGGGGAGAGGCTCAGGCACTCTGGGACCCAACCCACCCCAGGGCGATCTTCTAACCATCTCCAAGCCCTTCAGTACTTCCTTTCCAGTCCAAGCACAGAGACCTTGCAAAGCCCCTTCTCGTGCGGACCCTGGAGGTCTATGCCTCCTGCCTTCCAGGACTCGGCTGCTGGGCACGGCGGACACCAAGTGACTTCAACTTCCCTATGGCTTTAGCTTGCCCCGACACTATCCCGCCGACGGCTGGGATGTGCCATCCTCCCCACGTGGACACATGAGCCTCTGGCACAGACACCACAGGCCCCCCCCCCCCCCACGCGGCACACCTGGAAAGCACAGCTGGGGCAAGGCAAGGAGGTCCACGCCGCCCGGGATGCTGACATCCTCCAAGTCTGGCCCCTTGGAGTGACCCTGGAGATCCCTGGGGGGCTCGGCTCGGGGCTTGTCTCTCCTCTTCCGGAAGGAGCGTCTTCGGCCCTTGCCCAGCGTGCCACTGCCGGCGCCCGCCACCTGGCTGTCCTCTCCACTCGTGAAGGGAGGCACAAACACAGACAGCACCTCTGGCTCCAGGGAAGAAAGGCTTCTGCCTCCCCTTGTCGGGGCAACCTGAGCAGGGGAAAGAAGACTGGTCAGGTGTCTGCTCCTGTTCTTCAATGTCCCCCCTACCTGGACACCCTCAGCCTCCCCTCTGCCTCCACCGCCCAGCACACAGGCCCAGTAGCTCCGCACTGCCCTGGGAAGGGGTCCAAGTGAGAGGCCAAGGAGCTCACGTCGGTAAGGACAGCAGGGAACATTCTTTTAGGAACTTACTGGACCTGGGAGCCACCAATGGCCCACGCCTGTCATCCTAGCTACTCTGGAGGCTGAGATCTGAAGATCGCAGTTCAAACCCAGCCTGGGCAAAAAAAGTACCCAGGAGACTTTTTTTTTTTTTTTTTTTTTTGTCAGCCGTGGGGCCTAAACTCTGGGCCTGGGCGCTGTCCCTCAGCTCTTCAGCTCAAGGCAAGCACTCTACCACTTGAGCCTCAGCACAACTTCCGGTTTGCTAAGTGGTTTATTGGAGACAAGAGTCTCACAGACTTTTCCTGCCCGGGCTGTCTTTGAACTGTGATCCTTAGATCTCAGCCTCCTGAATAGCTAGGATTACAGGCGTAAGTCACCCCCAGGAGACTCCTTTCTCGAAGGAACCACTCAAGGGCTGGGAAGGTGGCTCAGTGGTAGAGTGCTTGCCTTGCATGCCTGAGGCCCTGGGTTCGATTCTTCAGCATCACATAAGCAAAAAGAAAAAAGCCAGAAGTGGCGCTGTGGCTCAAGTGGTAGAGCGCCAGCCTTGAGCTGAAGAGCTGAGGGACAGCGCCCAGGCCCAGAGTTCAGGCCCCACGACCAGACCCCCCCCCAAAAAAAGAGCTGGGGGGGGGATGGGAGGGAAGATGAGAAGGGATAGGAAGGGGAAACAAAGGAGGAGGCAACAATGCTTGATAAGAAATGTACTCATTACCTTGCCCATGTAATTGTAACTCCTCTGTACGGTATTTTCACAATTAAAAAAAAAAAAAAAGAGCCAGGCGCTGGTGGCTCACGCCTGTAATCCTAGCTACTCAGGAGGCTGAGATATGAGGATCGCGGTTCAAAGCCAGCCCGGGCAGGAGAGACCATGAGACTCCTATCTCCAATAAACCACCAGAAAACCGGAAATGAAGCTGTAGCTCACGTGGTAGAGCGCTCGCCTTGAGCTGAAGAGCTGAGGGACAGCGCCCAGGCCCAGAGTTCAAGCCCCACGGCCTACCAAAAAAAAAAAAAAAAGAGTTTCAGAAGGACTTTTCTGCCCGAAGCTGGCTCTAAACCAAGATGGGCAGATCTCAGCCTCCTAAGTGGCTAGGATTACAGGTGTGGGCCAACTGCAGGGACTCACGATGCCTTTTTTAGCCTTCTGCCTGCCCATTCTTCCCCAAGTAAGATAAAGAGCATGGGCTGAGCTTTGAGCGGCTTCCCTAATTACAACGCTAACCGTGAGCTCCCTGAGCCCCGGCACTGCCTGCTGGCTTCAGATCTTCCAAAGAACATGGGGAAAATGCAGCAAGTCCGCAAGTGCGGCGTGATGGCACACACCTGCGACCCCACAACTCAAGAAGCTAAGGCAGGGGCATAGTGAGTTCAAGGCCAGCCTGGGCCACACAGCAGACCCTGCTGTCTCAAAACAAAACGTAATTCTTGAGGAAGAAGGAAATGGCTCAGATGCTAAGCTAACTGAAAACAGAAAGGTCTCAGCCGGGATAGGCTGGGTCCACAGCACGGGGAAGACAGGAGGAAGGGGAACTGCACTCTAGGAATGCAGGCTCTCAGCCAGCAGAAAAGGACAGCCGCCAGCCAACATGTTGGTAAGAATCAGAGAAACCCAGAGCCTTCCAGCACCTCCCGCACTCCCGTGGCAAGCCAGGCTCCAGCGGTTCAAAGGCTATGCTCCTGCTGGTTTCATTATTTTAAAATGCAATGAAAACATGCCATCTAGATTCCCTGTGGGAGAAGACTGCACTGCGTCTGCCAACCTGGGACTCCACCTCCACATCCCATCTGTAAACCATGCCCGGGCGGGGCCAGGCCAGGTACCACACACCAGCTCCCTGATGTGCAGGGCCTGGAGATCCAAAACCCCAGCCCCACACAGCCTGTGGTTCAGAGGAACCAGGAGCAAACACTTCCAGGGGTGAGGCCGAGAACCACAACACCCCAATCCACATAGGCCAAGAGGGCACCCCCTGTTGAAAGAGCACACCAGTGGGGTAAGGCGTGGCTCAGCTCTCAGAGTGCCAGCCAATGAGCCAAGCGTCCTGCTGGAGTCCTGGTCTGGGGGTGGGGAAGAGAGTGTATCAGGTACCGAGGGACCAAACCTACCCTGCTCCCCCAGCCCCTCCCTTCAGTGTCACCATTACTGCGATCTTCCCCTGGGCAAAACATGTGTGTGCTGTGTGCATCACAGGATAGATAGCATGTCCCAGAGCTTCCCCAGACAAGGGACCTCTAAGGCATCCAAGACACCCACCACTCCAGAGTCCCAGGCACACAGCACCTCTGCAGTGAGCAAGCTTCTCTTCCTGTGCACCCCCAGGTACACACTCAGCCCACACCCCACCAACAGAAGGCCTTCCACTGAGACAGATGGGCTCAGAGCTCCCCCTCCCGGGGGTCATCCCCTATGTAAACACCTCCTGTAGCCTCCTACCATACCTCCCCTCCCCATCCATCACCTCCTGCGGGCCCCCTCCCACCCACCCCTGTCTTTTCTGATTGGATAAGCAATACCACCTCACTTTCCACAAGGAATAATATGTACACATGTAATAAAGAGAATACTTTATTTATATTTATTGAATATTTACTTAATGGGAAGGCCCTCCCATTAATTCACCACTCAAAGGTAGCTCTACCAGCCCCACCCTGGATACTTCCTTTCTTTCTTTATGCAAATGTAAACTTGTAACATTTTTTCACAATGCAGTCATCTGACTTAAAACTGCTCCCAAGCCTTCTGAGTTCTCCTTTCACAGCTATAGTACTTCACTGTGTCAGAGTCCAGGAAGTCATCTACCCTCCCCTTTCCAAGGCACCTGGGTAGCTGTGAAAGACTCTTCACGCCAAACAATATATGCATAGTTTCACCCATGCACAGTTGCATCTATCCAACAGAAAATTTCTTGGAAATGGACCGGCCCAAGAAGAGGAGGTTTATTAGGTTATCCAGGTACCAGTGACTCAGACCTGTAACACTAACTACTTGGAAGACTAAAATGAGGAGAATCAAGGTTCAAGGCTAGACTGGGCACAGATTTGAGACCCCTTCTCAACCAATAGCTGCTACATAGCAACAAAGATGGAGAAGATCCTGATTCCTGGCCAGAAAGGGCAGAAATGTCTGTGAGACTGTATTACAATGGAAGCTGGGTGTGATGGCATGCAACTGTCAAATCAATTATATAAGAAAGCAACAAACAGAAGGACATGATCCAGGTTCCAGTCTGAGCAGGAAGTGAGACCCTTATCTCAAAAATAACTGTTTAAAAAAAGCTAGAGGTGGGCTGGGATGGCTCAGTGGTAGAGCTCTTGCCCTGCATGCATGAGGCCCTGGGTTCAATTCCTCAGCACCACATAAACAGAAAAGGCCAGAAGTGGTGCTATAGCTCAAATGGTAGAGCACTCACCTTGGGCAGAAAAGCTGAGAGACAGTGCCTAGGCCCAGGATCCAAGCCCCCAGACTGACAACAACAAGAACAAAAAAAAGCTAGAGGCAAAACTCAGTGGTACAAAGCCCTGAGTTCAACCAGTATAACCAAAATAATAATAATAATAATAATAATAATAATAATAATAATAATAATAATAATAATGCTCACTGATCACTTGGTGTCACACATCACACCGCCCTTACCCTCCAACTGAGAGGACAGGTGCAGGGCTGAGGCTATTTCCTCCTCTTCTGTCCCAAGTGCTGACTTATTAAGCTCCCACCCAATATCTATCTTTCCTGTTTTCCTAAAATAAAAACCTAATCAGAAAGTTTTAAAACCACAGCTCCCTAATTGGCTATCTCAAGTTACAGATCCAGAACTGGCCATGATGAGTGAAATACGACAGAAATCCACCTTTCCTCAGGGCTCGAGCCAGGCCAGCCGACACAGCTGCAGTCTGTGGCTACTGAGATGAATACGATGGCTTCAAGGTCTCAGGGGCCCCCTGTGGCCTGTGGCTCCTGCACTAATGGCAGAGTGGGGGCACAAGAACTACCATCCAGGATGTCCTGTTGGCTGCTGCCACCCCAGGAATGGAGAGCCAGGTGCTCACCACTACTGCCACGACAAGGTGACTCCCACAGAGGAGTACTGGGGACCCACACCGGGAAGCAGCTGGGAACATTTCTCGGCTACTCTCCGAGGAGTTCATCCCAGACCCCTCACATCGTAGCTGCCAAAAAAAGGGGGTCTCCTACAGTCAGGAGGTAGGGGAAATGTAACTCACCACAGTAACTCACCTGAGCCTCTCTTATTCTGGAATTCTGTCTTAATGCTTACCACTACCACCACAACTAAGAAAACACGGAGTTAAGGCTCTATCTTAACCTGACATTGAGTGTGTCTCATACCTCGGCCATCCTTGTTGTTCTTGGTGGTGGTGGTGGTGGTGGTGGTGGTGGTGGTGGTGGTGGTGGTGGTGGTGGTGGTGGTGGTGGTGGTGGTCATGGGGCTTGAACTCTGGGCCTGAGTGCTGTCCCTCAGCTCTTCAGCTAAAGGCTAGCGCTCAACCACTTGAGCCACAGCACCACTTCTGGTTTTCTGGTGGTTTATTGGAGATAAGAGTCTCATAGACTTTCCTGCCTGGGCTGGCTTTGAACTGCGATCCTCAGATCTCAGCCCTCTGAGTAGCTAGGATTACAACCATGAGCCACCAGCACCTGGCTGTTTGTTTGTTTTTTTTTAAGTAATATTCATATTTACTTTTAGAGCCTTAGGCATTCAAAAGAAAATTGCTAAATAAATAAATCTCAACCAGAAACCAGTGGCTCAAATCTGTAATGCTAGCTAGCTTATGAGGCTGAGATCCACAAGGTTGAAGTTTAAAGCTAACCTGGGCAGAAAAGCCTGTGAGGCTCCATCTACAAAATAGCCAATATAAAACTAGGCTAGGGCTGGGAATGTGGCTTAGTGGCAGAGTGCTTGCCGACCATGCCTGAAGCCCTAGGTTCGATTCCTCAGTACCACATACATAGAAAAAGTCAGAAGTAGTGCTGTGGCTCAGGTGGTAGAGTGCTAGCCTTGGGCAAAAGAAGCTCAGGGATAGAGCCTAGGCCCTGAGTTTAAACCCCAGGACTGGCAAATAAATAAATAAAAATAAAGCTAGGCTAGGGAATGGCTCAAGTAGTAGAGCACCAGCCAAGCAAACCAAGTGAGCTGCAAGGTCGTGAGTTCAAACCCAAGTGCCACCAAAATTTTTTTTAATTAAAAAAGTAAAATTATGTTTGGTTAATTGCAATGTTGATGGTGTCTTGTTTTGTTTTGTTTTTTGTCAGTCATGGGGCCTGAACTCTGGGCCTGGGCGCTGTCCCTCAGCTCTTCAGCTCAAGGCAAGCGCTCTACCACTTGAGCCACAGCACCACTTCCAGCTTTTTCTGCTTATGTGGTGCTGAGGAAATCAAACCCAGGGCCTCACGCATGCAAGGCAAGCAGTCTACCACTGAGCCACCTCCCCAGCCCTTGCTGTTGTCTTAAAAGTAGGAGTATACCAGAAATTCCATCTCCTCTTTTTTTATTTTTTGCTAATCCTGGACTATTTTTTCAGTACTCTTTGCCAACACACTACCAGAATTAGAGTTTAGAACAAGGGAGATTAAAGTTAAATACAGAGGCACAAAGTCTCACTTGACCTAGGGTGGGCTGCAGCCTCTTTAAGCTGGGAAAGCAGCCCTGTAAACATGCCTCTCCTCTCTCAGACACATGCCTCAAAACACAGGGAGCCCACTGCAGCCCATAGGCTGCAATGCCCACAAAGCAAACCTGGTGACACAATGAGGAGGCCGCACGTGAAAACAGGTCATTTTCTATTCTAAGGAAAAGAAGGCAACTGCCAAATAGCCAATCAGAAGGAGAGGTCTAGAGAGCAAGGAGACCAAAAAGGATCTGCTGACCTGGGGGTGGAAGGGAAAAGAAAGACAGGAAGGAGAAGCAGAAATCATTTCCATATTCAGTGATACTTTTTACTGAAGTCAAAATTGACTTGGTAATAAAGCCTAGCAGAAGAAACTCCCCGGACATTCACAAATATTTATTTGGTTATTTTGAGCAACAGATTTTCTTGGTATCAACCACTGTGCTTCCAGTACCCATTTGAATGGTAGACTGCTGTCACTAAAATAATCAGACCTTCCTCTACCTTCCAGTGTGAATATGTGGAAAGGCAACACTTGCACACATACCTTGGCTGAACATTAAGGGCACCTCTGGGGAAAATGACAGTGTCCTCCTGGGCATAGTAGATCGGAGAAAAACAGGGCCACAGAAGGGTCTAAAAAGAAAGTCAGCTTAGCCCAGTGCTGGTGGCTCCCGCCTGTAATCATAGTTACTCAGGAGGCTGAGATGTGAGGATCATGGTTCAAAGCCAGACCTAGCAGGAAAGTCCATGAGACTCTTATCTCCAATAAACTACTCAGAAAAATCTGGGAGTAGTGCTGTGGCTCAAGTGGTAGAGCACTAGCCTTAAACACAAAGAGGCTTACAGAGAGTGCCCAGGCCCTGAGTTCAAGCCCCAGGACCAGCAAATAATAAAATAAAATAAAATTGATCACTTAAAAATATCTAGGGCTGCCGGGCGCTGGTGGCTCACGCCTGTAATCCTAGCTACTCAGGAGGCTGAGATCTGAGGATCGCGGTTCAAAGCCAGCCTGGGCAGGAGAGACCGTGAGACTCCTATCTCCAATAAACCACCAGAAAACCGGAAGTGGCGCTGTAGCTCAAGTGGTAGAGCGCTCGCCTTGAGCTGAAGAGCTGAGGGACAGTGCCCAGGGCCCAGAGTTCAAGCCCCACGACCGACCAAAAATAAAATATCTAGGGCTGGGAAGGTGGCTTAGTGGTAGAGTGCTTGCCTACCATGCTTGAAGCCCTAAGTTCAATTCCTCAGTACCATATAAACAAAAAAAAGCTGGAAGTGGCACTGTGGCTCAAGTGGTAGAGTGCTAGCCTTAAGCCAAAGAAGCTCAGGGACAGTGTTCAGCTGAGTTCAAGCCCCAAGACTGGCAAACAAACAAACGAACAAAAAAGAATATCTAGAAAAAGAAAAAGAAAGAGAAGCCAGGGCTCTGGAATTAAGAAAAAAAATGAGAAGCGGAAACAAAGGGGAGAATGTAATTTCCTAAAAGTGTTGTTTTCCTGGGGAAAGAGAAGTGGGGGGGGGCTTTGGGGTGTCGACGAAGGAAAGGGAGGAGGGGCTTTGTGCCTCACCTCACCACTAACTGCAGAATGTTTAAAGCTCGAAATCTCCTTAGTCCATATTAGTCTCCACGGCATACTCAGGAGACAGCCAAGCTGGGAAATGAAGGAAATGATCAAATCGCCAGGATTTGGTCTATGACACACTCGGGGGGGGGGGGGGGGGGCGGGGTGAGTCCCCTTGAGTCAACACTTCGAGAAGAGTGGGGATGGGGGGACACCCGGAGCCAGAGGGGGGGCTATAGCCAGCGCCCCTCTGCATCGCCAGGTACAGCCCGGGTTCAGGCCCGGCCGGCCCGCGCCCCGGTCCCCGGGGAGGACGCCCCTTCCCGCACGGTTGGGCAAGCAGCCGTCGGCCGCCGCCAGCCGCCCGGCCCGCCCGGCCCTGGGCTCCGCGGGCGCGCGCGGACCACCGCAGGCCGGGGCTCGCGGTGCACCCGGGCGCCCGCCCGCGATGCGCCCGACCCCGCTCTCGGGCCGTCACCCGAACCCCGCCTCAGTTTCCCTCGCAGACCTACCTGCTCGAGGCCGCGGAGCTTGTCCTGAGGGGCGCCCACCAGCGCGCACAGCTCCAGCAGCCCCGAGGGCAGCGACAGAGGTTGCGGCGCGGCCTCCGCCATGGCCGTCCCGCGGCCCGCCGAGCACCGGGCGCTCGGGTGCCCCGGGCCGCCGGACCCGATCTCACAGCCCGCCACCGAGCGGCGTCGAGCCCGCGGGAGCTGCCGTGCGCAGCCTGTAAGGCGGGACCGGCAGGGGGCGGGGCCGGACGGGGGCGGGACTCCGTAAGGGGCGGTGCTCAGTGGGCGGAGTCGGTATAGGGGCGGGGTCTGGAGAGCAAGGACTTGAGGGGCGGGGCCTGCAGGGTGGGAGCTGGCTTGGCGAGGCGGGGACTGAGGGGGGCCGGGCCTTGGGGAGAGGTCTGAAGGGTATGGGCTGTGGGGGCGAGGCCATATGGAGGCGGGGTCTGGAGAAAGTGGACTATGGGGGTGGGGCCTGCTGCGTGCGAGCGGGCTCAGCGGGGACGGGGGCGGGGGCGGGGCCCATCGGAAGGAGGCAGAGCTGTGGGGCGGGGCCTCCCGCGCGGTCGTCTTTTCTGAACACGGAGGTGTTGTCAGGCGCACGCGCGGCCACGCCGGGCTCCCCGGTGCCCCGCCCGGCCCTCCGTCCCCGCCCCTCCCCTCGCGATCTGCGGAAGGAATGGGCGGGGTCCCCGGGATCCAGGCCACGTCACCGTCCTGGGGCTCCGCGGGTGGGTCCCGGGCCGCGCCGGCGCGCCCACCGTCCCCGCTCGGCCAGCCTCGCGCCCCGGCCTCCCGCCCGGACGGAGGCGGCTGCGTGGACGCGCAGAGACTGGTGGAGGAAGGAAGGTCAGGACGACCCGGTCCTGGTTCGCCTGAAAGCCGGCAGGACGCAGCGGGACCCGGCCCGAGCGGCGCAGGAAGCGGGGCGGACGGGCTGCTGGAAGGCGGCCAGGGGCTTCCGGACTCCGGATGGGCCGCGCCGGGCCGGGCCCTGGTGGGCCGTGGGCGGGGCCGGCCTCCTCCGGACCCGGGCCTCCGCGGCCCCCGCGGTCCCACCCAGCCCCGATCCTCCCAGGGCCTTGCCCCACCCCGCCTCCCGGGCTCTAGAAAATAGGGGCTTTGTGGATCTGGAGTGCTGGGGGAGGCCCCAAGAGGAAACACCAGCCATGGAGGGGGAGGCGCATTTTCTGGGGAGCAGCATGGTCAGGGCAAGGCTGTGGGACAGGCCCGTGCGTGTGCGCGCGTGTGTGTGAATGTGTACGTGAGTGTGCATGCTTGTGCGTGTGTGTGCCCAGCAGCTGTGTGAGTGAGCTGAGGTCTGGCCTTCTCTTCCCTCCCCTGTGGTGGGAAGGGGGGTGGCAGTTACAGTCATAAGGGTGAGCAGGGTGGGCGCTAGCCAGGGGCAAGCCTGCCCTGTTTGGTAGAACTCGTTTTCTCTTAAAAAACTAAGTGTTGGTGGCTCAGGCCTGAATTCCTAGCTACTCAGGAAGCTCAAGATCTAAGAATGAAAGACAGCCAGGACAGGAAAAAGCCCATGAGACTCTTATCTCCAATTCACCACCAGAAAACCAGAATTGGAGCTGTGGTTCAAAGTGGTAGACCGCTAACCTTGAGTGAAAGAGCTTAGGGACAACACCCAGGCCCTGAGTTCAAACCCCACAACTCACAAAAAAAATAAGGAGTTTGAGGCATGCCTCAGCTGTTAGAGTATCAGCCAGTGAGTAGAAGCGTCAGGTGCTGAGAGTCCTGATTTCAGACAATTAATAATAATAGCTAGATGTATGAAAACGGCATAGAAAGCCTCACTAAAAGCTGTTCAACAGCATGTCGTGGGAACGGGGTTGGGGGAAGGTAAATCTGATGAAAATATAAAATATATGCACATGTGAAGCATGTGAGGAGACTCCTTGGTATGTATCATACACAGGAAGTGAAGCAGGCTCTGTTGACAGCGAGTATTCAAGTCAAGAGGATGCACAGCTAACAAGGTGAATGAGGTCAAAGTAGTTTACGTTATGAAAATAGAATGAGACCAGCTGAAATTGCTTTAAGAAGAGAGAGGAAGGGAACAAGGAGACTGCTAGAAGGGGTGCAGTTGATGGGGGACCTTGCTTGCATGCATGCATGGAAATGTCTTAATGAAACTCCCCTGTGCAACTAACATAGGCTGAAAAAGATGTTTTAAGTTAGTAGTCAATAGTGATGTTTCATGCTAGCTGCAAGAAGGGGAATAAATCCGGAGGGTCATGGGTCAAAGCCAGTTGAGGCAAGAAGTTATCTCTATCGGTGAGCTGACGGTGATGTCCTCCAGCTATGCAGGAGGCCATGGGTAGGAGAATCACAGTCCAGGGTGGCACAGGGCAAAAAACAAGACCCTATGTAAAAAAGTAATCTTAATATGAAAATCTAGAGATCAGCTGGGTGTTGGTGGCTCACGCTTGTAATCCTAGCTACTGAGGCGGCTGAGATCTGAGGATCATGGTTGAAAGCCAGCACAGGCAGGAAAACTCCATGGGTCACTTATGTCTAATTAACTATTAAAAAACTGGAAGCAGCTCCGTGGCATAAGTGGTAGAGTGCTAGCCTTGAGCAAAAAGAGATCAGGGACCCTGAGTTCAAGCTCCAGAACTGGCACATGCACACACACACACACACACACAAAAAAAAAAAAAAAAAAAAAAAACCCTAATGCAGCAATGGTACTTACTGGACACTATGTTGAAAATGAACTATACAAGTTCTGGTTGGAGATGGGAAGGAAAAACTGGGAGAGAGTGAGGGGAGGGATGACATTGGCCAAAAAGAAATGTACTCATTGCCTGACTTAGGTAAGTGTAACCTCTCTGAACATCACCCTTATAATAACAGTAATTTTTTTCTTTATATCTAGTGGTGTGACTCAAATGGTACAGCCCTTGCTCTTGCAAGCACAAGGCCTTGAGTTCAAACCCCAGTACTGAAAAAATACCACAAGCACAGCTAGGAAGAAGGCACGTGTTGGTCCACACGCAACGTGGTGCAAGCTCTGAGCTCAGCATCTCACGGGGGAGCGGCTAGCAGGGGCAAATCCTTTCTCAACCCTGGGCCCGGGCCTTGCCACAAACAACGGGGAGCCCTCAGCCCCAGGGGCCCAGAGGCTGCGGAGCTGCTGCGCGCTGTCATGGGTGAAGCAGAAGTCCTTCCGCATCCCCTTTCACAAGAAGGGAAAGCAAGCCTCAGCTGGGCTCCGCAGCCGCTCTGGGGGCACTCTCTGTGCCAGGCTTGGCTGCCTTGAAGATCCCAGCACTCAGTGGGGCTACACTTGCAGGGGTGTGGAATCCACGTGTACACGATGCCCCCCCCAGGCTGGGAGACCCCCCACCCAGGCTTCACCCCATGGCCATCATTTCCCGGTGGTTAGCTCTGTGCAGAAACACAAATTAATGCTTCGTGAACATATGAAGAGAAATCATGTGAAAACTGACAAGTTTGGGGTGTCCGCGTGGGTATAGGGGTGCAATCCTGCCCGGCCCGGTCCCTCCCGTGGGTGGGGCAGGGGCGTTCGTGTTGTAATGCCAGACGGGCTCTTTGTAAATATGAAATATGTTATCAGGATAAAAAAAAAAATCAAGGCAGCCAGTGCTTGGACCTATTTCTGGAACCTATTGTGTTTAAAACAATGCGGCTTCCCCAATCCAGCAACTATCCCACACCCCAAGAAAATGACCTAGAAAGGGCTTCGGAGGTTGGAACACTGAGACAAAAAGGGAAGTGGGGCCTCCACCTCCTCTGTTACCGAGCCCGAAGGCCGGCTGTCTGAGGCCACTGGGAGGGTTTTGTCTCCTAGGAAAGCTTTTGCTTAAGGAAACCAGTAGGAATGGAATTTGGTCCGAGAGGGCGGCGGGGCCTGTGGTGTGGATCAGTCTGGGCTCTGGAGTCTGAGCCGGCATGGTGGCGGCCTACCTCATCCTCAACCTTTTCATCGTCCTCCCAGTGAGGAAAGACAGGAAGCTGTGGTCTGTCTGGGCCTTGTGCTCTGCCACAGAGGAAGAGGACGGATGTGAGAACTCTCATAGTCCATCCAGACTGGGAACCAAGACCAATAAAAATAGACCACTGCCTGTAAACGGGAGGGCACGGAGGCAGGCGCCCGCCCCGCCAGCCCAGGGCTACGAGGGAGGCTCACGCGCCCCAGGGTTATTCAAGGCTGCTCTCTGCACCAGGAGCACCCCCTCCCCTCACCTCACCTCCCCCCAGCCCCCACTGACTGGTCACAGGCTGATGCCGTCCTCCTTCCTCCGCCCAGGCTGGGGACGCAGGCCGGAGCCCTCCCTGGTTTCTGCTCCAGGACCCCTCCCGCATGCCCAGTGGAAAGGACGCAGGGGACCTGCCGGGGACTGCCTCCACCCCTCTCTAGCTGCAAGGTGGGTGTGGGCTGGAGGAGCCACCCCAGGGGAGGCCTCTTGCTCCCACTGCGGTGGCCAGGTGCTTTACATACACACACGCGCGTTTTCCTTGGGTTTGAAGTTGTTGCACACACTGGCTAAGCAGCAGCTGTACTGCTGAGCCATGCCTCTAGCCCTTTTGTGCACTGGTTATTTTGTTTTCCCCTCTACCCCCACCCCCACCCCCAGGCCTATGCCTCGAACTGTGATCTACATCCTCCTATTTCACACTTCTCATGATAGCTAAGGTGACAGGAATACAATGCTAGCCCAGCTGCTTCCATTGACATTGGGTTCCTTGGACTGCTTTTCTGCCCAGACTGCCCTGCAACTATAGCCCTCTCAGTCAGCCTCCTGCTCAGGTAGGGTGGCAGGCATGTGCCACTGAGCCCGACAGGCATGGATCCTCTCAACAGCCCTATGAGGACATGGCTCCCCATTTCACAAATAGAGCACCTGAGACTCAGCCAGGGCAGCCACAGAGCCCACACAGCCATCTGTGTCAGATCCGCAATGTGTGCCCCCCCGAAATCCCAGGCTGTACCCCTGGAGATGCCTCTCCAGGTATGACCAGAGCCCTTCCCTCTGGACGCCTAACCCTGCCCTCCTCCCTCACTGCCTTCTGTGCTGTTACCCCTTCCCTAGGGACTTCTAAAATTTGCTAAAGTGGAGAGCTGGTGGCTCCTACCTGTAATCCTAGCCACTCAAGAGATCTGAGGATCAAGGTTTGAAGCCAGCCTGGGCAGGGAAGTCTATGAGACGCTTATCTCCAATTAACCACCAAAAAGCCAAAAGTGGAGTTAAAGTGGTAGAGTGCTAGCCTTGAGCAAAAGTAAAAACAAAAATGCTCAAGGACAGTACTCAGGCCCTGAGTTCAAACTCCAGGATCAGTGCAAAAAAGAAACAAGACTTGTTTCATGGGTAACAACAGCTCCGCACTGGAAAGCCACTGCTAGGAAAGACCTGTCAGGCCGTTCCAAGCTCACACAAGCCCACTCCTGGCCTAGAAAAAGTTCAAAGCAGCTTCCTCTGATTCATTCCCACAGCAGGTAGCAATCGCCCTACTGTGTGAATCATTGGCGGAGGGGTGCTTGGAGGAGGGGGGAAGGGCTGCCCCCCCCCCCGGGCTGTCCCCCCCACTCCACCCCACCACCACCACCACCACCACCACCACCACCCCGCCCTGTGGTATGGGAATTCCAGCTGGGTTCTGAATTCAGTGGCAGAGAGAGGGGTGAGGAGGCCTGCATGGCCAGCCTATGGCCAGGCTACAGACTTACCAATGCGTTTCCCAGGGAGCGGGTACCCTCTTGTGACCTTTAAAGTGTCCAGCCTTGAGAGGTCAGGGGCCCCTGCTGGGCAGAGCCCCAAAAGGCCATCCTGCAACCACCCCACATAGGAGATAGCCTCCCTGGGCCCAGAGGCAAGGGGGAGGCTGGAAAGTCCCTGGAAGGCCAAGCCTCTACCACAAACGCGTGTGTGCAAGGTCGAAGCCTCAACCTGAGCTGTGTTCCTGCTGCTCCTCTTACCTCCAAACTCCAAGCCAGGCTGACCCACGGCGGAGAGCAGAGATCTAGTGGCCAGGTGGATGGCCAGGCCTGGTCAGGAGCAGAGGCTGGAATCCCAGTAACACCAGCTCCCCCATTCATGCCTGGAGCCCTTCCAGGAAGACACGCGCGCGCTCACAGAGCCCAGCGCACTTCCTCATCCTCTAGGAACCCTGCCTCTGGGAGGGAGGAGGCTAGGAAGGCACTCTGCAGGGGTGACCATGAGCTCAGCCTTAGAGAAATTCCACGAACAGATGGACAGATGGGAAAGCCGGGTGTGGAAATCCACAAAGGCTGGTGTTTGGTTTGGTTTGGGTTTTTTTGTCACTCGTGGGGATTGAACTCTGGGCCTGGGCGCTGTCCCTCAGCTCTTCAGCTCAAGGTGAATGCTTTACCACAGCACCACTTATGGTTTCCAGGTGGTTTATTGGAG
Organism: Dipodomys merriami; assembly: GCF_024711535.1. NCBI lineage: Eukaryota > Metazoa > Chordata > Mammalia > Rodentia > Heteromyidae > Dipodomys > Dipodomys merriami. The sequence continues at coordinate 259,125 of NW_027203093.1, read as the reverse complement.
ATAAGAGGCTCACAGACTTTCCTAACCAGCTGGCTTTGAACCGTGATCCTCAGATCTCAGCCTCCTGAGTAGCAAGGATTGAAGGTGTGAGCCACCGGCATCTGGCTAAAGGCTGGTGCTTTTTAAAAAATTCAGTAAAGACTTGAGCCCCGGACATTTCCACTCCCCCACACCCAAGCCTGGCCCTGCCTGGAGTGGCTCAGACCAGCATTTTCTATTTTCTGACTGTCCTGCCTGCCCTGGAGAATGGGGCTGGGGGAGAAGGGAACGCACTCCGGTGCTCTGTGGCTTCCAGGACAGGAGACTGGGCTCCCATGGGCAGAGGCCCAGCAGATGAGAACCCGCCCCCTCCCCACTCCCAGCCCCCCAGGCAGTGGGCACCTCCCACCCAGCCCGGCCAGCCTGGCCTTTTGCTTCTTCCACACAGTGTCACCTCAGGGAGCTGGGGGGCAGAAAGCCCCTGAGGACCCTTGGAGGGGAAAAGTGCTCCTGGAAATCAGCATACTGGATTGAGTCCTCGCAGAGAAACAGGGAGATACTTGTGAAGGCAGAGGTGGGGCTGGGAGAGCTGCCAAGAGAGAGGAATAGAAGATGACAGCCGCACCCACTACATACCCCAGCGGGGACACAGCCCTGTGGACACCTTCATTTTGGACTTCTTCATGGGTATGTCTGGTGCTGTGGTGGAGAATCAGAATGGATGGATGGATGGACAGATGAACATATGAACAGAAGAACAGATGGATGGATAGATGGATGGATGTATGGACAGATGGACAGATGAGCAGATGGATGAATGGATGGACAAATGGATGGACGGATGGATGGATGGATGGACATATGAACAGATGGATGGATGGATGGATGGACAGATGGACAGATGAACAGATGGATGAATGGATGGATGGACAGATGGATGGATGGATGGACAGAGGAACAGAGGAACAGATGGATGGATGAATGGATGGATGGAAGGAAGGATGGGTGGGTGGAGGGGTGGGTAGGTGGTTGGATGGATGGGTGGGTGGGTGGGTGGATAGATGGATGGGTGGATGGATGGAAGGAAGGATGGGTGGGTGGATGGGTGGGTAGGTGGTTGGATGGATGGATGGATGGGTGGGTGGGTGGGTGGACGGACGGATGGATGGATGGATGGATGGATGGATGGATGGATGGATGGATGGATGGATGGATGGGTGGATGGATAGATGGACAAGTCATGCTCTTGTGTTCTTTTGTGTAAATCACAGAGGTCATAGTTACTCATTCAGCATCCACTGGGGCTTCTCTGGCCAAGGGCTGCACCAGGATCTGGGCTGTGGGGCCCAAGTAACAGATAGGGACCCAAGCACAAGGTTGGTCCACTGACTGGCCAGCTACAGGGTTCAGGTAAGGAGTAGGAGGCACGTTTGGGCCCCCACAGCCCTGGTGTTTCTGTCACAACATGTCAGCTGATCTGCGGGCCCCTGATCCACCTGCCAACCAGGCTTCTGCTTCCTCCATCCCCAGGGGAGGCGTCCCTACCCTCCCCAGCCAGGCTCCCACATCCCTGCCACCAGCACCTGCCACCCTCTTGCTCATCACTCATGATCCCACAGCCAAGTACTAAAGTCAGTTGTGGGACCTGAACTCCGGGCCTGGGCACTGTCTCTCGGCCACCAGTGCCCAACAGACAATATCTTATATATGGAGTTAAATAAAATGGAAAATTCAAGTTACTTTTCCCATTTGTTACGTATTTTTTTCTTTTCCTTTTTGTGGTACTGGGGTTTGAACTCAGGCGTTCTTGCTAGCTCAGTAGATGATACTTTATCGCTCAAGCCATTCCTCTAGACCTTTGTGCTCTAGTTATTTACAGAGTTGTGTCTCACTTTTTTGTCCTGAGTATACCTGGACAGCAATCCTCCTATTTATGCTTCCCCCTGGAGCTGGAATGACACACGCACATCACCACACCCAGCTATTGTTTGACAGAGGGAGGGAGGGTCTTCCTTAACTTTTTACCCAGCTTCCCTTGAACCATGATCCTCCTGATGTCTGCTTCTGGAGAAACCAGGATGTTCAGGCTTGAATGCAGTGCCCAAACCCATTACATTTTACTTAATATGATTTCTAGAATTCCACTGAATACCAATCCTGTATCTTTGGGTCAACACTAGTCCATATTTAATGAGTCTCTGGAAAAGAAAATCTCAGAGAGAAATTCTCTATGTACCTCATCTGTCATTAATCAAGCACCTACTATGTGTCAGAGATCTGGAAACAGGTCAACCACCCAAGGGATCAGGTAGCCTCCTCCACGCTGCAACCCAGGGTCAAGAGCCCACAGGGTCACACCCAGGTTTAGGAGCCCCCGTGTGCTCCCCCCTGACCATGCCAGAAACTTGCTAAGGGCCAAAGTTGGTTTTTCCTTCCTGGATGTAAGGTCCGCTCCTGGATGGCGAGCAGACTCCACCCTCCTCACAGCAAAGTCTCCACCCAGTACCTGCATTACCTAGGCAACTGGGACACCTGGAAGAGGTCACATCTGCATCCGCTGAGGTCACATCTGAATTTGATGTGGCCACACCTTTCCCCACCCATACCCTACATAAGGGCTAGCCCAGGCCCAGACTCCCCTCTTTTTTCTCTCTGTTCGTTTCTAGCTCTTGCTGCTCTTTTCTTGCTCTCTTGCTCTCTCTCTTTCCCAGCCACGTGGAGTGCCAACCTTGCCTGGTCCCAGCAGATCTACCCCTTACCTGAATACCACGTGAGTGCTACTGTTCTTACCCCTCTCTCTGCTCTTTTCTGGCTCTTCTCTCTCTCTTTCCTCTCTTCCCAGCTCTCTCTCATTCCCAGGCCTTTCCCAGCCACGTGGAGTGCCACCCTTGCCTGGTCCCAGCAGGTCTACTGAATAAACCTACCCCTTATCTGAATACCACGTGCGTGGTGCAGTTTCAGTTCTTACTCGGTCACCTCTTTTTAAAAACCTAACACTGGAGACTCCCTGTGATTGACAGGGAGAGCCCAGAGCTGGGTGGAGCCAAGCCCAAAGTAGGCAATGTGTAGCCCAGTGACTTTCAAGTGCCGTGATGCTTCTCTGAGTCAGACTGCCCTGGGCAGCTCTGTGTCTGCAGAGAAGGAAACAGCACTGTGGGAGATGCACCTGCTAGGCACTGACCCCAGAAGCCCATTGAGTCATGACCCCAGTTCCAGGGCAGACCATTTTGGGAGAAGGATTTACCAAGAAGCCTTCTATGGTTTTGTATTTACAGGGGGTTTTCCTTACAATCATTTTGGACCTATTGTTGTCGAACTCTTCTTAAAGAAATGCAAATGAAGTACCAGACATCCTGTCATTCAGCTCTTCCTTTAAAAATCTTTCTTTAGACTCAAGTCCATTTATGTAAAATAGGCCTCAGACCAAATGTGTTTTCAGACCCTTGACCCCTACACCACCTTGTGCTCCTCAAATTCTTCAGAAATGTACTTGTTACCAGACGCGTGTGGATGTAACCCCTCTGACGATCACCTCTATAATAATGATAAAGCAAATTAATAATCAAAAAAGAAAGGGCTGTCCTTGTGCCTTCACCACAGAGACAGTATTTGGGGGACAGAGACCGAGTTCTTGGGTTTAGTTTTCCTGAAAGCATTTTGTTCTTACTTGATTTTCAATATCTAACCGTGGGGATTAAACCCCTGCTCTCCACACCTAGGTTCTCAGTCCACGCCTGAGTTGAGACCGGTGCTTGCTCACAGTCTGTGAAAAGCACTCATAGGAGCAGCAAGTGGCCATGTTTGGGCCTCTCCCCAATCTAACTTGGCAGAGTTCTTCTTTGTGTCAGTATTGGAACTTGAACTCAGAGCCTCATGCTCCCTTTTTGCTTTTGTGCCCATGGCTAGTCTCTACCCCTTGAGCCATGCCTCCAGTCCTGGCTTTTTGTCAGTTAAGTGGACATAAGAGTGTCAGATTTGCCTTTCTTGAGCTGGCTTTGAACTCTCATCCTCAGGCCTTCAGCCTCCTGAGGAGCTGGGATTACATAGGTGAGCTGCCAACATCTGGATTCCTAACAGTGCTCTAGTGTCAGAAGTGAATAGACATGCAGGAGATAGAGGAGAATCCACCCAGGCAATTAACTTTTAAGCAAAAGGGTCAATATCATTTCTCTACCTAGAGCTAGGCAGGCACACCGGGCAGGACAACTTGCCTGTTTGTTTTTGTTTTTGTTTTCTCTGTTATGGGGCTTGAACTCAGGGCCAAGGCATATTCCTTGAGGTTTTGTTTTGTTTTGTTTTGTCGGTCATGGGGCCTGAACTCTGGGCCTGGGCGCTGTCCCTCAGCTCTTCAGCTCAAGGCTAACCCTCTACCACTTGACCACAGAGCCACTTCCAGCTTTTTCTGCTTATGTGGTGCTGAGGAATCGAACCCAGGGTCTCATGCATACAAGGCAAGCGCTCTACCACTGAGCCACCTTCCCAGCCCCTTGAGGTGTTTTTTTTGCTCAAGGCTAAGGCTCTCCCACTTCTAGGTTTTAGGTGGTTAATCAGAGATAAGAATGTCACAGATAGGGCTGGGAAGGTGGCTCAGTGGTAGACTGCTTGTCTTGCAGGGATGTGGCTGTGGGTTCAATTCTTCAGCACCACATAAGCAGTTTAAAAAAAAAGCCAGAAGTGGAGCTGTGGCTCAAGTGGTATAGCACTTGCCTTGAGCTGAAGAGCTGAGGGACAGCACCCAGGCCCAGAGTTTGGGCCCCACAACCGACAAAAAAAAAAAAGAATGTCACAGACTTTCCTGCCTGGGCTGGCTTTGAACCCTGATCCTCAGATCTCAGCCTCCTGAGTAGCCAGTATTACAGGGTGAGCCACCAGTGTCTGGTCACAGTTTGCTAGTTTTGTTACTGTTGTTGTTTGTTTGTTTGTTGTCGGTCATGAGGCTTGAACTCTGGGCCTGGGCATTGTCCCTCAGTTCTTCAGCTTAAGGCTAGCACTCTACCACTTGAGCCACAGCACCACTTCCAGTTTTCTGGTGGTTTATTGGAGATAAGAGTCTCACAGGCTGGGAATGTGGCTTAGTGGTAGAATGCTCACATAGCATGCATGAGGCCCTGGGTTCAAATCCTCAGTACCACATACGCAGAAAAAGCCGGAAGTGACACTGTGGCTCAAGTGGTAGAGTGCTAGCCTTGAGCAAATGAAGCTCAGGGACAGTGCCCAGACCCTGAGTTCAAGCCCTAGGACTGGCAAAAATAAATTTACAAAACTATTAAAAAAAAAAAAGAGAGAGAGTCTCACAGACTTCCCTGGCCTGGTTGGCTTTGAACCATGGTCCTCAAATCTCAGCCTCCTGAGTAGGAAGGATTACAGGCGTGAGCCACTGGCGCCTAGCGGTTTGCTTGTTTTTATCCCCGTCCAGACTGTCCTTCCTTCTTGTCAAGGAGTCAGGCTCACATTCTAAGGTTGAGGGGGCGGGGGGGGGGTGCTATTCTTTTATTTTTCTCAAAGGTTCGCTTTTTTCTGGGCTGCTGGGAGCGGGCTGGGAACGGAGTAGCTGGCAGACAGTGGGAGGAGGTTGATGAGGTCAAGGGAAAACTCCCACTCAAAAGGGGGTCTGACTCCCTTCAACTCCATTGATAAAGAGTTCTCTTTTTTAATAAGTAGCACACTTGGTAGTTGCAGTGTTGTTCTTCTAACTCCTTTGATAATGGGTTCACCAGTCCCAAGCAGCATAGCTGGTAACTAGAGTTTATTCTTTTAACTCCTGTGACCCAAGATTCGCATTCCTCTCATGGCTGCTGATCACCAACAGAGTGATAGCAGTTACAATTAAAGTCCAAAAGCAAGTAATCCCAGGAAATAGCCATGCCAGGCAATAGCAATGTTCAAGGCAGCGGCAGGCACTTTGCGTTGACAGAAAAGACTGCTTTTTCCCATACTGCCCTTCTTTCCCCTGCTTCCCTTTCTCCCCAAGGCAAGCCACAGAAACCAGAATCCTCTCCTCAAGGTGAGTCCTAAGAATTAGAGTCCCTGCTGGGCGCTGGTGGCTCACGCCTGTAATCCTAGCTACTCAGGAGGCTGAGATATGAGGATCATGGTTCAAAGCCAGCCCGGGCAGGAGAGACCGAGAGACTCCTATCTCCAATAAACTAGCAGAAAACCGGAAGTGGCGCTGTAGCTCAAGTGGTAGAGCGCTCGCCTTGAGCTGAAGAGCTGAGGGATAGCGCCCAGGCCCAGAGTTCAAGCCCCATGACCGACAAAAAAAAAAAAAAAAAGAATTAGAGTCCCTCCCCCCATATCAGCCATAAAACCCACAACTGTGACTGCAACCTTTCCCTGTCTCTCGGTGAGGAACCGAGGCCAAGTTCTCACCTGAGTTGTGTGAGAGTACCTCCAGAATCATTCTAGAATGGGGCTGCAAGGGTTTTCTATGGGAAACTGCCTTGTGGCCTCCATTAGCTTCTCTTGCTAAAAGTGAGGTTCAGGGCTCCTGTGGAGGCCCTGACCCCCACAATGAGGCCTCCTACGCCCTGCCTGCCCCCCCCCCCCCGGTCGCCCGCTTGTGGGACGGTGTGGCCAGGTAGAAAGGGACAGAGCAGAATGGGGTTTGGGTCCAGCAGAAATGGCTGCTGCGTGCAGGGGGAATCCCGGTGCATAGGCGGGTGCCCTGTGCTGGGGGAGGGTCCAGGGGAGGGAAGACCTCTTCTCTCCCAGGAGCTCTTTTTGTTTTGGTGCAGCTCCTAGGGCTTGAACTCAGTACCCCGGGCACTGTCTCTGAGCTTTATTGTTGTTGTTGTTCAAGGTTAGCACTCTACTACTCGAGCCACCGCTCCACTTGCAGTTCTTTTGGTAGTTTGTTGGAGATAAGAGTCACACAGACTTTCCTTGCTTGGCTGGCTTTGAGCCGCAGTCCTCAGATCTCAGCCTCCTGAGTAGCTAGGATGACAGGCGTGAGTCCCCCACCCCCAGCACCCAGCAGGAGCTCTTAATCATTCGGCCCCATGTCAGGTGTTGGATGTGGGCTGCATGGTCCCTTTTCCCGGGGGAGTAGGCTGAGGCTCGGCCTGGTAGACAGCCCCAGTGGAGGATAGCGTTTGTCAGAGGAGACATCAGGTATACAACAAGAAACCAGAGAAACTTCCAGGCTGCCCCAGTGCCACTGAGTAAGGACCACAGAGAGAGAGCCATGTGTCACCAGTGTCCATGAGCCGCCTGCCCTGGAGTCATGTTACCTGAGACTCGGGGCAGTAGGGGAAGGAGAAGGGGGAGGGGGGAGGGGGTGGGAGGAGCCCCACCCCCCAGAATTCCAGCGCTGTCCACTGGCCCGGTTTGTTTGCTCGCTTTGAGCCCTTTCTTCCTCGCAGGTGGGACAGCCCCAGTGGATCTCTCTGAGCCCCGGTCCAGGCTGGACAGGATACAGCTCTGCAGCATGGGGAAGCGTCTGGAGCAGGCAGAAGTGAAAGAGGAAGTGTCCTGCCGTTTACCTCCTTGAGTGAGGTCACACTTCCGGGCTTTGTGCAGAGCTGCAGGGTGGTGGTCTCCCTCCCCTGGGAGCACCTAGCTGCTCCCACAGAGGAGCCCCTCCCTCTCTCCTGCAGCAGCGGGTGACCGGAGCTGGGCCACCGCCAGAGGCAGGCTCCCAGATTTTGGGCACCTAATCTACCCTTCAGGTTGTTGGCCAGGCATGTCAGGGGCCCTGGACTCACTGACCAGTCATGCACGTCTCTGGACACCTGTCTCGACCACAGGCTGCACTGTGGGGGCTCACAGAATCTGGGTGTTTTAAGGACATAGTAGGTGCTTAATGATACCTTGCTCAAACGCAAGTCCTACTTCTGACATCCTAGGTGTGGTCTGGTTGATTCTAGCTAGCCAGGGCTCTCTCCAAAGCCTCCGCTTCCCCAGCAGTGAAGCGAGGGGCCTGAGAGTTCCAGGGTTCCTTCCTGGGCTGACATGTGACTCCCCTGCTGGTGGACCCCAGCAGCCTGGGGTCTGGGGCCCGTGGACCCACAGACAGAGTGCTTCCCTCTCTGGCTCCAGGATCTGCCCTCTGGGAAGGTTTGGGTCACAGTTTCTGACACCAGATCGTCTGACCACCCTGTTCTGGCTCTGGCCAAAGCCAGGGCATGGCGCAGGGACCTCTGAACAGACGTCCAGCCAGGACTGCACCAGGCCCAAGGACAGGGCACAATAGGCGCTAGGCAGGAGCTGAACTCTGTGGGGCCCTGAGGCAGCAGCCATGCTGGTCTCTCCTGGCCCAAAAATCTAGAGAAGAGAAGGCCATCTGCAGGTAGAGACCTTTTCTCTCTGAGAGAGGGGTCATGGTCTCCCCATTTTCCACCTGTTTATGCTCCTCTAACCCTGTGGCTCACAGCTGGGGGGAATTATGTCCCCAGGTATAGTTGGCAGTTTCTGGAAACCTCTTCCATCTTCAGAGCCTTGGGGAGGGGGCTGTGCATAGAGTGGGTTGAGTCAGGGGCTCTGCTCAGTACCCCACAGTGTACAGCCCCAAGAATTACCCAGCCCCAATATAAAAAAAAAAAAAAGAATTACCCAGCCCCAAGCCAGGCACTGGGGTTCACTCCTGTCATCCTAGTAACTCTGGAGGCTGAGATTTCAGGATCACAGTTCAAAGCCAGCCCAGGCAGGAAAGTCTGTGAGACTCTTAGCTCCAATAAACCACCAAAAGGCCAGAAGTGGAGCTGTGGCTCAAGTGATAGAGCTCCAGGACAGTGCCTAGGCTCTGAATTCAAGCCCCAGGATCAGCACACACACACACACACACACACACACACACACACACACACACACACACACGCAGAGCTGAACTAATCAAATAGATACCATATATCATAGTTGTTTTTGTTTGTTTGTTTTTCACTTGTTTGTCGATCGTGGGACTGGGAGCTGTCTCTCATCTCTTCAGCTCATGGCGAGCGCTCTACCACTTGAGCCACAACACCACTTCCAGTTTTCTGGTGGTTCATTGGAGATAAGAGTCTCACAGACTTTCCTGCCCAGGCTGGCTTTGAACCTTTATCCTTAGATCTCAGCCTCCTGAGTAGCTAGGATGACAGGCGTGAGCCACCAGCGCCCGGCTGGCTCTGCTTCTTTTCTTTGCTCATCTCCTGGAAAGGCATGAGGCTTAGCAATGAGTTGCCCTGACTTGGGGTCACTCTGTTTCTCACCATTCCCTCAGGGCTCCCCAGCTCAGGGGCGGTCACCTGCTCCCTTACTGACAGGTGACAGCCCCGGGGCCCTAAGGGAGCCATCATGCTGCTCCCACCCCGGGGCTGTGGCTCCACTGCCCAAGTTCAGGAGCTCACTCCACCTCCTCTAAGGTCCCCACAGTGTCCAGAGCTCTCCAGGGCCCTCCCCACAGACAGGACCACCACCGCCTGGGGCGGCGGGGGGGGGGAGGGGGAAGGCCTCCTCCCACGCCTGCTGTCTCCTTCTCTACCCTCCTGGTCTCTATTGCACCAGGGCCGCAGTGTGTAGCCGGTAATCCCCAGACACCTGCTCCTGCGCCCGGCCCTGCCCGCCCGCGGCGTGCGGCTCAGAGGCTCAGGCTCTGCAAGGCAGAGAGGGCCACACGGCCACCTGGCTGCGATGGGGCCACAGCTGCTGGGGGGTCCTGGGAAGCTGAGCCCCTCCACCCCACAGTGAGGGCCCAGAGGAGACTGAGTCAGTGGAACCCAGCAAAACACAGGGGGAGCCTGTCAGGACCCAAAGCAGCTCAGAGCCTGTGTGGCAGAACGCAGGTCCTTGGTGGCCCCAAGAGGCACAACAGTGGCCAGTCCCCAGGGGCCTGGCAGCTGGGTGCAGAGGACACGGCCAGGCCTCGGCTGAACGACACTCAGAGAGACACCAGCGTGGGCCGGCGAGGACGTGGAGACCCTGTCCCCACAACCTCAAGCTGGTCACCCAGAGGCCTGTGCCCCTCCCTGGGGCCAGGCGAGGATGGAGGCCTGGGTCAGTGCCTTGTGACCCAGTTTTCAGGGTGTCAGCAAAGGATGCCCCCCAGCACAGGGGGACCTGCCCCGTCTCGGGTCCACCTCAAGCTCACCAGAAGGGAAAAGGTGGAGTCTCAAAACTGTTTCCCTGGGGGCTGGCCTGGGCGTTTGTTTGGAACCGGGGTCCTGGGCCACGTGAGTCGCTCTCCCGCTCAGTTCAAGCCCCAGCTGGCTGCCTGGAGCCAAGCACCGAGCACCGAGCCCCAGTGCCTGAGCACCTGCTGTGCCGGGCACGCGTGCAGTGCAGCGGAGTGTGAGCCTCAGCGGGTCAGGGGCCGGGCGAGAGCAGGCACCAAGGAAAACGCTTGCCAGGTGCCACTGCCTTTGTTCACAGCAAGTCACTCACAATGACAGCGGCTGCAGAAGGGGAGGTGGAGGAGCACCGGGGCGCAGCGGCTGCCAGGGAGGACAGATGAAGCAATAACATCCCCACCGCGGCCAGGCCTCCTCAGCACCCTCCACCGCGGCCAGGCCTGGGTGGCTCTCGCCGGCTGCTGCACCCAGAGCCCTCATTCCCCAGCCTCCTCTGGGAAAGGCCCTGCGTGTGTGTCTCTGCCTCTCAAGCCACTAGGCCCTGCCTCCTTCTGACTAGGCCCTGCACCCTGCCTCCCTCTGACTAGGCCCCGCAAAGCCAGGCCTTACCTCCGTTCTCAAAGGCAAAAACAAAGCCCTGTGTTATTATACCGAATCAAAAAGCTAAATATAAGGTAGAACGTGGAGAACTGGGCCCTAGACTGGCTGCCTCACATGGTGATCTTGTTATGACATCTTTGGAGGGAGACACCCTCGGCTTACTGGAAAAACTGTAAGATGGAGTTCAGGTTTACCATGTGCTGGCCAGTGCCAGCTCCTAGAGACGTCAAAACATATTGCTAAATGGATGAGTGGGTAGGTGGGTGAGCCAATGAGTAGACAGATGAATCAATGGATACATGAATGGGTGAATGGATGGGAAGATGGATAGGAAGATGGGTGGGTAGACAGAAAGATGGACACAGGAATGGCTGATAATAGAGGGATGAATCGGTAGACAGGTAGGTAAATAAATGGGTGGGCACATGATGGACAGACAGATGGATACATGGATGGAAGAATGATGGATAGATAGATTGATACATGGATGGAGGAATGATAGACAGGTAGATGGATGAAAGGGGTAGATGGACATACAAATGGATAATTAGATGGATGATGGAGGAATGATGGATAACAAGTGGATGGATGGATAGATAGGTGGACAGACAAATGGATAACTGGATGGATGGTAGATGGAGGAATGATAGATAGGTAGATGGATGGATGGAAAGATGGGTAGGATGGAAGGATGGATATATGAATGTCGGTGAATAAAGGGATTAGACAATAAGTACATAAATAGCTGGATGAACAGATGGATAAGTGGACAGAGGATGGATGGAGAGATGGATGGGTGGGTGGAAGAATGAGCACGTGGATGGATAATGGACGAACGGATGGAGCAGGATGGCTAGATGAATGGGTAAGGCTGGCGGATGGTGAATAGAAGAGAGGGAAGAGTGAATGAGTGAAAGCTGGAGTCGTCTATTCACAGCTTGTCAGCCGCAGAGCTGGACAAGGGTCCAGCGGCAGGTGCAGATCCTTCTTACTTCTCTAGAAGAGATTGTTCCCTCCCTCCCTCACACCCAACAACAACACGTCTGCCTGCACCAGGTCCACCTGTCCCTCCGCCCTTCCCATTTCCTCCTGACCTCATCCTCCCAGCCCTTTCACCGCCTCCCTCGGCTGCCCTCATTTCTCCCTGAGGCACTTGGTGAGGATCTGTTCGTGGGCCTGGGATGTGTGTAGCCCTTAGATGATGGTCTCTGATCACCATCACCACATTCTCGGCACCTGTCCTTACACTTGGGTTGGCGAAGTCCGACAGGATGGCGGCAGGGTCCCTGAGCAGAGGAGACGCTGCCACATGCATCTCTCCGGTTCCCACACTCCTCACTACAAAGGAGGCTGAGACCTGAGGATCACGGTTCAAAGCCAGCCCAGTCAGGAAAGCCCCTGAGACTCTTATCTCCAATAAACCACCTGAAAAATGGAAGTGGTGCTATGGATCAAGTGATAGAACACTCACCTTGAGCTGAAGAGCTGAGGGATAGCGCCCAGGCCGAGTTAAAGCCCCACAACCAAAAAAAGAAAAAACAAAACAAAAAACACGAAGCCAGGGGCTGATGTCTTATGCCTGTAATCCTAGCTACTCAGGAGGCTGAGATCTAAGGATTTTGGTTCAAAGCCAGCCTGGGCAGGAAAGTCTGTGAGACTCTGATCTTCAATTAACCACTACAAAACCTGAAGTGGCCCTGTGGTGCAAGTGATAGAGTGCCAACCTTGACTGGAAAAAGCTAAGTGTGCTGGGCGCTGGTGGTTCACGCTGTAATCCTAGCCTCTCAGGAGGCTGAGGTCTGAGGATCATGGTTCAAAGCCAGCCCGGGGGCTGGGAAGGTGGCTCAGTGGGAGAGCACTTGCCTTGCATGCACGAAGCCCTGGGTTCGATTCCTCAGCACCACATAAGCAAAAAGAGAAAAGCCAGAAGTGGCGCTGTGGCTCAAAGTGGTAGAGCGCTAGCTGAGGGACAGCACCCAGGCCCAGAGTTCAGGACCCACAACCGGACCCCCACCCCCCCAAAAAAAACAAAAAAAAACAAAGCCAGCCAGGGCAGGAAAGCCTGTGAAACTCTTATCTCCAATAAAACCATTAGAAAACCAGAAGTGGTGCTGTGGCTCAAGTGGTAGAGCACTTGCCTTGAGCTGAAGAGCTGAGGGATAGTGCCCAGGCCCAGAGTTCAAGCCCCACGACTAACAATAAAACATTGACATCAACACCATGGAGTTAGATTTGGGCAGCCTTTCTCCAGCTTGATTACCATAGAAACACATTTATATGTACTGTACTCATTGTGTACACTGGTGAGTTGACAGGCAAGAAAAACATTTTGGCTGGGCACCAGTGGCTCACGCCTGTAATCCTAGCTACTCAGGAGGCTGAGATCTGAGGATCACAGTTCAAAGCCAGTCTAGGCAGGAAAGTCTATGACACTCTTATCTCCAATAGACCACTCAGAAAACCGGAAGTGGTGCTGTGGCTCAAGTGGTAGAGCAATAGTCTTGAGCTGAAGAGCTGAGGGACAGCGCCCAGGCCGAGTTCAAGCCCCACAACCAAAAAAAGAAAAAACAAAACAAAACAATACACGAAGCCAGGGGCTGATGTTTTATGCCTGTAATCCTAGCTACTCAGGAGACTGAGATCTAAGGATCTTGGCTCAAAGCTAGCCTGGGCAGGAAAATCTGTGAGACTCTGATCTCCAATTAACCACCAAAAAACCTGAAGTGGAGCTGTGGTACAAGTGATAGAGTGCCAACCTTGAGTGGAAAAAGCTAAGTGTGCTGGGTGTTGGTGGCTCATGCCTGTAATCCTAGTTACTCAGGAGGCTGAGATCTGAGAATCACAGTTCAAAGCCAGCCCAGGCAGGAAAGCCTGTGAAACTCTTATCTCCAATAAAACCATTAGAAAACCAGAAGTGGTGCTGTGGCTCAAGTGGTAGAGTACTAGCCTTGAGCTGAAGAGCTGAAGGACAGCACCCAGGCCCAGAGTTCAAGCCCCACGACTGATAAAAAAGCAAAAACAAAGTAAAGCTAAGCGTCAGTGCTCAGTCCTTGAGTTCAAGCCCCAGTGCTAACACACACACACACACACACACACACACACACACTACACCATAATAAATCAAGAAGAAGGAAGGGATGTGACACCCCCTCCCCCCCACACCAGATGGCAGGGTGATTCCTGCTCCTAATTATCGGCCTTACTTCATGTGACACAGACCCGCAGTGGTGAATGGGGTCCCTCCTTCCTCCACTCAGGGTTCATGTGCTGCCCACCTTTGGAAGAGCCCCAAACCCAGGTGGGTAAATAACAGGTGAAAACAGAGAAGAACAAAGCCTGGACCTCACACAGCATGGCCGGACCTTGGTGTCTCTAGCACTGGCCTCGCAGAGGAAACAGAGCATGCAGAAAGCCCCTCCTCCCCCCAGCCTCAGTCTCCCCATGAGAAAGCAAGTACAGCCAGCTCTGAAACCCCAGCCTCCTCTTACCTGGGCCAGCAATGCCCCAGCAACCCCCCCCCCCCCCGCACCCCCCCACCTCCCATCTCTCTGCAGCAGGTTGTGTGCGCCCCCTAGAGGATTCTAGGAGAATGACCAGGCTGGGCGGAGCCTTCCCTTCCTCTGAGTGACGTTTCTGCCTCTTGGCAGCCCTCGGTGCAGCCCCTGGGCGGCCAGGCAGCGGGAGCCTGCCACGGATGTCCCCAAGTTCATCCTGCGAGCGTCCACACGATGGGGCTGGTGAGGAGAGACTGTCCTCAGTGATCAAGGCCGGGAGATAAAGAGAACGCTGCGCAGTGACAGGTTTGAGCCAGGTTTTGGGGGGCCATTGTTGGGTTTGGGGGACTTCACTTTTTTGGATATAGAGTATGTGTTGCCCAGGCTGTCTCCTGGGCTCAAGTGGCCCTCCTGCCTCAGCCTCTGAAACAGCTGGGACTAGAGGGCTACACCACCACGCCCAGCCTGGAGCAAGTTCCTTATGAACGGAAATGAACTCTACCAGGTTGCTGTGCTAGGGGGTCTCCCACAGCATTCCCAAGAGGAGGAACGTGGGGTGGGGCGCAGGGCGGGAGGCCCCAGCTGGGACGGCTCCCAGAAACCCAGCCTGACTCTAGACAGTGTTCCAGTCAGGAACACTGCTCAGCCTTGGCTCAGGGATGCTGAGGAGAGGCAAGCTCCCAGACGCTGCTGACCCACTCTGTGTGTGTGTGTGTGTGTGTGTGTGTGTGTGTGTGTGTGTGTGTGTGTGTGTGTGTGTACCCACAGTGGCTACAGGCAATCTCCACAAAAGCACTTCAGGCTCCAGCCTGGAGAGAGACACACACACCCCTCCCCCCCCCCCAGCAGTCCCAGGGGGGAGGAGCACTCACCCAGTCCCAGGGGAGAGGAGCACTCACACAGCCCCAGCGGTTCGGTCCAGGGCTGCCTGCTACAGCAGCCACGTGAAGAGACACTCGGAGAACACAATGCGCAGGTGCACAGGTTGGCCTAATCAAAGTTGGAGAATGCCCATGGGGCTTTTTTGGTTGTACATAAACTGTTACTAGGGAAGAGGATGCCGAACAAGGCACTTAATTTCCCTTATCACCTGTCTTTATTTTTCTTTTTAACCCCCCCCCCGACAGCTTTTACTTAATCAAAAAATAAAATTACATTAAAAATCAGTCTTGTGGTGGGGCAGGGCAGCACACACCTGTAGTCCCAGCTACTCAGGAGGTGGAGGATTGTGGTTCTAGAACAACCCAGGCAAACAGCCAGACCCTAAATGAAAAGCAAACTAATAGCAAAAGGATCCAGACAAACGTAGTTCCAGTGCAAGAATGCTTGCCCAGTCAGCTGCAGGCCCTAGCTTCAATCCCCAGGACCACAAAAAGGAATGAGGAAATTTTTAATGTTGATCTGTAGGGTATTTTTGTTTTGTTTTGGTCAGTCAGGGGCCTGAACTCTGGGCCTGGGCACTGTCCTCCAGCTCTTCAGCTCAAGGCAAGCGCTCTACCACTTGAAGCACAGTACCACTTCTGTTTTTTTCTGTTTATGTGGTGCTGAGGAATCAAACCCAGGCCTCATGCATGTAAGGCAAGCGCTCTACCACTGAGCCACCTTCCCAGCCCAATTGATCTGTAGATTCTATCTCATCTCTACCAAAATCCAGCTGGCTTCAGAGAGGTTGAGAATAAAATCCATGCAGAAATTAAAGGAACTCAGAACACGCAGAGCAAGCCTGAAGAAAGAAAGAGAGAGACAGAGAATGGAACTGGAGAACTCATACTTCCTCAGTTAAAAACTTACTCTAGGGCTAGGAAGGTGGCTCAGTGGTACAGTGTTTGCCTGGCATGTATGAAGCCCTGGGTTCGATTCCTGAGCACCACATAAGCAGAAAAAGCTGGAAGTGGCACTGTGGCTTAAGTGGTAGAACGCTAGCCTTGAGCTGAAGAGCTGAGGGACAGCGCCCAGGCCCAGAGTTCAGGCCCCATGACAGACAAAAGACAAAAAACAAAAACAACGTACTCTAGCCAGGCGCCCGGGGTTCACAACTGCAATCTTCACCACTCGGGAGGCTGAGATCTGAGGATCAGGATTTGAAGCCAGCACTGGCAGGAAAATCCACAAGATTCTTTTCTCTTATTAACTACCAGGAGGCTGGAAAGTGGAGCCTTGAGCAATGTGACCCCGTGTCTTCACGACGGAGAGTTTAACATCACACCCCACACAACATCAGAGGCCCCGGCATCACCCCCAGTCTGCAAACAAAAACCTCAGGCCGCTCTGGGTCATGTGGGGCTGCTTAGAGCCTCGGGCTGCCAGGCTGCTTTGTGTTCCAGCCCCTGGAGCCCCGCCCCCCGCCAGGCCGACCCAAACCAGGCCCTCCAACAATGCGCCCCTGCCCCAGACAGCACCCCAAGGCTGCAGCCACTCTGATCAGGTCAAGGTAGAACTGTGGGGGGACCAGGGGCCTCATCCTGGGAAAATGGGGCTCAGAAACACAGCGAGAGCCACGGCATGTGACGGACATGGAAAAACACAGCTTCACATGAAGGAGGCCGGGATGGCGGCACGCGTGGCAAGAGGAGGCAACATGGCACTCCGCCCGGTCAGCAGAGCCCTGACACTCGGCCTCAGGACCTGAGTGAGGGTACCTGCTTCCTCCTCCCTAAAGCTCCCCCAGCCCCAGGACTGAGCCATCTGCCCACACCAGGGTCAAAGCCGCCTCCTCCAGGGAGACTTCCCAGATCTTCCGTCTCCACCCTACCAATTCTGCACCTGGTCCCATCTCTAGCCTCCCACAGTGCTTTGTGACAATAAAACAACCCACTCTTCATCCTCACTGACCCGTGCTGGGCAGCCTCTTTGCGGGGCTTCAGACGCGGCAGGGGGTTTTGAAGGATGAGTAAGAGTTGTCTAGCTGACAGCTCTTGATGGCTTGATCTCAGTCACTGAGCTCCTCTGTGTGGTGATGCATGTGTTGATTCAACCTTCGCACAGAACACCTGGTCCAGCCTCAGCCCGAGGGTCAAGGGCCTTTCCTGAGTGTGGGCAGGTTTGGGGAGCAAGGGTGGGCAGAGGGACCCTGTGTCGGTAGCAACGGAGGCGCCATTGGGTGGGAGTTGTGGATTCCAAGTCCTGGCTCTGCTTCTTGCCAGCCCAGCAGCCAGGAAGCCCCAGGCCTGGCCCCTTCCCTGGGGACTGCAGGCCATGAACTGCACCCGCCTCTCACCCTCCTGCCTACCATGGCCTCCTGCAGGGACAGGGCCGGCCAGCAGGGGGCACGGTGCGGCCACCAGGGAGCCCCAGCTCCCAGCATTGAGCAGCCAGGCCCCAGAGACTGCACTGTCCTGGGCATGGGGCAAATCATGCCATCCATGCTGGGGCTCCTGTGGCAATGAGACCTGGTGCTTTGGGGTACTTCTTGGTCTGAGCATAGCTGAACCCCCTTGATCCTCTCGGCAGCCCTGAGAAACAAGCAGGATCACCATCACATCTTCTATACAAAGACGCAGAACAGAGAGAGGTTTAGGAGAATGTCTGAGTGAATGGCAGAGCTGAGACTTGGTGTCACACATTGCAGTGCAGAGAAGCCGTTGGGCTTCCTGGCCAGGTAGGGGTGACAGGCAAGGAGAAATCACTCAGGTAGAAAGGTGTGATCAGGTTGCAGGTGCTGGGGCTGGAGAGGGATGAGGAAGCAGATGGAAGGCAGGAAGGCCAGCAGTGGAAGGTTCTGGACCCTGTGGACTGCCGGGAAGTGGCTCCTCAGTCAGGGCTCCTGTCAGCAAAGGGCAACCTAGAGAGAAGACTCCTTCGTGTCCCCCAGGGCGCCGCCCAGCTGGGTCCCCAGGTACCCAGAGGCCGCCACAGGAGACTGGAGCTCCTCTCTCCTGAGTGCTCCTCTGGGCAGGCACCTGCCATCTCGCCATGGGTGGGCATCGGCTCCCGGGGCTATAAGGAGGGAGGGGAGGGGAGGGATGGTTCTTGGAGAGAGGAATCTGGTAGCCACATAGCCCCGCCCTGCCTGCCATCCTCCGCTAGCGGTGAGGTGACCCGCCCACCGCACCTGCTGCTGTTCTGTGCACCAGGCCTGGGGCCGGCTCCAGGGATGACCAGCGGCCAGCGGCGAGGATGACTTGACCCTCAGGGGCCATCCTCCCCAAGCCCCGCCGAATCTGCAGGTTCGGGCACACAGCCAAATGGTCTAAAGACGCTGAGCTGCATTGTTCCATGCGTGGCTCGTGTGGTTCCACGCAAACAGATCACCGGAACATCCAACCATCACCATGCCGCAAACTACCGAAGTACTGATGTCCCTGCACCCCATCTCCTCGCTTAAGAAGCGCGGAGCATAGCTGAGCAGGGTGGTGTGTGCCTGGAATCTCAGCAGGCAGAAGGTGAGGCTGCAGAACTGCGAATTCAAAGCCTGTGCCTGAGCCAACATGAGACCCTGGGGTCTCAGGAAAGAATAAAACACAACGTGGGGAGCTGGTGCCCTGCAGGCCGCTGCGGGGCACAAGCAGAGACACAGAGCCATTGTTGCTTGTAGGTGGAGGCTGGACCTGCCCTGGTCCTGTCCTGGCCTGGCCCAGCCCTGTTTACTGGACAGGAAACCGAGGAGCCGCAGGGCAGAGCCAGGCCCTGCAGGATTGGGCCCTGCCCAATCCACAAAGCCCAGTTCCCAGGGGTAGCCTCCCTTTGTTCCCCAGGACCCCTGGCCTGGCTGAATTGGCTTCCTTTTCCAGATGCTTCTGCCTTCTTTATTTCAGGAAATCCCATTCCCCCAAGAAGAGCCAAAGCGTCCCTTCCATCCCCGCACCGGACTGAGTGACACCCAACACACGGCCTCACCAGCTTTGCAGATCTGTAAAACCCTCCAGGTCCCGCTTTACAGACGCTGCGTCCCGCCCGGGAGGGGGTCTGCCCAGGGCGCTGCTGTAGGACCTCTGCCAGCATCTCCCCAGATCCATGTCCCACCCTCCCTCTCCCAGGGGCCATGCAGCGGCTGGCACCTGCATCAGCCGGGGTGCCACCAGCTCAGACTCCATGTTCAGGGCCTGGCGCTGCCTCTGAGCTTCTCTTGCTCAAGGTTAGTGCTCTACCACTTGAGCCACAGCCCCACTGCTGGCTTTTTGGAAGTTATTGGAGATAAAGCGTCTCACACTTGGGGGCTGGGAAGGTGGCTCAGTGGTGGAGAGCTCGTCTAGTATGCATGAAGCCTTGGGTTTGATTCCTCAGTACCACATACACAGAAAAGATCAGAAGTGGTGCTGTGGCTCCAGTGGTAGAGTGCCAGCCTTGAGCACAAAGAGGCTCAGGGACAGCACCTAGGCCCTGGGTTCAAGACCAGGACTGGCAAAAAAAAATTTTTTTTAATAATAATAAAGACTCTCACAGACTTTCCTGCCCTGGCTGGCTTCCGACCAAGATCTTCAAGTCTCAGTCTCCTGAGTAGCTAGGATTACAGGTGTAAGCCATGGCGCATGGCTCCAAAGCTCTGTGCATACTGAGTCCCCACCCTGGCCCCGCCCCCTCTGTGGCTTGCCCTGCCCCTCCCTGGCAGGCTTGGGCACCGTGCTGGTGGAGTTAAGGGGTGACAGTATGGGGGAGCGGGGGGGGGGGGTGCTGTGGGCGCCAAGGCCCGGCTCGGCCCTCAGCAGGGGTGGGCAGCCTAGGAACAGCAGCCCAGGCCCAGCTCGGGCTCACCTGGGTGCGGGAAGCCGGTCTGGAGGCTGTGGCAGCTCAAATCCATTTTCTTTTCAAGGTGAAAAAAAAAAAATCTGCTGAGGACGGCAGGCAGGCAGGAAGAAGCCCGGCGGCCGGGAAGAACGGCTTTGGTCATCTAAACCACACGCAGACGGCAGAGAGGGCCAGGGCATGCTGCCTGGGGCCCGCCACACTCCGGCATGACCCCAGGTCACGGCGGTGGGGGGGGGGGCGAGGGCAGGGCGGGGGGCACCCGTTCCCTTGCCCATCCGAGACATGAGCACATCTGTGAGTAGACACAGATGCGGGTTGTGGGGTGTTGGCCCAGGGCTGCAGGGGGAATCGGGGGGGCGGGGAAGGCACAGCAGAGCTCTCTCCCTTCCGGACTCCACGGCTCAGCACCCGCTCTGCCTCTCCTCCGTTCCCTTCCCAACGATGTCTGTCACCACCGTTGCAGCAGGAAACAGATGGTACATGCAAATGAGTTTCTAGAAGGACTTTGGCAAAGGGACTGCTGAGAAGTATGAGCGCCAACCAGAGAGATGGCACCCCAAAACAAAGGCCACCCAAAGTCACCCAGACAGTCAGGGTGAGCTGCAGGGGCTTCGTCTTGGCCCCCTCACGTGATGGAGATGTACTTCTTTTGGAAGAAGGGAGGGTGGTGTGGGGTCCACACGCAGTCCCTCTGTCCTATGAGCTCTTGAAAAACCACTTCCCAGGCTGGCTGAGGAGAACAGAGGAGGGGGTCTCGCCTTTCCAGCATCCACGTTCGGTTAGAGTGTGGCTCTGCCTTTCTGCTTGTCTGTCTGTCTGCTTGTCTGTCTGTCTGCTTGCTTACTCACTCAATAAAGCTCTGCCAAAAAAGAAAGGAAAAGAAAAAGACACACAGATGAACCAGGCACTGGTGGTCATGTCTGTAATTGTAGCTACTCAGGAGGCAGAGATTTGAGGATGGTGGTTCATAAGCCAGCCAGGGCAAGAAAGTCTGTGCGACTCCTATCCCCAATTAACCACACACACACACACACACACACACACACACACACACACACACACACACACACACACGCGCGCGCACATGCACATACACACACACGCACGCACGCACGCACACACGATGGCCAGGTGTGTGGATGCCAAGGACCTCCTCCAGGAAGGACCTCACCTTAGAGGGGCGCAGACACCTCCACCCCAGGCTCCTGGCCCCCAGGGCTGAGAGAGTACATTCCAGATGCTTTCAGCCAGTTTGTGGCAATTTGTGTAGAACAGCTGTGGGGAGTATGAGCTTTGCTCAGGTTCCAGAAGCAGCCTGAGCCCTGGGGTGGGGTTTGGTAGAGGAGTGATGAGAAGAGACCTCCAATTCCAGGGGTCCCTCCTTCCCCCTGCTCAGGGAGGGGGTCTCGGTGGGGGGGGAGGCTGATGAGCCAAGCAGCAGCTTCCTGAGGGCACGGGGTCGGGCCCTCCCTCCCTCCTGGTCCTCGGCCTCCTCCGGGAGCTGCTCTCCATCCTCCCA
This sequence comes from Dipodomys merriami, assembly GCF_024711535.1. Lineage (NCBI taxonomy): Eukaryota > Metazoa > Chordata > Mammalia > Rodentia > Heteromyidae > Dipodomys > Dipodomys merriami. The sequence continues at coordinate 237,805 of NW_027203093.1, read as the reverse complement.
CGCCCTGTCTGCTTCCTTGTGGGTGGTCACCACCCACCGCCTGCGTCCTTATGCTCGCACAGATGTCCCAGCAGACTCAGAGACGGGAGGACACTTGCCCAGAGCCACAGGGCTGCCCGCGGCCTCTCCTGGGCTGAGGCGCTCACCCTCTGTACCCCGAGTCCCGCTGTCCTGCACCAGACAGGCAGCTTGAGGTTCAGCCTGGTTGTCATGGTGCTGAGGAAGCAGCAGGAAGAAGAGGAGGAGGAGGAGGAGCAGGAGCAGGAGGAAGAAGAGCAGGAGGAAGAAGAGCAGGAGGAGGAGGA